>NC_140584.1:960148550-960748550 GCF_964204655.1 Triturus cristatus | reverse complement strand
AGGGTCGTGGACCAGGGTCAAAAACTGACTCGATAATTCTCGCCTCGGTACCTACTCTAACCAGGAACACACTCGGCAACTCTGGGCATTAGCTTGCCTCATCTCCACAACGGCCCCCCACATTCGCCGGGGATGCCTGGTTTCACCTTGGAGATACCCAGGAGGGACCATCTCACAGGGATAGCCAGGACGGGTTCCCCAGCGGTCTACAGCGCCACGAGGCCTCAGGGTAGCAGTGCGCTTTACAAGACACATACATACATACACATACACACATTATGGACAAATCTCACTGCCTGAATCTTCCACTGCCTCCTCTGCCTCAGATGTAGAGTCAGTCTCTGAACCATGGCCAGAGGAAGACTCAAAAAGCAACAACCTGCTGAGCAGTGATCCAGCGACTAACTATAATCCTTACAAAGAAAGGAGACTTCACAAACAAGTCAACAACAACCAACACTGTGCAAAATAAGTAATAACAAGGTGTGGCTTTATCACAAAGCTCTATATACTCAAAAACAATGTCTCACTTGCCAAAGATAGCTACACTAACCAGCACCTACTCTGCACAGACACACAAAAAGCAACAATATTACACTAGAAAGAAAAAACAAAACCAATTACTCACAAGACAACAAAATACACATCGAGTGACACTAAAAAAACAGAAGCCAAACATACTGCTATTATTACACCATTTGCAAAAAACACATTAATGCTGGGAAATGAAACTCATTTAGAGTAAATAGTACAAAAAAAATCTCTTACCAAACACCTGCAACTACACAAACTGCAGAACCACCACTAACGAAACCGCAACCTGGAACAGTCAAAAGAGCAAAAGCCTTGAACTAGAATAAAAAGGAGAAATAAAGCATTACAATTGCAATTCACTAGAAATAAAATAATTAAAATTATAACACACTATGTCACTACCCAAATGGTCAATCTGCCAGATGGGCCTTCAAATAGGGCCAACCAAGACAAATGAGGGTGATCTTGCGCAAGGAATCTGGTGGGGTTTTCTGCCAGGCTGATATGTCCCCAGGTGGGACAGAAAACAGCAGACAGAAATGTGCCCCCTTGCAAAAGAAATAGGTCCCTGGTGCCTAGTAGGGTTTTCTGCCTCCCTCCTGCCTGGGGGCAGAAAGGCCAAAAAAAGGGCAGATCTGCCCCAGCAGGGTGGGGGGGGGGGGGGGGTGGCAGAAAATACATATACAGAATTTAACCCCCTCGGAAGTGACGTTTGGCCAAGGGGTCACTTCCTTCTGAAATAAAAAAATTAATCGCTGGTGCCTAGTGGGGTTTTCTGCCCCTCCCTGGTGGCAGAAAGGTCAAAAACAAGCCGATCTGCCTCCAGTGGGGGTCGGGGGGTGTGGAGAAAAAACATAAACTTAATTTGACCCCCTCGGAAGCGACCCGTTTCCAAGGGGTCGTTTTCATCTGCAATTAAAGAAAAATCAAAGGTGCCTAGTGGGGTTTTCTGCCTCCCCTGGGGGCAGAAAGGCCAAAAAAAAGGTCCGATCTGCTCCCAGGCGGGGGCCAGAAAAAACATGCAGTCAATTTCACCCCCTTGGAAGTGACCCTTGCCCAAGGGGTCGCTTCCATTAAACAAAAAACAATATCCCTGGTGCCTAGTGGGGCTTTCTGCCCTTCTGCCCCCGGGGGGGCAGACACAACATCCAGTTTATTTTCCCCCTTGGAAGCGACCCTTGCCCAAGGGGTCGCTTCCATACAACAAAAAACAAAATCCCTGGTTCCTAGTCAGATTTTCTGCCCCCTCTGGGAGCAGAAAGGCCCAAAAATGGGCTCATCTGCCACCAGCAGGGGAAGAAAAAACACCCATTTAATTTGCCCACTTGGAAGAGACCCTTGCCGAAGGGGTCGCTTCCGTATACCAAAAAACACAATTCCTGGTGTCTAATTGGGTTTTCTGCCCTTAAGTCCAAACAAGTGACCTGGGGGGGGGGGGGGGCAGAAAAACATCCACTCACTTTGTGCCCCTTTGGAAGCGACCCTTGCCCAGGGGGGTTGCTTCCCTTTAAAAAAAGATATCCCGGGTGCCTAGTGGGGACATTTCTGCTGCACAATCTTTACGCTGTTTGCGATCGTGCAGCAAAAATGCTCTGCAAAGAGACATCAGGGGAGAGTAAAAACTCTTTCTATCGTCCCCCTGGTCTGGCCATCAATGTTTTGTTCTCTTTAGATGACTGTTTGTCCAGCAACCTGTTAAAATATTAAAATTTTTGGTACTGGGTGACCTGAACATCCATTTGGACAAGTTAAAGGACCATCAGGCCTTCTTTCTCTCTGACATTATGTCCGCTTGGAATATGAAGCAATTTGTGAATAAACCTACCAATTATGCAGGTCATCCACTTGATGCAATCTTTTCCAATGGCTGCATTAAGGTTTTAGAGGTCTTGAGCAACACTTGGTCAGATTATTCTACAGTGTATTTCTGTTGGTCATTGGACCATGTCCCCAGATGCAGAAGAACTAATGCTAAGCTGCCTTATCGTAATTGGGCTAAGGTTAAGACAGGAAACCATCTCTTTCCTTAATAATACTGCTCCGGTGCTCTCTGGTAATATCAAATCAGATGCACTGGTAGTTAATGCCTGGTTAAGCAATATGGCCAACCAGGTGGCACCCATTAGATCTGGTTTGGGTGGTCAGCGACGGCCATCAGCCCCTTGGTTTAATGAGGAGCCTAAGCTAATGCGGCAACATTGCATAAAGCATGAGAGAGCTTGGCGTAAGCGATATCTGCCTAAGGATTTGTAGAGCTACAAACTGGAGTTATCTACTTTTCACCGAGGCATTAGAAATGCCCAAGCAAATTAATTTACTGATGAAATCACTAGATCTAATAATCTACCTAAAGAGGTTTTCAAAATCACTAAGAAGTTTACCAACCCCCTCGCTCTATCTCAGCACATGGAAGCCTCACCGAAACTCTGCTCTCAACTCTCAGACTTTTTGAGAACAAGATTTTGGGCACCGAGGGGTCCTTAAAAGCTGCCAGTCCAAACAACAGCATTGATTCTTATGGGTTAGATGACCTAGGAGTATTTATTGCCACTAACAGCAGTGAGCCAGGCTGTTCCTTAGACCTACCTTTGATAGTTCTTCATCCATTATCTTTCTCCCTTACAGAACTTTCCCACATTTTATTGGAGGATTCTGAGCATGCCCTTAGAGCCTGTAAGTCAGGGTCCCACGATGACCCCTGTCCTCCCCGAATGTTGGGTGCTAATGCAGAGGCCATAAACCCCTCCTTGAATGTGGTGATCAACAACTCATTGCGCCAGGCTTGGGTTCCCAGTCGCTAGAAGAATGTCGGTCTGATTCCATTGCTCAAAAAACCTTCAACAGATGAAACCATTCTGGCCAACTACAGGCCAATTTCCCTGTCACCAGCCTTTGCTAAGATCCTCAAAAAATGTGTCAATTTCCAACTTTCCAGCTTTCTCAACGTTAATCAGCTACTACATCCTTCCTAATCGGATTTTCGCCCTAGGCACTGCACTGAGTCTGCTTTGGTTGAGGAATCAGACACTATTGAAATGGCTGTGTACAAAAGGAAGAAAATGGCCTTGCTGCTTTTAGACCTTTCAGCGGCATTTAATACGGCCTCTCATCCTATCCTGATTCAATGCTTGCAGGATAGCAGGTTGGGTGGGACTGCCCTGGCCTGGCTGCCTTAACTTTTATCGAACAGAGATCAGTTGGTGTGTATGCTGCCATTTGCATCAGACCCTAAGTCCATTAAGTTCGGGGTTCCTCAGGTCTCTGCCTTGAGGCCAATATTGTTTAATGTCAATATGTCCCCTTTGGCAACCCTGGTGGAATCCTTTGAAGTGCAGATCATCTCTTACGCTGACGACACACAGATTATTCTAACGTGGGACGGGAACATCTCTGCTGTCCAATGCAGATTTGAGGCGTGTTTGTCATTGGTGTTTCAATGGATGTGCCAGAGTAATCTCCAGTGCAACACAATTTCATCGTAATTGTTGCCTAATGCCGGTTTCCCGCCGCTGCGTCCCCTGAGGCCCCGCCCCCCTCCTCTCCCATTTGCTCCTCGCCACCCGCCTCCCAGCTGCTCCTCCCTCCCTCCCTCCACCCCTTCTTAATACAGGACGCTGCACGGCGAGGGTGCGAACCTTGACCTGTTCTCAGGCAAGGACGCTCCCCTCACCGCCCCAGCGCTCCCTGCTGGTGCCGTGTCCTCTGGCTGCTGCCCCTCGCTGCTGCTGAGAGTTCGAGGCCCTCCTCCACCCTCAGGCTCCCGCCTGCGCCTCATCCCTGGTGGCCCAGTGGTGGGCGGTAAGTATTCGCTCTGATCTGCTGCCTCTCTCCCGTATCTGTATTACATCTGTTGCCTATTTTATCTGTGCGCTGCCTTAGTGTCTGTCTATCGTATCTCTATTGCATCTGCTGCCTGTTTTCTCTGTGCGCTGCTCTACTGACTGTTTTTCGTATTTTCGTCATAATTGTTGCCTATTCTCTCTGTGCGCTGCCTTATTGACTGTTTTCTTATCTGTATTACATTTATTGCCTGCTCTCTCTTTGCGCTGCTTTACTGACTATTTGGCGTAATTGCATCGTAATTGTTGCCTGTTGCCGGTTTACCGCCGCTGTG
Source organism: Triturus cristatus (assembly GCF_964204655.1). Classification (NCBI taxonomy): domain Eukaryota; kingdom Metazoa; phylum Chordata; class Amphibia; order Caudata; family Salamandridae; genus Triturus; species Triturus cristatus. The sequence goes on along the minus strand of NC_140584.1, from coordinate 960,743,902 downwards.
TCCCCTGCGGCCCCGTCCCCCTTCCTCTCCCATTTGCTCCCCGCCACCTGCCTCCCAGCTGCTCCTCCCTCCCTCCACCCCTCCTTAATGCAGGACGCTGCGCAGCGAGGGTGCGAACCTTGACCTGTTCTCAGGCCAGGACGCTCCCCCCACCGCTCCCTGCTGGTGCCGTGTCCTCTGGCTGCTGCCCCTTGCTGCTGCTGGGAGTTCGAGGCCCTCCTCAACCCGCAGGCTCCCGCCTGCGCCTCATCCCTGGTGGCCCAGTGGTGGGCGGTAAGTATTCGCTCTGATCTGCTGCCTCTCTCCCGTATCTGTATTACATCTGTTGCATATTTTCTCTGTGCGCTGCCTTAGTGACTGTCTATCGTATCTCTATTGCATCTGCTGCCTGTTTTCTCTGTGCGCTGCTCTACTGACTGTTTTTCGTGTTTTCGTCATAATTGTTGCCTGTTCTCTCTGTGCGCTGCCTTAGTGACTCTTTTCTTATCTGTATTACATTTATTGCCTGCTCTTTCTTTGCGCTGCTTTACTGACTATTTGTCGTAATTTCATCGTAATTGTTGCCTAATGCCGGTTTCCCGCCGCTGCGTCCCCTGAGGCCCCGCCCCCCTCCTCTCCCATTTGCTCCTCGCCACCCGCCTCCCAGCTGCTCCTCCCTCCCTCCACCCCTTCTTAATACAGGACGCTGCGCGGCGAGGGTGCGAACCTTGACCTGTTCTCAGGCCAGGACGCTCCCCCCACCGCCCCAGCGCTCCCTGCTGGTGCCGTGTCCTCTGGCTGCTGCCCCTCGCTGCTGCTGGGAGTTCGAGGCCCTCCTCCACCCACAGGCTCCCGCCTGCGCCTCATCCCTGGTGGCCCAGTGGTGGGCGGTAAGTATTCGCTCTGATCTGCTGCCTCTCTCCCGTATCTGTATTACATCTGTTGCCTATTTTATCTGTGCGCTGCCTTAGTGTCTGTCTATCGTATCTCTATTGCATCTGCTGCCTGTTTTCTCTGTGCGCTGCTCTACTGACTGTTTTTCGTATTTTCGTCATAATTGTTGCCTATTCTCTCTGTGCGCTGCCTTATTGACTGTTTTCTTATCTGTATTACATTTATTGCCTGCTCTCTCTTTGCGCTGCTTTAATGACTATTTGGCGTAATTGCATCGTAATTGTTGCCTGTTGCCGGTTTCCCGCCGCTGTGTCCCCTGCGGCCCCGCCCCCTCCTCTCCCATTCGCTCCCCGCTGTAGGAGAGTAGGGTCTGCAATCCTATGATCACCCAGATTTTTTGCTTTTGCTTCATTGGTTTACGACTTTCCCCGGCTGCGGGCCTGCCAATCAGATCCACAGCCTAGCTGTTCTCTCTCGAAATTAACACACATGTACATTAGGTGCATCCACTAATTGGAACTGGGCCGCCTTATCAGTCCCTGTATCAGCATACCACAGGTATCCAGGGCATCGGTGTACCCAGGGCCTACCAGGGGCTGCAGCATGTATTATGCCACCCCTGGATGGCCGCCCAAATCTGACACAACTGGCTGCACGACAGCTGGGGCAAGGTGGTGTAATCACCCGTTGCTGTAGGTGTAGTATTCCTATACCTAACCCTAAAATGGACGCATGGATTCCTGTCAGTCACTCCTATGGCAGGCCTTATCAATCCTGAAGGCAGAGTGCTGGGAATCATGTGAGATGGTGCTCTGGCGCGAGCTGGGCCCGTCGACGGCTTGCGGAACCAAATCCTAATAGCCGTTCCATGGTGACGCGGGCCAACTACCTTAAAGTGCATTATAATCCTCGCGGTTATTTGCTAACTTTGGCATCGCATCACCCAAACATGTCGAGTAAGGTGTCATACGAATTGGAATACGAACCCCTCGCCAGTTCTGGCGACGGGGTTAGCATTCCACCCTTCTAGAGGGACACGACATGGAAGTAACCTTGAACCCCGGTTAAAGTTGACTCAAGCCTCAGCATCACAAAATGAATGCTGCCACCAGACACAAGTCTGACCTCCTGCTGCTGGGAGACCTTCCAGCGAGGGGAGCTTGGACAAAGGGTTTCCTGTCGAGGGCAGTGTTAGCACCATCCCAGACAGGGTTTGTGTATCCCAGGTAGGCAGGGCTGAAAGGAAGGTGATTGCAAGTGGCACCCCGGTGCTCACTGTGCATAGCCCGGTTCAAACCAGTTTCGGGGGCACACCAGCCCCTGAGCTGGGGCGAAGCCGGACAAAGGATAGGGGTGTAACCACCCCCCTCCTGGGCCCACCCATAGGTAGGACCTAGTCACGGGCCAGCCCCTTTTTCCTAGAATAAAGGTGGGAGCGGGTCCCCTTCCCAAATTGGATAATTCTGAATCTTGAACTACTTTCCACGAAAGGAACTCTTGACTATTTCTGAAGACTCTCCCTTGTGGCTAAGGAGTAGCCACCCTGCACCAGCAGGCACCACCTAAGCGCTTGCGGTTTGCTGTACGTCTCTCCCACGGATCAAGACTGCCCAGCTCGACGAGACCCGGACTCCCTGCCATCTCTGACCTCTACCTACATCGTCAGCCCAGCTGAGATTCGTAGGTGTGACGAGACCTGCGGGACCGGCCATCTTCAGAACCTGCACGACGCTTATCTAGCACGCCCACCGAGGGACCCTCGAGTGAGTACACCTAGGGTTTGAGAAGCCCTAAACCTGAGCGGCTCCAGCACCGAAGTCTGCCTCCCCAGCATCCACGAGATCTGCGTGGGGGCCCTTCTGCTCCTTGTTGCTCACCGCGTTGTCCGACCACTCGCCGACCGGCTTGTGGCCCTCTTCACGACGCACCACGACAGACTTTCATCACTGGTCTGGTTGCTCCAGACTGGCTCTTGCTCCCCTTCAACAGAGGAGTACCTCGGACCCTCCTGGTCCACTCCCGACGCCATCTTGACTCCACCGCGTGGGTTTGCCACTGCCAAGACCTGCTGCCCCATTCCTGGGCCCAGCATCATCGACAGCAGACACCTTCGTGGGACAGCTCGCCCTCCATCCTGGTCGCCGCCGCGCCTCCTGGTCCGAGGAACAGCCGAGTCCGACGTCATCCACTCACCTGGTCGAGGTGACATCAGCCGGTACCTTCCTGGTACCCACACGATCGCTGGCTAGCGGTTGAGAACTGAGTCCCCTCTGCTTTCAGGTTTTCTTCATCACCGATCCAGGCTTGGATCTCTCTGAACATCAACACTGGTCGCCTGCCAGCAACTTCTTCTTTCAGGCTCCTGAGACTACAACGAGGACTCCCGACATCTTGCTGAACCCCACGCAGCCGCAGCCTCTGGGCTAGGTAACTCGAGCATCTCGGTGCTCCACCGTAGGTTCACTCTACAAGTGTCCAGTTCCTTTTTCGTTTAGTCCCACTGATCGGATTCCTCCGGAATCAGTAACTTTAAACTTTCTAACCTCTCCCATTCCACTTGCAGTGTAAATGGTTTCGTGCCCTTCGGGCATTTGTGTAAATTGTGCAACTAGAAGTATTTTCCTAAGAGTTTTGTATTGTGCTTAGCTCCCTGACTCATAAGGAGCCAGGGTAGTCGTGTTATAAATAAATATCCTTTATTTTCATAACAACTTGTGTGGTGTCCTTTCACTTGGTGTTCAAGGGGTATATGTGATGGTAAACAGCTGGCTTAACACGCCCTCTAGAGTTTAGCCTGAAGACTGCTCTTGTCCACGCTACTAGGATAGCTGGTCTATAAGGTTGACTTACAACCAATCATCAATAAGGGTCGTTTGGAATGATACACGGTGATCACTAGAATAGTGAGCACTACATATCAGGCCAACTTCTCACATTGGTGAGCAGCGGTTGGGATTTGAGCTTGCTGTTGTTTTACCACACACGTATCCTAAGAATATCAAGTTGAAAGATCACATAAGTACCCAGGTACATATAACTTAACTTAGAATACTCTGAGTTCTACTGAACCAGCTGTTATAGTGAAACAGGGACTTGCACACCCTGACTATAACTCTTAGCAAGGGATCAGTAGAGAAACACATAGTGTAGGTAGGTGCATCACTTACACCTCACTAGAAAGCATGTCGGTCCGCGGAGAGTCTGCAGAGACTCCCTTAGTGGTCATCGACCCTCCACAGGTCGTGTCACGATATGCAGCTCTTAGCTTCACGGAGATGAGACAGCTGTGTGCCTCCAGGAAGCTAAACCAGGGTTCTAACCCTACCATCGCATTTCTGATAGGTCTCTTAGAGACTTACGATGCTAGGAGGTCCTCTAACACAGGCCCCCCTAATGCTGATGGGAACATGCCTCCCTTAGAGGGAACCCTTGGTGACCCTGACCTTGACCTCCATGGTGAGGAGGAAGAGGAAGAAGAGTTAGAAGGGGACGAGGCAGACGGAGGTCCAGTAGTAGTCAGTAGGCTCACAAGGACCAACTTAAGCAGGCATGAGAATGGAACTGGGGGAGCCCCGGGCCCACGCTTAAGCAGGCTTAACCTTGGGAACGGACGAGTTAGGTCTCTCTCTCGAGGCTCTAACAGATCTGTTCGAACACATGTTTCTCAGGCATCTTCTCAGAGAGGGATGACGTCCCCTCAGAGAAGGGAGCACGAAGCGAAGATGAGGGAAGTTAACCTGAGGATCGAGCGGGAAGAACTTGCCCTCGCCAAAGAAAGACTTGCCTTGGCCCGAGAACAGAAATTGAGTGGGTTAGATCCCACTGGTGGCAGCATTCTCATTAGAGAGAAAGACAGGGGTATAGACACTAGACACCTGAGTAAAATAGTGCCCCCCTTTAAACAAGGGGACGACATCCACAAGTGGATAACTGCTTTGGAGAGGGCCTGCACTGTCCAGTGCGTCCCCCCAAGTCAGTGGGCAGCTATACTGTGGCTCTCCTTTGAAGGTAAAGGACGGGACAAGCTCCTCACTACGAGAGCTGAGGATGCTAACAACTACCAAGTCCTGAAGAATACACTGATTGATGGGTTCGGCTTAACCACGGAGCAGTACCGGGTGCTGTTCCGAGACACCCAGAAAATTCAGTCTCAGGATTGGACTGACTTTGTCGATTGTGCCACTAAGGCTTTAGAAGGCTGGTTGCTGGGTAGCAAGGTTACTGATTACACAGGATTGTACAATCTTATCATGAGAGAACAGATTTTAAACAACTGTCAGAACCAATTGTTGCATCAGCACCTTGTCGACTCGGAGCTGACCTCTCCCCAAGAATTGGGAAAGAAGGCAGACAGATGGGTCAGAACAAGGGTCAAGCAGAACCAGACTCAGAACCAGGGTGGTCAGAAGAAAGCAGACCAAAAGGGTAGTAACAAGAGTGAACAAAATGACCAGAAGTCTTCGACGGGCCCCCAACAAAACAAAGAGGGTGGGGGTCAGGCTTCACAGCAGAAAAAGAAGACTCCAGAAGGCCAGTCAAAAAGGTGGTGCCAGTACTGTAAAAGTAAGACTCACTGGTTTAGTGAGTGCACCAAGAAAGGAGGGCAAACTCCTGCCACTGCAGCCCCTAAGGCACCTGCACCCCCTAGTACAGTCAGCAGTGGTAGTGCGCCTCCCAAGGCATTAGTTGGGTTAACCTTGGGAACTGAGGGGAGTGACGACTTAGTTGGCACACTCACTCAGGCCGTCCTTGTCTGTACAGGGGATATGGATATGTCCCCTGATGCCAGTCCCAATACTTTGGGCAAATACAGGCAGACGCCTTTGATCAATGGAAAAGTGGCTCAGGCCTACAGGGACACTTGTGCCAGTGTCACCATGGTGACGCCTAACTTTGTGGACCCTGGACAGATCATGCTAGGTACCGATTACCTAGTGACCAATGCCAGCAATGTCACTACCAATCACAGTATGGCAGTTGTTGATTTCTCCTGGGGAGGGGTAAGTGGCCCTAAGAAAGTTGTGGTGAGTTCAGACCTCCCCGTAGAATGTCTGTTGGGCAATGATTTGGAAACGTCACAATGGTCAGAAGTGGAGCAGAGGACTCACATGGAAATGTTAGGCTTGCCAGCACATGTCCTTGCTGTGACCAGGTCACAGGCCAAAAGATGCCCCACTGAACAGGTGCTGGATCCTGGAAGAACGGACCAGACACCATCCAAGAAAAGGAGCAGTAAGAGTAAGGCCTCGCCTTCCCCCTTGCCCCAGGTCGTGGATCAAGTCTCTGAGGAGGCTGACCTTAAGGAACTGAGGGAAACTGAGCCACAGGAGCTTGAACCTGGTCAGGTTGAGTTTCTGGGCTCAGGGGGACCCTCTAGGGAAGACCTGGGGAAGGCACAGTTAGACTGCCCCTCACTTGAACCCCTCAGACAGCAGGCTGCTGCTGAGGCTGCAGGGAACGCCACAGGTACCCACAAAGTGTACTGGGACGATGGACTCCTGTACTCCGAGGCAAGAGACCCCAAGCCTGGCGCGACCAGGAGGCTGGTCGTCCCCTTGTCTCTGAGAGGTTTCCTCCTTACCTTGGCCCACGAGATTCCCCTTGCAGGTCACTTAGGCCAGAATAAGACTTGGGACAGAATTGTTCCACACTTTCACTGGCCCCACATGTCCGAAGATACGAAGGAGTTTTGCCGCTCCTGTGTCACTTGCCAAGCCAGTGGTAAGTCAGGTGGCACGACCAAGGCCCCCCTCATACCACTGCCGGTGGTGGGGGTACCCTTTGAACGGGTGGGGATCGACATTGTCGGACCAATGGAACCCCAGACAGCATCAGGGCACAAGTTTATACTGGTGGTGGTGGACCACGCCACCAGGTATCCTGAAGCTATTCACCTTAGGACCACTACAGCACCTGTTGTGGCACGAGCCCTAGTTGGAGTGTTCTCCAGAGTGGGCTTCCCTAAGGAGGTCGTCTCCGACAGAGGTGCAAACTTCATGTCGGGATATCTGACTGCTATGTGGAAGGAGTGTGGTGTCAACTACAAATTCACCACACCCTATCACCCACAATGCAATGGGCTTGTTGAGAGATTCAACAGGACCCTAAAAGGGATGATTCATGGACTACCTGAAAAGCTTCGGCGGAGATGGGATGTCCTGATACCCTGCCTCTTGTTCGCCTACAGAGAGGTCCCGCAGAAGGGGGTTGGCTACAGCCCTTTTGAACTTCTGTTCGGACATCCTGTAAGGGGACCCCTTTGTTTGGTAAAGGAAGGATGGGAGAGACCTCTCAAAAAGCCGGCATCAAACATTGTGGACTATGTGCTCGGTCTCCGCTCGCGGATGGCTGAGTACATGGAAAAAGCATCTAAAAACCTTGAGGCGAGCCAAGAATTACAAAAAGCTTGGCACGACCAAAAGGCTGTCCTGACTGTGTATCAGCCTGGACAGAAGGTGTGGGTGCTGGAGCCAGTGGCCCCAGCAGCACTCAAAGACAAATGGTCTGGGCCCCACACGATCATTGAGCAAAAGGGAGAGGTCACCTACTTGGTAGACCTGGGAACTCCCCGGAGCCCCCACCGGGTGCTCCATGTAAACAGGCTCAAGGCATATGTCGACAGGGAGGGCATGGGCTTGCTCATGGCCACAGATGAGGGACAGGAGGAGGAGAGTGACCCTCTCCCAGACCTGCTCTCTCAGAACCCTGACGATGGATCAGTAGATGGTGTTGTCTTTTGTGGCAGCCTCTCTGGACATCAACAACAGGATTGTAAACAGGTTCTTCAATCCTTCCGACATATGTTCTCCCTGACACCCAGTCAGACCAATTGGTGTACCCATGAGGTCGACACTGGGGACAGCCTGCCCGTAAAGAGTAAAATCTATCGACAGCCTGATCATGTCAGAGACTGCATCAAGACAGAGGTGCAGAAAATGTTGGAGCTGGGAGTCATTGAGCCCTCGGACAGCCCCTGGGCTAGTCCAGTAGTTCTCGTGCCAAAACCTCACACCCAGGGCGGTAAGAAAGAGATGAGGTTTTGCGTGGACTACAGAGGCCTCAATGCGGTCACTAAGACTGACGCCCACCCGATACCAAGAGCAGATGAACTTATAGACCGGTTGGCTTCGGCCAACTACTTAAGTACATTTGACCTGACAGCTGGGTATTGGCAAATCAGGTTAGCTGAGGAGGCCAAGCCCAAAACAGCATTTTCTACCCCAGGTGGGCATTATCAGTTCGTGGTAATGCCCTTTGGTTTGAAAAATGCACCTGCCACCTTCCAAAGGCTGGTGAATCAAGTTCTCACTGGGTTGGACGACTTCTGCGCGGCGTATCTGGACGATATCGCTGTCTTTAGCTCCACCTGGGAGGATCACCTGGTCCACCTGAGGAAAGTGTTAGAGGCTCTGCAAAAGGCAGGCCTCACTATCAAGGCCACCAAGTGCCAGATAGGGCAGACACAGGTTGTATACCTGGGCCACCTTGTAGGTGGAGGCCAGGTTCAGCCATTGGAGAGCAAAATACAGGCCATCCAGGACTGGGCTCCTCCAACCACCCAGACTCAGGTTCGAGCTTTCTTGGGCCTGACTGGTTATTACCGGAAATTTGTCAGAAATTATGGATCCATTGTGACCCCGCTAAACGATCTGACAAGTAAAAAGATGCCAAAAAAAGTTCAGTGGACAGCGAGCTGTCAAAAGGCATTCGATGACCTAAAGCAGGCCATGTGCACAGCACCTATCCTAAAGAGTCCAGACTACTCCAAAACATTCATTGTCCAAACAGACGCTTCGGAGTTGGGTGTGGGAGCTGTTCTATCTCAGCTGAATTTTGATGGTCATGACCAGCCCATAGCTTTTATTAGCAGGAGGCTGACCCCCAGAGAGAAGAATTGGTCAGCTATTGAGAGGGAGGCCTTTGCTGTGGTTTGGGCCCTGAAGAAGTTGAGGCCATACTTGTTCGGCACTCACTTCAAGATTCAGACCGACCATAAGCCCCTCTTGTGGCTAAATCAAATGAAGGGTGAAAACCCCAAACTACTTAGGTGGTCCATTTCCCTACAGGGGATGGACTTCACAGTGGAGCATAGACCTGGCACTGATCATGGCAATGCAGATGGGCTCTCCAGGTATTTCCACTTAGAGCAAGAAGACTCACCTGGTCAAGGTTAGCTTATTGTCCCAAAGTTTGGGGGGGGGGTCATGTAGGAGAGTAGGGTCTGCAATCCTATGATCACCCAGATTTTTTGCTTTTGCTTCATTGGTTTACGACTTTCCCCGGCTGCGGGCCTGCCAATCAGACCCACAGCCTAGCTGTTCTCTCTCGAAATTAACACACATGTACATTAGGTGCATCCACTAATTGGAACTGGGCCGGCTTATCAGTCCCTGTATCAGCATACCACAGGTATCCGGGGAATCGGTGTACCCAGGGCCTATCAGGGGCTGCAGCATGTATTATGCCACCCCTGGATGGCCGCCCAAATCTGACACAACTGGCTGCACGACAGCTGGGGCAAGGTGGTGTAATCACCCGTTGCTGTAGGTGTAGTATTCCTATACCTAACCCTAAAATGGACGCATGGATTCCTGTCAGTCACTCCTATGGCAGGCCTTATCAATCCTGAAGGCAGAGTGCTGGGAATCATGTGAGATGGTGCTCTGGCGCGAGCTGGGCCCGTCGACGGCTTGCGGAACCAAATCCTAATAGCCGTTCCATGGTGACGCGGGCCAACTACCTTAAAGTGCATTATAATCCTCGCGGTTATTTGCTAACTTTGGCATCGCATCACCCAAACATGTCGAGTAAGGTGTCATACGAATTGGAATACGAACCCCTCGCCAGTTCTGGCGACGGGGTTAGCATTCCACCCTTCTAGAGGGACACGACATGGAAGTAACCTTGAACCCCGGTTAAAGTTGACTCAAGCCTCAGCATCACAAAATGAATGCTGCCACCAGACACAAGTCTGACCTCCTGCTGCTGGGAGACCTTCCAGCGAGGGGAGCTTGGACAAAGGGTTTCCTGTCGAGGGCAGTGTTAGCACCATCCCAGACAGGGTTTGTGTATCCCAGGTAGGCAGGGCTGAAAGGAAGGTGATTGCAAGTGGCACCCCGGTGCTCACTGTGCATAGCCCGGTTCAAACCAGTTTCGGGGGCACACCAGCCCCTGAGCTGGGGCGAAGCCGGACAAAGGATAGGGGTGTAACCACCCCCCTCCTGGGCCCACCCATAGGTAGGACCTAGTCACGGGCCAGCCCCTTTTTCCTAGAATAAAGGTGGGAGCGGGTCCCCTTCCCAAATTGGATAATTCTGAATCTTGAACTACTTTCCACGAAAGGAACTCTTGACTATTTCTGAAGACTCTCCCTTGTGGCTAAGGAGTAGCCACCCTGCACCAGCAGGCACCACCTAAGCGCTTGCGGTTTGCTGTACGTCTCTCCCACGGATCAAGACTGCCCAGCTCGACGAGACCCGGACTCCCTGCCATCTCTGACCTCTACCTACATCGTCAGCCCAGCTGAGATTCGTAGGTGTGACGAGACCTGCGGGACCGGCCATCTTCAGAACCTGCAGGACGCTTATCTAGCACGCCCACCGAGGGACCCTCGAGTGAGTACACCTAGGGTTTGAGAAGCCCTAAACCTGAGCGGCTCCAGCACCGAAGTCTGCCTCCCCAGCATCCACGAGATCTGCGTGGGGGCCCTTCTGCTCCTTGTTGCTCACCGCGTTGTCCGACCACTCGCCGACCGGCTTGTGGCCCTCTTCACGACGCACCACGACAGACTTTCATCACTGGTCTGGTTGCTCCAGACTGGCTCTTGCTCCCCTTCAACAGAGGAGTACCTCGGACCCTCCTGGTCCACTCCCGACGCCATCTTGACTCCACCGCGTGGGTTTGCCACTGCCAAGACCTGCTGCCCCATTCCTGGGCCCAGCATCATCGACAGCAGACACCTTCGTGGGACAGCTCGCCCTCCATCCTGGTCGCCGCCGCGCCTCCTGGTCCGAGGAACAGCCGAGTCCGACGTCATCCACTCACCTGGTCGAGGTGACATCAGCCGGTACCTTCCTGGTACCCACATGATCGCTGGCTAGCGGTTGAGAACTGAGTCCCCTCTGCTTTCAGGTTTTCTTCATCACCGATCCAGGCTTGGATCTCTCTGAACATCAACACTGGTCGCCTGCCAGCAACTTCTTCTTTCAGGCTCCTGAGACTACAACGAGGACTCCCGACATCTTGCTGAACCCCACGCAGCCGCAGCCTCTGGGCTAGGTAACTCGAGCATCTCGGTGCTCCACCGTAGGTTCACTCTACAAGTGTCCAGTTCCTTTTTCGTTTAGTCCCACTGATCGGATTCCTCCGGAATCAGTAACTTTAAACTTTCTAACCTCTCCCATTCCACTTGCAGTGTAAATGGTTTCGTGCCCTTCGGGCATTTGTGTAAATTGTGCAACTAGAAGTATTTTCCTAAGAGTTTTGTATTGTGCTTAGCTCCCTGACTCATAAAGAGCCAGGGTAGTCGTGTTATAAATAAATATCCTTTATTTTCATAACAACTTGTGTGGTGTCCTTTCACTTGGTGTTCAAGGGGTATATGTGATGGTAAACAGCTGGCTTAACACGCCCTCTAGAGTTTAGCCTGAAGACTGCTCTTGTCCACGCTACTAGGATAGCTGGTCTATAAGGTTGACTTACAACCAATCATCAATAAGGGTCGTTTGGAATGATACACGGTGATCACTAGAATAGTGAGCACTACATATCAGGCCAACTTCTCACATTGGTGAGCAGCGGTTGGGATTTGAGCTTGCTGTTGTTTTACCACACACGTATCCTAAGAATATCAAGTTGAAAGATCACATAAGTACCCAGGTACATATAACTTAACTTAGAATACTCTGAGTTCTACTGAACCAGCTGTTATAGTGAAACAGGGACTTGCACACCCTGACTATAACTCTTAGCAAGGGATCAGTAGAGAAACACATAGTGTAGGTAGGTGCATCACTTACACCTCACTAGAAAGCATGTCGGTCCGCGGAGAGTCTGCAGAGACTCCCTTAGTGGTCATCGACCCTCCACAGGTCGTGTCACGATATGCAGCTCTTAGCTTCACGGAGATGAGACAGCTGTGTGCCTCCAGGAAGCTAAACCAGGGTTCTAACCCTACCATCGCATTTCTGATAGGTCTCTTAGAGACTTACGATGCTAGGAGGTCCTCTAACACAGGCCCCCCTAATGCTGATGGGAACATGCCTCCCTTAGAGGGAACCCTTGGTGACCCTGACCTTGACCTCCATGGTGAGGAGGAAGAGGAAGAAGAGTTAGAAGGGGACGAGGCAGACGGAGGTCCAGTAGTAGTCAGTAGGCTCACAAGGACCAACTTAAGCAGGCATGAGAATGGAACTGGGGGAGCCCCAGGCCCACGCTTAAGCAGGCTTAACCTTGGGAACGGACGAGTTAGGTCTCTCTCGAGAGGCTCTAACAGATCTGTTCGAACACATGTTTCTCAGGCATCTTCTCAGAGAGGGATGACGTCCCCTCAGAGAAGGGAGCACGAAGCGAAGATGAGGGAAGTTAACCTGAGGATCGAGCGGGAAGAACTTGCCCTCGCCAAAGAAAGACTTGCCTTGGCCCGAGAACAGAAATTGAGTGGGTTAGATCCCACTGGTGGCAGCATTCTCATTAGAGAGAAAGACAGGGGTATAGACACTAGACACCTGAGTAAAATAGTGCCCCCCTTTAAACAAGGGGACGACATCCACAAGTGGATAACTGCTTTGGAGAGGGCCTGCACTGTCCAGTGCGTCCCCCCAAGTCAGTGGGCAGCTATACTGTGGCTCTCCTTTGAAGGTAAAGGACGGGACAAGCTCCTCACTACGAGAGCTGAGGATGCTAACAACTATCAAGTCCTGAAGAATACACTGATTGATGGGTTCGGCTTAACCACGGAGCAGTACCGGGTGCTGTTCCGAGACACCCAGAAAATTCAGTCTCAGGATTGGACTGACTTTGTCGATTGTGCCACTAAGGCTTTAGAAGGCTGGTTGCTGGGTAGCAAGGTTACTGATTACACAGGATTGTACAATCTTATCATGAGAGAACAGATTTTAAACAACTGTCAGAACCAATTGTTGCATCAGCACCTTGTCGACTCGGAGCTGACCTCTCCCCAAGAATTGGGAAAGAAGGCAGACAGATGGGTCAGAACAAGGGTCAAGCAGAACCAGACTCAGAACCAGGGTGGTCAGAAGAAAGCAGACCAAAAGGGTAGTAACAAGAGTGAACAAAATGACCAGAAGTCTTCGACAGGCCCCCAACAAAACAAAGAGGGTGGGGGTCAGGCTTCACAGCAGAAAAAGAAGACTCCAGAAGGCCAGTCAAAAAGGTGGTGCCAGTACTGTAAAAGTAAGACTCACTGGTTTAGTGAGTGCACCAAGAAAGGAGGGCAAACTCCTGCCACTGCAGCCCCTAAGGCACCTGCACCCCCTAGTACAGTCAGCAGTGGTAGTGCGCCTCCCAAGGCATTAGTTGGGTTAACCTTGGGAACTGAGGGGAGTGACGACTTAGTTGGCACACTCACTCAGGCCGTCCTTGTCTGTACAGGGGATATGGATATGTCCCCTGATGCCAGTCCCAATACTTTGGGCAAATACAGGCAGACGCCTTTGATCAATGGAAAAGTGGCTCAGGCCTACAGGGACACTTGTGCCAGTGTCACCATGGTGACGCCTAACTTTGTGGACCCTGGACAGATCATGCTAGGTACCGATTACCTAGTGACCAATGCCAGCAATGTCACTACCAATCACAGTATGGCAGTTGTTGATTTCTCCTGGGGAGGGGTAAGTGGCCCTAAGAAAGTTGTGGTGAGTTCAGACCTCCCCGTAGAATGTCTGTTGGGCAATGATTTGGAAACGTCACAATGGTCAGAAGTGGAGCAGAGGACTCACATGGAAATGTTAGGCTTGCCAGCACATGTCCTTGCTGTGACCAGGTCACAGGCCAAAAGATGCCCCACTGAACAGGTGCTGGATCCTGGAAGAACGGACCAGACACCATCCAAGAAAAGGAGCAGTAAGAGTAAGGCCTCGCCTTCCCCCTTGCCCCAGGTCGTGGATCAAGTCTCTGAAGAGGCTGACCTTAAGGAACTGAGGGAAACTGAGCCACAGGAGCTTGAACCTGGTCAGGTTGAGTTTCTGGGCTCAGGGGGACCCTCTAGGGAAGACCTGGGGAAGGCACAGTTAGACTGCCCCTCACTTGAACCCCTCAGACAGCAGGCTGCTGCTGAGGCTGCAGGGAACGCCACAGGAACCCACAAAGTGTACTGGGACGATGGACTCCTGTACTCCGAGGCAAGAGACCCCAAGCCTGGCGCGACCAGGAGGCTGGTCGTCCCCTTGTCTCTGAGAGGTTTCCTCCTTACCTTGGCCCACGAGATTCCCCTTGCAGGTCACTTAGGCCAGAATAAGACTTGGGACAGAATTGTTCCACACTTTCACTGGCCCCACATGTCCGAAGATACAAAGGAGTTTTGCCGCTCCTGTGTCACTTGCCAAGCCAGTGGTAAGTCAGGTGGCACGACCAAGGCCCCCCTCATACCACTGCCGGTGGTGGGGGTACCCTTTGAACGGGTGGAGATCGACATTGTCGGACCAGTGGAACCCCAGACAGCATCAGGGCACAAGTTTATACTGGTGGTGGTGGACCACGCCACCAGGTATCCTGAAGCTATTCACCTTAGGACCACTACAGCACCTGTTGTGGCACGAGCCCTAGTTGGAGTGTTCTCCAGAGTGGGCTTCCCTAAGGAGGTCGTCTCCGACAGAGGTGCAAACTTCATGTCGGGATATCTGACTGCTATGTGGAAGGAGTGTGGTGTCAACTACAAATTCACCACACCCTATCACCCACAATGCAATGGGCTTGTTGAGAGATTCAACAGGACCCTAAAAGGGATGATTCATGGACTACCTGAAAAGCTTCGGCGGAGATGGGATGTCCTGATACCCTGCCTCTTGTTCGCCTACAAAGAGGTCCCGCAGAAGGGGTTGGCTACAGCCCTTTTGAACTTCTGTTCGGACATCCTGTAAGGGGACCCCTTTGTTTGGTAAAGGAAGGATGGGAGAGACCTCTCAAAAAGCCGGCATCAAACATTGTGGACTATGTGCTCGGTCTCCGCTCGCGGATGGCTGAGTACATGGAAAAAGCATCTAAAAACCTTGAGGCGAGCCAAGAATTACAAAAAGCTTGGCACGACCAAAAGGCTGTCCTGACTGTGTATCAGCCTGGACAGAAGGTGTGGGTGCTGGAGCCAGTGGCCCCAGCAGCACTCAAAGACAAATGGTCTGGGCCCCACACGATCATTGAGCAAAAGGGAGAGGTCACCTACTTGGTAGACCTGGGAACTCCCCGGAGCCCCCACCGGGTGCTCCATGTAAACAGGCTCAAGGCATATGTCGACAGGGAGGGCATGGGCTTGCTCATGGCCACAGATGAGGGACAGGAGGAGGAGAGTGACCCTCTCCCAGACCTGCTCTCTCAGAACCCTGACGATGGATCAGTAGATGGTGTTGTCTTTTGTGGCAGCCTCTCTGGACATCAACAACAGGATTGTAAACAGGTTCTTCAATCCTTCCGACATATGTTCTCCCTGACACCCAGTCAGACCAATTGGTGTACCCATGAGGTCGACACTGGGGACAGCCTGCCCGTAAAGAGTAAAATCTATCGACAGCCTGATCATGTCAGAGACTGCATCAAGACAGAGGTGCAGAAAATGTTGGAGCTGGGAGTCATTGAGCCCTCGGACAGCCCCTGGGCTAGTCCAGTAGTTCTCGTGCCAAAACCTCACACCCAGGGCGGTAAGAAAGAGATGAGGTTTTGCGTGGACTACAGAGGCCTCAATGCGGTCACTAAGACTGACGCCCACCCGATACCAAGAGCAGATGAACTTATAGACCGGTTGGCTTCGGCCAACTACTTAAGTACATTTGACCTGACAGCTGGGTATTGGCAAATCAGGTTAGCTGAGGAGGCCAAGCCCAAAACAGCATTTTCTACCCCAGGTGGGCATTATCAGTTCGTGGTAATGCCCTTTGGTTTGAAAAATGCACCTGCCACCTTCCAAAGGCTGGTGAATCAAGTTCTCACTGGGTTGGACGACTTCTGCGCGGCGTATCTGGACGATATCGCTGTCTTTAGCTCCACCTGGGAGGATCACCTGGTCCACCTGAGGAAAGTGTTAGAGGCTCTGCAAAAGGCAGGCCTCACTATCAAGGCCACCAAGTGCCAGATAGGGCAGACACAGGTTGTATACCTGGGCCACCTTGTAGGTGGAGGCCAGGTTCAGCCATTGGAGAGCAAAATACAGGCCATCCAGGACTGGGCTCCTCCAACCACCCAGACTCAGGTTCGAGCTTTCTTGGGCCTGACTGGTTATTACCGGAAATTTGTCAGAAATTATGGATCCATTGTGACCCCGCTAAACGATCTGACAAGTAAAAAGATGCCAAAAAAAGTTCAGTGGACAGCGAGCTGTCAAAAGGCATTCGATGACCTAAAGCAGGCCATGTGCACAGCACCTATCCTAAAGAGTCCAGACTACTCCAAAACATTCATTGTCCAAACAGACGCTTCGGAGTTGGGTGTGGGAGCTGTTCTATCTCAGCTGAATTTTGATGGTCATGACCAGCCCATAGCTTTTATTAGCAGGAGGCTGACCCCCAGAGAGAAGAATTGGTCAGCTATTGAGAGGGAGGCCTTTTGCTGTGGTTTGGGCCCTGAAGAAGTTGAGGCCATACTTGTTCGGCACTCACTTCAAGATTCAGACCGACCATAAGCCCCTCTTGTGGCTAAATCAAATGAAGGGTGAAAACCCCAAACTACTTAGGTGGTCCATTTCCCTACAGGGGATGGACTTCACAGTGGAGCATAGACCTGGCACTGATCATGGCAATGCAGATGGGCTCTCCAGGTATTTCCACTTAGAGCAAGAAGACTCACCTGGTCAAGGTTAGCTTATTGTCCCAAAGTTTGGGGGGGGGTCATGTAGGAGAGTAGGGTCTGCAATCCTATGATCACCCAGATTTTTTGCTTTTGCTTCATTGGTTTACGACTTTCCCCGGCTGCGGGTCTGCCAATCAGACCCACAGCCTAGCTGTTCTCTCTCGAAATTAACACACATGTACATTAGGTGCATCCACTAATTGGAACTGGGCCGGCTTATCAGTCCCTGTATCAGCATACCACAGGTATCCGGGGAATCGGTGTACCCAGGGCCTATCAGGGGCTGCAGCATGTATTATGCCACCCCTGGATGGCCGCCCAAATCTGACACAACTGGCTGCACGACAGCTGGGGCAAGGTGGTGTAATCACCCGTTGCTGTAGGTGTAGTATTCCTATACCTAACCCTAAAATGGACGCATGGATTCCTGTCAGTCACTCCTATGGCAGGCCTTATCAATCCTGAAGGCAGAGTGCTGGGAATCATGTGAGATGGTGCTCTGGCGCGAGCTGGGCCCGTCGACGGCTTGCGGAACCAAATCCTAATAGCCGTTCCATGGTGACGCGGGCCAACTACCTTAAAGTGCATTATAATCCTCGCGGTTATTTGCTAACTTTGGCATCGCATCACCCAAACATGTCGAGTAAGGTGTCATACGAATTGGAATACGAACCCCTCGCCAGTTCTGGCGACGGGGTTAGCATTCCACCCTTCTAGAGGGACACGACATGGAAGTAACCTTGAACCCCGGTTAAAGTTGACTCAAGCCTCAGCATCACAAAATGAATGCTGCCACCAGACACAAGTCTGACCTCCTGCTGCTGGGAGACCTTCCAGCGAGGGGAGCTTGGACAAAGGGTTTCCTGTCGAGGGCGGTGTTAGCACCATCCCAGACAGGGTTTGTGTATCCCAGGTAGGCAGGGCTGAAAGGAAGGTGATTGCAAGTGGCACCCCGGTGCTCACTGTGCATAGCCCGGTTCAAACCAGTTTCGGGGGCACACCAGCCCCTGAGCTGGGGCGAAGCCGGACAAAGGATAGGGGTGTAACCACCCCCCTCCTGGGCCCACCCATAGGTAGGACCTAGTCACGGGCCAGCCCCTTTTTCCTAGAATAAAGGTGGGAGCGGGTCCCCTTCCCGAATTGGATAATTCTGAATCTTGAACTACTTTCCACGAAAGGAACTCTTGACTATTTCTGAAGACTCTCCCTTGTGGCTAAGGAGTAGCCACCCTGCACCAGCAGGCACCACCTAAGCGCTTGCGGTTTGCTGTATGTCTCTCCCACGGATCAAGACTGCCCAGCTCGACGAGACCCGGACTCCCTGCCATCTCTGACCTCTACCTACATCGTCAGCCCAGCTGAGATTCGTAGGTGTGACGAGACCTGCGGGACCGGCCATCTTCAGAACCTGCACGACGCTTATCTAGCACGCCCACCGAGGGACCCTCGAGTGAGTGCACCTAGGGTTTGAGAAGCCCTAAACCTGAGCGGCTCCAGCACCGAAGTCTGCCTCCCCAGCATCCACGAGATCTGCGTGGGGGCCCTTCTGCTCCTTGTTGCTCACCGCGTTGTCCGACCACTCGCCGACCGGCTTGTGGCCCTCTTCACGACGCACCACGACAGACTTTCATCACTGGTCTGGTTGCTCCAGACTGGCTCTTGCTCCCCTTCAACAGAGGAGTACCTCGGACCCTCCTGGTCCACTCCCGACGCCATCTTGACTCCACCGCGTGGGTTTGCCACTGCCAAGACCTGCTGCCCCATTCCTGGGCCCAGCATCATCGACAGCAGACACCTTCGTGGGACAGCTCGCTCTCCATCCTGGTCGCCGCCGCGCCTCCTGGTCCGAGGAACAGCCGAGTCCGACGTCATCCACTCACCTGGTCGAGGTGACATCAGCCGGTACCTTCCTGGTACCCACACGATCGCTTGCTAGCGGTTGAGAACTGAGTCCCCTCTGCTTTCAGGTTTTCTTCATCACCGATCCAGGCTTGGATCTCTCTGAACATCAACACTGGTCGCCTGCCAGCAACTTCTTCTTTCAGGCTCCTGAGACTACAACGAGGACTCCCGACATCTTGCTGAACCCCACGCTGCCGCAGCCTCTGGGCTAGGTAACTCGAGCATCTCGGTGCTCCACCGTAGGTTCACTCTACAAGTGTCCAGTTCCTTTTTCGTTTAGTCCCACTGATCGGATTCCTCCGGAATCAGTAACTTTAAACTTTCTAACCTCTCCCATTCCACTTGCAGTGTAAATGGTTTCGTGCCCTTCGGGCATTTGTGTAAATTGTGCAACTAGAAGTATTTTCCTAAGAGTTTTGTATTGTGCTTAGCTCCCTGACTCATAAAGAGCCAGGGTAGTCGTGTTATACATAAATATTCTTTATTTTCATAACAACTTGTGTGGTGTCCTTTCACTTGGTGTTCAAGGGGTATATGTGATGGTAAACAGCTGGCTTAACACGCCCTCTAGAGTTTAGCCTGAAGACTGCTCTTGTCCACGCTACTAGGATAGCTGGTCTATAAGGTTGACTTACAACCAATCATCAATAAGGGTCGTTTGGAATGATACACAGTGATCACTAGAATAGTGAGCACTACATATCAGGCCAACTTCTCACACCCGCCACCCGCCTCCCAGCTGCTCCTCCCTCCATCCACCCCTTCTTAATGCAGGACGCTGTGCGGCGAGGGTGCGAACCTTGACCTGTTCTTAGGCCAGGACGCTCCCCCCACCGCTCCCTGCTGGTGCCGTGTCCTCTGGCTGCTGCCCCTCGCTGCTGCTGGGAGTTCGAGGCCCTTCTCCACCCGCAGGCTACCGCCTGCGCCTCATCCCTGGTGGCCCAGTGGTGGGCGGTAAGTATTCACTCTGATCTGCTGCCTCTCTCCCATATCTGTATTAAATCTGTTGCCTATTTTCTCTGTGCGCTGCCTTAGTGTCTGTCTATCGTATCTCTATTGCATCTGCTGCCTGTTTTCTCTGTGCGCTGCTCTACTGACTGTTTTTCGTATTTTCGTCATAATTGTTGCCTGTTCTCTCTGTGCGCTGCCTTATTGACTGTTTTCTTATCTGTATTACATTTATTGCCTGCTCTCTCTTTGCGCTGCTTTACTGACTATTTGTCATAATTTCATCGTAATTGTTGCCTGTTGCCGGTTTCCCGCCGCTGCGTCCCCTGTGTCCCCACCCCCTCCTCTCCCATTCGCTCCCCGCCACCCGCCTCCCAGCTGCTCCTCCCTCCCTCCACCCCTTCTTAATGCAGGACGCTGCGCGGCCGCACCGCTGGCGCGCCGGAGGTGCGCCAGAGGCAAGCCCGTCTGCGCCCGTCCGCGCCAGGACCGCGCTCCGCGCCAGAACCCCTGGACCCCGCTACGACGCCGACTCCCTCCACGCTCTCAACACCGGCCGAGACCAACGCTGCATCCAGGCTGCCCCGAAACGCACCCACGGATCCTTCTCCTGCCGCAGCTGCAGCTTCACCTGCGACAGAACCACCAAACCATCAATGACCAGACCCAACCACCTCTGCTGCATACTACTCAACACCCGCTCCGCACGCAGACACGCCATCGAGCTCTGGGACCTGCTCGACGCCACTGCCCCGGACGTAGCCTTCCTGACCGAGACGTGGTGGAACGACTCCTCTGCTCCAGACAGAGCCATTGCCATCCCAGACGGCTACAAGATCTCCCGCAGGGACCGCGCCAACGTCATCGGAGGAGGAATTGCCATTGTCTACAAAGCCACCCTCAAGGTCACCACCCACGCAGACGACACCCTCCACGCCGCCGAACACCTGCACTTACGGATCCACACCGACCCCAACACCACCCTCAGAGGAACGCTCGTCTACAGACCCCCCCGGACACTGGCCCCAGTTCAACGACTCCATCGCCGACCTCGCCTCCACGGACTACATCCTCCTCGGGGACCTGAACTTCCACCTCGAGAACAACAACAACGCCAACTCCACCACGCTGATCGGCAACCTCACCAACCTCGGCCTCAGACAACTCGTCACTGCACCCACCTACGCCGCCGGCCACACGCTGGATGCCGTCTTCTCCACAAGCACCCACGTCACCTTCAACCACACCACCGAACCCCACTGGACCGACCACCGCTGCATTCACTTCACCTTCAAAAAACCAACCACGTACCACTGCACCCAACAGATGCCTCGCCGCGGCTGGAGCAAAGTCACCGAAGACCAGCTGCTCACCACCCTCTCCCAGAACCCTCCCACCGACCCCACCAACCCAGACACCGCAGCCCGCAACCTCAGACAGTGGATAGACGACTGTGCTAACACCCTCGCCCCACTGAAGAAAATCCCAACAGCAACACCAGCAAGAGAGCCACCTGGTTCACCGACGAGCTCCTGGCCTCCAAGCGCGCATACCGGAAACTGGAGAAGAAATGGCTCCACGAACGTACACCGGACAACCACGCAGCCCACAAGGACGCCACCCGCAGACACCACCACCTCATCAGATCAGCCAAGAGGTCCTCCTTCAAAGACCGCCTGGATAACAACGCACATGACAGCAAAGAGCTCTTCCGCATTGTCAAAGAACTTTCCAACCCCAGCGCCAACACCAACGACATCCCGCCCTCACAGGAACTGTGCGACTCACTGGCCATCTTCTTCCACCGCAAGATCGCCGACATCCACGACGGATTCAACACCACGACCGACCCGACCACGTCAAACTCCACCTCTCCTCCGAACACCAACAACGCCAACCGCCTCACCTCCCGGTCCAACGTTAGCGACGATGAGACACGCAAGGTCATGAACTCCATCCACTCAGGATCGCCGACAGACCCGTGCCCACACCACATATTCAACAAGGCAGACGCAGCCATCGCCCCCCAACTACGGAAGGTCATCAACATCTCCTTTGAAACAGCGACATTCCCGGAAAGCTGGAAGCACGCCGAAATCAACGCCCTCCTCAAGAAGCCCAAGGCAGACCCCAAGGACCTCAAGAACTTCCGGCCTATCTCCCTACTCCCGTTCCCGGGGACGGTCATCGAGAAAATCGTCAACATACAACTGACCCGCCACCTCGAAGACAACAACATCCTGGACCCATCCCAATCCGGATTCAGACGAAACCACAGCACCGAGACTGCCCTCATCGCCGCCACAGACAACATCAGGCGCCAATTAGACAACGGCGAAACATCAGCCCTCATCCTCCTGGACCTCTCTGCCACCTTCGACACGGTCTGCCATTGCACTCTAAAAACACGCCTCCAAGAAGCCGGCATCCAAGAGAAGGCCCTCGACTGGACCACATCCTTCCTCTCCGGCAGATCCCACAGCGTCCGCCTCCCACCCTTCCGATCCACAGCCACCGACATCATCTGCGGCGTGCCCCAGGGCTCCTCCCTCAGCCCCACGCTGTTCAACATCTACATGGCCCCCCTCGCACAAGTGGCCAGCCACCACAACCTCAACATCATCTCCTACGCTGACGACACTAATCCTCTCCCTTTCCAAGGACCCGAGCACCGCCAAAACCAACATCCACGACGGAATGAAGGCCATCGCCGACTGGATGAGGAGCAGCCGGCTGAAACTGAACTCGGACAAGACAGGGGTCCTCATCCTTGGACCCAACCCCTCGGCCTGGGACGACTCCTGGTGGCCGACCACCCTTGGGACAGCACCGACACCCACCGACCACGCACGCAATCTAGGATTCATCCTCGACTCCTCCCTCTCCATGTCCAAACAGGTCAATGCCGTCTTTTCCTCCTGCTTCAACACCCTCCGCACGCTCCGCAGGATCTACAAGTGGATCCCGACCGAAACAAGAACAGTGACACAGGCCCTCGTCAGCAGCAGGCTGGACTACGGCAACGCACTCTACGCCAGAATCCCAGCCAAACACCTACGACGACTACAGCGCATCCAAAACGCCTCCGCCCGACTGATCGTCAACGTCCCCCGCCACAGCCACATCACCCCCCACCTGACCAACCTACACTGGCTCCCCGTCGACAAGAGGATCACCTTCAAACTCCTCACCCATGCACACAAAGCACTCCACGACACCGGACCAGCCTACCTGAACAGCAGACTCAGCTTCCACACCCCCACCCGCCAGCTCCGCTCCACCAGCCTTGCACTCGCCACCGTCCCCCGCATCCAACGAACAAACTCCAGCGGCAGATCCTTCTCCTTCCTCGCCGCCAAGACCTGGAACACCCTACCCACCCAGCTACGGCAGACCAAAGACTTACTCGCTTTCAGAAGACTCCTCAAGACCTGGCTCTTCGAGCAGTAGCGCAACTCCCCTCCCCGCGCCTTGAGACCCTCACGGGTAAGTAGCACGCTTTACAAATACCATGATTGATTTATTGATTGATTGATTGAGAGGAGATTTCCTTGCACCTGAATAGGCCTGATCTGCCTTGTACAATGCTGTCTCGACCTCCTGCCAGGAAGCTGTACCAGAGAGGAAAGAACTGGTTTGGGCTGGGCACAGACACTCTCTGCCCAAAAGAACATAGAGAAACTGAGTATAAATATTGGGGCCCAGACCCCATAACTTTAGAACTGACTGGGATCAAGGAACCCGCCAAGGAGAAGAGCTACCAGGAGGAGTACTGCCCCTTTGCTGTTTTTATGCTTTGCTGGGTTGGCCTGCAGTTGCAGCTTCTGCCTTGGGCAATGAAAGGACTGAACTGAACTTTTCTTCACTTGTTGCTGAGTATCTCTAAGGACTTGAGATAGAGCTTGCCTCCTGTTCCCGAAGTCACAGCGACAGCAAAGACTTCCCTTACCTCTGGGGACTGCTTCTGGGATCACGTGTCTTAGTTGCCACAGAGGGAAACTGCAACCTGATCAGGGACATCTTAAGGATTTCGGGGGCCCTGGGCCAAGCGTATTTTGTGGGCCCCTGTTAGGAACAGCTTTGAATTTATGATCCAGTGTCAACTTTCATGCCCTCTTTGAACAACTCACTGACAATACACAGGACACTGGTCCAAATTCTAAATGTATTTACATCTAATATTCAGGGATACTGAGGTGTGTTTTCTATGTTATATTACAGCAGCAGCTCACTAATATAATTGCAAATAATCATTTTGACTCCCCCTCATTTCTCATATGTGAGGTCCTGTTTTGATCTAAAAGAAACTTTTTGGATGTTGCGTGGTGTTGTAAAAACAAACCTTTTTCTCTGCAAAATGTCGGTAAAAGACTCCCATACATCACCCACATTAAACATTTTTTTTAAATAAAACGATATTTAAAACAAAATTTTAAAGAATTATTCACGGCCATGGGGGGGGGGGGGAGGGGGAGACTCTGCAGAACAGAGTTGGCTCTATCAGAGGCCCCCTGAAAGCTGGGGGCCCTGGGCTAGAGCCCACTTTACCCATGCCTTAAAACGTCTCTGAACCTGATGCCGTCACCAAGACCTCCGGCGGTTCCGTGACCGAAAGGTACCGCAGAGGGGACCACAGTATTCGCACCGCAAGCCTGGTCTCACCAACGATGATGACCGCTGCCGCCACCCAGCTGCTGCTTGCACCGCGACGTGTGCACACTGCACCAACTCGCTTCACTTCGCCACCCCGGTCTCACCGATGACGCCGTGATTTGCTGACATCACCGCAGTGGTCTGCACTGTCGTCTTAGGGTACCGCTCATATTCTATACACATTAACCACCACAAGGGCAGCCCAAACCACCTGAACCAGGGGCATTCAATACTTAATCCAAACAGAGGTTCAGAGTGTTCATAAAATTATCACAACACAAATATATAAAACAATTAATGAAACGAACATTATATGTATAACAATGCACACATTGAGATACAAAGAGAGAGAAAGGGGGGCCCTTATAGAAAAAGCATACAAAATGTATTCTATAAAATATATCAAAAAGGCTCAGTATTATAAGCTGGTATATATAACATATAGTAAACATACATAACCAGACAGGTGGCAGACAAGGAGAAATTACATATAAGCAGGAGTTTCAGAACATTGCAGGAACTCAACAAACAGAACAATGTGTCCTCTATTAATTGCGGCCACAATTGCGTCGACGGTGTTTCGACCTTTGGCATTAGTACATGGTCATCTTCAGGACATAAAGTTTAACTGAGCATCCCAAATAAGTAATCTAGAAATACAGAAACAGCATAATAACATTTATTTGTACTTAAAATTGGGCCAGAACGATTTAAAAAAAAAAAAGGAAGGTTCTTATGAAAGTGTGCTTTCCCAAAAACACTAAGGAACTTAAAACAAAAGAAAAGGAAGAGAAAGAAATCCTCATGCCATGCCTAATTCGTGATTGTTTGTTAGTAATAACCCGTGCTCAATAAAAGATAATGAATCTACGTACTACCAATGTGAAAAACCATCATTGCGCAAGTCAAAGTATATGCGTGCAATCTATTCCAGCACCATACTGGCTTAATTTATTCACAAAAATCACTAAATTATTGGTACTCTGTCCATTAGTGTGGCTGATATCATACTAGGTCCAAATGTCAAAGCCACTTACTTATTCAGTAATCGAGATCAATTGTAATTTAAATTCAGTTCATTAAATGGCCTCCATAACTAAGAAACAATGTAAAAAAGAAAGGACGGGATCATAAAATATAATAACTCGATCCACCATATCAATACAATAATCTCAAAGCACTATAAAATTGACGATGTTAAAAAATTCAGTATATTTAGCACTCATTGAGAACTACAAATATTCTTTAAATCAACGATTTCATTAATAATATAGTACCTGATTGAATTAGTAAAACTTTCCTGGCCAATGAAGGATGAATCCTTTGGTAAATGTGCCCGTCATACATCCGAGCTAAATAGCTAAATAACAAAAATAGCAGGGTAACTATAATATAAAATCAGCTATTCCAAGGGCAACAAACATAAGGCCCCAGGGAGTTAGAACATAAATGCGCTTACCGAAATTCAAATAATATAGCGCAGCAAATCAATTGCCAAATAGCAGCGGTTTCAGTACGGCGTTTTTCAGATGCCGCATTTCAAGGACGCCATAGCGGATATGGAAACCGAAAGAGGACTCGTGTGTAGAAAATATCAACATCCGCGCCATTTTGGATAGGGGTAACGAAACCGAATACCTACATTTACGAAAAATTACTTGTTAAAAACCGCCTAACAATAAATGTTAGTACCACCACCAGATAGCGGAATTCATTTTAAATGAGTTTAGAAAATGTGAAAAATTACATCAATAACAATTTACATAATGTTAATGACAATGTCAACCTCAAAAATAAAGTAAATCATAATTACAATCATATGATCATACAATTTAAAATCCTTAGTTTCAGTGACATAATTGTCAAATACAATTCAAACATCATGTCTCACTTTTAACTCGCACTATATTACTATTCATTGTTCACATTGGCAACAGGCTCAAGGTAAATCAGTTGTAATGAATACATAGAATCAATACATATATATGTGAGGCAACCTTAAATTAACTTCTTTCTAAACCAGTATTCCTATAATGTACCATCTTTTCTGAGCTCAAATCATATTAATTTATGGAAATTTTTCTAAAAATAATGCATATCGATTCGTATCAATTTTCCAAAATGTACAAGATGATAAATGTTTTAACATTTGTAACCACACATAAATAGTAACAAATTCCCACATCAAAATACCAATATAGAAGATCAACAATGAATCAACAGTAAGTCAAACCACTTAGTTTCATGAAAGCCTCCAATGACTATGGATCCTACCCAAAGGTTAGAGAGTGACATTCTTCCATAGTATTCAAACCCTTGCTTATACTATCACAACTGAGGATCCAACGGCATTCACATTTGTTCAGAATATTGGCAATGCAACCTCCTCTTAAAGGAGTATGCACTACTTCAATTACTTGCCAGCGAATATCTGTTGGCGCATGGTTCAGTTCCAAAAAATGAGCCACCAAAGGCGCATTCTCTGTCTTACATCTGATCCGGCTTTTGTGCTGGGCCAAACGTATTTTAACTTTCTGGGTTGTTTGCCCGATATAAATCAGGTCACAAGGGCACCAAATAGCGTATATCACGTTTTGTGTATTACAATTAGAATGTTCCCTTAGATCATGACAAATATTGGCACGAGTGAATTGTTTTGTATTCAAACTGGAATCACACATGAGGCAGCCGCCACATTTATAGTGTCCCACAATTTTGTTCAAACCCCACAGAGTTGTTAAATTAGGGATTTTAGCTCGAGGCAAAGCTGCCCTGACCAAATGATCACGTAAATTCTTCCCTCTTTTAAACGAAAAGAGAGGTTCTACATTAGTAATCCCAGTGGACATGACTAAAGGCCAATGTTTTCGAATAATTGCCGAAATATGGTTACTTTGAATGCCAAAGGTGGTAACACATGGAATTCTATTTGTTAGTTTTTTGGTTTTGGGTATCAACAGGAATTCGCGATGATTATACCACGCTCTTTTCATGGATCTCCTAACCAATTTTCTTGAATACCCACGTTGTCGCACTTTCTCTGCTAGTTTGCCTGCCTCTAAAAAATAATCATTTTTAAAAAAACAATTTCTGCGTATACGCAAAAACTGCCCAAAGGGCAAGCCATCCCTTAGACCTCTTGGATGATTGCTTGAATATTCAAGCAATGTGTTTCGGGCACTGGGTTTTGTGAAAAGTTTGGTGGTTAATCCTCCTTCATGGGGAAAAATGGTTAAGTCCAGAAAATCAATATGGGTCTTACTAAAGTGAGAAGTGAACTTTAAATCAGATGAACAAGAGTTTAACCAATTCAAAAATTCAGTCAACTCAATACAAGTCCCAGTATAAATGAAAAAAATATCAGCAATATAGCGTCGCCAATGGCGCACGCTACAAAAATAAGAATTGTGTCTACAATCATAAATAAAGTTTTGTTCAAAATCATCTACAAACAAAAATACGAAATTATAATACTGAGCCTTTTTTATATATTTTATAGAATACATTTTGTATGCTTTTTCTATAAGGGCCCCCCCTTCTATTTCTTTGTATCTCAATGTGTGCATTGTTATACATATAATTTTTGTTTCATTAATTGTTTTATATATTTGTGTTGTGATAATTTTATGAACACTCTGAACCTCTGTTTGGATTGAGTACATATTCTATACGCAGCATCGCCCCGTCCCACAGCACAGCTCCAGTCCACCAACGCCAGCCCCATCAACCGTCAATACTTGACAGCCGCCGAAGCTTGCACTGTGACCGTCAGCACCGTAACGAGCACTGCCCCACTTTACACAGCAGCCCTGGTCTCACTGATGCTGTTTGACAGCCGCCACCGAGCCTCTGTCTGCAGCGCGACCTGAGTGCACCGCACGATGCACTGCCCTGCTCATATCGCAGCCTCGACGACCAATGCCACCGGAACACACGGCCGGAAAAAAAAAGTACTGTTTACACGTCTTCTGACACCGACACAGGTCTGCACCAACGCGGTTGGATTTGGTTGTTTTCAGCACCGCAGTATCACCGGACAGAGCTACAGACTTCAAGGAACTGGAGTTTTAAGGTTATTCTTGCAGAATACAAATTCGGATTATTGTGTGTTGGACTTTTTAACATTATGGTCTTGTTTGCACAGATATTGGTTATTTTCCTAAAACTGGTGTGGTGTCTTTTTGTAGTGTTTTCAGTGTATTTCTGCGTGTTATGTGCAAATGCTTTACACATTGCCTCTGAGATAAGCTTATCTGCCCATGCCAAGCTACCAAGGGAGTGAGCAAGGGTTGTCTATGGCTAGAAGCAAGGGTCCCTACTTGGACAAAGGTGCAAACCATTGCCAACTAGAGACCCCCATTTCGAACAGTTGGCCTAGTTCTGCTCCCTCTCCTCCGACTCCAACTATGGTGGTTAAGAACCGGGAAGTGAAGTTCGATAGTAACTAGTCCTTTAAACCACAAGTGGAGATTACAGTTGCAATATGTTTTGATGCCCAAACTGTTATAAAGGACCTGCGAGTCTTCATCTGCACATTACATTACGACCAGGGTCCGGCGTTTAGCTCTAGGGCTTACAAGGAGGCCATGAGAAGTCTGGATGTGACTCTGCATTTCTCATCTTCATACCATCCTGAGGGAAACTCGGTGGTGGAGAGGAAAAACTGTGAATTAAAGCAGTCTTTAACAGTGAGGGTACTAGGCTTAGGCCGCAGTTGGGCCCTTTATCTGTATGAGGTCCAGAGGGCACTTAATAACCTACCTTGAGAATCCCTGGGTGGTCGAACTCCCTATGAAATCTTGTATGGGGTAAAGATGTTGGTGTTTACCACAAAAGAGCTGCTCCTAGTGTGATAACCCAAACGAGTTACAAGAACGTCGTGAGTGTGGGCATCTCACAAAAAGATACGGACTGGTCTCACACACCACCTGGTGTCATGCTTCATCATTGACCAGTCCTCGCCCTCCAAAACCTTCGTTTGATGGAGGGCGGGCATACACTTGACGACAAGGATGCACTTCTAAGTGATTAAGTGGGGGCCCGTGACTATGTGAGTGAAGTTAAAAATCATTATAGTAGTCAGTAGCGATTTTTTAATGTGAAATGAAAACTATATGATATTAAAATAAAGGTGTGGCGGTGATTGGGATGGTTATTGTTCCCAACCGTCTAGGGATAGTCGACATGTTTCTGCCTAAGTGGCCCAGGTGGGTCCGTGGCATTCATCAGGACCTAGAAGTAAAGAAGAGGGGGCTCCGTTCTTACCGATTTTGGTAAGGTGTTACCACTGCGGGAGTGTGGCGTTGGTCACACTTCACCGTATTTGAGCTGCTTCCAATAGTGAAGCCCTAGTTAATTGGACAACTTGTCCCATGGGGGAAGGGGCGGGGGAGAGAAACCACAGTTGTGTCTCCTTGTAACTTGTGATCGATGCGTCCCGAAACCTATACGTCCGGGAGGACCGGGAGCGGACGTATAGGTTTCGGGAGACACAACTGTGGTTTCTCTCCCCCGCCCCTTCCCCCATGGGACAAGTTGTCCAATTAACTAGGGCTTCACTATTGGAAGCAGCTCAAATACGGTGAAGTGTGACCAACGCCACACTCCCGCAGTGGTAACACCTTACCAAAATCGGTAAGAACGGAGCCCCCTCTTCTTTACTTCTAGGTCCTGATGAATGCCACGGACCCACCTGGGCCACTTAGGCAGAAACATGTCGACTATCCCTAGACGGTTGGGAACAATAACCATCCCAATCACCGTCACACCTTTATTTTAATATCATATAGTTTTCATTTCACATTAAAAAATCGCTACTGACTACTATAATGATTTTTAACTTCACTCACATAGTCACGGGCCCCCACTTAATCACTTAGAAGTGCATCCTTGTCGTCAAGTGTATGCTCGCCCTCCATCAAACGAAGGTTTTGGAGGGCGAGGACTGGTCAATGATGAAGCATGACACCAGGTGGTGTGTGAGACCAGTCCGTATCTTTTTGTGAGATGCCCACACTCACGACATTCTTGTAACTCGTTTGGGTTATCACACTAAGAGCAGCTCTTTTGTGGTAAACATTTAGTATTGGAGGCTGCTAGCTCCTAGAACCCCATGCCTCTTATTCCCTCCTCCACACATCCAGTGGAGTTCTCTTGTGATTAGGTAAAGATGTGGGTCCCAGACCTTGACAATCTCAGCATAGTGGCAGCGGAATCACAGTTTGACATCACTGAACGTTTGGCTGTTTCACAGGAACCAAAGGACTTCTGGGACGGGCACAGCAACGTCCAAGTAAAACGCCCCACCACTGGGGAACTGACGGAAATGCCGGCAAGACCTGCCTGGGTCTCAAAGATTGGGAACCTGGTCGGAAGAAAATTGTGGACAAGAAAGAATTTGGGCCATCTTTTAGAGCACCTGTTCCTGTCCTTGCTACTGAAGGTATCAGCGCTGTGCTTCTTCCAGTCCTTGCAGGCCGCAAAGACATTAGGTTTGTCTCCATTGATCTGCGCAAACCACACTATGTGGCTGATTCTCAACCGTAAGCCAAGTGGGCTCCTGAGTAGCTACCTGCCTCCTCTCACTATTGTGCAGGAAGTTCAGATGGAAGCTTTGATAACTAATGAAGCATCCTCTCTCAACACTTAACAACAATGAAGTATGCCTTCTACCGGTTGCTACAACAACAACATCTGCACAGAAACACAGATTTCAATTTGGTAACCTGAAAAGAACACAGTCCACGTCAATGTACAACAGATTGAATCTTCCCCCAGTTCTACAAAACTGCTGAGCTGCCAAAAATAGATCGAACAGCCTCTAGCTACTTCATAGACTTTGATGATTTCTCTTCTGATGCATCAGATCCACTAACACAGCTGCCGCTACCATTCAGGCTGAAAGTGCATGTTTTCTATCTTTGGCGGAGAAGGAAATATTTTGTTTCTCCATGGTTACATCTTTGGATTGCAATTGTGTTACTTTTCCTGGTCCTCTAGATTGGTTGTTGACAGTATTATTATTGATTCTGAATGAAAGATTTGAGCGCACCATGAGTTCGCACATTTGCACATTTTGAAAAACTGGCAACAGTATACAAAATACAGTGAGGATACATTGGATGCCATGCTACGTAATGGCACATACAATTCAAGAGACTCCAACTGGAATGGATGGTTAGTTTGGCCATTAGACATGAATGGACGTCAGGCACGATAACTAGATAATATCGAGGGATTCAAAATAAGCAGACCTGACATGCGGTACGTGCAGTCTGAACACTCGGGGGTGTTGGGAAGTTGTGCCTTCATTGGCTAAAGACCTTGACACTGTCTTAGGTGAAATGACACTTGTACCTTTTATAAGATGACCTTGGAACTTCAGGGCTGTTTATTAGGTAAGGCACATCAAAAACGCTCCCTATATGCAATATACAATGACATATGAAAGGTTTATCAGCAGGAAGCTGCTGAATGACTGAGATAAATTGACAGGGTCAATTTATAGAAAGCTCTAGCAGTGGTTGACAACAGTATGACCACCTTGTCCTATGGGATGTACTCTTTATGGAACATATTTTCATCAGCAATAGACATTGTTCAACAAGACATGTCCACCTTAAAATATGGGCAGCCACAGCTTAGGTCTATTCTGCTATTGAGCGGGACATTACAAACACTACGTTCTAGCCTAGTGCCATGACAACCTGTTAACACTACTAGCTTGTTTGTCCCTTACCACCTGACAAAACAACAGACGCTCGTGGCACGCAGAGATTCAAAATACATTATGTTACACATTGAGAACATAGAGAAATTACCTTTTACCATTGCTGAAATAGCATCTGCAGATTAAATAATCCATGGGTACATCACTGTGCCAATTTCAACATTTCATTTTCAGTATTGTCTGCAACAGCACCAAGTAGGCAGATATGAAGCATTGGGGGAAGGGTTTGTACACGAATACTGGGAATCACCTTTCAAATTTTGTTGTTGAAATAGTGAAACTGAGGTTTTTCTCAGCGGTTCAGACAGCAACATTTTAGCGAGCTGGTGCATCATATTTTTAACATATCTAGTTCAAAGGGAATAGCACAATGTTTTCAAAAGTGTAGCCTCTGGTTTGTTTAGTACCTTCCAGACAGTTTTTCCATCTTTTATCCACTCCATATACTGAAGCATCTTTGGAGGTCTTCCGCTGGTCCTGCTCTTGATTGTCTTGACTGTGATTTAAATTGTTCTGCTCCGCAAGAACAAATAGAGCTAGCACTACCTCATGTGCTGCTGTGCCGTGAGCGCATGGTGCATTGCTTTGGCACAACCTTGCTTCTAGAACTGACTGAGCACTGATTCTTATCATTTTGGCCTGTGTGGCTTCACCGAGTACAGCCTGTTGTGTGCAGATTTAGATTCCGTATTTAGGGTTCCCGATTTATGCCCTTATATAGGTACAATTCACATTGCCCTTATTTGGACATAGAAATCCGGCCCTTATTTAGACATTGTCCGTACAAACCAAATACAGGCATGGACACCTACATCCGCCCATCCATGTCACAACGACTTCTTGGAAAACCAGACCTTTAAGCCTTTAGGAATTTCCCTCAGCTTGAATATTGATTTCTCCAAGAACTCATTAGGTATGCATGAACATCTATTCCTTAGGGGTTCATTCATGACGTTCCTCTGCCCAACTTTTACGTCAATAGTGGCATTCCTAGACACCTTTTTTTTTTTGTCCTCATCTCACCATATAGCACCTGCAATGAAAAGCAGTAAGCCAACCGATATCCTGAACTCCCCCTGGCATCTGCATTTTGCATTAGCTATAGGCCTGCCCAGGCCAACTTATGTGAAGCTAGGTGTAATCATAGGACCTGGGGGTACTAAATCAATCTCAGGTCTCTGCCCCAGCTTAAGAGTGGTGACCAAATGCTGGGTTCCATACCATCCAAGTGGCCAAGATCTAATCGGGCAGCACTGAATGAGGCCCTCAGCCATTTTTCGTACAGTGGGGGTGATGGGTCTTTCCACAATCTACATATCTGTCTTCTGGCAATAAGTATTAAATACATAATCAGGCCTTATTGCGTTACTGACATCCAGTCCATCAAGTCATTATTAATACCAAAAATTACTAACGGAAGGCTCAGGATGATCTTGACTTTAAAGATAGCATAGAGCGCATATTCCACTTGCTGCCAGAAGGGCCTTAATTTCCCACAATCAAAAAAAATGTGTAAATCATCAGCCGGAGAAAATTCACACCTTGGGCATTTTGCAGATACATAGGTAGCAAACTTGGCTATTTTCTTGGGGGTGTAGTATAGTCTGTTGATAACATAGAAATGGTTCTTTTTTAATGAAGCAGGTTTAATTAGTTTATACAATGTAAGCAGAGAAGATTCATATAGCTCTACAGCAACACTGTCCAAGACAGATAGGTTCCAAACCGACTGCTGTGGGGGAGACTTTGCCAAATCAGTTTCCACAAGAGTATTATACCAATGGCCTGCCTCTTTTTTGATAAGATTTGTGTTTTGAAAAAGAGACTCTATTTCCCAGTTTCCACCTATATGATCTTTCTCTGCAGTAAACCAGGAGACCAATTGGAGATATTTAAATCTTGAGAATAGGCTGCCAATTCGGGCCTTTAACACCTCCCATGGATGGACGCCTTCTGAGGAAATAAGGTCAGACCAGATCGTAAGGCCAGCATCCTTTATAGGTTTCGCAAGGCAGTCTTTCAAACAGGCAGGCAGACCAGGGGAGTCCCAAATAGGGGCAAACTCTGAATAATAACGGATCCCCCACAGTCTCCTGATCTTATACCACCCATTTAAGGCTGTTTTTAATACCTTTAACCGTACCTTTTTGAAATACCTTGGGGCTCCAAACTTATATAAGAAGCCCCCTCCTCCTCCCTCAAAAATAGCCATTTCTTTCAAAATCATCCCCCAACTAGAATCACCCGGAGACACAAGTAATGCCCGAACATTTTTAAATTGGAACGAGTGGGCATACCAAGAAAGATCAGGAAGGGCCAAGCCTCCCTTCAGAAGTTTCCGCCTTAGCTTCTTCCAGGAGAGTCTTGATGTTTTATTTGACCAGATGAAACTGCCAATTTTGCCTTGGATTTTACTGATATCTCTATCTGAGAAACCAAGAGGAATGGTACTGAATAGATAGGTTAACTTTGGCAAGATTACCATTTTTATCAAGTTAACCCTTCCATAAATGGTTAAGGGCAAGTTCTTCCATCTTAAGAATAGATGTTCAATCTCATTTGTCACTTTTTTCAGGTTAATCTTAGGGATATCATCTATATTTCTCACTATAATAACCCCAAGATATCTAAATTCCTTGCTGATACGGCCAGCCCAATTCTCGATGTTCCAGCACATCACCTCCATTTTGGAGGGGTTGGAGAGATAGCCTGAAAGAGCTCCAAACTCCTCCATAAATAATTCTACTCTAGGAAGTGCCACATTTGGGTTACTGGTATAAACCAGCAAGTCATCTGCATATAGGGCTACCTTACTTCTATATAGATTAACACTGAAGGGGGTAATTACCTCGTCTAATCTTATGGCTTGGGCCAAAGGTTCTATATACAGATCGAACAGCAGGGGTGAAATAGGGCAACCCTGCCTTGTACCCCTAGTTATTGCAAAACTAGATGTTAACAGGCCATTTAGCAAGATTGTGGCAGAGGCACCCTGGTAGCAGTTGGTCAAGGTCTGGATAAAAGTTAAGCCAAAGCCCATTGATTTCAGAAGTTCCCATAGGAAGATCCAGCAGACGCGATCAAAGGCTTTAGCTGCATCAAATGCAGCGACAGCCAGGGGCTCCGACCTTGCTATTGCTAGATCAATGCTACCAATTAACTGCAAAGTCTGATCTTGAATATATCTGCCGGGGATGAAACCCTTTTGGTCCCCATTTATCAAGAAAGGGATTACCTTGACCAATCTCCCTGCCAAGATACTCATAAAGATCTTATAATCAGCATTTAGGAGGGAGATTGGTCTATATGAATCTGCTTTACGGGGGTCTTTCCCAGGTTTTAGAACGAGAACGATCGTGGCCTCTTTCCATGAATTTGGGACTCTACCGTTTGGACTGTATATAGAGTTAAATAGTTCGCACATCCCAGAGAGTAACTCGTTCTGTAGTATTTTATATATTTCACCCGGAAGGGCATCTGTCCCTGAGGCTTTATTACTTTTGACCTTGCTAACATATAGCTTTACTTCTAGCTCTGTTATAGGGGCATCTATAGGAAGACGGCAGCTTTCAGTTAAGATAGGTAATTCTTTAAGTTGCAGCCACTTTTGGATACTATCTGAGTTTGGTATGGACTCCTCTCTATATAGATCTGAAAACAAGGATACAAGACAACTCTGCATGTCCTCCCATTTTCCTGAACTCTCCCCGCTCTGGTCTATTATTAGTTCATTGATGTTATTTTTAGCACGGTCTGCCCTTGCTTTCCAGGCTAAAATAGCCCCCGCTTTTTCGCCATATTCAAAATGCTGCATATTTTGGACAGACCACTGTGCCTTGATTTTTGCCTCTAATTTTCCTCTATAGACCTGACGTAGATGTTCAAGATCTTTAAAGACTTGTGTCATTTTTTCATTTGAGTATTGAGGATTATTTAACCTTTCGACTTCCAATTTACTTATGCTATTTTCCAAGCTTTTAAAGATTGATAATTCTTCTCTATTTTTTGAACAAATCAAACTGTGGAGTTGACCTCGTAGGTTTGCTTTAAAAGCATCCCAAACAAATTCCAGGGAAGAGGAACCTAGATTAAGTCGGAAATAATCTACTGTGGAGGCTTTGAGAGCATTGATTATATCAGTGTTAGAGAGCATTGCCCGTTTTAATGTCCATCTAGGATTGGGGGTTCTCCTCCCCCCTGGAAATAAAAAAGAGAAGGATATAGGGGCATGGTCGGAGAGGATGGTGGGTAGGATCGAGATATCAAGAATATTCTCCAGGATAGTCCTATCAGCTAAAAGATAGTCACTTCTTGAAGAATGACCGTATTTCTTACTGAGAAAAGTAAACCCTGTCTTATCTCCATGCTTTACCCTCCACACATCGGCTAAACCAAGCTCATGCATCATATTTATCATCCCACGGCGAATATTGGGGTTTCCAACATAGTGGCTATTATTGGACCTATCCCTAATGGGGTTAAGAAGAACATTGAAATCACCTCCTATAATGATTGGGCAGTTGGTTTCTGTTAGCTTAGCCTGTAGTTTATACATATATGCTGGATCATCGAGATTTGGTCCGTAAAATGATGCTATGGATAACTCTCTCCCTTCAATTTCAATCTGTGCGGTAATCCATCTACCCGACTGATCTGAGGAGACTGATTTAATATCCACTCCAGCACCTGTTCTAATTAAAATAACCACCCCTTTAGTATGGCCTACTTGCTCAGAAGGATAGAATGACTCAACCCAGCGGAATTTACCAAAAGAGATCCTGCTTTCCAGTAGGCTCAAATGAGACTCCTGGAGGAGGAAGATCTGGGCTGTAGTTTGTTCGAGGTATTTCATTACCAATCCAAGCCTTCGAGGGCATCTGAGACCATTAACATTCCATGAGATCAAATTAATACATCTATTCATTATAACTACCCCTTAATCCGACTTTTAATCAAATACTCCGTGTACTGCTTTCTTAACGCCAAATTAATCAGGTTTCTTTGAGATTGAGGATATTTTTTTAACTTTTTTCCCCTTGCAACCCCACCGTGCTCCCCGTCCCTCCCCCCCTTACACCTGTGACCCTATCCTGCCCCAATACCTCTACCTTACTACCCTGGGAAACCCTCCTTTCTCTTCTGAGCATACGCTCTTAGGGCAAGACCCCCCTGACACTGTACGTAGATAAAAAAAAAAAATTGAAAAATTAATTTCCTGGACCCTTCAGTGAAATACCAACACTAGATGAGTGAGAGTGTGATAGTTTGTTAACAAATATTACAAAGAAGCCTCTCCCTCTTTTTCACTTCTTATTTTCCCGATAAGGTCATCAACTTCCTCAATCTGATGCATATTATACATATGATTATTCCACATTATTCGTAGGAGGGCTGGGAATCTTAACTGAACCTTAACACCGAGGGGGTTTAGGATTGTCATCCTTTTGCCTAACTCCCATTGTTTTGTGGCCGTAATATGGGAAATGTCGGACCTGATGGTGTAGGAGAACGGGCTGGAGTACGAGCTGCACTTCACAGGGCCTGTTTTCAACGCAAGAGATAGAATTTTCTCTTTTGATGTATATGTGAGAAAGTTAACCAGGATTTTCCTCGGTTTAGACCTTGTAGGATTCCTTCTATAAGGATCACGATGAACTCGTTGAATATCAGAAGATAGATTTAGATCCGGAACGTCCTTAAGGATTGTTCCCTTTAGAAGTGCAATCACAAATTCTTTTATATCACTTCCCTCCAAGTCTTCCGGGACATTCAAAATTTTCAGATTGTTCTTCCTGGCATGATTCTCGAGTCGTTCAATATTGTCTTTTAATTCTCTATTTTGGAGGGCTAACTTATCCATTTCGGCAGTGGAGCTGTGTAGA
Organism: Triturus cristatus; assembly: GCF_964204655.1. Taxonomy (NCBI): domain Eukaryota; kingdom Metazoa; phylum Chordata; class Amphibia; order Caudata; family Salamandridae; genus Triturus; species Triturus cristatus. The sequence goes on along the minus strand of NC_140584.1, from coordinate 960,705,901 downwards.
GCCTCCCTTAATTTAGGGATCTCCCCCTCTAAAATATCGGCCCTTTTGGAGACCTCTTCAATCTTTTGCGCCAAGACCTCACAGGAAGATTTAATATCGGCTTGGTTAGTCTCGGAAATTGAAAATCGCCTTCCAATATCTTCCTTTAAGGCCAATAGTATATCCGCTAATGCCCCAACTCCATCATTCCTATTCCGAGGAATATCACCCTCTGGTGTATGGGGCAATTCAGCATCAGCCATCGGTGTTATCTCAGCTGAAACAGTTTCCGCTGTTTTGACTGTTCCTGTTCCTGGAGAGGCTTCCTGATTTTCACTACAGACTGAACTTCCTAGAGTTTCTAAAGCCGAATATCTGTTTGACACCCTGACCGAGGGATGTATATCTGCAAGGGGTACTGCACTGTCTCCCTCAGCTAATATCATCTGGGTGTCATTCTCTGGAGATAGAGGTAAAGGTGATTTCTCGGGACTCCTGGATCTCAAAGTCTGTTTGTTAGGGGAGGCCATGGTACTTTTATTGTTTACTTCTTTACCTCTGTCCAGGGGGTTGGATAATACCTTATAGAAGGACTTTAACGAAGGAGTCACTCTGACTTTAGATGAGGGGGCTTTCTTTGCCCTCCCTCTACCTTTTCCCCCTTCTCTAGAGATACCCTCCGTGGCTCCTTTTCCCCCTCCCTGCCTAGCAGAGACTTTCATCTTGACAGTTGGGGGAGCACCAGCAATAGGATAGGCAGTATCCGTGTTTATATCCCTCCTTGCCACTCTGTTTCGCAGGGTATATCTACTGATTGGGGATATGATATTAACGTTATTGTTATTTGAGGTTGTAGGACCCTTCTGCGTGATAACACTACTAAGGGCACTCTGGTGGCTACGTCCCCCGCTATCCATACACTCCCGAGGAGCAATAGTTGAAATATTAGCTCCTCCCGCTTCCTTGAGAGCGACCTGACCAGGTTCCAAAACAGCCAAAAAAATATCGTTACTGGGGGAGTCAAATTCTTGAGCTTCCAGAGCTTTAATTGCAGGGATAGTTACGGGGATAGCCTTACCTCGAGCCTTCCGTATCCCCCAGCTTACCAGCCCACTCGCATACCAAGTCTTCCTGCACCACTCGACGTAGCCGGAGCCGGAGCCGAAGCCGGGCTTGCTAGTTCTGTCTCCTCCAGAATTAGCCCGGAGCTGAAGCTCCGAGGCGCGCTTCCTCCACTCCTGCACAGCACCGCCCAGTCTAAGCTGCGAAATCTCCGAAGGCACCATCCAGGTACGGTGGATCGAAGAAGTTAATATTTAAGTTGAGAACAAGGGGGGCTTTTTCTGAAGGAACCGTTCGAGGCCAACTAGTCGGTAAGTCAGAACGTAACGTTACGGAAGAAAAGGATGCATCTTAGTGTGTTTTACACGGGTCCATGAGCGAGTGTCAGGGAGAGCTCAGCCACGGCCGTTAGCTTCCGGCCACCATGTTTTCCCCCCCCCATTCCTAGACACCTTCAAGGTATAAATATACCATCACTTGCTTTGGCAAATTGCGGATCCCGGAGGATTCGATTCAGCCCAGACTACGCGGTTTGCCACGGCAAGTTCGGAAGGAGATCGAGTTCCAGCCTGATGCACTGACCTGACGCTGCCATCCTCCTCGCAGAGAATCCAGCTCCAGTGCTCTCTGACTTCCCTTGCGGAGGGTTAGACTATCGAGTCCAGAACAGAGATTCCAACCTCTCTCATTCTCAGGTATGGAGCTGACTAGAACTTAGAGAAACTTTTGACAACTCTTGGCTAAACTAAAATATAGCTAGCTATAGTTTAGAACAAGACCTACTTCAAACCTCGTACTGCACTTAGGTTAGGTACACTAGGGTAGAACAATTTAGAAGCATCAGAGGAGTATCACATTTTAGCATTATGTTATTTATGTATGTATGTTGATTAATATATGTCATAGCTGCAAACCATGCTATTGCAGTATTATTTTATCTTACTGCTAACCTCATACATATTGTACATCGCAGTCTGTCTTACTATTGTAGCAATTCATATCTCTTGCATGAGAAATAAGACTGTTCAATAAACCCTTTTATTGAAACGCCCGTCTCTCTAATTCTGTGCAACTCTGTAGAAACGAAGCATGCACGATTGACTGGGGTGAAACTGTTATCTATTGTTTCCACGATTCTGAGACTGTTCCGATTCTAAAGGGAAACAAAGTTGTCATGTTTATGCAGTTGTCAGAGACTAATCCCTTCTTGTATATTCAAGAAGTTTCTAGTGACCTCTGAGTTAGCTGGCACACACAAGTAATTAAGTTTAATATACTCGATAGAGACATAATGACCTTAGTCCTATGTCAAATCTATAGTGTATGTTATTCCAATGCGCAGAACCTATCAGGGATATAGGAACTACACTACAAGCCTATGCGCCGCTGTCAGTTGTGCACTTTCGAGTGTGCCTTGGATTTGTACCTGTAATCGCAACTGGTTGAGCCTTCGGATATAAATATACTGCTGGACCCCTAAAGGCCCTTACATATATAGCTGGCCACTGCAAATTCTGTTGCTCTAGGCTGCATTCTACGAGCCCTCCTGGGATACATCTGCTATAGTCTTTCCCTCTGCGGCTGCTATGAGGGTTGAATGGGAATACATTTGCTCTAAAAACCTTCTCCAAGGTGTGCCTCTGCGGATGCTGGGAACAGAAATGTTTTTTCTACCTTTCAGAACACATAAACATTTGGCTATTCCGTTTGGTGGGAATTTAGGATGTTAAAAATTCAGCCTGTTTTTAAATTGCCTCTTATTTTTTATTTTATTTTAAATGGCTTTCTTTGTGCTTTGTGCTTCTAAATCACATGATTGCCTTTTTTTTATCAGTTTTTAGCTAATTATTTAAAGTGAAATTTGACATTCCTTTTTACATTTATATATGCTGATGCATTTTTGACCATTGCTTTCTGTTTATTTAGATAGCTTATTAGTCGACTTAGTGGGTGTCATATGTTCTGGTTAGGCCTAGAAGGAAACACAGCCATTTTACATACACACGAGTTTCTCCTAAGTTGCCTTCACTCTCACACAATGACTTTTGCAAACATGACAGTGCAAATTAGTTTACATGAAACTATACTTGCTTACAAAATTAACTTTGCATGAACACTATCATGATACCTTGAACTTCATGTACAAGGTCTACACGTACATAGTGCAAATGTGATTGTTTGTTTTCGTCCATGCAGCGACACGGATATCTATAGTACATAAACAATGGCGGCGTGACTAGAATCTCTGCCCAAGGCAAGAATACTTTCCATTGACTCTCTTGCCGCACACCAGTCACAAGACTCAACGCACTCACCAGGGCTCTGTACCAGCGGACAGCAGACGGGGTGCCAACGCTGCGTGTCTCCCCCGCCGCCCAACAAACATCGCGGGCCGCAGTTGGGGGAGACTACAGCTCCCGTGATCCTCAGCAGCCCATCTCATTTCCGGCCAACAGCGCGCCCGGAGGCGCTTGATAAACAGCGGCTCCCTCGGTGGAGCGGGGGACTTTCCATTGACTCTCTTACCGCACACCAGTCACAAGACTCAACGCACTCACCAGGGCTCTGTACCAGCGGACAGCAGACGGGGTGCCAATGCTGCGTGTCTCCCCCGCCGCCCAACAAACATCGCGGGCCGCAGTTGGGGGAGACTACAGCTCCCGTGATCCTCAGCAGCCCATCTCATTTCCGGCCAACAGCGCGCCCGGAGGCGCTTGATAAACAGCGGCTCCCTCGGTGGAGCGGGGGGCTTTCCATTGACTCTCTTGCCGAACACCAGTCACAAGACTCAACACACTCACCAGGGCTCTGTACCAGCGGACAGCAGATGGGGTGCCAACGCTGCGTGTCTCCCCCGCCGCCCAACAAACATCGCGGGCCGCAGTTGGGGGAGACTACAGCTCCCGTGATCCTCAGCAGCCCATCTCATTTCCGGCCAACAGCGCGCCCGGAGGCGCTTGATAAACAGCGGCTCCCTCCACGTCGCGGGACGCGCGCGGGCGGCGCCGGGCTGAGCCCGGGCAGAGGGCGGGCCGTCTGTGGCCGTCCGGGGCCAGAGGAGGCTGGGTCGGGCCACCCCCCTTTGCTGTGCTACCCAGACCCCCTGTTAAAGTATTCTAGACTCTTGGGACAAAGACTACTGCCTCCTTATCGTTCCATATGGACTGGCTGAAGACAGCTGACGGTAAAGACTCATCTTCCTCTTAATATACCTTGAGCTGTACTGTGCAACTTGTCCACCCCGTTTTGCAACCTCATTACCTCTTCAAAATGGAAACACGTAAAAGCACAGTGGGCACACTAGATGCCTACCTATTGAGAGCAGAATCCCTAATCATACAGGAAATTCAAACTACTGAAAGGAGGCTTTCACTAGAACCCTCGATGAGATCAACCAGAACTTTTGATGTTCCAAACTTACCTTCACCGACTAAATCACCCACTCTGATAACTGCCACTGAACTTTCGGGTCATTCCCCTTTAACTCCATCGGGTCGAAAAGGAACTTTGCAAAAAGTCACCCCGCCACAACCAAAAGGACCCCTAACACGAGGGAAAGCCAAAACTAAACTGAGTACCGGGAGGGGGGCATATAGAAAAGGCCAACCTCCCAAAACGGGGAAGACTTCATCCCATCTAGCTACTTGTGACATAGGTACACAAACAGAAGAAAAAAACCTACTTCCCCATGACCAATTAGCTACCCTTGGCGAAACGATCAAGCTATCAGTACAAAATAGTGTAAAGGCAATTCAATCAGCAGTCAGTCATGACATAGAAGACAAACTTGGTGAAATGATCTCCTTACTTTCTTCGGTCTTTGAAGATAAATTTGTCCAACTCACAAAAACGCTACTTGATGGCATAACTCGATTAAATCTTCCAAATATACCGTTGGTAAATAGCCAATCTAACCTCCAACAAGAACGGAACTCACTTTCCTTAATTGAACATTCTAATAACCCTAATACAAACACTCCTATTACTCCCCCTACAATAAGACCGTTGAATAACCGGGGCACAAAGGGAGCTTCTAGATCAAACACTGCAGCGGAACTACCCGCGAGATCTCTAGCAAGCCCAAATCATAACAAAAGGGCAGATCCCACAACCTCTACAATCCCAAACAAAGACTGTTTAAATCTACCACCGGCCGCTCGGCCATATGTCCTGGTCCTAACAAACGTTCCTCCTCTACAAAAAGATTCAATAGAAACATGGGTCTCACTAAGGAATAAGGTCACCAACTGGCTCACTAAAAACACCTACTTCCACCCAAGGCACATAAATCAGATCCTGATGGTGAGAAGAGTGGGTTGGATCGGTGACTCTCACAAAAAAAGCCCTGGAGACTGTATAGTCGTAAACTTTAGGTCACCAGGCTTAGTTTGCTCCCTTCTTAGGATCAACAGGGCAACAACACACGAAACTACAAACATCAACCTGGTGTCACTCGACTTTTTCTATCTTAGCGAGCAAACAAACGTCCATAGAGGGAACGGGTGCATCCTCACTCAAAATAGGTTTGAACAACTTACCACACTAGAGGAGGTGGACTGACAGCTAACATCATTGGATAACCCTGTCCCTCCAACCGTCACCCTGCCTCTTCCTACACCAACTGGACATTCTGACTTACATCCCGACAAAGGCAAGATCTTGGTCCCTCCTCTTTCCACCTATCCAATATCTACAGACCAACCAGGGATCTCACTCAACCCTGATTATATCAGTATCCCTGAAAACACTTCCCCTGTGACAGTGAGACTTTGCAGGGAGGGCGACATTAGCCCCACTGAGGACTCTCTTGCGCCCAAGCAAAATATCCCTAGGACCTCCACTAGACGTAAGAAAATAAATTCACCTCTAAACATAACATTCTGGAACATATCAGGCCTTCGTTTAAAGATCCATAACGAAGAATGGATTAAATGGATTAAAGAAAGCAAAATCGTCGCTTTCCAGGAGACATGGGTAACCACTCCTATTCACATAAATGGTTTTAAGACCTTCTTTAGCCCAGCACTCCCCTCAACATCCGGCAGAGCAAAGGGCGGATTAACCATTTACGTCTCAAATCTAATACCAACCCTGGAAGCCCACACTCTTAAAATTGAGCCACAATACCAGATTATACGTGTAATCATAAGTAGAATGCCACCTATTCTAATAGTTAACATCTACAACAACCTTTCGGATACTAGATTCACAGAGGTCATAAAAGAAATCCGTGACTCCCTACAAAAACAACTCACTCTTAGCAAAGGCAATGAACCAATAATAATTTGGGGGGGGGATTTCAACTTGACATTATGCAAGAGTATTCTAAATGGTAATTGTGGTTACATGGATCACCTGCAAAATAACATCTCTCATTTCATACATTCCCACAAGGGGTCCCTTTTGAACGAGAACATGATCCTCCTTCAGCTGGCCTTCGCAAATGAACTCACCGCCCCCACAACTCCCTTCGCCCCAACTTTTAACGGCAGAGGACTATCCTCCTGCATTGATTTTATTTTGGCAGGGAACATTTCCCCAAACCTGATCACCGATGTCATCACTCACGACTGTGTATTCAGTGACCATTTCCCACTGTCTGTCACTATTCAAACCACCGCTCTACGAAAAAACGCCGAAACAATATATCACGATGAGCATATCTCTATGTCCAGTCTAAATGGCTACGCACTTAAATGGTCAAAAATCGACCCTACCGCCATTTTAGAAACTGTAATTAATGCGGCCCGTCCAGCCTTCGAAGTCTGCTTAACGGAGACGTCTTCCCCTGCAGAGATTGTGGCCAACTATGTAAAAATAACATTAGAAGTAAAGAACGCCCTGACAGTGCACCCTATGGGGCAAAAAACATTAAAGGATAAACCTACGTTCAGGTGGTTTAACTCAGTATGTTCCAGAGCCTACAAAAACCTTAAAAATACCCTAAAAAAATCCCCAAGAAATACCCTTGAGGTTTCATTGGCTAGGCGAATATATAATAAAGCAGTAGCATCCAGGAAAAGGGAACTAAAAGAGGAACACTGGACTGCTTTACACGATATCTGCCAAAATAAAGATTCGGTAACCTTCTGGGAGATTGTAAACTCCTCTTTTCTGACTGGACCAAAAGCTAGTGGTACATTTGAAACGACCATCACCGAACAAGAGTGGGTTACCCACTTCTCAAAACAATTTCAATCCCGGTAGGGCAATCCCCACACACCCACTGCTCACCAACGGTCCGATCCAACCCACTAACGATGAACTACAACCTCGCCGAGGTAGAGTTGGCCCTGAACGTTAGCAGATCAGGAAAGGCCCCGGGACCTGAGGCGGTCCCCATGGATCTTTACAAATCAAACATCGACCTCTGGGCTCCCCTGCTACTAAACGTTTTAGAGGTGTTGGGACATGTAGGACTACCAACCTCTTGGTCAGATTCGATCCTAGTCCCCATATTTAAAAAGGGAAATAGGAATAGTCCCGCGTGCTACAGACCCATATCCCTACTGGATTCTTTTGGTAAAGCAGTAGGTAGAATTCTTCTAGCACGCCTACAAAACTGGGCTGAGACAAACAACATTTTATCTGACCTACAGTTCGGCTTTAGGGAAGGAAGAGGTACCATAGAACAGGTCCTTAACCTCACCCTCTTGAGAGGGAAGTATGTCCATGCAAAGGGTGGCAGTCTTTACATGGCATACGTCGACCTATCCGCAGCCTTTGACTGCGTAGACCACAACAAGCTTTGGACTGTAATGACACAACTGGGAATTGACACTAACCTTGTCAACTATATCAGAGAAATCTATTCGAACACCACTACTAGAGTAAGATACGGCTCAGGGGGGCAGCTAACGTCATCCTTTGGAATCGAGCGGGGGGTCAGGCAAGGCTGTGTCCTGGCTCCCTTTCTTTTTAACATATACACCAATGGCCTAGAAGCAGCCTTGTTAAAGGGTAGCCAGGACCAACCACACATCCAATTACGCCCAATCCCCGCCCTTCTATATGCGGACGACGCAGTCATACTCGCCCGTACCCCCCTTGAGTTACAACGGGCCCTGGTTAGATATACAAACTTTATGAAACACCTGGACTTAAACATCAACGCCAAAAAGACTTTCATAATGGCATCAGGTAAACAATCACGTAAAATGAAAAATATCTATTTAAACGACACCAAAATAGAATATACCACCACTTATCCCTATCTGGGAGTCATAATAGATAATAAAACAACTTGGAAAAGCACTATAGAGAACAGAAATTTACAACTCTTAAAAGCAACAACGGCCTTGAGAGCGTTCGCCCGGAGATTGGGCAAAAGAGCATCTAAGGAAATGTTAGACATTTACAACTCAAAATGCCTTAGTACGGCGATCTATGGGGCTGGGATATGGGGCAGCGCACGAGTCACCTCAATCCAAAAGACAGAGAACTCTTTTCTGAAATTCCTCTTGGCAGCCCCGTCATCCATTTCGACTTTTAATATCCACAGCGAATTGGGCCTTCCATATATCACAGATGTGATACGTATGCAGCCTATCCTTTTATGGCATCGCATCTGGTCTACATCGGAACTAAAATTCACCCAGGCACTCATTTCTGACTGCATGAAACTGGAGCACGGATCACACATCACTTGGCTCGCTTATGTTAAAAACTTTCTAACGGATTTAGGACTTGATCATCTTTTTACTAATCCTCAAAAAATTAACCTAATCCCTAGAAAGAGACTGCGAGACATGTGTATAAGCCACTTAGCAGACCTGCGCCTGGCACTTGAATTAAACAAAAATTCCGTGCAACTGTCTCTTCCCATTCAGACAACAGATCAAATAGAGCCTTACTTGAATTCCACTCTAAGTAACTACGAGAAATTCCTATTGACCAGATTGCGACTGAATATATTTCACCGCCTAATTGCCTTCCCTGTGATAAATGACTGGACACCCCAACTGACGCTTTGCCCCTGTGACGACCTCTCCGCCCAATCGACATTGCACGTAATTATGTTTTGTAAATTTTATACAGAGCCAAGAAAGCTATACCTGATTCCTTTTCTGAAACATTCGGGCCTAACTCAATGTCGGCCAGCTCTTATGGCCCTTCAAATGTTAGAAACAGAAACATTGGCAAAAAACATGGCAAAGTTCCTAAAATTTTGCGTGCGACATAGAACAAACCTCTAAATGGAAATTTGCCCCCTTTTTGTTTTTAACATTCAAAAACAGACGGTTCTCATGAGTCATTTAAACATACCCTACGATGAACTGGGATTAGCCCCCCTACGCATCCTAAAATTGCTAGTGGGGGGTTTGTTTTTCCTGTACCGTCTAAATATTTTTACTGTACTTTTATTATCCTAGTTACTGTCAAACCTTTTTTAAAGCCACACGAACACTTCTTATTCGTCGCTTTTGCACTTACTGTCATTTAGTCAGGTAAAATCAATTCACCTTTTTTATCAATGTTATATGTATATTTGTAAAAGTTTTTTCTATATGTAAATGCTTTTATGGTATGTAATTGCCTTACCGAATAAAGCTTTTCATCATCATCATCATTCTGTTATAAATAAACAAGCATTTCTGGGTTTTGGCAAAGGCGCACTTGCTATCGTTTGCGAGGTACTGCACCCTGAAATCTCAGCCCAGCTATAAGCTGAACCCTCAGCAAGGGATGTCCAACTTGTGACCACAACGGGGACCTACATTCTTTCCCTTCAGACATTGGGTTTGGATCATCCAATGGGGATTCCTGGCACAACACATTCATGCACACTAGGCATCTAGGTTAGGGAACGCGTAGTAGGAGTACGCTGTATACATATCGATATATTGTTTTAGATGCCTGCATATCTACATTGTTTAGCAAGATTTCATTCTCTTCACTGTCCTTATATTGCCAGTCACTTTCATATGCTTCTGTCTACTGATCATTGCAGCACATATATTCTATACAAGTATCACAACGATTCAATAAATATTGAAAATGCCCCACTGAGTATTCCTTGTATACTTCTCTGAGATATAGAGAGCACGAGTGATTAAGTGAAAGGTTTCTAGATCTGTTGCCACGATCCCTGGAAGTGCTCATGGTTGTCATATTCTGTGCTTGCCAAAACCATCTGCTCCCTGTCTAGGTTTAGGGGGGCTTATGGTGGCACTGTGGGCTAGTTGGTCCCAAGGATGACATATCCTGCAGGGGTGCACGGAATCATTCTGCAACATCCCTAAGTATATGTTGCCCAACAAACACGCAGTTCCTTCTGGGAAGTAGAGAACTACATGACATCCCCTTCACGTCTAGTATAAACTAACTTTTAAGAGAGACATTGTAGTTTTTACCACTTTAAATAGCAATCAGTGACACATTGATCATACTAGAATACGTGTATAGTTTCTGTTAAATACTAACAACTATGTGCATTTTGCATGCCTCTTCATTTTAGTATAGACCTGTTTTTCAATGTTTAATATGAATAATATGTAAAGTCCAGACCACAGACAGATAGCATCTAGGTCTCAAGGTCATTAGTTGGGGCCCTTTGTGCGGTCACAGTTTTTCAGTATCCTGGGTACTTGTAGGTGAAAGCTTCAGGTGGACCATATCAAGAACTTAAAGTGGGCCACCCAGTGCTTAGCATTGGTTTACTTTATTGTTGCTCTCATTTACTTGCTACTTATTCAATAGCTTGCATTCTGCTTCTTTTGTTAGTCCTCCCTTGGAACATTGACGTTTTATCATTCTTTTGATTGGTAACTTGTATCCTTCCCCTGCCCACCTTTATGAAACTACTTTTGTTTTTATAATTAAGCCCTCCATGAGAGTGTATGTGTTTTCAGGATCTCTTCTTTGTGCGCTGTTTCCTTCCCATCAAATCCCTGCATTCCCCTCCCTGAGTGATCAGTATTGCTTCCTTCTCCCTCCATTTGCTCTTTCCTTTGTTTGCTATTTTTTAGTCCATCCACCCCACGGCTTCAGTGTTACTTCCTCCTTCCCCAACCCTGGCCATTGCTTCTTCTCTGGCTTTTTTCTACATATTTGCTACCAGGCAACGCTGTTTAAAAAAAGCAATTTGGGGCTTGTAAAAAGATTTTTGTACTTACCCCTGTAAGTGGCATCCACCATCTTGGATCCGTTAATCTTTTTTTTTTTTTTAAATGCACTCATGCCAATGAAAATGTTTATGCACATGCATATGTCATCATACATGTGCATACCTACTGAATGACGCAGTCTTAGTAACGTCATGATGCGCATTTTGCTTTTGACCGATGTTGTGCAGATATGTAAAACCTAGTTGGCAGCCAGGCCTGGCGAATCCCAACCCTTTCAAAAAGTCATACACCCTTCTTCATCATGATAAACTGGTGCTCAAGATGCAATCATCCGTTCTTTCAAAACATCTGGATCCAGTATTTTCTCAGACCTAGTGCCTGTTCTGCGGGGAAGGTGCTTCACATAATGAACATAGGAGAGTTTGTATCCTACCTTGATAAAATATAAGCATTTAGATCCTCAACTTGTCCTTTTGTCACCTTCTGTGATCTCTTGGTAACCCACTATGCCTCGCAATCAAGGATCGCAAGACACTTACGGTTGCAAGTATGTTTTCGTCCAGATAGAATTAGAGCCTTGGCTCACAGTAACAAGCATTTGCAATGCAATAGGTCTCGCATTTACGCGGGATTTAGCTATTGACATTGTAAATGACAATGCCTTTTATTTATGTTTTTGTTTTTAAACATAAATAAAAGTTGTGTATGTAAGAATATGGGGTTCATATGAGGGTAATATGTATACACATACCAATAAATATGCATATGCTAATATGCTTTGTATTACCATTGTTGAGCGTGGGGATGAGCAACGACCACCTCAAGGCAAGATCTTGAATGGGTCAGGATGCTCGTCACCTTCCTAAATAATGGTAATTAATAGTACATTGCACTCTGCACATTTGCATATGTGGTGTATATCATGGCATTTGTTCATGTGTGTTTGTTTAACAAAAGGTATTTGAACAAAAAAAGAATGCAAGGGTTAGTTTGTGCAGTAAGTGAAAACGACTTTCACAAGGCCTCATGACTATTTGGAAAGTTGTGTGACTGTGCCCAGAAATTGTAACATGCAATCTGTAAGGACGTAAGAAAACGTTACGCAGCTACAACTACAGTTCCTTGGCATTGGTAGCTGTCACAGATTCACATACTTAAATTATACCCTGTCAAAGATCCAATGCTGGAGAAACTGGCCTTTCCTCATGTTAGTTTTTCTTTACTGTGATAATAAACTGTCTTTTGACTATTGCGCTGTAGTAATAAATGTGTGCATAACACTTATCTGGCCACATTTGACTTGCATGGCATAAACAGACAAATATGCCATGCACTTGTTATTTTGAACAAGTGTATTCATAAACAGATTCACATATTTATTACTACGGAGCAAAGGTGATATTACCACAGCAGAGTATTACTCATTTGGGGGAAAAATGATTAATGGCTCGGAGATTCTATTCCAGGCTCCCCTTACAGCAGACATCAGCTGAAGGCATCCTCATAAGGCTAGATACTGTGATTTTATTTCGCTGCACAGATTTATAACGTTGTGTTCTGGATATGGTGAGACACCTTTATTTAGAGCTGATCACTACATTAACACTGTGTCTAACATTCTTGATACTATTGCACTGAAGCAACTCAACAGGATTCCAGTCAAATAATCCAAACCTTGGTTTAATGGTGCCCTAAATCATGAGCGGCGTAATCTTAGACTCTCAGAGAGGCTCTGGAGAAACACACCTCCACCACAAGTCTCACTCAACTAAGGAAAGTGAGAAGGACTTACAACAAACACATCTGCATTGCTAAAATAGACAACTTCAGGGTCAGCTGGATGGAGCCAAAAATAGACCCAAGAAACTCTTTGAACTCATCAAGGAACAAGCTAGCCATTCTTGCACCCGATCTTTAACTCCTGTGTCCTTGCTTCCTAGTTCACAGTTCACTTGTCTGAAAAAACAAGAAAAATTGAGCTGGAGCTACTATCTGTCACCCCAACTCAGAGGCCTCCGAACATATCCGCATTATCAGCTGAGCTGGCTGAACCCTTGGCAACATCCTCGCCCTTTGGCTATTCTCTTAAAAATAACGCCTCTTGGAATTCCTTTCTCCTCCCAGATGTCATGGAGCTTCTACACAACATGGCGTCCCTTAAACCCTCTAATCATTTCAGTGATACTTTACCTGCTAAGTTTTTTAAGGAGCTCAATTCAGCCATTCTCCCTCTTTGGTCCAGGATCATTCATGTGCTATTTATTAACATTGTTAAGCAAGGGCGGGGGCATCATGACCAACTTAATTATTGGCCTATAAGTCATGGCCTCCCCCTTAGTGCTTTATCCCTGCAAGGCAGTTTGATGGAGGAGACCAGTTACAGACCTCTGGTCATCTTACAGTTACATTTTCTCTTGTATAAAAGAAAGCTAAGCTTACAACAGATGCCATACTGGTGTGAATTTTGGAGCTTTTGGCCTCCATTTGGTCTGGCACATGAAAGAATGAGTGAGTGAGAGAGGCTTTCTTTTCCATCTCATGTCCCTTTGCCAGCTCTCGTCTATATCCCTTTATGTCGGATCTCTTCCTAAATACTGTTGCTTTTCCTCTGTCCTATTTCTGTCTCCTCTTGCAATCACACCATGTGCTGTAGAAGTTAAAGGTAGGCACTAAGAAGGGTAGCGTCTGCATCAATGGAGCATAGCAGATATATATTTGAGATGGTGTGTGTGCTTTGAACTGGTTGCACTCACAGCTTGGCTCAAACCTACAAAAGGATTTCAGAGCAAACCGCAGCTAAGCCAGGCTTGAGTGTCAATGGCTCACCCAATTCCACCTGGCACAGCCTCTTGCCACCCTCTGCTTCAGGGATAATGAAGAACCAGATCCACTTTCTTTAATTTCCACTACTAAAACCAAAGGCGCAGGTTATAAGGGTTGTGCCTCACAGAAAAATGTATAAGTGCCCAAGGTATGGGATAGGACCTTTCACGTTATTTTCTGACTCAACTTGCACAGGTCTGCTTTCTTTCGAGTTGAGGAGTCAAGCGTATGTGAGGCTGCCATTCAAAGCCCTTTCTCATACCCATAACTCTACAGCTCTATAACACCCAAGTTAGAGCATTTATTATATATGATGAAAAAAAATCTTTTAAAATTCACTGCGTGTGTTCCTAGTTTTAAATTGCAATTTTGACTCATCCATGAGTTCAGCCGCTACATATGTGGAAAATATGCACATGATTTGTTTACATTACTAAACTCTTCATTTCACACTTCCATTAGGATAATATAGTGCCAACATAGGCAGGAGGGCCTCTTTAGGGCACTAACACAAAGAAAACATGATCATAAACTTTAGACCCCTGCATGTTGTTTATATATAAAAATATTCACTGTAGGTCGTACATTTACATGCACATATAATAAATGTTGCTAAGATTTTATCTCACCTTTAACTGAGAAGAAGGGCACAAAACGGTGGGGACAGTCTTCTTATGATTAAGTGACATTATGTACATAGCGTAGGCAACTATTTTTTATTACTCTCAAGGTTCAAGGGAGAGGCAGAGGGGGCGTCCAGCACTGGTGTGTAGGCGCACAAGACAAATCAATAAGTTGCCTTTTTATTGTTCTCGAGTTAGGGTGAGTTGTTTAATTCACAGGTGTTTTGCAAGGACCGTTATGCTAGTACGTAAGGGCCTTCGCCCCACATACAGATTCCCCTCGGAACTGATCATATACCCTGCGCCTAACCAATCATTTGGCGAAGCTGGCCCACTGCTACTATTAGGTGGGCGCTGAGGGCCATGCGTGGGACTCTACAGAATGGATGTCCAGGACTGTGGCAAAGAGAGCGAACGGCGGAGGTACAGGGAGGGCCAGACAGGAGCAGATGGTGAAAGGTCAGGCCTTAGCGTGCCGGGCACAAATAGAAGTGGACAGGCCTCTTCCCCGGCCTCGGGTTCAGCACCAGGCGTTCATTAGCTGTTCCGTTCCATAATCTGTCCCCTTGCTGCGGGAGTTCTACGCCGTGGTAGGCTGGCGCTAATTGAGCACGGGCCGGGCCTAAGGCGCGGGAGGCAAGGAACAGCACCCTTGTGCCATCAAATGCCAGAGTGAATGTCACTGCATCCCGTGGCTTCTTCTAATGTGGGGCACGAAGGGAGGGTCGAAGAAGGGGGTGACAGAAAATCTGCAGGGCGCCCGTGTTAAAGTGAAAGCGGGCGCCCATGCACTGCCTGCAGTAAGAGAAACTCCTTAAAGAAAATAGTGCTTACAGACTTAAGAACACATACAGTAGCGTAACGAAAGTTTAAGGGCCCCCCCTGCAATGTGCACAGAGGGGCCCCCACTCTGGATATAATACGGAGCGCTCAGGTTTAAGTACTGTGCAGAGAGGGCCCCCTGCAGCTTGGGGGCCCACCCGCACCGCGGCGGATGCGGGGTCTGTGTTCCGCCCCTGAACACATACCGTGTAACAACCAAAGTAAAAGGGCCAGTCGCAATGGGAGGTTACAAATGAAGACAAGGCAGTACTAAGGAGGGACTAACAAGCCTATTAACCAATCAGAAGCCAGCATTCATGAAGGACAATGACACAAGCCAATGACAAATATGGGCGGAGAGTGGGCGGGGCTTCTATTCCATAATCCAGCACAGCAAGTCTCGCAGAGCAGCGCATGCGCGCTGACTCCAGGCTCAACCTAAAAAGCAGCAATTGTGTATTTTTATAGACAAATATGGATAGCTGGTTTCTATCGAGCAGCTAACGGTTGCACATCATGATTTTGCAGCAATTAGCCACTGGAATCCTCATTCCAACATAATGCCCTAACGCTCTTCACTGAGCGAGTGCTCAGAAACTTATTTTGTAAAAACAAGTTTAGCCACTGCTGTATTTTCTTTTCCTTCTGCTTAATACTATTAGAATCAGCAATGGGATCAACAGCAAAAAGCCAATGAATTAAAAATAAGATAAAGTTACATTCCAACCCATCCTATGTCCTTTAAAAATAAAAGCTATGGATGAAAGTATGAAACTTACAATATTCAGATTTATAGATCTCAAAAATCGAACAAAAGTATTACATGCAGGCACTCTACCATGCCTGTGACACACATATGGTCGGAAAACTGACAGCACAAGTCACGAATCACTACCCAATAGAATTATCCAAAAATGTGTCCGGTCTCAAAGTGCCTTCATGCAAAGTCTCTGCCATCATATCTTCTAAAGAATGGCAATTCGAGTTCCAGTCTTTCCTTTACCAAATATTGACAAATAGATCTCTTAATTTCACCTATGTACACCCTCCTTTATTATTTCAGCAGCTTGGGCTTTTGAGCTATCTTCTCATTGCTTTAAAATTCCACTCCGTTTCCAAGATAGATAGAAATCTGTCAGAAAACTTAGGCCTCCCCCTTTATGAGCTGGCTGTTTGCTGCTTTTCTTAAAAAAATTAGCAATATACTGAGCCCTACAATTGCTTCACTTTAAACTTCAAACAATTTAAACTTCTATGAGGGATCTTCACCAATCCACTGAAACTAGCCTGTTTCAACCCACGCTGAAAATAACATTCTCTTGATCCTAGTGTCCCCCCCAAACCTCTTCCTAGTAAATTGCCAACCCACTCAAGGCAAAGATCTACCTTCCAGTGCGCTGCACATTTTAAATCTTAATATTTTAATATCCCTGACCGCAACCAAAACATTATTGCGTATATTCCAATTTTCTTGACCTCAACCAAAACATTCTTACTTCCTGCAGAGTCGAAACCTGGTAGTGATTCTCGTTCACTTTAACAAATGCCACAGTAATTTTCTCTAAGTTCCAGCTGAGTGGTTATAGGGAATTGAAGGGTGGGGCACTATTGCGAGTAGTAGGTAGTGTGGAAATGTTCCACATGTAAGGCCCACATGCATTTCACCAGCTGCACAGGACTCTCTAGCCCATAGGAGAACTAATGGAATTGCGAGAGAAACCTTGGACAAAAAGTAGTAGACTCACCATAAAGATAATTTTATCATAATGTATTAAGGACAGGAATTGGGAAAAGGATGTTATTATTCTTTGATTAGGATTGCTACCTTGGTCCAAGTCAGCAGGGAACCATGCTTCTAGTCATGAGCTTTCATTAGACATCATATCATAATGTATTCTGGGGGTTGTATCAGTGTTGGATTTCATTTAACCAATAATTAGTAACAGAAAATTCCAAGGGTGGAAACGTGGGTTATCATTTAGAGTTTTGCGGAGAAGGAGAACCAACATAAATTTATGGTGTTCCCGCAACTGCCACCTTCGGCCCATTTAGGATTACCTTTATTTATTACTTTCACAATACAAACACCCACTTGCATCCCAATACTGAAGGGGGCGGTATAAAAAAGAGTGGTGTTATAAACAAAGGAAGCATGCAAAAAGTTGTTTTTGACATGACTCAGCATTGTCTATAAAGAGAGCATTTGTAACTAAACCATATAAAATAAAACTCCCAAAGAGATTTCTCACCGACCCACAAGCTAATGGAGCTGAAGTTACCAGCTATGACAGATATTCAAGTTGAGTTATGAACTAGACTGACTTGGAGGAGCATGGGGGAGCGCGGATGGGATTAATAAATGAAGACGTACCTTGTGATGATGGCTTCCTCACCTCTCGCTGCATCTCTGCTGCTCCCAGCAGTCCCTGGGGCAGCATCACGGACTACCCATCCAATTCCGCACTGCTCTCAAGCATGAGAGCTGCGTGGGGATTGGCCTGAGCTGGCTGAAAAGACGCTCGCTCAGGCACAGGGAGTCTGTGCTGTTTCTCCAACCTGGCTGCATTGTACAGCAAAGTGCACATGTCAGTTTGGCCGGCCTAAGACGGCTGTCCAAACTAACATGCGCACTTACAAGTGCACATACCACTCTTCCTCCTCCCTGCTCCCATGCCCTGGCCCCGCCCATCCCTGAACAAGCTGGCTCAGAGTCAGCAACGAAAAAATAAAATGATAGTAAGATATCGTTTTAGTTTTTTAGCTGCTGGCTCTGAGCCAGTGGGGAGACGCTTGCTCGCCCTTGCGGAGAAGCCGCCGCTGGTCACATCTATCACCTTTACCTGCCAATTCATAGGAGATCTACTCCATCCCCAGCACATCCCATACCTGGTATAACCAGGTTCTGTAGGCATGGTTGTCCTTTCTACCCCAATGACTCAGGATATCTTGTTTGGCTGCTCCCACAACAAAGGAAATCTGTCGACCTCTGTGTGACCTCAAGGGATAAGCGAGTTGATCAGACACCCCGAGTATAGTATAGGCTGGGAATCTTAGCAGTTGACCATTGTACATTTTATCACTCCCGTCTATGACTTCCTTTCAATATTTCAGCAGTTTGGGACAATGCCAGAGTAGATGAAGATGCGATTCAGATTTGCAGCAGTCCTTAAAGCAGAGATCACTCCTAAGAGGGGCCCACTTGTGAACTCTGCCTGGGCTGTAGTACCAATAAGTTGCGATTTTTGTAAGTGCCTCCATCATGGATATGCTAGAGGCACTTAATCAGGGTCTTGCTAGTATGTAGGTCCACTCTTTATCCGTAAGTGTTCACTTGAGTTCAGTCTTCCACTGGAGTTGTCCAACTGTCCACGTTCTGGGGGATGCAGAGTTGATTGCCTTATATTGCTCAGAAACGAGTCAACGGGTATCCACCTTAAGAAGTATCCATCTCTTAAAGTATATCATGATTTGAGAGGTTCTGTGCTTTACATCCTTGTGGGTAACCCAGTGCCTCAACTGAAGGGTCTCAATCTCCAACTCAATTTGCTCAAAAGCTTTAATACCCAAAAAAGAAATCTCCCTTCCCTACCGTAAACTGATTAATAACTCACCAGACATCTTAATTTGGTTGAGGGAGAACTGGGAACAAGATCTGAGGGGCCAGGAGGATGATGAGTGGCTGGAGGCCTTGTCATCCCTCAAGAAGTTGCATTAAGATCTAGGTTCCGCCTTGTACAATTAAAAATCCTATACAGGTGCTATTACTCATGCACTGCAATGGTGAAGATGGGCAGGTCAATAACTGCATTGCGTCTTATATACTGCGGCCTAGAGGGCACATTTTTCCACATGCTATGGAGATGCCCACAGCTAAATTTAGACAGTTCCTCCAATAAGGGACGTAGTGAGCAGACTGGGTCACTCACCACACTTAGGGGTATTGGAACTGCTGCGTTCCATCGGCATAGCCTCCGCAATCCGTGCCAGAGGAAGAGCTTAACTTGGCAGCCTGACCACAGTGTGCTGCCAGCTGACAATGATGGTAGTTCTGGCCCATGTATTATTTCAAATTCTCATGATGTGCAGGGAGAAAGCTCATTGCATGTCAAAGACATCTGACTTTTGCACCTACAGTCTCCTACTTAGAAGGTTTGTTACTCCAAAGCAAAAAGAAATGCCGAACGGATTACATCAACCTGGTGGCTTGTTTAGTAATGAATAGTAACGAAAGTGCATCTGGTAGATGCGCTTTCTTTACAGTGAAAACTGCAATGACGATGGGCATCTCTAGATATGGTTAATGGACTTCCACCATGGGAGCAAAGGTCGAGGCCTCCTCCAACCTGGCATGCAGGCTGGACTACATCTGGAATCTTCATGACCACCATGTCATGAAAGGAGCACAATCAATAACTTGTACAACAATCAAACAAACCATAACTTGCTCACCAAGTGCAATGCTTATGATCTTACACTATTTATTCCAATGAATAACATCTAAACGCGAAGTGTAATTAAACAGCACATAATTAAAGCAATTAACATTAGTACTTTTGTATTCCTTTATGTCAAAGTGGCTTGGGTTACATGATATGTAATTTCATCTGCATGAAGATTTTCAACATCTGTAATTGCATCTGTTTCACTAATGTTAAAATCATTAGCAATGCATTTGGTGTGCTAGTTATGGTTTACATGGATATTGTGTGCGTTTGGGATTGAGCTCCTAAACAAGACATGCACGTTTTAGTGGTTGTTCAACTTTAATTCATATCAACCATAGCTGCTACAATTTTTTTTAGGTGAATATACATACAAAGATAACCACTGTGTGCAAAACTGTGCAACAAACTTAGCAGCGAGATACATATTAACGAGTCAATTTTTTGTGAAAATTCGTCCACAGGAAAAAACTGTGATTTTCCCCTTTTACCTTTTATAGCAATTTCATTGAAAGATATAGCAGAAACTGCTGAATGGATTCACATCTAACTTTGCATAAAAGTAGAACTTTACTCAGAAAATATGCTTTTTTTGTTTTGATATAAATCTGCTTAGCATTTTTTGAGATATTAGTACTTTAACAAGTTGCCAGGCGAGATTTAAAGGTTTAACACTTTTGTATATCTCTACCATTTTAACTAGCAAGTCATGGCTTTAGAATCATGCAAATCACATTTTGTTTTATTTTTACAAACTAAGATTGTCTGGATTAGGGTTGAATTTTTTCCCACTTGTTAGACCTGGGGATTTCTGGTTGGCTAAGGCTTGCGCCAAAGTCAGGCAGAAACCACCACTCTAGTCAGGGCAAGGAAGTTACACGCCAAAGATAACCCCTGCTCACCCCCTTGGTAGCTTGGCACGAGCAGTCAGGCTTATCTCTGAGGCGATGTGTAAAGCGTTTGCGCGCGCACCCAGCAACAACACCCAAGGCCCACCACAAAGGAAACTCCACACAAGGTATTCTATAAAAATAACCTTTGTATTATACACAACACATTAGATAAAAACACACACTTTACAATGTGCCAACAGGCACGGGCAGAATTTACAAGGGATTATGTACAAGACAGGGCCACCTGGACCACTGTCAGGAATTAGCACTTTTTAGATATTTAGCACACAAAATATATAAAATCACTCTAGCACAAAAATAAACTGTATAGCACACAACCAGTACTCACTGGTATCGGGGAAGTACCACCTACGTAACCCTAACTACTTTAGGAGACTGTCACGCAGGGGACTAGAACCTCACTAGCACCACCTGTGCTAGGAGAAAGCAACAACCACCTACGTATCACGATACCTGTAGGGGTAATAGAGCGTTACACATGATGCATCACATTCAGAGGTGTATGGAGGGAAAACACATGATGTCTAAAAACATTCAGAGGTGTAAAGCAATGGCACATGACGCATCAAAACACATTCAGAGGTGCAAGGAAAGAACACACATGATGCATAAAACATTCAGAGGTGTAAAAGCAATGGCACATGATGCATCAACACACATTCAGAGGTGCAAGTAGGAACACAATTGCGCAAAACTCCTATGCCACCACCTGTGGCAGTCCCTGGGCCAACTGGCCTGGAAGGGGCTAGGACGCCCTGTGTTCAACAAAGTTAAGCTGCGCCAGCTGCGCAGACTAGAACAAGAATGGTCTCCCACCTAAACGTGGCAGCTGCCCACTAAGTGCTGGGCAGCTGGAAAACGAACTTCAGGCACTCTGCGTGCCTCTGGAGCCCTCTCTGGGCTCTGACCATTTAAAATATGCCCCCTAGAGCCTTCGTGGCTCAGCACAACGTTGGAGCCTCCCTGGGCTCGAGAAAAACACAATCCCCACGTTGGAGCGCTCTGAGCGCTCTGAACACCCAGCTGTGTTCACGTTGGAGCGCCTCGCGCTCTCGCTACTTATGCCCCTTCTGGAGCCTCACGGGGCTCGACACACTGCTTGTGGCAACCTTTGGAGCCTCTCGGGGCTCGATCACTGCCCCCGCACCCCCAGCACATGCGCGGAGTCCCCCCAGCCCTTCTAAACACTCACCGGGCTGCTCGGGGACTCCCGCGTCGTCTTCCCTCTCTCCGTTCTCGGGAGGGGGGGCGTGAAGGACTCCAAGGCTTCTCTTCAACGCGGAGGGGCAGGCACCGACAATGTGCCTCGCGCCCCCTCCGTACCAGGTCCGGCCGCACTCCTCTCTCGGGTCCAGCGCGGGGTAGGCTCCCGCCTGGATCTTCGCTGCACAGGAGCGCGGGGTAGGCTACCGTCCGCTTCCTGATTCCAAAACGAGGCTTCCGTCCCGCGGCACGCCCCCAGGCCTGCCTGACTTCCGGTTACGAACCGGGCTGCAGCGGTGATTCTCCTTTACAGCGGCAATGAGGGGTAGGCTCCCTCGCAACGAACACAACGGCGGGGTGGGCACCCGCCGACCTGGCAGGTACCAGCGGAATCGCGGGGTGGGCACCCGCTATCGAAATCCAAGCGCACACAGCGCTATAAAATCAGACAGCGCTCACAGCGCTATGAAGCCCATAAAAGCGCTCCCAGGCGCTTAGAAATAGCAAGTCCAGAAAATAAAGTTCTTCCAGGGCAGAGGGGCAAAGGCTGGGCCCAGAGCCAGCACACAGGGCCCTCCAGCAGGGAGGCAGTCCCCAGTGGCGGTCTCTCCTGGCGCCCAGCAGCAGCAGGCCCCCCCCTCAGATGATCCTGCAAGAGAACAACTTCTGTGGGGACACAGCCCCATTTTTATACAGTCAAATCCTTTGTCTAAGGTGCAGGGAAGGGGCGAACCAGTTCCACCAGGTTCCTGAGCACTTTGTTTTGCTCAGCCCCTCTCCCTATTCACTGGCAGGGCTAGGGTCATTAGACGCACCACAGGGGCCGGCGCCAGCATTGTGTGGGGGAATCCCTGTCCTATTCAGGACCCAGGTACACTCCTCCCCAGCCATCAACATGCTAACTCCCCATTCACCACTGGGTGACTCCTCCTGACTCTGGGGAATTCCCTAGTCCGTCACCTGACCTCACCAGCCAATCGCCAGACAAGCCACACATTTCAGACTGCACACTGAAGTGCCCACTTCTAGAAGTGGCACTTCCACACCAGGTACATGCACGCTGCACACATCAACGCGCAGCATTCACTCCCACGAGTCCGCACATACCAAACACGGGCCTGCACACCCCACGCATCAGGAACTACCGGGACACATACATTCCCCCATGCATTCCTATGGGAGGGCAGGCCAACCTCACAACACGCACGCACTTTACCCTGGGACACAGCGGTAAAGTGCGCAGAAGTCAATAAAATCACTAAACCAAGTCACCATATTAAGCAAAAAGTTTCAGGGTGAACCGGCCAGAAGGGCCAAGTCCAACACCACTATTTTGAAACTAAACAATTGGTGCCAACTCACACGTTTTGCACTGTATAAAAAAACTTCCAGAGTTGTGGGGGCCAACCCCAAAGGTGACTTGACTCAGGGTAATGGTCAGGGGTGCCCAGATGTATGTAAAATACAAGGCACCTGGTCTGGCAGTTTGGGCTGCACTGTTCTGATTGGAGCCGCGTCAAGACTGATTTGTAATGCTACTCTGAGCGATTGCCAGTGGTTATAATTAATGTAAGCATCTCTCCCATCACCTTTTATGTATTGGAAAAAACAAGCCACTCTGGGGAAAAAAGCACCAAAAACTGGTGTGTGACTCAGAAGTTCGAGCTGAGTCGTGAGCTCATCAGCAACCACTTACACTGTTGGATTCAGCCACCATTTTGTGCCTGACTTGCAGGTTTCAGGCATTGTTAAAAAATAAAGCACAAGCAATGCCAAACACTAAAATGAATTTCTGTATTCGTGTGGAAGGCAGGAGATAGAGCACCTGAATGATTTAGTTGGTAGCTCGACCATATAATGCTCTGTGTACAATGCAAAGGGCATTGATGGTAGATCTCTTTTACTGGCAGCTAATGGTAAACTTTGTGGCAGGTGAGATGTGGCCTCGTATATTTAGACCAAATAGTAGGCATGCAGTATTGTTTAGGACTCTTTGAAGCTTTGAAATGGTTACTTTAAGAAGACCAGAGTACAGAATGTTAGAGTAGTCCAAATAGGAAGATACACCAGCAATTATCAATTTATTTGGGGAATCAATGAAAGGTCATTTTGGTGATCTATGCTGCACAAGATCACACTACTACAAACAGTCCAGCCCGAGGGATGGAGGGCGGGGGCCAATGTTTGATTTGTTCTACATTCCGTCCATCATTTGTTCTTTTTGTTTTCGTCGCCTAAGTGGGAAGGGTATGCCCAGATGTGGGTCCCGTGCTTAATGTGTCACTGGATTCAAGCTAGCCTGGCTGATGAGGAGTGATACCCCAAACCGGTCCCAGGAAATTTGCTTCCGGTCCAGGGAGGACCTGGCCTGGCAGATCAGGCTGGACTGTTCCGATGGGGAGCAGGGTTAAGACTGATTTGCTGGGTCCAAACTGGAGTGGCGTGGTGAGCAAATAAATATGGATTAAGCCAGATCTGTGACAGGGGAGAATGTTTGATTTGTTCAGCATTCCGTCAGTCACTTGTTCTTTTTGCTTCTGTCAAGATTGGTCACAGGGAACCCTAAGCTTTTCCTCCTTTTTGGATAAGCACCAGATACATAACTTACGTTCGCGGACAAGCAGACAGAACAGTTCACTGGATTTTTGACTCCGTTTGAAATGCCTATGCGAATTATTATTTTTTCCATTCTTCTCCATGCTGTTACAGCATTCCTAGAGGCATTGTCAAAGCCTCTTACTTGCCAAAATGCTCCAAATTAGGGTCTGCCTGGAGAATTCCAGGCTGTTCATCAAAGACTGCTGACTTTTACAGGGAATCCTGGACCACAAGCTCTTTAAACGACCAGATGTACAAAGCACTGGTCGTAAAGAATAAGTTACTTACCTTCGGTAACGATATATATCTGTAAGAAACATTTGTTAGTTAGATTCCTTACCTTAGAATATCCCCAGGCGTCAGGCTAGATCCGGAAAGATTTTTGTCAGCAATACCCTTGCGCGTCGCTAGGCGTCGTCTGCGGCTTCGCGTCCGTCATCGGCGTCGTGATCGCCGGGATGACGTCGTCGGAGTACTTAGACGCCGCCCTCGCGCGCTGACATCAGTTCTTGTACATAGCTTTCCGCGCCAGGAACGCAGAGCCATGCAAGAGACCGACACTGGTGCCATGAATCTAGGGCCCTGAAAGGGATGACCTTAACCCTAGGCATCAGTTCGCAGAACGGGGAGGATGGGTGGGGCGGTAAGGAATCTAACTATCTAATGTTTCTTACAGATATATCGTTACCGAAGGTAAGTAACTTGTTCAGCTGAAAGAAACACGTTAGTTAGATTCCTTACCTTAGAATAGATACCCCAGCAATACCAACCCCGGTGGTGGGTCTGCGAACCAAGATCACACCAGGAAGTCCTAGAGGACAGAACGGCCAAAGAAGCCGTCTCTCCGGACTTGGCTGTCCAGGCATTAATGCTTAGCAAACGTGTGCAGCGAAGCTCACGTAGCTGCCTGACAAATGTCCTGCAGAGGGACTCCCCGACCCAGGGCAGTAGTAGCCGCTGTGGCCCGAGTGGAATGGGCCCTCAGCCCCACAGGAGGCTCCTTCTTTGCCAAGGAATAAGAGGTCTTAATGCACAGAACGACCCACCTAGAGATGGTTTGCTTGTGCACTGCCCATCCCTTCTTAGCGCTCTCGTAGTCAACAAAGAGTTGGTCGTCCACCCGGAACTGTTTCGTACGGTCCAGATAGAAGGACAGTGCTCGTTTTGGGTCCAGACGGTGGAGCCTCTCTTCCTCTTTCGAGGGATGCGGAGGTGAAAAGAAGGTGGGCAATGTAACAGACTGGCCGATGTGAAAGGCAGTTACCACCTTAGGGAGAAAGGAAGGACAAGTCCTGAGAACAACCTTGTTCGGATGGACAGAGACGAAACGAGGTTTAGAAGAGAGAGCCTGGAGCTCACTCATTCGTCTAGCCGAGGTGATAGCAACCAGGAAAGCAGTCTTAAGAGTTAGAAGACAAAGAGGACAATTATGAAGTGGCTCAAAAGGAGCGCACATCAGATAGGTCAACACCAGGTTCAAATCCCACTGAGGCATTACGAAAGGGACAGGAGGAAACATATGAGTAATGCCTTTAAAGAATCGAGCAACAACAGGGGACTTGAAAAGAGAAGGCTGATCAGGAAGCCGCAAGAAAGCAGAAACAGCTGAAAGGTATCCCTTGAGGGTGCCCAGAGCAGAGCCCTGCTGGGCCAGGGAAATAAGAAAGAGGAGAACCTCAGAAAGCGGGGCGGAAAGGGGATCCACAGCCTTTGCTGTGCACCATGCCACAAATTTGTTCCACCTGCAGGCGTATACCGTTTTAGTGGAGGGACGCCTGGCTGCCAGTATGACATCACAGACTTCAGGAGGCAAGTCAAATGGCATCAACTGCCGCCACTCAATCTCCACGCATGGAGGTGGAGGCTGGACAGGTTCGGGTGGAGGACCGTCCCCTGCTGCTGTGACAGAAGATCCTCCTGAAGAGGCAGTCGAATCGGGGGATCGATTGACAGACTGAGTAGCTCGGGATACCAGTATCTTTGTGCCCAATCCGGAGCCAGAAGGATGACTTGAGCCCGGTCGTGCCTGATCTTCTTCAGCACTCCGGGCAGAAGTGTTATAGGCAGAAAGGCATACAACAGACCAAACTCCACTCGCAACGAAAAGCGTCACCGAGCGAGTGCCGCCTTGGAAATTCCAACGCGCAGAACTGATGACATTGCGCGTTCTCTTTCGTGGACAATAGATCTAACCAAGGCTCTCCCCACTGCCGAAAGAGGCCTTGCGCCACATCCGAGTTCAGACGCCATTCGGGATCCATCATGCACCGGCGGCTGAGTTTGTCCGCCCTGGCGTTCAGAGAACCCGCCAGGTGTTGAACCACCAGGGTGATGTCCTGATGTTCCAGCCATGTCAAGAGGCGCAGAGCCTCCTGACAAAGGGTCCACGACCCCAACCCACCCTGTTTGTTGCAATACCACATGGAGGTGGTGTTGTCTGTGAACACCTGCACTACACTTCCCCGGACAGAGGGAAGGAATACCTTCAGTGCAAGCCGGATCGCCCGTAGCTCCAATAGGTTGATATGGAGCCGGGACTCCGCTGGAGACCAGAGGCCTCTGATCTCCGCCTTTCCCGTGTGGCCCCCCCATCCCAGGAGGGACGCCTCCGTCACCACTACGTGCTCCAGTTGGGGAAGGGAGAGGGATCTGCCACTGACCCAATCGCGGTCCGTGAGCCACCACTGCAACTGTCTTGCAGTGCCCTCTGAGATCAGGACGCGGTCGGACAGGTTGCCCAGATGCTGGGACCACTGGAACTTCAGGTCCCACACTGCAGCGCCCACATCCGCCATCTGACGTGATGTACCAGCAGGATGCAGGAGGCCATCAGACCCAGCAGCCGCAGCACCAACCAGACCAAAATCCGGGATAAAGGCTGAAAGATCGGAATCAGAGCCTGAATATTCCGAACCCGCTGTTCCGGAGGATAGACCCGGAACTGCGCTGAGTCCAGAACCGCTCCGATGAAAAGGAGCTTCTGGGAGGGACACAGATGCGACTTCGGCACATTGATGGAGAGCCCCAGCAAATGCAGGAGGTCGGCCGTAGTATGCAGGTGAAAAACGACTGTCTGGGGCGAGCCCGCCTTCAACAGCCAGTCGTCGAGATAGGGGAAGACTGGAACCCCTAATCTGCGCAGATGAGCTGCGACCACTGCCATCACTTTCGTGAACACCCGAGGGGCACTGGTGAGGCCGAAGGGGAGCACGGTAAACTGAAAGTGCTCGTGGCCTACCGTGAACCGCAGGTAACGCCGGTGGGCCGGCAGGAAGGGGATGTGGAAATATGCGTCCTGCAAGTCCAACGCTACCATCCAGTCTCCAGGGTCTAGGGCAGCCAGAACCTGAGCTAAGGTAAGTATCTTAAACTTCTCCTTCCGGAGGAAGGCGTTGACGCTTCTGAGGTCCAAGATAGGGCATAGGCCCCCTTTGCCCTTCTTGGAAACCAGAAAGTAGTGGGAATAACAACCCCGACCTACTTCTGGGCCAGGAAAGCGCTCGATGGCCCCCTTGGCCAAGAGGGTCGTAACTTCTCCTGCAGAAGTCGCAAGTTATCCCCCGACATGTGGTGGCATGGCTGGAGGGGTCGCCTTGAAGGGGAGGGAGTAGCCCCTTCGGACGATTTGCAGCACCCACCTGTCCGATGTGATGGTACGCCAGTGGAGCAGGTGATGGCAAACTCTGTCTCCCACTGGCGTTGAATGGGCCTGAAAGCTCGGACTAGGAAGGCTTTGAGGCAGATGCTGCTGAGGCAGATGCTGCTGGGGCAGATGTGGGCTGACTGGCTCTCTGTCCCCCTGCTCCGCCTCAGCCGAATCCACGTCCGCGTTGAGGCTGGTTCTGCGGCCTGTGGCTAGATGGACGAGTGGGGGCACCCCTGCCTTGGCCACGAAAGGAGCGAAAAGCGGAAGTTTGAGGGCGGTGGGCCGTGAGACCCAAGGACTTGGCCGTAGCCCTGGAGTCCTTAAAGTTCTCCAGCGCACTATCCGCTTTGTCGCCGAAAAGGTGACGGCCATCGAAGGGCATGTCCATGAGGGTGCTCTGGACATCCCCGGAGAAATTCGTGGACCTCAGCCAGGCGTGGCGACGAATCGCCACCGTGGTCTCAATTGCCCTACCTAGCGAGTCCGTTGTGTCAAGCCCACATCGTATCGAGAGCCGTGCTGCATCCCACCCCTAGGCAAGAGCCTGGGCGAGCCGTGTCTGGGCCTCCTCCGGACACTGGGGCAGCACGTCCGCCACCGTATTCCACAAGGAGTGGGTGTAACGGTCCAAAAGGCACGCGGTGTTGATAGAACGCAACCCCAAACTAAGGGAGGAAAACAGTTTCTTCCCAAACTGTTCCAACCTTTTGGATTCCGGATCCGGAGGAGCGGACGGGAAGGCGGTCTGGGAGGTAGAGGCCTGGATAACCAGACTCTCAGGGGTGGGGTGCACCGACAGAAAGCTGGGGTTGCCCGGTGCGGGGCGGTGGTGCCAGGCTACGTTCCGATCCACAGGAGGGACTGTGGAGGGCTTGGGCCAGGTGCCCATCAGAACGTCCGTCAGTGCCTCATTGAACTGCAGTAGAGGCTCCGAGGAGCTTACTGGTGGTTGAAGCACTTCAGTGAGGTGGTTAGTCCTCAAGGCCACTGCAGGGAGCTCCAGATAAAGGGCTTCGGCGTGCCTTGCGCAGCACCACAGAATAGGTAGCACCCGTAGACACGGAGGGAGGAGAGATTAAGTCAGTGTCAGGGGAGGTGTCAAGACCACTGGCATCCCCCAGTTCTTCTGCCCAGTCCTGGCTTAACTGGCACTGCTGTGCCAGAGGGTCCTCAGACCCCTCCCAGTCGTACCTGTCATCCGACTCCGGGTAGACAGGCGGAAAGGTCGGAGAAGGCGGGTAGATGAATCTGTCATCCATCGGCGCTGGGAACGGCGCCGGGCAGCGCCGCTCCGACGCCGGGCCCGGACCGGGACTAAACCTGGGGACGATGTCATCCAAAGACGGCACCGGGGGTGGAACCAAAGGGGTCGGTGCCGGCGGAGGGGTCGTTAGGTCGACCGGAGTCGACCGGGATCCAGGCCTGGATCCCACGGGGGCCTGCGGCATCGGGACCGAAGTCGACAACGGCACCGGGGCCGGACCCGCCTGCTTGCTAGGTCTCCCAGTTGGGCCTGCGGGGCCCGAAGGCGCGCCGGCAGGCCTCGACGGTGGAGCAAGACTCCTCATGGCCACAAGGAAGTCTCCTCGACCGGTCCCTCGACCTCCTCCTCGACCGGGACCTGGAGCGGTGCGGAGCCGACTGCCGGATCTCGAGCAGCTTGCGGGACCGCTCCCGCCTAGCCTTCGAGGTCAAGGCCCGGCAGTCGAGGCACGACTCGGCATCATGGTAGGCCCCAATGATGAATACAGGCCCCAGCTAGGCCCGCAGAGTACAAGGGTTCGCTCTCCTGTAACAAAAACTAGAAGGAAGTTGGCACGGAAACTGCAAAATACAAAGACAGAGTTTATTAACCCTTAAGGGTGGTCCTACAACCTATACAACACTCTTCAGTATTGCATAGAGTAGCACAAAGAACTTGCGTACACGGTCCCCTTTTATACACAACAGAGGGGCTCATAAGTGGGTGGATACAACATGAAGCAAAATTCATTACCTTTTATGGTCATTTTCGGTACAGAACTAATATGTGGGCGGAGTTAACACACTCCTTAAGCCCGCGAAAACATGGTCAAGCAAGGACTAACTGATAACAGATGTGGTCAAGTCTGGGCATGCGCCAGACGGACAAAGGAGCTATTTATAGACTGTTACTAGGCAGATTATGAGAGCAACTGACACGAAGATAGGACTCTTCTCGTGCTGAGCACGTGGAGACACGACAATACAAAATGGAGTCCAAACATTAGTCAACATAAGGAGAGAAACTTGGTCCACCTAAGGGGAATTCATGTCTTCAGTGAATGCTTAATCACATCGCTGTTTCAATTTTCAACAGACGACCCTTTCAGCATTTACTGAAGACATTCGGTTTATTAGGATAATCATCATATATGTCAATTTTCATCATTTCTTCTACTTCTTTAGTTAAATGTTTCTGATAGGTGACATTGGCAATAGCTTTCTTATCAGGAATACAGAATGACACACATAGGGAACAAAGTAAAGGACCACATTGGACACAAATGCAACAAGAAAACAGAATTGCTACAATAATACAGAGACCAGTCAAAACCTTCCACCCCCATGTGGTGATCAATGCCCAAAACCATCCAGAAAAGGTCCAAGTGCCATTTTCTGTATGGATTTCAGCTGCAATTTTTTGTAATTTATTGATAGCATTATAAACTGATGGCGTATGGTCAGGAATAAACACACAACAACTACTTCCGATAATTTTACATGCTCCACCTCGGTCAGCTAACATAACATCTAATACCATACGATTCTGTAATGCAACAATTCTAGTAATTTGTAATTCTTCCGTAAGATTCCCAAGAGCAGCAGCGGTTTGATTTGTCACAGCCTCTACAACTCTTGTTAATCTTCAAACTTTCCTACTATTTAGGGCAGCTCCGACAAAGAAAAACAATCCTAAATTAAAATCAATATACTGCTGCAAGCTAGTATCAGTTTGATCAACATCATCAATAGACAGAGTACGTTTATACCTATTTACAGTCACATTGTTCAACAACTTCAAATCTTTATGATAAGATGCAGGTGCCAAGAATACAGGAGGTAATAGGAATGCTACATAGCATACTCCGGACCAACCGGCTGGCAAACGATAATAACCCTTATTCCCACATATGAAGTATGTGTTATGGGATGCTAAGAAAGTACTATTATTCAACCCGTCAATGTTCAGGATAATGATACAGTCACTAACACCAACAGGAATATAACCCACACTCTGGACACACAGGTCCGCTTGAGCTTGTGCCACTTGAATCACAAATCGTTCTCTCCCTACAGTGTCTCTAGTGTTCGTGAAAATGTAGGGGATCGATTCATTGTCTGGTCGATACTCTTCCCATTCCCATATTGTCCCATTTGCTTGTGGATAACCATCTTTATCTTGATGACATTCCCTATTAAGTCTAAAGAGTAATCGTCCCACTGTAGGTTTCCGTGTGGCAAAAAGCAAAGTGTACCATGCTCTACAAGAGCCATTATGAGAAAAGGGAAGAGGTATGAATGGCGTTCCTCCTTTCTTCTGATGAGCTGGCATCATACCACATATCCAA
Source organism: Triturus cristatus (assembly GCF_964204655.1). Lineage (NCBI taxonomy): Eukaryota > Metazoa > Chordata > Amphibia > Caudata > Salamandridae > Triturus > Triturus cristatus. Next base: position 960,674,132 of record NC_140584.1, on the reverse strand, counting down.
CAGTTCGTAGCATTAGTAGCAACATGGGTGTGATGCAACATCTGGATGAAAGTGTTATTCAAATAAGACTGACGATGCTTCAATTCTTGATACGGAAGGGTATAAAAGTAGTGCTCCTCAGGCACTGGGGTGGTCAAAACAAGCAACTCACGGGCAGGAGTCACATCCTCAACAAACCATGTGGTTATACCAACAATAGCCACAATGATAATAAAGCTTGTCGCACAAAGAATCTTCTTCTTCTCCATCTTGTAGTAAGAAGTCAATATCTTCCTGAAACTAAAAAGGTTGTCAGAACTCTTCCCCTTAGGCAGCCGTTGATTTCTTCACCAGCGGGCCAAGACGGGTGTCGCTACACTAATGCAGGGCTGATCCCCACCCCTTGCCACATTGGCTCTCCGTTTCACTAACCTAAGGGCCGTTCTGACAACTTTGGATACAGCAATCACTTTCTTGGTCTGAGGTGATATCTTCCTCCTCCAGGAATCGCTTGGTTCGGGAAGAGCTCCTCAGTGTCGTTCGGCTCCACAGCACGGCCTTTCCCCGCAGTCAGAATTTCTCGATGGTCGGTCAATACAGCAGGCTCCACCAATCCAGGCGGCACTTTGCGACAGTGCAAGGAATGGATCCAGTTCTTCCGATTGGACACCCGCACAGCCGTCCTCGTTGCGAGTAAGACTTGCTCAGGACCAACCCATCTCGGCTCCAGACTGTTCGTCCTTTCAAAGATCTTCAGCATAACATGGTCTCCAGGTCGGAGATTATGACCTTCACCTGTGGACCGATCAGGGAGCGCCTCTCGAACCTGTTGATGAATAGAAACCAAATTATCCATTAACTGTGCCAGATAATCATTCATCATTACACAAGGTACATCATGCAGTGACTTAGGTTTTGGTGGACCCCAAATATTCATTGGGCGTCCAAAGACGATCTCGTAAGGTGTGAGACCGGTCCGAGAATGCGGTATCGATCTGATTGACAATAATGCCAGCGGCAAAGCGTCTGGCCAAGTCAAAGAAGTCGAAGCTTGGATCTTAGCGATCTTAAGCTTCAGAGTACCGTTATACTTCTCAACCAATCCCGCAGACTGAGGGTGAAATACTACATGGAACTTCTGGGTAATGCCTAGACCCTTCAGGACATACTTTATAACGTCTGCTATAAAATGAGGTCCGTTATCACTCCACAACAATCTGCAAACACCGTATTGAGGGAAGAACTCCTTCAATAGCATCTTGGCTGTAGTCATTGCAGTATTGTCTTTCATAGGGTATGCCTCAACCCATTTGCTGAAGGCACAAATCACTATTAAGACATACTTCAGATTGTTACAGCGCTCAAGCTGGATGTAATCCATCTGCAAAACCTCAAAGGGTGCAGTAGGTGTCGCAAATCCTCCTGCTGGAGTTCGGGTACCCTTTCCCGGGTTATATCTCAGGCAAATCATGCAGGTCTGCACTACCCTCTTTGCCGTACTAGCGATCTCCGGATGCTCCCAAACTCGTGTGAGTAATTTAACAATTGCGGAAGCTCCGACATGCGCTAGTCCATGTGCCATCTGAACCATAGGTTGTACGAAGGCTGTGGGTAACTTCCATTTATCCATCTGCTTATTTCTCCAACACCCTTCGTCATCTAATTCTCCATCGTTGGACCATTGCTCCCGTTCCTTATCGGAAGCGGTCCTCTGTATTTCCAACACTTCTCTCCTAGCATCGTGCCATCTTTCTGCCTGTGACTTCACAACATACATTGCAGTAGCACCAGGCTGCATCGCAGTCTCTCGTGCCACCCGGTCTGCCAAAGCATTCCCTTCTCCAACTTTATCAACCACTTTCTTATGGGCACTACATTTAATTATAGCAATCTTCTTTGGATATGTTAATGCAGTCAAAAGGTTGTGAACTAACTCCCCATACATTATCTGCGCTCCATGTGACGTTAGAAACCCTCTCTCCTTCCAAAGTAGGCCGAAATCGTGCGCTACTCCGAAGGCATAGCGGCTATCTGTATAAACATTCACACACAATCCTGCACTGAGCTCACATGCTCGTGTTAATGCTATCAGTTCCGCTGCTTGAGCTGATTTCTGCGGTATGCGTGCTGTCTCCACTATTGTTTGCAGTATGGTAATTACATACGCTGCTGAAGTGGTACCATCTGGTAGCTTCAGGCATGATCCGTCCACCCACAGTTCTCCATCTACATCTGTAAAGGGCGTATCCTGGAGATCAATACGACCCTTTGTCTGTTCCTCAGTCACAAGAATACAGTCGTGTGCTTTCCGTGCTTCAGACTGAGTTTCCGGGAACGGCAACAATGTGGCCGGATTTAACGTTACACACCTCTTTAACGTAATATGAGGAGCCAAAAGCGTCAACTCATATCCTGTTAAACGGGCACTGGTCAAATGCTGCATCTTTGTCTGATTAAGCAGGGCATCAACAGCATGGGGGACTAATACCAACAGTTTGTGAGATAACACAATTCCCTCACTTTGACGTATTGACACAGCTGTCGCCGCAACCGAGCGAAAACAACCAGGCAATGCTCGGGCGACAGGATCAAGTACAGCCGAAAAATATGCACAAGGGCGCTGCTTGTCGCCGTGCATCTGTACTAAAACTGATAATGCACATCCATCTTTCTCATGCACATACAGTGAAAAGAGCTTCGTATAATCAGGGGTCCCTAACACTGGCGCTGAACAAAGGGCCTGTCGCAATTGCTGGAAGGCAATTTCACACTCATTTGACCAGGGAAGGGGAATTGGTGTGTCCTTTGTCAAAAGAGCTAACAATGGTTTAGCTATGTGTGAAAATCCCAATATCCATTGCCTACAAAAAGAAACAAGACCCAAAAATGCACGCACGTCCTTCTGTGTGGAAGGCACTGGCGTGTCCAAAATTGCTTGAATACGATCTGGTGTGAGTGCACGCCCGTCCTTAGACAAAAGGTGACCCAAATAAGTCACCTTTGGTCTACAGAATTGCAATTTCTTCTTCGACACTTTGTGATTGTGAGATGCCAAAAAGGAAAGTAAGGATAACGTACTCTTTTCACACAGCTCAGGAGTGTCAGCCGCCAACAAGATGTCATCGACATATTGTATAAGGGCGACACCCTCAGGCAGAACAAAGGAATCCAATTGCCTTTTCAATGCTTGACTGTAAATGCTAGGGCTTTCTGTGTAGCCCTGAGGGACTCTACAAAATCTATAAGACCTATTATTCAAAGTAAAACCAAAAAGGTATCGGCTATCAGGATGAATAGGGATCGAAAAGAAGGCATTCTTCAAATCAATAACTGAAAACGTGGTCGCCGTTGGCGGGACCAAAGTGAGTAACGTCGTGATATCAGAAACCACTGGATACTGGGGTATCACAATCTTGTTCACTTCCCTTAAATCGATGATAAACCGATAAACCCTAGCATCCGTATCTTTCTTCAAAATGGGTAAGATAGGACTGTTGCAAACATTATAGGGAACTTCTTCCACTACCCCCACCTTAATCAAATCCTGCACAATCTGAATGAGTGCCTCCTCCCCCTCCTGGGAAATGCGATACTGCGGGAGGCGCGGTAACACCGCACCCTCCTGGACACTAATATGGACAGGTGGAATCACCATCCGTCCCACATCAGTATCTGAAGTAGCCCAAAAAGAATGAGGGAGGGAAGCTAACACAGTATCCTCCGCGACCACACACATCCGGTCTGTCATCGGGTGATTATCATTTAAGATCACACGTACACCATCGGGGGAGCAGCGGATCGTAGCTCTGAAGTGCTTGAGCATATCAAGACCCATAATGTTGTCAGGCGTGTTCGGGGCAAGCAGAAACGGACAGGGTGCAGAAAAGGGATCAACATGGAATGCAAGGGGTCGGGAAAGAGGGCTTCAAGAGAGTGTACCATCAAACCCTACCGATGTAACCATTAAGCCAGATGGGGGAGCCCTCGGAACCAATTGTTTGGACAGCGCACTGCGGGTAGCTCCTGTATCAACTAGGAACCGATCAGTAGAACCCAAAACCTTTGCTGAAACATAAGGACCCTTCTGATCAACCGGCACTTCAACTGATTCTAACCCCCATCCAACGAATTCCTATGCATGCTGCGAATCATGGTACCCAAAGCGGTCAGTCCCTGACATTTGATACTGATGCTGTCGATCAAATACATTGGGTCTATCTCGCTGCTGCGCGTTAGGTTCAAAGCGAGCACGATCATTAGAATTCCCTCTGAAATTCGAAAAGCCCCCTCTACCTCTCGGTGGTCCCTGACCACGTCCCGGACGAGATGCATACAACACCGGACAATCTCTGGCCCAATGACCCGACTGTTTACAATATGCACATTGATTTCTATTTACATCTGACCGACCCGAAGGGGGACCATAGAATCCTCCCCTACCTCTATCGACACCCCGACGAGGCGGACCATACACTTGCGCTAACATCACCTTTGTTTTCAAATCTTTCGATTTCTTCTCCTCCTGCCCCTTCGCTTCTTGCTCCTGACGCTCATAATACTGAGCCATAGTCAGGAGGGATGCCGGAGACGAAGTGGACCAAGAACTTTCACTCGCTTTTAAACGAGCTGCTATTCCCGGTAATAAGTTCGCCACATATTTATCCACAAAAAGATGGCGACCCGTATCATCCGTAAGTGACTGACCACTGAAATCATGAAATGTCTCCTCAAAGCGCGTAAAGAAATCTGAGACTGATTCATCAACCTTCTGTTTACACGATGCTAACATATTCCAGTCAATCTTTTTAGGGGGAATAATCGTTTTCAACTTAGTCAAGATAGCAGCAGGAAGATCTAAAATAATCCGCTGTGGTTTTTGCGCGGGTTTTCTCTCCCTATCCTCATCCTCAATCTCGGACCACCTAGCCTTAAAAGCGGGAACATCATCCACCTTCCGCACAGATCTCCACATATCCGGTGGTAATATGAGCCCAAAGAACAAATCTATATCTGCTAAAGTCATAGTACAAGAATTCAAGGCCCCCTCGACCTCTTCATAAAAGGCCGCTGGATTCTTGCGGGGGTCAGGCAATGCATTCTTTAATGCCATAACATCAGCCCTATGCCAGGGAGTATAGACCCAATTATACACAAAATATCCCTTAGCATCGGCGGAAGTAATATCTGAACTAGTTCCCGCTCCTTTAGGAGGAACATACAAAGGTGCTGCCTCTCGCATCGGTTTAGCATGCACTAGTTCGCTCTAATCTGAGTGGGAGGTAGATGATTGGTCATCGCCGGTACGTGGATCCGACTGCTCCTCCTCCCCTGCTTTTAGGCGTGCTCTCTCTTTAAGGTCACTCGCCATGTCCCGCAATGCAAACAGCCGTCGAACCGCAGCAGGCGCCTTAGAGGGAGAAAAAACACCGTTACGTAATGCTTTAGCATCTAATACTACATCATCAGGCTCAAAAACTTCTGAATATTTCCGAAAGGCAGTAATCACTTCATCAGAAAAGGTTTCCAAAAAATACAACTTCTCTCTATCCTGCCACTTTTCCAAAGAGTCCAACAATTCAGTGAGGGATAACTTGCCCTTAAGTGCACGAAAAGAAACTTTCCGAAGCTCACCCATACGTTCAACTGATAACATAGACCGCGTGTCTACCTTATCCGAAACCATTCCAGAATCCTGTGATCTCGGGGCAGACGCGCCAGCGTAAGGAGGCGGAGAACGATCTAATAAATGAAAATCATCTTCAAGATTAGTAAGGACAGGATAAAGTGGCTGGCGGACAGCATATTGACCCGAGACTTGCAACCTACGCTCTTTCTCTTGTCTCTCCGCCAGTTCTCTTTCCTCCCGACGCTTCGCTTCCTGTGCTCGCACATGATCATTTTTCCGTTGCTCTTTATCAAACAGCGCTTTCTCCCGTTTCTCTCGCTCAAGCACTTCCTTCACCCATAACCGTACACATTCAAACATGTCTTGCCGAGCATGCCGTTTACACATACACTGTTCCACATACTCAATCTTACGCATATCAAATGATCCATACAAAGGCCAGCGCAACTCAGGATCCTTTTTGGTGTATTTCCTCCATACTGTGCTGTACATTATAGAAGAAAGACCATGCTTCACATACATATCCCTATTAGGAGTCCCCTCTGGGGGGGCTGGAGCAGATTCCTCGAGGTTCAACCGGTTTCCAAAGCAGCAGCACCACTTACGGAGTGCGCTAAAAGCAGGCATGCTCAAAAATAATGCAAAATATGCAGTATTACCAAAAATGGCACTTAAACTTTGCGCCGTTCAAATTTACACAGCTCCGGAGAAATATCTCCACATTACCTGCCTATATGTGTTGCAACGCATATATTCTCACAGTAATCAATACAAGGTATGACCGGTCATCACAAATCAAACTCAAATAGCCAACCCAGGCGTCAAAACTCGGAGCAAGTACCGTACAACGGTTCTTACCAATCAAGAGTGTCCAGATTCCAACTGCCAAGTTCCAAAATTCGCCCAAACGGCTGTCACAGCAAAACCGACAGAAGAGGTCTCAGTCGAGGACCGGCGCCACCCAGAAGGTCAGTTCGGAAGGGAAGGAAGAAAACCTCGGGATGCCAAGACTAAAACGCCACTGGCAGAGATCACATCCCCGGCAAAATTCCTCACCTTCGTCACGACCAGTCCTTCGAGCATCCGAGTCGCCGATGAGCCCCACGTGACGGGCGCCAATTGATGAATACAGGCCCCAGCTTGGCCCGCAGAGTACAAGGGTTCGCTCTCCTGTAACAAAAACTAGAAGGAAGTTGGCACGGAAACTGCAAAATACAAAGACAGAGTTTATTAACCCTTAAGGGTGGTCCTACAACCTATACAACACTCTTCAGTATTGCATAGAGTAGCACAAAGAACTTGCGTACACGGTCCCCTTTTATACACAACAGAGGGGCTCATAAGTGGGTGGATACAACATGAAGCAAAATTCATTACCTTTTATGGTCATTTTCGATACAGAACTAATATGTGGGCGGAGTTAACACACTCCTTAAGCCCGCGAAAACATGGTCAAGCAAGGACTAACTGATAACAGATGTGGTCAAGTCTGGGCATGCGCCAGACGGACAAAGAAGCTATTTATAGACTGTTACTAGGCAGATTATGAGAGCAACTGACACGAAGATAGGACTCTTCTCGTGCTGAGCACGTGGAGACACGACAATACAAAATGGAGTCCAAACATTAGTCAACATAAGGAGAGAAACTTGGTCCACCTAAGGGGAATTCATGTCTTCAGTGAATGCTTAATCACATCGCTGTTTCAATTTTCAAAACCAAGGCAGTAGAGACACCGGCGGTGGTGATCCGTGACCGACATCAGGCGGTGACAGGCATCGCACGGCTTGAACCCGGGCATCCCTACCGGCACCAGGAGTCAAGGTCGACTCAAAACAGGAACCAAAAAAGTTCAAAAAGTTTAGTCAAAAAGTGACTAAAAGGGTATGCTCTTCCCGGATCTGCGCTTACTGGCGCGGAAAAAAGAAGAACTGACGTCATCCCGGCGATCACGACACCGACGACGGACGTGGAGCCGCAGACAACGCCTAGCGACGCGCAAGGGCATTGCTGACGAAAATCTTTCCAGATCCAGCCTGACGTCTGGGGATATTCTAAGGTAAGGAATCTAACTAACGTGTTTCTTTCAGATATAGTGGTCGCAATTTTTTACCAGTATTTTTGTGACTAGTGTGGAATTTTGCAAACTGACCTGTGTACTGATAGGTCGATTCACAAAATACTGCATTATGGTGGGCCACAATTTGTCTTACCTCATGAATTTTAGTAAGGCAAGTTGCAAATAGCGACCCACTATGATTCTCAAACATCACAAGAATGGTAGCCTGCTGGGTTCAGAAGACCACCATGTCTGTGATTGCTTTAAGTAAGAGCAATAATTTTTTCATGCAGCCCATTTTCAGGAAAACAGGCTGTATTAAAAAAAATATTTAAAGTTTTATAGGTCCAAAGCCTACTCTTAAAATTTAGTCTTGACGGCATTCACAAAGGTGAAGGGACACAATAGGGACTGCTTTTTGTTTGCAACTGTCTTACCACTACCTGTTGCAAAGCATCCTCATCCAAAACATCCTTGCTATGGAATAACACCAAAGCACTATGGACCAGATGTACAAATATTAGGAATACTGATTTCCTAATTGCAATTCTCTCCTAAACGCAATTAGGAAATCGGTATTCCTAATGTATGAAACTCTTTTGAGCGATTACTAGTGATTCGCAAATAGACCTAGCTCATGCATATTAATGAGGTAGGTCGCAATTTACGACCCATTAGGAATCGCATCCATCACAGGGATGGTGGCCTGCTGAGATCAGCAGACCACCATGTCTGTGATTGCCTTTTAATAAAGCAATCTTTATTTTTATTTTCAAATGCAGCCCGTTTACAAAAAAAAATAAGGAAAACAGGATGTGTTTAATAAAACAAAAAATGAAACTTTTCAGTTTTATTTTCTAAGAGTTGGCACCACCACTACCTGTTCTAAAAAGATTGTTTTTAATTTCTCAAAGGGCAAATTTGTGAATGGCTTACCATCAGTTTTAAACTGGTGGTAAAGTATTACTGTTTTGCAACTGGAATTTGGTCACAAAACATTAATACATTCCATCCTGATTCAGAATTATGAAGGGACTCCCCTTCCAACTACCAATTGGTATTTGGTAGAAAACGCAAAATGTGATTCGGCTACAAGTTACCGAATAGCAATTTGCCTTTTGTTCATCGTAAAAAGCCTTTTTGCTGTCACAAATGGGCCAATTCTGTGTATTTGGCCGTTTGCAACCACACAAAAACTTTGTACAGCTGGTCCTAAACCTGTTCTCCAAGTGGGCAGAAACATCCTGTCAGGTTAAGGTGCTGTCTGCCAAACCTTCCTATCTAGTACCATCCATGAGCATTTCAGATGCCTTAACGTACCATCCAGGTAATATTCTTCTTTGGAGGATCTGTTTTTTTTATTTATAAATCAGCAATGACTAAATCAACTACTGGTCTCTACCTTTAATTTCCTAATTGCATTTTGTACAATGATCCATCTAACAACGTGCTCCTGTTACCCACAGCTTATCTGCTTGAAAAATATTTATTGCTCAGTTTTACCTCTCACATTGGCAAACTGGATAAAGTGGATCTTGCAACTGGCTTGAATAGACAGTGCATCCTTCGTGCTCATTTGGCTAAGGGTGTAAAGGCCTGTAGATTTTCTGGGTAAACACCCAACAGTATTAGAAAGGCAGACTGGTCGTCTGATGAACCTTCTGCATTTAAAAAACTAACTGTAGTTCAAGCTTTTATCCCTATCATTGATAGGCTTTAAAGATCATAATCCGCATATTCAATATTGTGACAAAAACAGGTCAGTAGTAATTAGGGATACCTTCCACATCAAGCAAAAAGTGACAGTTGTCACACCCTGGAAGTGACGTCACTTCCATTAGCAGGACTTCCAGGCCCCTGGGGGCCCTCCCCGGCAGTGATGTCACTTCATGGGGGGAGGACTCGTGACCATGTTGGGTCACATGTATTGTGATATCACCCTGGTCACATGCGAGTCATGTGCTCATGGTTCAACCACGTGGTAAGGATGCTGTCATAACAGGTAGGGGCCCTATTGCCTTGTGTCTAGGGCTTAGTCTCAGGCAAAATTGCAACACTCTCGGGGTGCACAGCATGTGAGCCTCTAACAGAGCAAGCCTGGGCATCTTCTGAGAGTGGCAGTCATAAATCGTTGTTGAGACAGCTGGAGTGTTCCTCAACGAGAGGCTCTGCAAATACACAGACGGAACCTTTCTTGGACGGGGCATATTTGACTTAAAAAGGTATTTCTTTAGAAACATCTAGACAAATTCATAATTGAATCAAGACTGCTATTAAATGGAACCCAAAAGTAGATGGCTGCTACTCACCCTTCTCAAAGTGGACCAATTGCAAAATTAGCACGCTCTACTGTCGTCCCAAGGCCACACTCACAATCAGAAGCAGCCATCTGCTATGAAATGGAACCCAAACACAGAAGGCTTCTCCCCCTCCCCAAGGTGGGCCCATCACATAATCTGCAAGCCCTGCTCAGTATAAAACGCTGTCCCAAGGCCACACACACGCGCACACACACACACACACACACACAGAGTCAGAAGCAGCCATCTGCTATGAAATGGAACCCAAACACAGATGGCTGCTCCGCCTCCCCAAAGTGGGCCCATGTATAGTTAGCAAACTCTACGAAGTATGAAATGCCGCATCAAGGCCACACACACACGCAGTCAGAAGCGGCCGCAAAACACATATTTTAAGTCTGAGAGGCCCTAGCAACATGGAGAAAAGCTTCAAGCTGAATTGCAGGGAACAACCAGGCGGCACAGGACAACTTCTGCTGCAGGTAAAAACAATGATAGCATATATAATAAAATAATTATTTTTTCATTCAGTGTGTTGCAAAGCGAAGCCCAGTTTCTGTTTTCCTGTTCTGAAAATGTCTGCTTTATTTAAGGTTTGAAACAAAAATGTGTGGCATCTTGTAGTTGGTAGTTCTGAAAATGCAAAAGTGTTACAGTGTCCCACGAAAGTTGGTTGACCAGGCAGCCCTTGGAATTATCCTGCAATAATTAAAATGTATGTTTAAAATAGGGGTGTCAGAGGGACAGCTATTTATTTTAACTGCGAGGGCTCAAGGACTTCTGTTGCAGTTAAGGGAACAGTACCTGAAGCATGTTGTTTGTTTCATTGTGTTGCATTTGCTTAAGTGCCTGCAGGCCGTCTGCGTTTACAAAAATGTTCACATAAAATCTGTTGTTTAAACCACAGATTGCTAGGGGTTAAAGGACAGCAGCAGGCTTTGAACCTGCCTGCATGCAGGCTGCGACAGGCCACTGCCTGAGGCATTGGTTGTGACAAAGGCCTCAGAGTGGCAGTGAACAGGATAGGAACATGGGGGCTGAAGGGTGGGAGTTGAGTATGAGCTGTCTCTATAGTCAGAGTTGAGCTAGTTTCAAGGGTTGGAGTGAATATGGTTTCAAAACAGAGCCATGTATACACCATCCACAAACAGCTGCAACTGTAAGGATTAAAAAAACTAAAGGGCTGTGTTGTTTAATTTTTTGAGAAGAAGACACCAGCTCCTAAATATTTACTTGAAAATGTTTAATGGTCTGTGTAATAGTACAAATTGTTCTGACGTAATATGTGTGTGATTTTTAATATGCTTAGTGCAACTCTGTAAGGGGGTTTAATGATCTAACGCAGTCCATGGGCTTAGACGTCTGAACTGTTTAGCGTAGTTTCAAAGCCCCAGCATTAATTAGCCTTAGGCCTACAAAGTTTGCTAAGAATGCCAGGTCCAGCAACTATTTCTTTAACGGCGTGAGCTCAAGGACCTCTGTTGTGGTTTAGGGAATGGTGGCTGAAGCATGTTGTTGGTTTCATTGTGTTGCATTTGCTTAAGAGGCTGCAGGTTGCATGGAAATCTGCATTTACAAGAATGTACAAATAAAATCTGTTGTTTAAACTACAGTTTGCCAGGAGATAAAGAGGGGCAGCAGGCTTTGTACCGGGCTGCATGCAGACTGCGACAGGCCATGGCCTGAGGCACTGGTTGTGACAAAGACCTCATTGGGGCGGTGAACAGGATAGTAATAGGGGGGCTGAAAGATGGGTTTGAAGGAGAGCTGGCTCTGTAGACAGAATTGAGCTAGTTCCAAGGGTTGGAGCGAATGTGGTTAAGAAACAGAGCCAAGTAAACACCATCCCCAAACAGCTGCAACTGTAAGGATTTCAAAAATGAAAGCTGTGCTGTTTTATTTTTTGCCCAGAAGACTCTAGCTCTTGAATATTTACTTGTAAATGTTTAATGTTAAAAATCTCGCACAGCCCTGTGCTTATACGCAAGAACTTTTTAGCACCATTACAAAGCACCTGCTTTAAGTAACCCTGCTGGCCACACAGCTTGTTGGGAATGCCTGTTCCAACAACTGTAAATGTAATTATATTGTGAACAACACATGTCTAGAATAATTTTTAAATCCCTCCATCAACTAGGACAGGCGTTGTTTGTTGGAGCTGTTTCAAACCAAACCTGTCTGCTCTGCACACAGGGTCTCCCAGCATTAACATGGATCCATGAGGAAACAGATGAATTTCAACAAGATACAGATATTTAGAGCGCTATCCTTCTGGGACCGATGCTAACGTTATTGTCTCAACATCAAAGACCTTTTTTAATAAGTACTCTACAATCATAAGGTTGCAAAGAGACGCCAGGCTTTCTTTTTCTTTTACTAATGTGCATTTTTTTTGGTTTCCTTTGTTGAGTCAACACAAAAGACCAGTGCCGGAGTATCACGAAAGTTTAAGTATATGTCGATGCCACTGAAGGACATCACAAAGATCCGTCAAAATTACCCTATGCTAGCAACCTGTAAGAGATGCCCAGTGCTTTATAACAAACCATGTGCGAGCTCTGCAAATGCAGGCCTTAGAGACTCTTGTCACTCTAACTCCTACACTCCCTTACCAGCAAAACCAGTAAAGCGAATACATACACAGGAAGACTATTTTTGGCTAAGGGTGTAGACCTCAAAGGATACATACTTCCAGCTGCAGACACACAACAGCCAGGGTCATGTAAAAATCAGGAAGTAGATCTCACGCTAAACAAACCAAAATCAAGTTGCCTTTCTTTGACGAAGAAGAAGAAACCCCCGGTCCTGGACCTACATACCACTCCTTTAGATCTATCCTTAAAAAACACAGTTACCATGCAACCATGTCCCCATAATCTTCATGCAGGTACATTTTCCCCATCTGTGAAGGTAAGTGGACATAATATTGAGTTTTAAATATCGTTGTGCAGTATTGATTTTAAGATGTCGAAAGTCAAAAATATCGTTGTATATAATATCGATGCCCAGAATATCGATTTGTTGTGTTGTATAAAATATTGTTGTTAAAAATATCGATTTTTAACCCCTTCAGTGCTATGCCTTTTCCAACCATGTGCTAAGCCTTTTTTTTGGCTATTTGGGGTAGTTCGCACTTAGTCCCCTGTAAACTTTTAACCACATAAGGCATCTACACCAAATTTGCGCCCTTTTCTTCCAACATCATGGAGATTCTAAAGGTACCCAGGGTTTGCGGATTCCCCTGGAGGGAACCCAGAAATTAGCCAAAATACAGCACAATTTTGTTTTTTGGGGGGGGAAATGGGAAAACAGGGCTACAGATGAAAGCGTCTGTTTTTTTCCCCCTGTAAATGGTATCAACAAAGGAGTTGTGGTGCTGAAATCATCTTCCCAGCTTTCAGGGACAAGCAGACTTTTGTCAGAAAACCAAAAGTTTTTACACAGTTTTGGCATTTTTCTGAGACATAGCCTATTTTTGCTATCTTTTGTGCTTTCAACCTCCTTCCAGTTAATGGTAGAAATGGGTATGAAAGCAATAATGGATCCTAGAAAGCTATACATTTTGGAAAAGTAGACAAAATTCTGAATTCAGCAAGGGGTCATTTATGTAGATCCTTCAAGGTTTCTTTATAGAAACTAACAGTTGAATATAAGAAAAATTGAAAATTAGTTGAAAAAAAACAGCCGTTTGTGTCAACATTTTCACCTGTAACTTCTTCTAAATATGACAGCTGTTTAAAACCAATATACCGTTACATCCGCTGGACCTTTCTGGTTGTGGGGATATATAGGACTTGTAGGTTCACCAAGAACCCGACAAACCCAGAGCCAATAACTGAGCACCGTCTTGCAATGGTTTTTTATTATGTACCGGGTTTATAGCAATTATTTTGGGAAAATATATACATGGAAAAATCAGTATGAAAGACACCTATGTATTTCTGAATTTGCAAGAAAATATAGAGTTTTGAAACAGTAGATATTTGCACATTTCCGAAACTGTGAGTAGCCATACTAGCTTGAGAATTATAGGTTATTTTTTAAAATGACTTCTTTTTTACACATTGTCTTTCATTTGGAAGGCAGAAATGCTTCAAAAGTCAATAGGTAATAACAGTTGCTATACAATTCTGTATTACCCTAAGTCTCCCAATAAAAATGGTACCTCACTTGTGTGGGTAGGCCTATTTCCTTCGACAGGAAACAGCTCAAAACTCAACATGGATACACTTTATTTTTACTGGGAAAACTGACCCTTTTTTTGTAAAGTGCCTAGCTGTAGATTTAGAACCCTAGCTCTGCCGGCACCTAGGGAAACCTAGCAAATCTATACATTTTTAAAAACTAGACACCAAGGTGAATCCAGGATGGGGAGACTTGACTGGCTTTCACCAGGTTCTATTACCCAGAACCCTTGCAAACCTAAAGATTTGTAAAACAAACCCATTTTCCTCACATTTCTGTGGTGGAAAGTTCTGGAATCTGCATGGATCCACAAAATTGCCCCCACCCCACGTTTCCCAAAGTCTTCAGAGAAAAATGGTACCTCACTTGTGTGGGTAAGCCTAGTGCCCGCGACAGAAAATGGCCCAAAACGCAACTTGGACACACCACATTTTAACAGTGAAAATGGACCCTTTTTTTGCAAAGAGCTTAGCTGTAGATTTTGAACCCTAGCTCTGCCGGCACCTATGGAAACCTAGCAAACCTATACATTTTTGAAAACTAAACACCCAGGGGAATCCAGGATGGGGTAACTTGACTGTCTCTCACCATGTTCTATTACCCAGAACCCTTGCAAACCTAAAACATTTGTTAAAAAAAACAAATTTTCCTCACATTTCTGTGGTGGAAAGTTCTGGAATCTGCATGGATCCACCAAATTCCCCCACCCCACGTTTCCCAAAGTCCGAGAAAAATGGTACCTCACTTGTGTGGGTAAGCCTAGTGCCCGCAACAGAAAATGGCCCAAAACGCAACTTGGACACCACATTTTCACAGTGAAAACTGACCCTTTTTTTGCAAAGTGTCTAGCTGTAGATTTGGAACCCTAGCTCTGCCGGCACCTAGGGAAACCTAGCACACCTATACATTTGTGAAAACTAGACACCCTGGAGAATCTAGGATGGGGTGACTTAACTGGCTCTCACCAGGTTCTGTTACCCAGAATCCCTTGCAAACCTCAAACCTTGTAAAAAAAAAAAAGAAAGTTCCTCACATTTCTGTGGTGGAATGTTCTGGAATCTGCGTGGATCCACACAATTCTACCCACCCTGCATTCCCCAAAGTCATCTGTGAAAAATGGTACCTCACTTGTGTGGGTAGGGATAGTGCCTGTGACAGGAAACGGCCCCAAACCAAAACACAACGTGGATAACCACATTTTACAGTGAAAACTGAAACTATTTTGCAAAGTGCCTAGCTGTAGATTTTGAACCCTAGTTCTGCCGGCACCTAGGGAAATCTAGCAAACCTATACATTTTTGAAATCTAGACACCCATGGAAATCTAGGATGGGGTGATTTGTCTGGCTCTCACTAGATTCTGTTACCCAGAATCCCTTCCAAACCTCAAAATTTGTCCCAAAAACAAAATTTCCTCACATTTCTGTGGTGGAAAGTTCTGGAATCTGTTTGGATCCACAAAATTCCACCCACCCCGCGCTCCCCAAAGTCTTCACTTGTGTGGGTGGGTCAAGTACCCGCGACAGGCAAGGGCCCAAAACCTATTGAGACGACTACAAAATTACCTATCACAAAACAACCTGGTTCTGCAAGTGGGGGGTTCCATGAATTTTTGGCCCCGGAGGCCATCTAGGGAAACCTACCAAACCCACACATTTCTGAAAACTAGACACCCTTGGGAGTTCAGCAAGGTATGGCTTGAGTGGGTCCCCCAACATTTTCCTATGCAGAATCCCCTGCAAACCTCAAATTTAGCTGAACAAAATCTATTTTTTCTCACATTTCTGTGGGGAAAGTTGTAGGATCACCGGGCTGACACAAATTTCCTACCACCCAGCGTTACCCCAGGTCTCTCAATAAAAATGGTACCTCACTTGTGTGGGTAGGCAATGTGGCTGCAACAGGAAATTGCCCAAATCGTACTGTGGAGACTTGAGGCGGGGGGGACACCTGGGGTTTTGGCCCCGGGGTCGCTGTCATCTAGGGAAACCTACCAAACTCACACATTTCTGAAAACTAGACACCCTGGGGAGTCCAATGAGGTATAGCTTGTGTGGATCCCCCAAAGTTTCCCTACCCAGAATCCCCTGCAAACCTCAAATGTAGCTGAAAAAAACACATTTTCCACATATTTTTGCGTGGAATCACCGTGGCGGCACAAATGTTCTACCCCACCACGTTCTTCGTAGTGTCCCGAATAAAATGATACCTCACTTGTGTGGGTGTCCAATGCAGGATTGGCTAAAAACGTATTTTTAAAAAAATGTAGCACTTAGAATTCTTGGTGCTATTCCCTTATTCCCTATGTTTTGGGTTCTTCTAAGTCACAGGCCCTTGCCCCACCCACACAGGCGAGGTATCATTTTACTCGGGAGACTGAGGGGAACGCTGTGGGGTAGGACATTTGTGCCGGCACAGTGATTCCACACACAAATATATGGAAAATATGGTTTTTTCAGATAAATTTGAGGTTTTGTGATAGGTAATTTTGATGTCTCCTCAATACATTTTGGGTCGTTGCCTGTCGTGGGTACTTGACCCACCCACGCGAGTGAGGTAACATTTTTATCGGGAGATGTGGGGGAATGCTCTGTAGAAGGAAATTTGTGGATCCACGCAGATTCCAAAACTTTCCCACAGAGAAATTTGAGAAAAAAGTTATTTTTTCAGCTAAATTTGAGGTTTGCAGGGGATTCTAAGTAGGGAAATCTTGGGGGAACCACACAAGCCATACCTTGTTGTACTCCGCAGGGTGTCTAGTTTTCAGAAATATGTGCGTTTGGTAGGTTTCCCTAGATGGTAGCCGAGCCCGGGTCCAAAAACTCATGGGACCCCCCACCTTGCAAAACCAGGTTGTTTTGTGATAGGTATTTTTGAAGTCACCTCAATAGGTTTAGGGCCCTTGCCTGTCGCGGGTACTTGACCCACCCACACAAGTGAGGTACCATTTTTCTCAGAAGACTTTGGGAAATGTGGGCTGGGTGGAAATTTGTGGATCCACACAGATTCCAGATTTTTCCACCAGAGAAATGTGAGGAAAAGGTGTTTTTTTTTTCAAATTTTGAGGTTTGCAAGGGATTCTGGGTAACAGAACCTGGTGAGAGCCAGACAAGTCACCCCATCCTGGATTCCCCTGGGTGTCTAGTTTTTAAAAATGTATAGGTTCGATGTTTCCCTAGGTGCCGGCAGAGCTAGGGTTCAAAATCTACAGCTAGGCACTTTGCAAAATAGTATCTGTTTTCACTGTAAAATGTGGTGTGTCCACGTTGCGTTTTGGGCAGTTTCCTCTCGTGGGCACTAACCCTACGCACACAAGTGAGGTACCATTTTTCTTGGAAGACTTTGGTGAATGCGGGGTGCATGGAATTTTGTGGATCCATGCAGATTCCTGAACTTTCCACCACAGAAATGTGAGGAAAATGTGTTTTTTTGACAAATTGTGAGGTTTGCAAGGGATTCTGGGTAACAGAACCTGGTGCGAGCCAGACAAGTCACCCCATCCTGATTTCCCCAGGGTGTCTAGTTTTCAAAAATGTTAGGTTTCCCTAGGTGCCGACAGAGCTAGGGTTCAAAATCTACAGCCAGGCACTTTGCAAAATAGTGTCAGTTTTCACTGTAAAATGTAGTGTGTTCACGTTGCGTTTGCGTTTTGGGCCGTTTCCTGTCGAGGGTACTAGGCTTACCCACACAAGTGAGGTACTTTTTTTTCAGGAGACTTTGGGAAATGTGGGGTGGGTGGAATTTTGTGGATCCACACAGATTCCAGAACTTGCCACCACAGAAATGTGAGGAAAATGGTTTTTTTAACTAAGGGGCCCATTAGGATGGTGGGCGGATGGCCCTCGCCGGGCCAGCGGTAGTCACAGCTGGCCCGGCTGGGGGCGATCCGCCCGCCATCCACACTTCAAAGACCCCTCGCCATATTAGGATGGCTGGGGGTCCGCGGCGGACGGAAAGACCGTCCGCCGCTTTTCCGCCGGTCGACCAGGCTGAAAACATGCATAATATGGTGACGGTGTATGCAAGACACCGCCATCCATATTATGATGATATCAGAGAGCAGCCCTTCCATGGCGGCAAGGCCGCCATGGAAAGGCATGCGGTCTTTGCTCTTGGGGGGCCCGTAGCGGGCCCCCAGGGTGTTGGGGGGTGCACATGGGTACCCCCCTGCATTGGCATGGACAAAGTGGCAGGCACCCTGCAGTGCCTGTCATCTTGTGCATGTCAATGCACACCGTGCATTCCCGCATTGTGGCGGGCTGTGCTGTGAGCTCCGACCGCCACAATGATGGGAATGGGGGATGCCACTGCCACGGTGGCGGTGGCATCCTAATTGCAGGTGCGGGACCGCTGCACCCCTGGCAGACGGTCCCGCATTCCGTTACGGTGTCCGCCCGCCATCGTAATAGGCCCCTAAGTTTGAGGTTTGCAAGGGATTCTGGGTAACAGAACCTGGTGAGAGGCACACAAGTAACCCCATCCTGGATTCCCCTTGGTGTCTAGTTTTAAAAAAATGTACAGATTTGCTAGGTTTCCCTATGAGCCGGCTGTGCCAGGGCCCAAAATCCACAGGTAGGGACATTGCTAAAAACAAGTTGTGCCTTGTGGGCTTTCTGCCGCCCTGGGGGGAAAGGGGGGGGGGGGCGGTTGCCCCGATATGTCCCCAAGGGGGGGGGGCAGAAAGACTGTGGCTATGTTTTTCGGGGGCGGGGGCACCCCCCACAATCGCTGGCGCCTAGTGGGCTTTCTGCCCCCCCCGGGGGCAGATCAGGGGCTTCTGCCCCCATCTGCCCCTGGGGGGAGCAGTAAGACTGTTACATTTTTTGGGATGGGGGTTGGGGCATTGGCCTGCCCATTCTGGGGAGCCCCCACCCCTACATTATTAAAAAAAAATCCCTAGTGCCTAGCGAGCTTTCTGCCCTCCCGGGGGCAGATCAGGGGCTATTGCCCGCATCTGCCCCTGGGGGAGCAGAAAGACTGTTGCATTTTTTGTGGTGGGGGTGGGGGCATTGGCCTGCCCAAAAACTGGTTTCTAGTGGGCTTTCTGCCCCCCCCGGGGGGCAGATTGGGGGCTATGGCCCCCGTCTGCCCCCTGGGGGGAAGAAAGACAGACATTTCTCTGGGGGGGTGAGGGCATTGCCATGCCCTTTTTGGGCAGTCCCCACCCCAACATCAATTAAGAAAATAATCCCTGGTTTCTAGTGGGCTAGTGCCCCCATCTGCCCCCAAGAGGGGGCCGAAAGACTGTTGTGCCCATTAAAATATGGGGGAGCAAAGGCCCTTGCCCAAGGGGCCGCTGCCCCCTCCCTGGTGCTAGTGGGTGGATCCCTGCTTGGGGATCACCCTCCTGGGAGATTCTCCCCTTTCTAATGATACCCCTCCCATTTTTTTCGGTGCTTGGGGGGCTGAGATAGCCCCACAAGCACCGAAACTGAGAAACTGAAACTAGTTTCAGTTTCGTTGCAATGATGATGGCGCGAAATGCGCGCGATTGTCATTGAAACAAAATACAAAATAGGCCTGGGGAGGTTGGGGTAGCTTTTCCCCACCTCCCCAGGCAAAAAAAAGGGAAATCCCACTGCTGTCTGCAGCAGAGGGCTTTTCTGAGCATGTGCTCATGACGAAATGGTTCTGTTATGGGCACACTTGAACTTGTGCTCATGACGGAACCATTCTGTCATGAGCATGGAAGGGGTTAAAAATATTGTTATGAAAAAATATTGATTTTGTAAATGTTGTGAATTTTCTAATAAAGTAAATAATTTTAAAGGTATTCATAATTTTTTATTGATTGCATATATTTTATATGAAATGTTTTAGGAGCGGGATGTTTGGTTTAATGGGGATAAGGGTGGGGTGTGTTTTGAAAATAAAATGTAACATTTTTAGAGAATTTCTTAAAATATATATATTTGTTTAAGGAGTGGGATGTTGTGGTTATAGGGGATAAGGGTGGGGAGTGTTTTCATATAAAACAATTCGAAAAAAAAATATTTGAATACAAAATATATATTTTGAATTTTAGGAGTGTGATGTTGGGGTTATAGGTGATGATGGGGGTATTTTTGAAATAATTTTGAAGTTTTAAAATACATTTTTTATATATTTGACAACATTTAAAAAAAAATTACAAGTTTTGTGATATTTTGTGAAATTTGTAAATAATGTTATTATGTTTACATTTAAAAAAGAGAGATTTTTTTTCAATGTAATAATATTTTTGATTAGGATATAAAATTAACTATTAAAATTACATATTCTTAGCTACGTTTTCATAAATGGGAATATGTAAATATATGTATAATGTTTATTATTTATGTAAGTTTTTTGGCAATATTACATTTATAAATTATATTTTGTGTACTCTTGAGTTAATCTAAATGAATTATTAAAATTACATATTTTTAGATACGTTTTCATAAATGGGAATATGTAAATATATGTATAATGTTTATTATTTATGTAAGTTTTTTGGCAATATTACATTTATAAATTGTATTTTTGTGTACTCTTGAGTTAATCTAGTTTGGGGTGGGAATAGAAAATAATATGTTTAGTATCCAGCACCCACCCTGGGTTGATTCTGTCCAGCACCTTCCCTGACTTTTTCTAGTTTGGAGTTGGTATAGTAAATTATATATGTTTACTATCCAACGCCCTCCCTAACTTTTTCGAGTTTGGAGTGGGAATAGTTTATTATATATGTTTATTGTCCAGCATCTTCCCCAAGTTAATGTAGTTTGGAGTGGTAATAGTAAATTATATATGTTTATTGTCCAGCACCTCCCCTGACTTTTTCTAGTTTGGAGTGGCAATAGTAAATTAAATAAGTTTAGTTTCCAGCACCTTGCCTGAGTTAATATAGTTTGTGGTGGGAATAGTAAATTATATATGTTTAGGGGTCCATTAGGATGTAAGGCGGTGGAACCACCGCCGCGCTGGCGGTGCGGAAAAATGCCTTTTTCCGCCCGCTAGCAGCAGACATCACGTCCGCCATATTAGTATGGTCAAACATAGGCCAATTCCCGACCGCCGCGGTGCAAAGCGCACCGCCTTCAAAGTGCGTCCGCCACCGCGGCGGTGGGAGCCAATGGAGACCCTCCGCCGTGCGGAATGACGTCCGCCCCGGTCCACAAATTAGGATGGCTCAAGCAAGCAGACGCACCGCAGCGGAGACACCGCCCAACCAGAGACGGCGGAAACTCGACAGCGGAGCGCGAAACCAGAGTCCCGGTCCACACCACCCGGACACGACCGCAATGGACCCAGCTCTACACGTCTTTCCGGTGCTGTACCTGCTACATCACCAGGAACTCATGGACCGCCGTGGACGCCGCTGCAGGTACGCAATAACACAACACACAACCCACGGCCTGACACAGGGTCCAAATCCACATTAGACACCCTAGGGGGGATAGGGACACATCCCCAAGGGCACCCACACATCACCCACCTGCCACAAATTCACCCCGCTGCATCCTGGACACACAGCTACCGCCACCATGCAGCATTGTCCCGGTCACGTCACCGCAGCGGCGAACACAAGCAAATACATGGGCAATGCAGAAGGCAGGGCCAGTGCCAGGCATGGGCAGGGCACAAAGACCACAGGGACACACCCACACACTAGCACACCCCATGAAGGCACATTCCATGTGCACCCCATGCACAACAACAAGCCAGGGCAGTACATATCCTGCACCACACAACCAACAATCATGGAGACACACAATGCAGGAGTGGCTGCACAGGAACACAAAACACACAGCACAGTAGCACAGGGCCAGGGAAACACACTCTACACCACACTCATGGAAAAAGCAATGAGGACAAGCAACAAATGAACACACGCAAGGAAGCAACATCCAAATGGACACACAGCCTGCACAGTCACACATACATATCATAGACTGACACACACACACATACACACCCCACATGCCAACAGCAATGGAGCACAACAGATAGGGAAACCAAAGTGGGCTGCACACAAATGGAAGGCCATGGAGACACACAACAAGCATGTGTACATCACATCAACACAAGGAACAGAGCACAACACCCACACACCATCAACGCACACATGGCTGGCACAGTCAGTGAAATCAAACCACAGACAGCTCAGTGCAACCACACAGGGAGACAGCAAGGCAAACCATGTATAGGCACAAGGATGAAAGAATGAAAAGAAGGCCCTGAACTCAAACTGGGAACAGCCACACATACATACAACTACTTCGCAGGACTACACAAGCAGCACTACACACAGGGACCATCTACACACCTCAGGACTGACAAACACCAGTAAGAATCTACACACATACCCCGTTCACACCAGCAGTACACAACACCAGTGCCAAACACACTGAAGGCTGGCAATACTTGACAGGCAATACACACACAAACAACCACACACCCTGGGCTCAGCCACAAACATCACACAAACACACACACACACACACACACACAGGGATGCCACCCAACTGAAACACACAAAGAGCCACAACAACAACTACAGACATGCCCTGTGCAGCTAAACTGGGGAAAGGCAATGGGAGCACAGACACAACAGGAGTGCACAACCTCATCACTCAGGAACAATGCACAGACAACATTCCACAACACACACAAGAAGTGCACCATCACAGAACACAGCCAACAAACAACAGATACACAGGCAGAACAATCACATAGCAAACATAGCATGACATCAGGGGATGCACAACAGGCAATCACAAGGCAACATACACACAGCACAGCAAGCACAACAAGCTGTGTGTGCACACCAAGCATACCAGACACACACAGACATCAGTGACAGAACAGCAACCCACACAACACCATACAGCATAGCACAAAGACAACAGCACACCCAGGAAGTGAAGCAATAACACAAAAAACACACATACATCCAACACAACACCCAATAGATGCACAAGTCTGGGACACAAAGGTGGAAACAACTTGACCACAGGACTGGGCAGCAGACACAGTTGAACTGCATAGCAGCAACCATGACTGACAAACAGCACCAGTAAATCACACATGACACATTGACCCTGGACAAAGAACTGCACCACAAAGCACAGTGGCACAAATGAAGTCATGGGGAGGCACACACACATACAAACCAAGGGGACAGTTCACACCAAAGTGAAGTGTACTGCATGTCAGTAGGGGACATGGCAGGAGTGTACCATACACAAAGAGAGGGAGTGCAGACCCACAATGGGTAGGCAGCTGAAGCACAGATAGGGGATAGCATGACAACACACACAACATGCCACACTGGAGGCAAGAAGGCACCATGGGACAGCAAGGCATGAGAAAACACAACCACAATTGCAGTGGGGAGCAGCAGGTCTGCACACACCCCACAGACAGCCACCAGACACAGGGATGTGCAACAAAACACAACACTGAATTGCCAGTAACACCCTCTGCATACTCACAAGTGACAAAAACATCAAGTAGGAGTCAGACAGAACTGCAAGGACACACCAACACACTGCACAGTGCACAACATACAACTCACACATGGGCATACAACCACATCCACAGGGATGAACAATCAAAACAACAGGCACACAACTCCTGGGTGACACGTGTGTAGTTGACATTGCAGAGGCATGCAAACGTCAACACTCCCCACAAACTCACCCCTTCACACTGCACAATACCTGGTCATCCAAGAGCACACATAGAAAGTAAGCCAAGGGACTAGGATGAATGGCCATCACAAGATGACCACACACATACACCACTGGGCACACATATAGGAAGAACATACACATGATGACCCTGGACAGCCTGCCTAAAATACTTACTGTGTGCAGAAACCCACCCTATGCTGGCAGTGCCCGCCAACCTGACATGTGTACAATAGAGCCAACATGAACTAATCAAGTAAATGACTACTGCTAAACATTCGAAATTGACACCATTGCCACCACAAGTATCTGGACCAAGAAGAACTGAAGCCCCTGTCACCCCTGAAAAAAAAGAGAGCAAGTGAGCCCAAACATTGACCATGTTGAAGTGCCACACACACCATGTGGCACAGTAAACAATTTACACACAGCAAAATAACTTTATTCAGTAAGGAGGCTGACAAAATAGACAACTGGAGCAACTGTTTTTATTCACAAATTGCACAGATAGGCACCACGAGAAGAGAAGAGAAGAGAAGAGAAGAGAAGAGAAGAGAAGAGAAGAGAAGAGAAGAGAAGAGAAGAGAAGAGAAGAGAAGAGAAGAGAAGAGAAGAGAAGAGTAAGGCACAAAATGCAGAGCATGTCCATGAGAAGCTGCACAGACAAGGGCAAAATAGCAGTGAACAACAAAGCCAGTGGCCTGGGCAGAGTGCAGAGCATGTCCATGAGAAGTTGCACAGGCAAGGGCAAAACAGCAGTGAACAACAAGGCCAGTGGTCAGGGCAGGGTGCAGAGTTTGTCAATGAGAAGCTGCACAGGCAAGGGTCCAACACAGCAGTGAACAACAAGGCCAGTGGCCAGGGCAGAGTGCAGAGCATATCCATGAGAAGCTGCATAGGGAATGTGTGCGACTGTACCTTTCCATGGCCAGCAACACAGTCAGGGGGCAACAATGTGCAGTACAGGCCCTCCTGTGTGAGACACAGGTGTGTGAGGGTGACTACCACTCAGACTTGGCTGTCAGGCAGACTGGGAGCTGGCTGTACCTCGGGGACTGTCGGGGCACTTAAAGGGGGAGAGAGCGGAACAGCTGAGGTAGAGCAATCAGTGTCTTGGCAGGCTGGAGGGCTGCTTGGACCAGGTGGTGTAGTGGCACGTGGAGGTGGAGTCATGCAGACGGGAGTAACGGTGTGGCTGGGAGATTGTGGAGGGGTGCCCTTCCACTTCTTGGGGAACCTAAATGGCTTGACTGACTGTGGATCAATGGAAAGTGGTGTGGGCACAACAGGCACACTCACCACCACTGCTGCAGCAGGTGCAGGCGCTGGCAGCCCCTCTGGTGATGTACTGGACCCAGCGGAACGCTTTGCCTTGCTTCGCCTCTGCCCCCCCCTTTCCATGTTTACTAGGTGTCACCCCTACAGTCCCCTCCGGCCCCTGCTTCACTGGGCTTGGAATGGGAGTCGAGGTGGTTGGTGATACTGCCTTTGAGCCCTTCCCAGGTGTACCCTTGGCATGCACCACCTCCTCGGTGGGCACAGACACTGTACGTTTATCTTTGCGCGATGCCTTAGGGGCAGGAGAGTTCTTGAATGGGGATGCCACTGAGGCATGTGTGCCTGAGGTCTGCTGCTTTGCTAATTATCCCCTGGTGTCGCATGACAGGCTTTTCTCCCTGCACTCTGGGTCTTCTGTGGGGATGGTGTCTGCGCACGGGACCGCTTGGGTTGTTGCTGCTGTGTGCTTCGTGTGCTGTATCGTGACTTTGATGTATGTGGACCATGGTCACTATCGTCAGACGTGGCCACTGCCAGGGGGGTGGACAAAGGGACCAGAGCTGGACTGTGAGAATGTGCCTGTTGCAGGACAGACGTCACTGTTGATGACAAAGCCTGGACTGTCCGGTGCAGCACACCCACGTCGGAATGTATGCCCTCCATGAAGGCAACCACCTGGGCCAATTTCTTGTCGTGGTCAATGAAGGCATTTAGGAGAGCTGTCTACACACAGCTGGTGCAAAAGGTCCACAAACTCCGCACTGATGGCAGCAGGGGGGACAGGGGCAGGGGCAGCAGTGCCAGGGGTGAAGGACACTCTTCCCCTCTTACTAAGGCAGACACGGCCAGTACCAGAGGAAGTGGCTGGGAGGGTGGGCAATGGCCGCTGTGTGGTGGAAGTCGATGCAGAGTCCCCGTTCCCTGTGCCCTCCAACATGGATGCATTCCTGCTGGCATCGGATGATGTGGTGCTTTGCGTCTCAGGCTGGGACTCCTCCAGCAGACTCCTGTCCCCCTCTGATGCGCTGGTGACATCTGTGTCACTGGGCTCCTGGGCAGCTGTGGTGCTAGTTTCACTCCCACTGGTGTCCGTCTCCTGTCCCTCCGTAACCACAGGGGATGCTGCATGGGAGAGAGAGATGTAGGGTCAGGTTAGTGCCAAAAACAGAACAAACATATGCAAGCAATGCATGACAAAAGTTGAACAAATCTACATGTTGCACACCACCCTGTGCAATCACATCGTGCCAACTCACTACATAGACTCAAGCAGTGCATGGAAACTGGAAACCCAGGCATGAGTGAGCCATGTGATGACCACACAGCACAACACCCTGCTTGTGGCTCTGTTCAAACAGACACACAACTAGTTCTGAGCACACCTAGGGACATGATGGGGGCACACAACTTGTTACCAATGACAGAACTGGATGTAACAGGAGGGGACAACACAGACCCAGACTACAACATGACAGTCCACAATGGACATTAGCCCATGCCACCCACCATGTCGTACCTTGGGGACAATAGAATGCTGCATATTGCTGTAAGATATCTAGCCCTCCCTCAATAGGGGTGCATGCAATGGACGCATTGATGTACGCGTCAGATTGGGCACACTGCCGTTCCCTCCCATGGGATTCCCAAGACTACACCAATGCAGAAGAAACCTGAAGAGCACAACTCAGAATGTAATGTGAAGGCACAGTTTCCAAATCAACTTTGTAAGTACAGGTAAGGCAAATGCATGCCACAGGCACCCAGGCCAGCAGCCACTTACATGCCCCAGCATCACACTACCAACATCACAGAGGCCAGCGCTGGCACAGGCTCTGTACACATGCAGCCACTCCCATCCAAAGTCAGACTCCCCAAATGCTCACCCCTGGCTTGCTGCTGAAGCTCCTTCAAACGTGCATCCAGCTCAGGCTGTGTCACCGCCAAGATGCGCCCCATTAGTGGTGTCATGCTGCGCCGTGCCAGACGCCCAGTGCGAGGAAGCAGACCCAGGGTCATCTCTGCCACATTCTTTGCCAGCCGGCTGATGTCATCCCATCTCTTGTGGCAGTGGGTGCGCCGTCGGTTTGAGAACCACAGGGCTCGCACCTTCGCTGCAATGGCCCTCCACACGGCCTTACGCTGGTGCACCTTGAGCTGCAGGCATGGGAGACAAGAGGGAGAAATGATCAGGTATACAGTGCCATATAACGACATCTATCAGTATAGCAGCAAGATACAACCAAATCACATATCCAACTATAGATTAATCAGAGACTATAGTACAGCCCACATGTGACCCCTGCATGGGAAAAGCTGATTTTAAAGTATGCAGGTGTGAGTGGGAACACAGTCCCTGCACACCTCACACACATGCAGGATGCCAGCACTGAAACCTGCCTGTCCACATCTCCAGTCAATTGTTGGGTTGAGCAGCACATACATCACATATCAACCTGTGTTGGTGGGGTGACCCACTGTGTCCAAGACTGCGCAGCCCTCAATGTCCCTGCCCTGTGAATAGATAACTGTGTCATGGATGTCACATTGAGGGACATGATCTCATAAATACAAAATGCCCTTCACAAGGGTGGTTGTGTGCAATCTACAGTGATGAGAGGGGCCACAGCTGGAGTGCAATGTGAAAAGACTGATGTAAGTGAAGTGATGTGTCCTTGTCTTAGTAGACGGGGACTGTGTAGGCCAGCTGGGCTCACACTGAGATGGACTACAGGGGCACACACAGCCATCCAGCCAAGCAATCACTGTCCTGACTACAGCATGAACAACACAACACAGGTCACTCATACTTACATGTGCAGGGAGGGAAAGCTGTGGCATTGGGTACACACACCCTCCCACTGGAGACAGCATGTCAGGCAGTGCATTACACTACTCCACACTCCCAGGCACATACTGCATCAGTCCACTACATGTGTGGCCCCCCTGCCCTACCACAACACTGTTTAAGACTCACCACGACATTTGGGGCACCATATAGCCTTGGGTACTGTGTGAGCACCTCGTCCACCAGGACCTCCAGCTCCTCACTCGTGAAGGGACTGGCACGGATATTCTCTGTCCTTGCCATCACTGTGGACATGAGACAACAGCAGGGGATTTTGGTGGTGAGGGTCCCCAGGCAGCAGGCCCAGGAGGCAGCAGCAGGTGAGGGGTGTCAGGTAGCAATCCCTGGATGCAGCAGCAGGCGAGGGGTGTCAGGCGGCAGTCCCTGGAGGCAGCAGCAGGAGAGGGGTGACAGGCAGCAGTCCCTGGAGGCAGCAGCAGGTGATGGGTCTCATGCAGCAGTCCCTGGAGGCAGCAGCAGGTGCGGGGTGTCAGGCAGCAGTCCCTGGAGGCAGCAGCAGGTGAGGGTTGTCAGGCAGCAGTCCCTGGAGGCAGCAGCAGGTGAGGGGTGCCAGGCTGCTGTCCCTGGAGGCAGCAGCAGGTGAGGGGTCTCAGGCAGCAGTCCCTGGAGGCAGCAGCTGGCGAGGGGTCTCAGGCAGCAGTCCCTGGAGGCAGCAGCAGGTGAGGGGTCTCAGGCAGCAGGCTCTGTGAGCAGTGGCAATGTGAGGCTTACTCCCACATATATAGCCCCCTGGGGTCGTTTCAAAGGCGCCAAGCTGTAGCAATTGGTGGTCCATGTCTGCCTCTTTCAAATGCATCCAATGACTGCCTCCGCGATGGCGGAGCACGCCTATCGCAATCTTCAAAATTGTATCATGCCAACGCTATCGAGCTTCCCATTGGCTCTATGGCGAGCTCCATGGCGGTGTAACACCGCTGGGGCCTGGGATGCGCTAGCGCGATGGTGCATCTTTCAAATGCAGCCAATGACCGCCTCCGCGGTGGCAGAGCACGCCTACCGCAATCTTCAAAATTGCATCATGTCATCGCTATTGGGCTTCCCATTAGCTCTAGGGCGGGCTCTAGGGCGAGCTCCATGGCGATGTAACACCGCTGGGGCCCGGGGTGCGCTACTGCGATGGTGCATCTTTCAAATGCAGCCAATGACCGCCTCCGCGGTGGCGGAGCACGCCTACCGCGATCTTCAAAATTGCATCATGCCACCGCTATCGAGCTTCCCATTTGCTCTAGGGCGAGCTCCATGGCGGTGTAACACCGCTGGGGCCCGGGGTGGCTACCCCGATTTTAGTGGTGGAGCATGCCAACTGCCATTTCCACATGTCTCCATGCCTATGATTACTGCACTGGTGTGAATGGGGGTGCTGGTGACACACCGCCGGTGCCAGGCAGTAGCTACCTCGATATGGGTGCCATGCATTGACACGAGGCACCGCCATTCTGGCGGTGGAGCATGCCAACCGACATTTCCACATGTCTCCATGCCTATGAGTACTGCACTTGTGTGAATGGGGGTACTGGTGACACACCGCCGGTGCCAGGTGGTAGCTACCGCGATATGGGTGCCATGCATTGACACGAGGCACCGCCATTCTGGCGGCGGAGCATGCCAACCGCCATTTCCACATGTCTCCATGCCTATGAGTACTGCACTGGTGTGAATGGGGGTGCTGGTGACACACTGCCGGTGCCAGGTGGTAGCTACCACGATATGTGTGCCATGCATTGACACGAGGCACCGCCATTCTGGCGGCGGAGCATGCCAACTGCCATTTCCACATGTCTCCATGCCTATGAGTACTGCACTGGTGTGAATGGGGGTGCTGGTGACACATCACCGGTGTCAGGCGGTAGCTACCGCGATATGGGTGCCATGCATTGACACGAGGCACTGCCATTCTGGCGGCGGAGGATGCCAACCGTCATTTTCACATGTCTCCATGCCTATGAGTACTGTACTGGTGTGAATGGAGGTGCTGGTGACACGCCGCCGGTGCCAGGCAGTAGCTACCTCGATATGGGTGCCATGCATTGACACGAGGCACCGCCATTCTGGCGGTGGAGCATGCCAACCGCCATTTCCACATGTCTCCATGCCTATGAGTACTGCACTGGTGTGAATGGGGGTACTGGTGACACACCGCCGGTGCCAGGTGTTAGCTACCGCGATATGGGTGCCATGCATTGACATGAGGCACCGCCATTCTGGCGGCGGAGCATGCCAACCGCCATTTCCACATGTCTCCATGCCTATGAGTACTGCACTGGTGTGAATGGGGGTGCTGGTGACACACCGCCGGTGCCAGGTGGTAGCTACCGCGATATGGGTGCCATGAATTGACACGAGGCACCGCCATTCTGGCGGCGGAGCATGCCAACCGCCATTTCCACATGTCTCCATGCCTATGAGTACTGTACTGGTGTGAATGGAGGTGCTGGTGACACAGCGCCGGTGCCAGGCAGTAGCTACCGCGATATGAGTGCCATGCATTGACACGAGGCACCGCCATTCTGGCGGCGGAGCATGCCAACTGGCATTTCCACATGTCTTCATGCCTATGAGTACTGCACTGGTGTGAATGGGGGTGCTGGTGACACATCACCGGTGTCAGGCGGTAGCTGCCGCGATATGGGTGCCATGCATTGACACGAGGCACTGCCATTCTGGTGGCGGAGCGTGCCAGCCGCCATTTCCACATGTCTCCATGCCTATGAGTACTGCACTGGTGTGAATGGGGGTGCTGGTGACACACCGCCGGTGCCAGGTGGTAGCTACCGCGATATGGGTGTCATGCAATGGTGATCTCCATCTGTCACACATCAACAGTGCATAGTGCCAACATGTTCAATGGCACATCATTGTGCACACGATGCCAATGTTCAATTTACTCCACTGATGGCTACACATGCCATGTTTGTGTGTGTGTAACGTACATTTGTCTGTACCCACTCACATGTCACTTGAGGATTTGATCTTCGTGTAGGCAGGACAGTGTAGTCCTGGACTGTACAATGTGCACACATGTCAATGTGTTGAGGTCCAGTGTCAATCACAGCAACGCTCGTTTCGATGAATGTTGGTCTAATTAGCATTGCCTCTCATGTCTGCTCATGAACACATTCATCATTCCAGCGCCGACTGTGGTCATTGTGTGGTGGATGTGTGCCACGTTGTAATGATGCATCAAGGTGTGACCGGTACAGCAGCTAGGTAGGAGACAGTGGTTTTGATTAGTTGCACACATGCTGGATGCTAGATTCCCAGGCGTGCACACGTGTACTGTGGCCATATCCCTATGTGCATTCACATAGCCAAAGGTGGTGTTTGAGGTACTTGTCTTGTGTAAGTTAACACGTGTGCCCCTTGTGTAGCTGAAGGTGTCCCTCCATGTAAGCTGGTCTGTTAGTCACTCTAGATGTCAGTCATTGTTGTCGTTGTGTCATCCTGAACGTGATATGCTGTGCACATCTCTTGGTGTATTATATTGACATGTGTCCACTATCAACTCCATTAGGAGGAGGCCAAATTTGATTCGTCACTTGACGGTGCTGGAGGATATGGAGGATGTTGCCATCATACGCAAATGCCGCCTGGACAGAGCCACCCTGAAAACCCTTTGTGATCTGTTGGAGTCTCACCTGCAGCCACGCAGGACATATCCAACAGCTTTCACCCCTACTTATAAGGTGATGGCAGCCCTACATTTTTTTGCCACAGGATCGTTCCAGGAGACTGCGGCCAGCGTTGGTGGGATGTCACAACCGATGTTCAGCATGGTGCTGCGTGATGTACTGTCCGCCATGATGCTATACAAGGACAGATGCATCCATTTCCCCAGGGGTGCTGAATTGCCAGCTGTGAAGGGAGACTTCTATCCCCTTGGACACATCCCCAATGTTGTTGGGGCCATTGATTGCACCCATGTCTCTCTTGTGCCACCACAGGCAAGTGAGCACATTTACCGCAATCGCAAGCATTACTACTCCATCAATGTGCAGGTGGTGTGCCTGGCAGATATGACCATCTCCCAGGATCCCAGGCTCGGCCCACGACTCCTACATCTTGAGTAACAGCATTGTGCTCCAGCTGATGGCTAATCTTCTTCCAGAGCGTGCATGGATTGTGGATGAGTATGCCTAGTCGTGTGGCGTGCTGTGTGTGTGACCTGCTCCTCTGAGACTCTGCGACATTGCAATGTCTATTTGTGTTTGTCATACCTAGGTGACTCTGCATATCCCAACCGTCCCTGGTTGCTGAGCCCACTGCGGAATCCCTGGTCCCCGGCTGAAGTCCGCTATAATGAGGCCCATGGGAGGACACGTCGTGTGGTGGAGCGCACTTTTGGCCTGCTCAAGTCACGTTTCCGGTGTCTGGACAAGACCGGAGTTGCACTGGCATACTCGCCCGGGAAGGTGTGTCAGATTGTTGTTGCATGCTGCATGCTCCACAACCTAGCCATTCGCAGGGAGATTCCCCTGCTCCTGGATGATGGTGAGGACCCAAGGCCCCATCCTGCAAACCAAGCCGTGTTCAGTGATGAGGACAGTGGAGAGGAGGAAGGTGTTGACCTGCGTGAACAGCTCATCACCCGCAATTCACTTGACGGTGGGTGGCAATATGCAACATACCCATTGTCTGATGAGATTGCTGTTGTCGTGAAGGGGCATGTGAAAATTGTAGCATCAGCCAGTTGTAGACTCAGTGGTGGTTGGAAATGTTTCTAGGACATGTCATTTGGGAACATCAATGGGACGTGTATGTTGACACTTGGGGGCCATTGTGACATGTGCATGTTGGGTTATCCTGGAGTTAGGGCTTGTGTGATGTCTGTGATGCCACACTCAGACCAGTGACAGTTGTTCTGTTGTGTTTCCCTAGGTGCCTTCCACTTCTCCTTGCCTACATACAGCCCATGGTCCAGGTACATTGTGATCATGTTGAAGACTGTATACCCTGCAATAAAGACGGAGCAGACACAACAACATGTGTGTGAGGATATTTTATTTACTATGGTGAGATGCAAGGGGGGTGTACATTTCCATTGGGGGGGAGTGAGTTGACAGTCGTGGTAGATGAGATGGTCGAGTAGTCACCACATTGCTGTGGTGACCCAGTCCAACAGGCAGATGCCATTCACAAGGCAGTGTGGGGTAGGACAGTCCAAAGAGTCAATGCAGTAGTGGAGAGGGTTGCCATCATGGCTGGCTCTGTGACTTGCATCTGGCAGGTGCTTTGCCTCCAGATACTCCCAGGGTCTTCTTGGGACGGCCCCTTTGTCGTTTGGCAGGGGGGGGGGCCCTGCTGCAGGGTCAGTGGGGTCTGAGGACCCACCCCTCTCTGTGGGCGCAGGGGAGGATGGTGAACTGTCAGTGTGCAGCCCACCAGAGGGAGGCGGATGCCTGTCCCTCAGTACCGCCACTTGCTGGCCCAAGAGGTCTACGATTTGTCCCATGCGTCTGTCGATGGACCGCATCAGCAGGATGAGCTTGTGAAACAGATCATCCGACTGGCCAGTTCATCCTTGGGCCTGTTCGTATGTGCCCAGGACTCGGGTGATGTGTTCCAGGGAGTGGGTCCCAGCCTCCTGGTGTCCCTGGGTGACCCTGCCCCTCCCACCTGCCCTGCTGCCACGGACCTGTTGCCTCACCACTGTGGGCACCCGCATCCTCTCTCTGCCCTCCTCCATGGGTGGTGTGTGCGGGGCATCCTCTGGGACAGGGAGGGTGTTGCCGGCAGCACTGGTGGTGGTGGTGGTGGTGGCGGTGGTGGTGGCTGTGGCTGCACAGGCCGTGACAGCAGGGGTCTGCTGTGGAGTTGTTGTTGCCGCAGATGTGGTGGGGGGGACGCTGGGGTCCTGGGACCTGTTACTCCCTGGCACACCAGATGGGCCGGCCTCGAGCTCATCGTCCACGGAATCCTGGGAGTCAACATCCGGGAGTCCTTGTACCGGGGGTGGAGACTGGCTCTGCAGGTTGCTGGTGTTGTCCTCTGCAGTGAGTTCTTGGTCAGATGGGAAATGGTCATTGCAGTGCACCCGGCAAGCTGTGGTTTAGCAGTGTGTCATTCACATTTTGTACACTGCACAATTGACATATCATCACATTGTTGACTGTGTGCAGTACTGTGCTCCCTGACATGATACAATGGTACAAGCATTACTTGTCCATGGTGCGAGGTGTCAGGGCATACCATGCGAACCGTGTCCAATTGAGGTTTACATGAATGTGCCCAGGCTTTCTTCTACTCGTGCATTGGTGTGTCACACTTTGGTGGTTGTGGCAGTTTCCTTGGCTTACCTGTGTGCACACTGTGCTTGGCAATGGGGTAGGTATGGCTCTTTGTGCAATGTGAGGGCTGGTGTTGTCATATGGCACCATTTAATTTGGGGAGAATGTGTGGGTGCACGTACTGGCTACCTACGAGTTTGTTTGTTGTACTGCAATGGCTTCCAACTGCTCCTGTGTGGGGTGGGGGAGGGATCCATCCTGCTGAGGTGTGGGACACAGGGAATATTGGGAGTAGTAGTGCAGCACTCCCAGCCACAAACACCCTCATTGTGAAGATGGCTACCTACCTGTAAGTTTGTTTGTTGTACTGCAATGGCGTCCAACTGCTCCTGGGTGGGGTGGGGGAGGGATACATCCTGCTGAGGTGTGGGACAGGGGGCATGGTGGGAGTAGTAGTGCAGCCCTCCCTGATACAAACACCCTCATTGTGAAGATGGCTACATACCTGTAAGTTTGTTTGTTGTACTGCAATGGCTTCCAACTACTTCTGGGTGCGGGAGGGATCCATCCTGCTCAGGTGTGGGACAGGGCGCATGGTGGGAGTAGTAGTGCAGGCCCCCCCACCCCCAGACACCCTAATTGTGAAGATGGCTACCTACCTGTAGGCTTGTTTGTTGTACTGCAATGGCTTCCAACTGCTCCTGGGTGGGGTGGGTGAGGGATCCATCCTGCTCAGGTGTGGGACAGGGTGTATGGTGGGAGTAGTAGTTCAGGCCCCCCACCCCCAGACACCCTCATTGTGAAGATGGCTACCTACCTGTAAGTTTGTTTGTTGTACTGCAATGGCTTCCAACTGCGCCTGGGTAGGGTGGGGGAGGGATATATCTTGCTAGGCTGTGCGACAGGGGGCATGGTGGGAGTAGTGGTGCAGGCCCCCACCCCCAGACACCCTCATTGTGAAGATGGCTACCTACCTGTAAGTTTCTTTGTTGTACTACAATGACTTCCAACTGCTTCTGGGTGGGGGGGGGGGTCCATCCTGCTCAGGTGTGGGACAGGGGGCATGGTGGGAGTAGTAGTGCAGCCCTCCCTGACACAAACACCCTCATTGTGAAGATGGCTACCTACCTGTAAGTTTGATGAGGGTTGTGTAATGGCTGACACATGCTTCTAGTGGGGTGGGGGAGGGATCCATCCTGCTCAGGTGTGGGCCAGGGGGCCTGGTGGTTGCTGTAGTGCTGCCTTCCTGTACACATGCCCCCATGGTTATGTTGTTAGCTATGTTTGTGGTGAATGAGAGTGGGTGTATGTTGGATCTGTGAGCCATGTTTCTGTGAGTGTGGAGTGCAGATGGATGATGTGTGCCCTAGGTGGTGTAGCTTTGTAGTTGTGCAAGGCAGTACATAGCAGAGTGGTGGTAGTCATTTGTTTGTACTTACCAGCCACCACTCCCCCGGCTACTCCTGTGAGACTCTCTGGATGCAGTATGGCAAGCACCTTCTCCTCCCATTGTGTGAATGTTTTTAGTGGAATGGGAGGTCCACCGCCAGTCCTCTGAGCCAGCTCACGGCTCTTGCTCCTCCTCTCCTTGACCACCCTCTTCAGGTCATGCCACCGCTTCATGATCTCCTTTTTTGATCTTGGGGTGGTCCCTACTGCATTGACCCTTTGGACTATCCTAGCCCACATTTGTGTCCTTGTGGCTAATGGTGTCTGTTGGATCAGGGTACCAAAAAGCTGTGGTTCCACTCTGACTATCTCATCTACCATGACCTTCAACTCACTCTCAGTGAATTTGGGCATTTTCTGTGTGGCCATGGTGTGTGGTGTGCAAAGTGATTGTGGGTGCAGGGGTGTGAGTTGTGGTTGTGGTTGTGCTGTGTATGGTGTGTGTTGTCCAGGGGGCTTAGTTGTGCTGGTTTGGAGGTGGTGGTGGTGCTGTGGCTGGTGATGTTGTGTCCTTTGCCTCTCCTGTCAGCTGGGGTATGTGTCCCTTCTCTCCTGGAGTTTTGCAAGGGATTGTGGTCAGTGAAGGGGCTGGTTTTAGACACAGCTATGTGGGTGTGTCCAATTGGGCTGTTGCTGACAGGTGTGTTGTCCTGGGATTTGTATTTTTCGTTTTGCCATGTGGTTGTGTCATTGGGGTGACTTTTGTGTATTTGTGAGGCATGTCTAGTTTTCTGTGTGCACTTTTTGGCCTTCTTGTGGGGTTTTGGCTTTGTCCGCCATATTTTTGACGGTTCGTCCGCCGCGGTGGCTATGCTTCAGATCTTCCGCTGGCTCTCCCATTCATTCCATTCGGCGACCGCAGCGGTCTGAGACGGCGGTACGTACTGCGGGACCGTTGGGGATATACTAATTTCCGGGGCGGTGTCTCCGCTATACTTGCGGCGGGTTGTTGTTTTTCAGCCACGATTCTGAGCGCCGCGGACGGATTTTGGCCATCTCCGGCCATGTCCTTATTCTGGGACAAGTACCGCCGCGGTTGGTTTTTTTGGCGGTTAATGCTAATTTGTCTGCCGGTTTTCCCACGGGACTGACGGGTGGTTGTTTTCCGCTTACATGGCGGTCTGGGTGTTTTCCCACCCTACATCCTAATGGACCTCTTAGTGTCCAGCACCTTCCCTGAGTTAATGTAGTTTGGAGTGGGCATAGTAAATTATATATGTTTAGTGTCTAGCATCTTCCCTGAGTTAATGTAGTTTGGAGTGGGAAAAGTAAATTGTATGTTTAGTGTCCAGCACCCCTCCCTGAGTTGATACAGTTTGGAGTGGGAATAGTAAATTATATATGTTTACAATACAACGCCTTCCCTGACTTTTTCAAGTTTGGAGGGGGAATAGTAAATGATATATACACCAAGACTGGACAGTGGACAAATTAGCCTACCATAGGCACCAACCTCAGAGTATACTAAATATTTTTAGCAGGGAAACAATATTGTGTGCAAACTTCAAAAGTGCCCTCTGTCCCAAGGCACTACCCTTATCCCTCAGGGTCAATTGTATATATAACTTGTATCGAAATTGCACCACATTCCAATTCGTATATAATCAACTTAAGTCATAACCAGTCCATTTTCATGAGGTGGTTCAGATGTCTACTTTATTGTTTTTATTT
The DNA here is from genome assembly GCF_964204655.1 of Triturus cristatus. Taxonomy (NCBI): domain Eukaryota; kingdom Metazoa; phylum Chordata; class Amphibia; order Caudata; family Salamandridae; genus Triturus; species Triturus cristatus. The sequence continues at coordinate 960,636,846 of NC_140584.1, read as the reverse complement.
TCTCTCTTTTTTAGAAAAGCAACAGCCAACGCGTTTCATTCTATAAACAGAACTTCTTCAGGGCATTTGTGAATTACAAGGTGTCATTAGATAGACGATTTTAATATCATTCCTAGGTTTGTCTTTTAGTACTGTGCTCCTTGCATATTAGCCTTATTATTTTCATATGTTAGTCAAAGTTAGTCAAAGTTGATTGTAGGGTGTAATGACGTGATATGATAATCACTCATGGTTCTCCAGGGCATATGTGTATCAAGCCCAGCGCCCGTACGGGTGGTAACTGTGAAACGCCGAGGAGGTTCGGGTGGTCTGACAGCCTTAGCAAGGTCCACCAAATTATGATGATGGAAATTTCAGGACTTTTCATGGTGGCGATGCCGCCATGGAAAGGCATGTGGGGATTACTTAGGGGGGCCTGTTGCGGGCCCCTATGTGTTGGGGGAGGTGAGGGTGCACCTACATTTCACAGCACTACTTGGCAGGCATCGTGTAGTGCATGCCACGTAGTGCAGTGAAATGCACAACATGGTTTTTTGTTTTGCGGCGGGTGCTGCTGGGAGCAGCATACGCCGCATGTTAAAAACCAAAATGTGACCGCCATGGTGGCGGTCACATCCTAATTTGGTATGCGGGACCACCGCATGTATTGCGGACAGTCCCGGTTTACCACAGGATGGCAGACGAACTCAAGTCAGTCCGCCTTTCTAATGGCCCCCTAAGTTGTATTTTGTTGGACTATATGTGTTGTTTTAGGTCATTTCTGAGGGGAGAAGCTCGCGGTTGGAAGTTGTGTTGTATCGGTTAAGGTAAGTTTAATTTAATTACTTTTAGGCTTAATTTAGGTGTAGGGTGAAGGTATTTAGGTAGGGTATAGTGTATGTATAGTTTGTATTTAGTGTTTGTGGTGTGGTTTAGTTAGTAGTTTTACGTTTGTGAAATGCGGTTAGTTTGTTGATAGCTAGGTGTTAGAGTATGCATTATACGTTTAAATATATTTAGAGTATGGTGTTATTAGTGTGTTTATGTTTGTTTTTTAATGATTTTATTGTGTATTTGTGCGGGAGGGATTGTGTTTTTTTTACATGTTTTTGTCGTTTGGAAATGCTTGTTGGGAGAAGCATGCTTTTTGTTTTGAAAGGAACTGTGTATTAGTTTCTAGTAAAATAATAATTATTTTACAGTTCCTTTATTTTTTGGGTTTTCCTGGAGCGTTTCTTTTTTTTAATTACATTTTTGGGGTTTTAATGGGTTGGAGTCTACGGATATGTTGTCGCCAGATTTTATTTTGTAAAATTTTTTGGGGGACTTTTATGTACGTTTTGGGATTTTTACACGTTTGGATTTATTTATGGCAGTTTGGATTCAATTCTTCAGCAACAAAAAAAGTAAATCATTTTAAATTATTTACAATGGGAGGGAAATGTAATTTTTGGCATTTTTATTGATGTTTGTAAATATATCAAATATATTTATTATGTCAAATAATTTTTACAAATAAGTTAAAATTAATTGACAAAAAATTTATATTTTACATGTTTGCAAAGAAATGTTTATTCAAGAATTTAGGGGGTGATTAGGATGGCGGACGGACTGAAGTCTGCCCACCACCCTAGCAGTAACGGGACCACCCGCCAGCCATGCGGCGGCCCCGCCACCCCAATCATGATGCGACCACCACCGAGGCGGTCGCATCAGGCATTTTAACATTGAGGCGGGTGCTGCTGGTTGCAGCACCCACCGCAATGGTGAAATGCCATGTTGTGCATTGTAAGCCGAAAACAAACTTGTGCTATTAATGTATTTGCATGGCACGTGGCCTGAACGCAATGATTGCATCGTCCAGCTTAACATCATAATGGAGTGCAATTGAGATTGCCCATGTTGTAGAATAGACAACTCTTGTTCCATTTGGTCAATTGCAGAGGACCCAATGTTGCTCAGTGAATAATAAATACGTGAAGAAAGTGTGGTCATATCATTGTCTACCACAGCCAGGGCCTTTTCTAGGTTAATCCTATCAATTTCACGTAATCTCTCAGCAGCATCCTGTTGGGAGACTTTTTACAGTTCATTGTAGATGGTATCTATGAAGTGTTGTTTCACCTGTTGTAGTGTTGAGGTTTTTAGCCATTCTAGGCACAACTTCATAACACAATATGAAGTCACTACCCGTGGGTCGTCTGTGTGTACATAGCGTGGGTCGGGCCTATTGATACTTAACCCACTGGTGGTACCCTTGAATCTTGTTTGACACCTATTTGTGTCGATAGGCCAAACCAACCATCACTTCCAATTGGGAGTTGAGGAATTGTGTGTACCATTCTGTACCATTTCACCCAACATCTCCTCACTTATCAGTGTGTCATTTAATAAACCTTCAATATGTGTGGGTAAGGGGATGCGTGGTGTTTTTAGGTCTTTTATTTTTGCAAACCTGTAGCAGGTAGTTTGTTGCACTGTTCTGTTCAGGAATATTATCTGTAACGGTATGAGGCAAGCTCTAAATAAAGCCTCAGTTACCTGAACCTGCCAATCTTTGGCACCCCCAGACGGATTTTGTGTCAATCGTGTTCCTCCAATAGTCAAAACATTGTATAGACAGTTGGGAGATGAAAGGTGCTGAATAAATGAGCTAGGTGTTTGTCAGCATCATTTTCTTCGCAGTTGCATTAGTCTGTACCAACTTAAAATAGTATGCCATTGGGTCTGGTGTATTGAACCCTGAAAACTATGCAAATTTCTTTGCGAATGTGGCATAACTACCTTTGGCTGGTTTTGGGCAATGTTCCCATTGATGGTAAGTGTTTACAATGCGTGGAACACAAGCTCTATGCAAAAAGTGATTGCCATAATGCTGGTAACAAAACATGCTAGTGTGTACAGGTGTGTCTCCATACAATTCCCTGTAAGAAAATGCAGCAGATTGTTCTAAATCTGAAAGCATAGTATTTAAAAGTCTCAATCATCAGAGAGTGTACTCGGGGTAATGAAGTAATTCATAGGGATTTTGAACATGTGTGGAATTTTCAAATGTTCAGTAAGACCAAATAATCATATGAAACTCTATTCCAAACTATACCATCTGGTACTAGAATCGCTGAAATGTTCACTAGGGACAAGCCTCTCTGCTCAGGGTGTGATGACGTATGTAGTTTCAAGACCAAGTTCACAGGTTGTACTGCAGAGTGTTTTGGGAGGTAATGTCCATTCAGTAATAGGAAAAAGACAGTTACTATACCAATTCAAATTAACAAGAACAGGATCCCTAATGTAAACCAAAGATGCAGCCAAGGTGATGCCAAGTAAGTCTTTTTCAGCCAGAGATAGAATTATCGAAGTTGTTCTTTTAATTACAGATGGGTGGCGTTTGCTCAGGTTCACTTGGATATGAAGAAAAGCCATCAAAGTTGATGAAGTAGCCAGATGCAGTTCGATCTATCCTTGGGAGCTCAGCAGTGTTTTTAGAACTGGCAGTAGCTTCTTGTGAAGGCACGTTGATTAAAAGTTCGTTGCTGGGCCGAATTGCAATTTGCGTTTGTTTCATTTGGATGTCGTTCAATTTCAACAGGTATAATTTGTACTCCGTTATTTGATACTCCTTCATTTTGCGCAGTGGAGTCTTGAAATGGTATTAGTCTTTCCATCTGAACTTCCTGTATAGTAGTTAGAAGAGATTCCATGTGGCCTGCCGTTGAGAATTGGCCACATAGTGTGGTTTGATCAGATCAATGGAGACAATTATTTTTTCTTTTTTGACGGCAAGAGGCAGAAGAAGTACTGTTCTTGTTCCTTGAACCGTCAGGACAGGTACAGGTGTTCTGTAGGATGGCCCAAACTTCTTCTTGTTCACGATCTTTTCTCTGACCAGGTCCTAAATCTTCGGAACCCAGACAGGTCTTGCCGGCACCGGTTTCACTTACCCAGTGGCAGTGTGTTTTACTTGGATGTTGCTTTATAATGCCCCAAATTCATTGAGTTCCTGGAAAACAGCCAAACTATCATTCAATTCAAATGGTTCCACATCCGCCACTGTGCTGGCACAATCTAGGTCAGGTACCCAAACAGGATTACATAGGGGGTACGTCCTCCCATGGATTTTCTTGGCATATTATTCAGTGCCCTCTAGACTCCATATAGGTGATTGACCCAACTACTGCCCGCACCTAAAACCCTTGCTGTTAAGGATTGCTTTAGGTCACGTTTTTTAATCGCCACCACCGAATTTCCCTTGGAATGGTAGGGGGAGGAGTACTGCAAGACCACGCCCATACTTTCCATGGGTTCCTTATAAGCCCAAGAGCTAAACGCAGGGCCACTGTCAGAATGTAATATGGCAATTGTGTATGTACCGATAAAGACTCGCAAATCCTTTATAACAGTTTGAGCATCAGCCAAGCACTGAGGCCAAACCAATAGAAATCTAGAGCATGAATCCACTGCCACCAAGATGTACTTGTAGGCCCGTCTGAATTTAAGGGGCTGCAGTTATCCAAATAGACACATGCGAGACGTCTTTCTGAAATGAGTAATGGTGTTTGTGGTGGCCGTGCTACGGTGGAACCCTTCATCTGCTGGCAGATGTCGCACTTGAAGACATAAGCCTTAGTTTGTTTAGATAAACTTGGCCACCAGAATCACTGCTTCAGTAACGAGACCGTAGCGGTGACTCCTGCGCATGCAGAGCCCAGACCCTCGTGTGCAGCTAGCATCCAATCTAATCTGCTATCTCTGTTTGGTATAACTCTATCCCCTACTCCTGGAATTTGAGCATACGGTGGGTTTTGCGCATCTAATTAATAGAAATATTTGAGTGGAAAGACCTTTGGAGCGGCAGAGACATTCTTTGAGGCATTGACTGCTATCACTATGTCTCCGTCTATCTCATGCTAGAATGAGTGATTTCAGCAGTGGCAGCAGTTTGCACTGTCCCCTTGGCGGCTTCATCAGCCAGTGAATTCCCTTCAATGTATATGCCAACACGCTGGTGACTCAAGGTGTGAATAACATGAGCCCGTTGCAGGCATGCTTTCAGCTTTGCCACTTGTTCCTATATCAATTTGTGTTTAATTGTGCAACCCTTGGAATCTCTAAACCCATTCTGGCCCGATTAATAAAGATATTCATTGTAAGACTGCACACAGTAGAACGAATCGCCCACCATCAGTGTGGGGAATTCCTGATCCGTATACTGTGGTGCCAATATCAGGGCTTTCAACTCTGCCAACTGCACTGTACAATCTCCCCTTAACTATAGCACATGCAGCGCTATATTTTTTATATTGCGGTTTACTTCCTATGGCAGGCTGAGCAGATCCATTAGTGTAAAATTATGTATTCATATTTCTCTAGAGGCAAGATTTCATTCGGCAGAAGGTATTCTTGTTCGTACTGCAGGAATGCTTGTGTTTTTAATGTAGATTCGTATTTGCAATTTACATCTGTTGCAGTGAGAGAATTAGCCTATTGTATCCATAGCGGATGTAGTGCTTTTGCATTTGGAATGCTAGCTTTTGTTACAGCTTCTAAAGTTGGTACCGGAGTAGCAAAAATTATGCGTTTCCGCTGTGCTAGTGCTCTTTCTTTTACTGCAGCAGTCTGTACTGCTGTGAATATTTTTTCGGTTGCCGCAAATCGCATTTCAGAATGAGTACAAATGTGATTTGTATGCTCTTGGGACTGCCTTACCTTCATTGAAAGGGATATCCTGTTAAACCAGGAATGACCCCAATCACCAAGTTGGTAGTGTTTACACGTGTGTGCAAGTGTTTAGATGCTATCATGTCAGCCTGAACTAAACAGAGAGTATCTGTGTGTTGTTGTGTCCACTGATGTGGTGTGAAATCAGGTATGATTAAGTCGTAGAAAGGATTTACTTTTTATGCATAATCTAAAATGTATGTTCTGCCAAAATTTAGAAACCCTTTTAAATTCTTTAGAGGCTGGAGCAGTGCACACTTTTCTAAAAAAGTTGGCTGCCAGGCTCTTGCTTTCACTTGACAGCTCGAATACCAAAAATAGGACATTGAGATGGGCAATCTTTGATTTCTTAAAATTAAATTTGTAGCCCAAATTGGCGAATCCAACCATTATGTTGTTCACCCTGCACAAGTGTTCAAGTAATTCATCGTCTGTCAGATAGATGTCATCTACACAGGACACTGCCTCCTTATCACATGTTTGTAACATTTCTGACACACTTGCCGTGAATAGCCCCAGGCCGTTCTTATACCCTTGGGGCAAACGACAAAAATTTTGCTGAGTGCTGAGCGCAGAAAATGCTGTCAAATATCTGCTTTCTGGAACTATATTCTGGCAGAAGAATCCATTCGAGATATCTAAGGTTGTTTTGTATTTCTTCCGCACAATGTTATTCATATATGCGGCAATGTGTGCATTTTGAACCACAAATGTTCCTGTGCATGTGTTTAAATGTCGGTAATCTAAAACTAGTTTAATCAAAAATGGACGAACCCAACGGTGTTGGTACGATCACTGGCAAGCAGTGCTTGGGAACCCACTAGGTGAGTAAAAGGCCCCTCACACACCAACCTGGTTGGTGTCATGCTTCATCATAGGGGCCCCAACCGGGTGGCCGAGCGCCTCCCGGTTGTGCTGCAACGCCTGACTACAGCGGAGCTGGTGTGGTGTGATAATGTGATGTAGTGAAAAGTTAAAAATACCTCTGAGAATCCTTGCCGAAGGAAATTTATTAGTGGCGGCTCAGGATATATTAAAATTAAGAATTATGTGAAGCAACTATGAAAAAGATTCAATTTCTAATAGATGGCTATGTGGTTGGTCTACATGTTTCAGCCCACCTCAGGATGTGCGGGGCTTTCTTCAGGACCAGGAAGTGCAGTGAGTGGCATAATAGGGCCACGTGAATAGTGAAAAATAAAAAGGGTAATTTACCTACACACTCTCTAAGGTGTGTGGAAGCGATATCAGCTCATTGGCAGACACCGCAGCGAAAAAAGACCTGTGGGAAAGAAAACACAATACACAGACACAGATAGCAAATGGTGCTAGGATTCGCAACAAATATAAAATGCAATCTTTTACTGACTGTGAAAGGATCAGTGTTGGCAAATGGACGTACAAGTGGCAACACACACGCTGTGACATGCGGCTATTGGCTGGTGCTTCACGATGTCAAGTGATTAGGCGGGCGGAATACGCCCTCAGTGAGCTATCAGTGAGGCCAGCAGGGAGCGTGTGGACTGTCCTCGTGGGGTGCCTGAATGGTGTGGCAGGCAACTAAAAACGGAGATACCGTGTAGCCACTGGCTGGAGTAGTAGGGCTAGATCGCAACGAGTGAGCGATGGTGCGATTTGCATGTCAAATAGGCTGTGAGTGTACCAGGCTACGTGTAGGGTACAAGGTACAGTAGTGGGGCGATTACCCTTTGGTGGCGCGCTACGAATGGAAATGAAAGAAAAACAGAAAGAAATATTACACTATGGCTGAATATTGATCGCTGATCAGGAAGGGGAGGAGTGCGCTCCTCGTAACACAGATTCTGCGAAGGAACGAAACATAGTCAGGAATGGGCAGTAATGGCAGTAAATAGCCCGGTAATGCCAGCAATAGACTGCGCGCGTCACCTTACTTGGTCAGAGAGCAGCACCCGCTAGGCACCTACTGTGGTCTCCCGGCTCCTGGATGGTGTGGAGTCTAAGATTTTTGGGGAATATAAGGGGACGGGGGCCATTGCGTACGTGCTGACAGTCCGGTGATCGCGGGAGGGGCAGAGCAGTCTGCGCATGTGTCAGAACGGAATGCGGATTGCCTGCGATTGCGGGATTGGAGTGCTGGCGCGTATGCGTCCAAGTACTGCACAGGCGCGTGTGTCAGAACGGAATGCTGATTGCCTGCGATTGCGGGATTGGAGTGCTGGGGGCGCGTATGCGTCCAAATGCTGCACAGGCGCGCATGTGCAGAGAACCGAGAGTGAACTCGCAACAGGAAACGGAGTGTTAGTGGGGCTAATTAAGATACTGAGACGAGGGTGTTTAACATCAGGCTCGTATTTGGGCAGTGGCTGCTATGCCTGAGGGTGAAAGAGCCATGCTGGATAATGTAGGGATATGGGTGGTGTTAGACGGGAATTCTCATGCTGTGAATGCCAGTGGACATGCCAGAGATTGCAGGCACAAGGTTAGGGTCTCCTCAGGCTATTCCAGGGGATATTATCGTTCAGCCCAGTTACGTGGCTAGAAAGGCGATAAATCCATCTTTGCTCTTGTTCAAAGAGACGGCTCTGAATGTTGGGTAGGTTGTTATCCAGGGCTTCCAGGACGACCCATCTCATGTCGTTGGTGGTGTGGCCTTTCTCCAAGAAATGATTCGTCATTTTGGTGATGTTTTTCTTGCAGCGTATAGTGCTGCGATGTTCGCAAATCCTAGTTTTCACCTTCCGGGTGGTCATGCCAATATAGACGAGATTGCATGGGCACGTTATTCGGTACACCACATTCTCAGTGTTGCAATTCGTGTGTTTGCGAAGTTCCCATGTTTTGCCGGGTTCAAGGTGCAGGCTTTTGGTCGTTTCTGTGATATGGCAGACGCTGCAGTTGCCGCAGGGGAAATGTCCTTTGATGTTAGGAAGACCCCAGGCGTTGAGGACCGTAGTGGTGGGCCTGGGAAGGAGTAGCGGTCTCGTGGATACAACTGTGTCTTTAATGGTGCGAGCTCTTTTGTTAGATAGGAGTGGAGGTTCCCAGTTGAGTTTGCCCGTGTTGAGTATTTTCCAATTTCTTTTGATAATTTGGGCAACTTTGTGCGTCACTGTGTTGTAGGTAGTGACGCATGTCAGTGGTGGATTGGTGGGTTCCTGGATGTAGTTTTCCAAAAGGCCATCACGATTTTGATTCCTGGCCCTTTTGTTGGCTGCCTTGGTTATTTTATGTGGGTAGCCTCGTTGGTGCAGTTTCTCGCAGAGATCAGTGGCCTGTGTCTTGTAATCTTTGATGTCACTGCAATTCCTACGGAGGCGGAGGAATTGACCATATGGGAGATTTTCACGGAGAACTCGGGGATGGAAACTGGTGAAGTGCAGTAGGGAATTGCGGGCTGTTGGTTTAAAGTGCGTCTTGCTAATAAGGCCTCCCGAGGCTGCTTGTATATCCAAATCAAGAAAGGTAGTCTTATGCCTGTCTGCGTTGTGTGTGAATTTCAGATTAGGGTCACACGTGTTGATCCATTCGCAGAATGAGGCCAGGGATTCTTGTGATCCCTCCCAAATCAGGAGGATATCGTCAATATATCGCCTATAAAACTTGATTTGGGGAATGCGTGGTGTGCTGTTATTGAGAAGGTGTTTTGTCTCGAAATGGAATACATACAAGCCTGCTATGCTGGGGGCGAAAACGCTCCCCATAGATGTGCCGTACTTCTGTAAGTAGAGCTTACCCTGGTACTCAAAGTAATTCTCTTTGAGCGCTAAGGTGGCGCATTTCAGTACAAAGGAAGGTGGGGTTCTGTGTTGCCAATTGGAGTCTTTTAGAGCCTCTTCTAGTACTCTCAATGTGTCATCTTGGGGGATACTTGTGTACAAGCTTTCCACGTCGAGTGACACGAGAAAGGAGGTGTTAGGGTCGTAATTCATGTCTGCTAGCAGTCCTAGAAGGTCCTTAGTATCTTTAAGGTACGTACTGGTGGATTGGACCAGTGGTTGCAGGAAATGGTCACAGAATCGTGATAGAGGTTCTAGTAGGGATCCGATGCCTGAAACGATGGGACGTCCAGGAGGGGGGGTTTTGTTTTTGTGGATTTTTGGGACTGTGTAGAAATATGGAATTTTGCTTTGTGTAGTAGTGAGGAATTTAGCCTCATTCTTTGATATTTGACCGGAGTGTTCCGCATCGTCCACTATGGTTTTTATGCGGATTTTCAAGGTGGGTGTAGGGTCGTGTGTGAGTAACTCGTAATTCTTGGTGTCATTTAGTAGGCGCTCACATTCTTGATGGTAGTCATCCTTGTTGAGTACGACCGTGCCTCCCCCTTTATCTGCCGGTTTGATGACAATATCTGAGTTGTTTTTCAGAGACATAAGAGCCATGCGTTCTGTTTTGCTGGTGTTTTGGAACGTGTGGGGTTCTTTAAGAGCTTCTATTTCTTTGTACACTGTCTGTTCATATACCAAGATCTCAGGTGGTATGGAGCAAGGTGGAGGCATGAATGTGGATTTGACTCTGAGGGTGGTGTCCCCCTGGTCTTCCAGGTCAGTAGTGGTGGGGGCGTTTTCAAAAAAGGCCTTGAGTTTGATTTTACGGAAGAATTCCGCCAGTTCACAATGTAATTTAAATTTGTCCAATTTGGTTGTAGGAGCAAAACCGAGGCCTTTTTCTAGGATGGCTACTTCTGTAGATGTAAGAGCATGGTTGGAGAGGTTAGTGACAAGACTCAGCGCGTACTCGGGCCTGGTTGTTGGTCTCTGGTTTGGCTCCTTGTCTGGGCACCCTACTGCGGGTTGTCTTGCCAGTGTACTGTGTTCCCTCTGTGTCTCCTTCCGCGTCCTCGTCGGCCTCTTCCTAAAAAAGCCTGTGGATGATTTTGGTTCAGGTATGGCGGTGGGGGTCCAAAAGGCGGATTCCAGCCGTATCCGAACTGGGGGTGTACAGGTTGGTACATAGGTGGGTAAGCCATGTTGGGTCCCTGGGGGCCGTGGGGCCAGGGTGGTTGCCATCCAGGTTGTCCGTTTCTACCTTGCTGGCGTCTACGGTAGCTGTTGTTGCTAGAACCACTACTTGCAGATGAATCATCATCTGATGAAGTACCTGTTGTGTCTGCACGGTGAGGTGGTTGGTAATCAGCTTCGGCGTAGGGGTACGTCTTGGCGTAAGAGAACCTTTTGAGGTCCTTCTGGAATTTGTTGATCTTACTTTGTGTAAGGCCTTCTTTGTATTCGTTGATTTCTTTGTTTGTTTCGTCCAATTTTTTCTTAAATGAGGAAAGTGTAGCTTTGAAATGGGTTTCTGTAGCTTGAATTTCGATGAGAAAGGCATCAGAGAGACGTTTGGATGTTTGGATGATGAGTATCATCCAGTCACGGGTACATCTCCATGCTATTTGGGCCCAATCTTTTCGAAAGGTGGGATCTTCAAGAAAGATTCGTGGGGCATTGGTAACAATTAAGCCCCTAGGTGCGGTGTTGTTCCGTAGGTATTCGGTCAGAATGACTCCGTGGAGTATAGTGCGTATTCTGTTGCGTTTTTTCTCGTTGAGATTTTCCCAATCTGCTGTTTGGGCAATGGATGATGCCAGATTGAAATCTGCCAGTAGGGGGGGATTGTCAAGTATACTGTTGACGTCGTCCAACGTGAACCCTAAGCCTGGGTTTTCAGCCATAGTGGAAAAAAGGGGGGGGGGGAAGGGGGAAAAAAAGCGAGCGTCGTCAGTAGAGGAGGCTCTCGCAGCTGTGCGCTGCGAATAAATGAAGAGAACAATGAGAGAGCTAGGGAAGCAAGGGTGCGTCCGTATCCCCTGTAATATATATGAGTTTAATCAAAAATGGACGAACCCAATGGTGTTGGTACGATCACTGGCAAGCAGTGCTTGGGAACCCACTAGGTGAGTAAAAGGCCCCTCACACACCAACCTGGTTGGTGTCATGCTTCATCATAGGGGCCCCAACCGGGTGGCCGAGCGCCTCCCGGTTGTGCTGCAACGCCTGACTACAGCGGAGCTGGTGTGGTGTGATAATGTGATGTAGTGAAAAGTTAAAAATACCTCTGAGAATCCTTGCCGAAGGAAATTTATTAGTGGCGGCTCAGGATATATTAAAATTAAGAATTATGTGAAGCAACTATGAAAAAGATTCAATTTCTAATAGTTGGCTATGTGGTTGGTCTACATGTTTCAGCCCACCTCAGGATGTGCGGGGCTTTCTTCAGGACCAGGAAGTGCAGTGAGTGGCAAAATAGGGCCACGTGAATAGTGAAAAATAAAAAGGGTAATTTACCTACACACTCTAAGGTGTGTGGAAGCGATATCAGCTCATTGGCAGACACCGCAGCGAAAAAAGACCTGTGGGAAAGAAAACACAATACACAGACACAGATAGCAAATGGTGCTAGGATTCGCAACAAATATAAAATGCAATCTTTTACTGACTGTGAAAGGATCAGTGTTGGCAAATGGTCGTACAAGTGGCAACACACACGCTGTGACATGCGGCTATTGGCTGGTGCTTCACGATGTCAAGTGATTAGGCGGGCGGAATACGCCCTCAGTGAGCTATCAGTGAGGCCAGCAGGGAGCGTGTGGACTGTCCTCGTGGGGTGCCTGAATGGTGTGGCAGGCAACTAAAAACGGAGATACCGTGTAGCCACTGGCTGGAGTAGTCGGGCTAGATCGCAACGAGTGAGCGATGGTGCGATTTGCATGTCAAATAGGCTGTGAGTGTACCAGGCTACGTGTAGGGTACAAGGTACAGTAGTGGGGCGATTACCCTTTGGTGGCGCGCTACGAATGGAAATGAAAGAAAAACAGAAAGAAATATTACACTATGGCTGAATATTGATCGCTGATCAGGAAGGGGAGGAGTGCGCTCCTCGTAACACAGATTCTGCGAAGGAACGAAACATAGTCAGGAATGGGCAGTAATGGCAGTAAATAGCCCGGTAATGCCAGCAATAGACTGCGCGCGTCACCTTACTTGGTCAGAGAGCAGCACCCACTAGGCACCTACTGTGGTCTCCCGGCTCCTGGATGGTGTGGAGTCTAAGATTATTGGGGAATATAAGGGGACGGGGGCCATTGCGTACGTGCTGACAGTCCGGTGATCGCGGGAGGGGCAGAGCAGTCTGCGCATGTGTCAGAACGGAATGCTGATTGCCTGCGATTGCGGGATTGGAGTGCTGGCGCGTATGCGTCCAAGTACTGCACAGGCGCGTGTGTCAGAACGGAATGCTGATTGCCTGCGATTGCGGGATTGGAGTGCTGGGGGCGCGTATGCGTCCAAATGCTGCACAGGCGCGCATGTGCAGAGAACCGAGAGTGAACTCGCAACAGGAAACGGAGTGTTAGTGGGGCTAATTAAGATACTGAGACGAGGGTGTTTAACATCAGGCTCGTATTTGGGCAGTGGCTGCTATGCCTGAGGGTGAAAGAGCCATGCTGGATAATGTAGGGATATGGGTGGTGTTAGACGGGAATTCTCATGCTGTGAATGCCAGTGGACATGCCAGAGATTGCAGGCACAAGGTTAGGGTCTCCTCAGGCTATTCCAGGGGATATTATCGTTCAGCCCAGTTACGTGGCTAGAAAGGCGATAAATCCATCTTTGCTCTTGTTCAAAGAGACGGCTCTGAATGTTGGGTAGGTTGTTATCCAGGGCTTCCAGGACGACCCATCTCATGTCGTTGGTGGTGTGGCCTTTCTCCAAGAAATGATTCGTCATTTTGGTGATGTTTTTCTTGCAGCGTATAGTGCTGCGATGTTCGCAAATCCTAGTTTTCACCTTCCGGGTGGTCATGCCAATATAGACGAGATTGCATGGGCACGTTATTCGGTACACCACATTCTCAGTGTTGCAATTCGTGTGTTTGCTAAGTTCCCATGTTTTGTCGGGTTCAAGGTGCAGGCTTTTGGTCGTTTCTGTGATATGGCAGACGCTGCAGTTGCCGCAGGGGAAATGTCCTTTGATGTTAGGAAGACCCCAGGCGTTGAGGACCGTAGTGGTGGGCCTGGGAAGGAGGAGCGGTCTCGTGGATACAACTGTGTCTTTAATGGTGCGAGCTCTTTTGTTAAACAATATAGACAATATGTGTCATTACTGGAAAAAGAGGATTTTTCATCTGGGAGGTTCAAGTTTCAATTACCTCTTGGAATTCTAGCTGGTCTAAGATTTCCTTGACCTGTTTCATTGCATCATTTTAAATAGGATACTATCTCTGTTGATTTGGAGTAGATTTCAATGGGATCTTGTGGTGGGTAGACCCCACGTCCCACCCTACATGGTTTCGGTATAATGCCGGAGCTAGTGCCAGCACCCACTCCTGCGCGTATGAGTATTTGAAAGGTTCTGGAATGAGGTCAGAGAAAGCAGGCAAAAAGACGCTTTCCCCCTTTGGGCAATCATTTACAAAACAAACTCAGGCGGCCAATCTTGTTCTGCTAGCAGTATGTCATATCCATATGTTAAGTTCTCCCAAAAGAGACCTTTAACCTTTCTTGAGATGTCCCCCTCTATTTGTAATGTAATTTCGCTCAGTCCATATAGGACACTAATTCTGGTATCAGGTGTTTCCACCGTGATATGTTCATTCAATACTGCTGTCCCCAGAAAATCCTTCAGGTTAGGCGCGCTATTGTTAAGTCTGCTGCACTGTCTAGCATCGTTACAGCCCATTTCATGTTCAGAAGCTGAGTCCTCAGTAACCTAGGCATGTCTAATCTTTAAGCCAGCTACTTTCTTCTTTTTGAATTAAGGTTTTGCTTTAGGTTGCTCTTCCTAATTGATAATATAATCTGAAGTGTGCCTTTGGTCTATCTTCAGTCTTTTGTTCTGATCGCCCGTCCCTCTCTGAGTTTTTTGATGAACCCTGGAAGGAACGAAAGGAACGTGCATCAGTGTCCTGATACCTATCAGGTTTCCTAATGTTATCACGATTCCTACGGTTGTACATCTTTTCAGAGGACTCCCGTTGGGGAGACCCACCCCTTGATCGTGAATTCTTTTCTGAATTATTATTTTTAGAGTTTTTGTTTTCCCATTTCTTTTTAGAAGAAGTGAGTGTTTGCTTCGAGTTGTCTTTGTCGGGACTACCCGCCATTTGTGGCTTCTTGGCTTTGGTTCCCAAATTATCTCTACCTAAAGATGCATGGGTTTCTTCGATAATTTTGGGTAATTCTCGCTCCCTATTGATAGGAGCTGTTTCCCTTAGGCAGTTGCGTATGGCCATTGCTCCTGCCTCCCTCTTTATGTTACTCAACATGATTGTGGAGACTTGGGCAAAATTACTCATCAGTTTCATTACCAGGTCCAGGGCAGGTCTTGCCCCGTACTCGTTCTGTATTTGTTTCAAGAAATCAAGAAAAACTGCTAAGGAAGGGGTATGTGTACTCTGACATAAACGGCAGCAAAGATTGTTCCCCAAGTGGTACAACCCTCAATCGAGGTAACCAAATGGTTAGCATTCTGTGTTTTTCCTGCGGACCTGTATGGGGAAACACTGCTTCCAGCTGGGTCAATTTTTGTGCTACCCAGAACATAATTTGCTCCTATTTGGAAGGTATTGTCCCTATGACTGATTTCAGTGCATGTGGGTTAATTGTAGGTATTGCTTGATGTGGACCGGCTGGAGCATATCTCGCAGGTTGGACGGTTAATGTTCGCATGACGAACTGGACAATGTGTCTGTATTGCCTGGTAAGTGTCTTTGTATATTGTATGGACTTCATCCACTGGTAGTGTATCTATCTCAGGATGTGGAGTGTATGTTGCTAAGATCGGCCAGGTTGCTCCTTGTATGCTGAGCAGACAGAGTCTCACGATATATGATGTATGTGGGAGGGCGCCTTTAAACCAGTTTTTATACTGCTGGTAAATTAACGGGACTTCAGTGTCGACATATGGAATGTATTCTTCCGGTGGTTCAACTACAATGTATGTGTGGAGCAATTTAGTTACGGGATCTGCAGGTGGGAACTGAACCCAAGAATAGAATACCTCTGATCCGAAAACCTTGTGTGCCTTAATCACAAAGGTAACACAGCCACCTGTTGCTGGTACCCCGTGTTCTAACAGCTTTATTGTTACTGCATGTCTGCAATTCTCTGTGATGTTAAGAGCGTTTGCAAATTTGTCTTCCCCGAGCTACTCGCTTTTCTAGAATCGATATGTTTTAAAAACATAATGGGTGTTATGAAAATAATCATAAATGTTTTGAAAACAATCACAATGCTTTTTCAAACAGGTTTTATCATGCACTGCTGGCCGTTGGCCAAGGATAAAAAAAAGTGGTGACCCTTATACAGAATAATTTGCCCGTGCCTGATGACAAGTTTATGTACGTCAGGTGCAAAGATTGTGATAGAGTACCAAGAGCCTGGTGTAGAAGAGACAGGAGTAAGCTACTAGGTAAAAGGTCACCTGTTTAGAATTGTTTTTGTTGCGTGGATGGGACAAATGTATGTAATAGGGGTATACATGACAGTACTAACCTAAAAGACATGACAGCTGGCTGTAACGTTTCCCTATAGCACGGGTCTTCTAGTGCCGCCGGTTGGAGGAACCTGGTCGAAATCGCTGGCCTGTCGTCTTTAACAGCCTGAGTCCCATGAGTAAGTGGCTGTGGTCTGAGAGGGTGCACCCCTGGTACTCTGTGATGGTAGCGTGAGGACACAATGTCCCCGGGCAAAGGACCCTGTCAAATCGTGTGGATAAGGTATAGATGTGGGAATAGGAGTAATCCTACTCCTCACCATGTTGTGATTGCCAGATATTTGACAACTCCCAATGCTGGAGCCAGTCCCGAAAGCCTGTTGATATCTTATGGGCAAGTGTCCCTGGCAGTGGGGGCAGGTGGTGGAACAGTCCAGAAGCACATCTGTAGCACAGTTATAGTCCTCACCCGCTCACAAGCCTGTTTGCCAGGCATCTCAGTGGGGCTGACAGTGAGGGAAAGAATGGCAACTGATCATGATTAGGTGCGTATATGCTTCCCAAAATCACT
This sequence comes from Triturus cristatus, assembly GCF_964204655.1. Classification (NCBI taxonomy): domain Eukaryota; kingdom Metazoa; phylum Chordata; class Amphibia; order Caudata; family Salamandridae; genus Triturus; species Triturus cristatus. The sequence continues at coordinate 960,620,166 of NC_140584.1, read as the reverse complement.
TCGTTCCCCAATATCCTACCCTTTACTAGCACATACCATCCCACCACATCCACCAGTGTACATAAGGGTTCAAAGGGTGTCCCAACTCTCACCCATATCAATACACCCTGGACATATACATAATAGGAGGTAGCGTAAAATTGTCCATGCCACCAGCGGTGAAGTCGCTCCACCTCCACCCATGTACGGTGAGTCTCTTGCAGCATTGCAATATGTACCCCCCTGCATCTGAAATATCTATTGATGTGGCACTTGATGGCAGATTCTATTCCCCTCACATTCCAGAACAAAAATATCAGCTCTGTGTGCTTACTGCATTTCCCATCTACTCCCCAACCAGATCTACTGCATCTCCACCCCAATAACAGCTCCTAAGAGACAAAAATCAATACACACCCCAACAACAAACTCCCCATTCCCAGGACCGCACGACAATGGTCGGCCACCCTAATTACGGTAACTAAAGAACAGAGTCATTAGCTAGACTCCACAACACTGGGCTGAGTTGTATGGTGCTGGAGAGGGTGAACCACAGGTTGGAGATCTGCTCTGGCCGAAATGTGTCAGGTACACAAAAGGCTGATCTGAGCCCCTTCTTCAAAGCCTGCAGAGCCCCAGTTTAGTGGGTCCGTGTCGTCTTCCCTCGCCCAGTGCTGCCGCAAACATTTGGGATATCACCAGAGAGAGGTGATCTCCCCCAACTCACCCCCCCCCCCCCCCACAAGGGCAGAGGCAGAGCTCAACAAGCAATCAGCAGCTTCCAATAAGACAGCCCTTGAGTCATCAGACCCAAAAGGAAAATAAGTTCCTCCACTGATTGCAGGATTACTACCAATGTTCCCTCTAATTTTTTTCCTCTGTGTGCGGCAGTGTAACGTCTATGTGCGCTGCAACCAAGGCTATGTGCGCCAGAAACCAGACCACGTGTGTGGGTGCAGCGCCAAATATCACTCCAAAGTTTTGCTTAAAAAAGTGAAAAGACTGCATTTCCTCACATACAGATCCACGTGAACGCTGTTAAGGCAGGTTTGAAACCGTCCCACATAGCATTTTGAAACTTTGGCAGCTATGTTGCTGCATTTCTTGTCTTAATAGAGCTGGGCTGCAGGGTGATTGCGTGCATTTGTTCAAGTTTTCATGTTAATTTCAGCTCATGATAGGCGCTGCGATTAACATGAACATTTTAACAAATGCTCTCTGAGCAAGAAAAATAAAATTATATTAGCATTGTTATTATAATTTTACTTTTTGCAGTTTCAGGGCTGGGTTAGGGTAGGGCTGCATCAGGTTTTCGACTAACGCATTTTAATGCTAATGTCCGCATCGCCGCTTTAAAATGTATTAGTCACGTATTCTAGCACCCCTCTGACAATACTGCAATTGTGGCACACTGCCAATGAGGCACCACCAGCACGCTAAAATTGTCTAACATATATGAGCATGCAACTGTGCCTTCAAATTTAAAGAGCTATGCATCAGAGATAGAATATTCATGAACAGCGCTGAGCATGCAGGCCAGAATTTAACAGATCAATTAGCCATGCCCCAACCAGCCTTCCTGTGAGTCTACTCTGGGGGTACCAGCCATCACGTGGGTGACCCAGGGAACGGGTCTTGCCTGCTGTTTTCCCATAATCACACCACCCTTTAGGTGACCAGAAGCACACACATGCTTTGAAGATTGGACACACCAGCGGGTGGTAGCTTTGTTTTCCTTCCCGCACCCCCAGAGGAGAAGTCACATTACCTGGGCCTCTTGCGCAGGATGTTATAGTTTTACAGCCTGCTGGGCCCATTCCCTTTTAAGTCCCTGCATCAGCCTGGACAGAGATTGTTGACAAAACAGTCAACTTCTCAGGCCCCTGCCGTGCCTCTGAACATGTGTACTTTCGTGAACCAGAGGCACACTATTGGCCTTGTCACATGATCCCGGGACTTGATTGTCGTCAGAGCAGCACACAAGTGTTTAAGTGCGACCAGCAGAGGCAGGAGGCATTTTTAAAAACAAGCTTATAATCCATATTTTCAGACATTCTGTTTGTATGATCTGGGTTTAAAGCAATAATCGCTTATATACTTCAAAACACTTTGTTTTGGAAATAATCTACTTTGCCACACTTTTCGAATCATCGTCGTTTAACTAGTCTCACCGTCAATGAACCTTGCTTTACCTCTCAAAAGGACAATTTTTTTTCTTGGAAAATGGACTTCGGGAGATTCAGGTCGTTACCCAACCCTTACCTCAGCTACTACTTTCTCCACAAGAATGGGGCGCCGCAGTCTTACTGCTTTGTCACACGGTAGCTGCTGCTGAGGGCATATCATTTCAGGGGTCAAGAATTAGGTTTTCAGGGAAAGGAAATGGGGTTGGTAATTCAAAGTGTACGTGATTCAGGACCCCAATCTGCACCAGGGGGGCAAGGCTGTTCTAATACTACTCGATCTGTCAGCGGCCGTTGATACGGTACCTCATAAGTGGTTCTTGGATAGACTTGCTAACATCGGCCTGAGGGGGACCGCCCTAACATGGATGTCCTCCTTCCTGGACAACAGATGTTAGGACATCTGACTCCCCCTTTTCTCATCCCATTTCGGCCTTGAATGTGAGAGTCCCTCAGGGCTCCATTCTCAGTCCAACCCTTTTTAATATATATCTATCTCCCCTTGCACTTCTAGTAGAGGAAGAGGGCGCCAAAATTGTCTTCTATGCAGATGACACTCATCTGATTTTTACATGCAATAAAGGAACAAACTTTGACAGGGCAATGATTAAGTCTTGACTCACAAAGCTTTTATCTGGTTAAAGAATAATCAGATGAAGTGTAACCCTGACAAAACTGAAGTTGTTTTCTTTAGAAAACCGGAAACGCTTGACTAGAGCTCTTTGTGGCCAAAAGATCTTCCGCCCCAGCCCACAGCAAAGGAGAAAGTCCAAAACGTAGCAATTGTCATTGACAACGCACTCTCCATTTGCTCTCAGATCCATATGTTAAAAAAATGTGTGCTGCTGCTACCGCTTGATAGAAGAAAGATAGTGGTGCAGGCTCTGGGGACGTCAAAACTTGACTATGTCAACATATTGTACCTCGGTCTTCCCAAATCTCTTATACAGCACTTACAAGTGGTACAAAACGCGGCGGCCAGAGCCATCTTGAGGTCTAAACCCAGATCAAGTATGACCCTTATTTTAAAGTCTCTACACTGGCTACGCCTAAAGGAATGGATTGACTTCAAAGCGATGATATCTTCTTGAAAGCTTTCTACGGGTTAGGTGCCGACTACCTAAATAAGTGCGTAAATCGCTACACCACATCCAGAACCCTAAGATCTACTAATGCCAACCTGGCCATCGTGCCTAAAATACGCCGTGTCCACACAGGAGGCAGATCCTTAGATTTTTCAGGCGCAAAATTATGGAACAGCCTCCCTGAGCCTCTGAGACTAACCACAGACCTACTATCCTTCAGGAAGAATCTAAAAACCCGGCTTTTCAATAACTAATTGGTCCGTTCCTTCTGCTGTCACACGCCAGAACACTCTAGTTTGAGTAGTTGTGCGCTATATCAAATACACCATTTCAATTAATTTCATTTAATTTCATAAAAAGTAGAGCTTTCATTAGAATACTCTGCATGCTGCACAGAGCAGGGAATTAAACATCTTTCAGCAATAGAATAAAAATGCAGCTCTGCAGGGGTTTTCTCCCCTCACTGCCAAACAAACTATGTCCATCAGATTTCCTTTCTTTTCCGACTCCAAACACAAACCTTTTTTTGTAGTGACTCTGTCCAATCATGTTGATTCACCTTATGCACTCTAGCTCAGCCATTCTAGTTACTACTAGAATTAACACTCGAAGAAGTCTGCTTGCTTCCTAAAAGAACCACACATGCAGAGGTCAAAGTGGGCGGGATCGGCAGGGTACAGCGTGCCCCTACTTCTTTAATTTAAAAGATTCCGTTCCCCTGCTTTTTTATTTTAAACATGCGTCCCAGGATGGCAGAAAAAGTCACGGCCCACAGATACGGCTTGGCGTTCGTGGCAGTTCGGAGTGGGTAGAGAAGGAAAAGGACTCTGTCTCTTTCTTCTTGCCCAGAGAAGACAAGGACAGTGTCCACTCCTGCTCTGCCACTAGCAAAAGCACTCACTGAATTCTGAATAATGAATGTAAAAGCAACCAAGTTGTTCCTGCTTACATTTCAGATGCTTTACTTAAACTTGCATTCCCTATGAGTGTTTGCTTTTTCCAGGATGTTGTTACTTTTTTTTTTAGGCACCATATTACTCGTCTAGTGCGTAATTTGAATTGTGTCGCATCCAGGAGTTTATAGAAGGGCACAATTGGGTTGTATCTGAAGGCAGTTCAAGTTTCTGTCAATGGGGCAGTATGGTGTTTAGTGGAGGAGAGAATGTGGCACATTGACAGAGCTGGGGAACCAGGTTCAGCCTTCATAACCAGACCACCAGACCACTGTCCTGAGGGAGCACATTCCCTTGCTAGACCTTCAATCAATCAATCATGGCATTTGTATAGCGCACTACTCACCCGGAGGGTCTCAAGGCGCTTGGGGGAAGGGGGGTCTGCTATTGCTCGAACAGCTAGGTCTTGAGTTGTCTCCTGAAGGCGAGATGGTCCTGGGTCAGCCGGAGGTGGGTGGGGAGGGAGTTCCATGTCTTGGCCGCCTGGTAGGAGAAGGATCTTCCTCCGGCGGTGGCTCTTCGGATGCGTGGTACGGCGGCGAGGGCGAGGCTTGTCGAACGTAGCTGGCGGGTGGGCGTGTAGAAGGTCAAGCGGTTGTTGAGGTACTTGGGGCCCAGGTCGTGGAGGGACTTGTGTGCGTGGGTGAGGAGTCTGAACGTGATTCTCTTGCTGACGGGGAGCCAGTGCAGGTCCCTCAGGTGTCCGGAGATGTGGCTGCGTCGGGGGATGTCCAGGATGAGTCGGGCGGAGGCGTTCTGGATGCGTTGGAGTCTTTTCTGTAGCTTGGCTGTGGTTCCGGCATAGAGGGTGTTTCCGTAGTCCAGTCGGCTTGTGACGAGTGCCTGGGTGACCGTCTTCCTGGTTTCGGTCGGGATCCATCGGAAGATCTTACGGAGCGTGCGTAGGGTGTTGAAGCATGATGAGGAGACGGCGTTGACTTGTCTGGTCGTCGAGAGGGAGGAGTCCAGGATGAAGCCCAGGTTGCGTGCGTGGTCTGTTGGCTTGGGTGCGCTGCCTAGGGCCGGGGGCCACAAGGAGTCGTCCCAGGCGGAGGGCGATGGTCCCAGGACGAGGACTTCCATCTTGTCTGGTTCAGTTTCAGGCGGCTGTTCTTCATCCACTCGGCGACGTCTTTCATCCCTTCGTGTAGGCTAGTTCTGGCGGTGGCAGGGTCACTGGTGAGGGAGAGGATTAGTTGGGTGTCGTCGGCGTAGGAGATGAGGTTGAGGTTGTGTTGGCGTGCGATGGCTGCAAGGGGTCTCATGTAGACGTTGAAGAGGGTGGGGCTGAGTGATGATCCTTGCGGTACGCCGCAGATGACTTCGGTGGCCTCGGATCTAAACGGGGGGAGGCGGACTCTCTGTGTTCTTCCGGCGAGGAACGAGATGATCCATTCCAGTGCCTTCTCTTGGACACCTGTGTTGCTGAGGCGTTGGACTAGAAGCCCTTAGAAGCCCTGGTGTCTTAGCACCAGCATGTGGACCCTAATGGTGGCAATTGTGGGTTAACCTTAAAGGCCTGTCAACCACAATCCACATTGAAGTTCACCTCCAGTCTTGCAGGCAGGCCTATGAAGCAGCACACCCTAGCACAACAGTCACTGAGGTCACAGGACCCTTGAGCAGGGTGGCTCTTGGGCAGTGCGATCGCACCGGACGCTGACTTCAGGTGGGGTGTCATGCTTGCAAGTATATTATGCTTCTAAAAGCACTTGCTGCCTCCTTCACGGCCTCCAGCAATTAAAGGCAACAATAAAAATGCCATGATAACTCCGATGATTAATGTTCTTCCTAGAGAGAGATGGAGTTTTGTCAAGTGGAAGTTTTGACTCATGGAAAGGGAGTGTAGAGGGCTAATTTTCTTGCTGCAAAGAACATGTACCATTTAGATCACAAAGTGCACATAATGTAAATGGGTTAGTGGATTACTGCTTTTGTCAGTGAGATCCTTTTGGTACTTGCAGTTTATAAGTCAAAATCCTAACATAAAATAGTGAGCTATTAACTGTAATCTAAAATTAACTAAATTAACTAAATTCACAAACTTCACAGTCTCTCTGCTTCATGCACAAGCACTTTTAACATGTGCTGCCTGCTTTGGGGGCAATGGAATTATGCAAGAGGACAAAATTATGCCGCAGTGTTGACTAAATTATGCAGCAAAAAAAAAGGCTGCAGCATAATGCAGTATATTTTCAGATACTTTATTATTTTTACATTTTTACAGATGCTAACAATCTCTGGAAAAATGTTGCCTTATTAGTACCAGTGTAACATAGAAATCCAGCAGTGACAAAGGTGATCAGTCAACCTTTGCAAAGGGCCGTCCACTTCGCAGAAACACAAGTCACGTTTTTTAGTAACATTTGATCCATTTGAGCTACAATTTATTAGTTAAGATCGTCAAATTATGCAGCAGATGATGTATTATGCCTTATATTGCAGAACCAGAATTATATAGAAAACATTTGCAAACTAGGATATTTTGCCATTCATGCTTGTACTGCCCTTGTGGAAAAAGGGAGGAGAAGTGCTGATGACAGAAGCTGCAAGGCTTGGAGACAAATGGTTTGTGCTTCCACTTTTAAGCTTGTGTCTCCTGTAAGCAAATGCCACGTTTGTAGGCTTCCTCAGCCCTGCCAAGTACCACGCATCAGGCGTTAGTCAAACGCATTTCATTTCGGTGGTCCGCATCCCGGCACTGAAATGCAAAATCAAGCTGAGCGCTGCTATAATGCATGACTGAACTCCAGTGTGGCAGAGCGCTGTGCGCCCGAGATAACAGTGCACATCCTTCTCAAAATGAGGCTCAGCAGGTAAGGGACAGTTGGACTAGTGTAGACAAAGGACATACATTTCCCCTAACACTAAGAATTCCCAGGCATGCAAATGCGTGGTCAGAAACTTGGCACTGTTTGACGGTCATCTCGTACAAAGGCATTACAGGTAAGTGGATAGAAGTTAGGCTATAGACATAAGACATTAGCACATGCTCGCGACACAGAAGAAGGTCAGGAAAACACGAAACTCTTCAAACTGCACTCGGTGTTAAAATCGGGTGGCCCTCTTAAACTAGCCAGGTGCTGTTATGTAATAGTGAATAATCAAAGGCTCATTCAGAATCGAAACATTGGAGAAATGTATAGAAAACTGAATTCATTATAAAGAAACAGACTAATTGAATTTATGAAATGCATTTTACACATTTTAAACGCACGTATAAAACATTAGTACAAAACTTAACCTTAGCCTACCAAAACGTACACAATATGATTAAAATAGCATCCAAATGTACACATTTTATTTTTCTCACAATGAGAGTAAAGACTCCCGTATTCAGAAGTGAAACATTCAGTTTTGATATGGCACACATGCGGTGTGCTGACCCGGCAGCAGCATCCTTTCTGTGATGCTAGGGCTGCACAGCTCCTGAGGTTGGGACTGTCGTGCTGCTCGAGCTGTTACTGATGGTCTGCAGACTCCTGACAGTGCGGCTACCACTGCACACTGTGCGGGTAGTAGTATCATGGTTTTCTTTGCTCACCTGCCTCCTTGCTATCTATCACATGACCCTGTGTCTGCTTGGAGCTACTTGAGCGCCCCCGGTGTCCGGAGCATGGCACTTGCCTACTGACTAGCGCATACATTGGGGCGCTATTTTTGTGCCAATTCCTGGTCCATAGAAAAATATTTTTGTCCTGTGCCGGCCTCTTGCATCACACTTTTTCAGAACATGGAACAGCTTACCCCAAACACCAGGTGTGTCCCATCATACCTGCTTGTCAGTAAGTGTATGAAAAGGCCTCTCTTCAAGACCACTGAACTGTATTTCCGAACGGGTCAGCTTTTTGTTGTTTTAGAGTCAATGCACCTGATGCACTGAGAGGTTGTCTCCAAATGCATAGAAGGCATTGTTTGTCTTTTTTCCTAACATCAACCATCAGGCCTTACATGGCGATCATGGGCAGGATGAGCAACGTTGGGACACTTTCCCTAAGTGGGCTAATTTGCCTTCCTAAAGTTCCACTACTGTAGATGTGAAGGTGTTGTGGTACTGCTGACCCGACAGGGTTTTCGACTGTGGAACTGGTTTAGGTCTCCCCTACTTTAAATGAGGCAGGGCAGTGCTTAATATGTAAAATAATAAGTGCCAGGGCCCGAACCAGGCGGCCACTGCAGCTTGCAGCACCCATCACCCCCATCTCTCTTGCCAGAAAGTGAGACAGTTCATATTATTGAAGTCTCTGTTTAATATATTGTTTCTCTGCAGCCTCGCATGGAAACAGGTGTCCAACCGAGGCTGTGGGCTGTGCCATGCTACTACTAAGTGTTGTGACATTATACTGTTCACAAGAAAGTGTCACTCATAGTCGCTGAATGTCACTCATAATTTCACTGAAATTATGAAAATGTCACACGTAAGCAATCTGAAACCTTGGCAGCTATGCTTCTTGCATTTCTTCTCTTAATAGAGCGCAGCTGCGGGGTGATTGTGTGCCTTTGTTAACATTTTCATGTTAATGGCAACACCCTTCATGAGCTGCAATTAACATGAAAACTTTAACGAAGGCACACAATCACCCAGCAGCCCAGCTCTATTAGGAGAAGAAATGAAGTAAGTCTATAAACACAGTGTGTGCTTTTAGGTGATTCTAAAAGCACATGCTGTGTTTGGTGCTGCATTTCTTTACTTTTCTCCTAGAGTGTGGCTGCGGGGCAGATTGTGTGCTTTTGTTTAAAGCATTTGTTAATCGCAGCTCGTGACGGGCTCTGCAATTAACATGAATACTTAAACAAAAGCACACAATGCGCCCCACAGCCACACTCTAGAAAACAAAAGTAATTTAGCAAGTGCTGCCTCATTGGGAGGGAGCACTTGCTAAATGCCTCCTCCTCTGCAAGTTGGAAATGCCAGTTTTTCATGCTGCTGCAGCGGCGGCGCAAATGCTCCCGGGGGATGTGTGTGTGCGCCACACACAGCGGTGCGCACTCGGGGGCACTGAGGTGCGCGCGGGCAGGTGCACACCTTCAAGGGAACACTGGTCACTTCCGGTAAATCTCCGCTCACCAGGACCGATCCTTCCGATTCAGAATCCGTTGACCGTTTATCAGACTGGGAGTCCGGTTCTAACTCTGACCCTGTCCCAGTCATAATGTAGAAGCTGCCTTTATGATGTGATACCAAATATCTACTTTAAAGGTCAGTAGAACCTTGACACAAAATAATTAAATAAAAGTTACTGAAGCTGTTGAAAGTAAAGATTCTTTTGTAACGTAAGGCGTGCCTAAGAGAGATACCAGAACAACGCAGGATGCTAGCTTAGCCACAAGTATTTTAGCATATCACATTTAGAAATATGTCTGGTACGTGCTATGATATTGCAATAATTTTTTATGGAAAAGTACCAAGGCTAATACATTGCATTATAGGGGAAAGTCCCAAAAGCTGCCTACTTAAGAAATGTAGTCAGCAAGAGTGTATTTTGGCCCATAAATGGTATAGCGCAGACTAGGCCTTTGCTAATTGGTCAAGTATTTGATGCTTAATTTGTATTACTTGCACTATGATGCTGTATCCTCTGTGGTTTGTGTCAATAGAAGCTGTCAGAGACATCACCTCTTTAAACACTAAGCAGCTATGCTGACTATATCTGTGCTGCACATATTTGTATTATCTTGTCATCTATAATACATTTTCTCTATCATATGTGCTGATTACTATTATTTCATTTAGGCTACCACATTTGGTGAGAGAATGCGACTCTAGAATGCATGTCTTCTGCTGCGGCGGGCTGCTGCCTTCCCCTTTGAGTGGAGGTCTGAGGTCTGACCATGACGCTTCCCTGCTTTCGAGGTCTCTCTCTCTTCCTCTGCTCTGGGCTGGATGCTGCCGCTGGCCGTGAGTAGTTGTCACATCTCTGGGCTGCTCTTGCTCCATTTTTCTCTCAGCGCATAATGTTGTCTTTTGCGAGCCTTACCCTCATCCTCGTGGTTGGGTGTTTTGGCATTTTGTGATTTGTGTATTTTTGGGTACGTCGCCACGCTGTCAATGACGGCTCTGTTGGTGACTGTCTCTCTCTGGTATGCACTTCTGGTGCTGGGCCAGTGCTGCACCATCTTGTTGTCTCTAGCCTCATTGGGACACAGTTGCCGTCTCCCTGCGTATTTCCCTTTGGTTGTCCTTGGCGGTGGGCCATTTGAAAAGGGGAGGAGTAGTTGTTTGTTCTCGGTTTTGGGTTTCCTCTCATGTATAGCCTCTGATTGTGCTGTCCTCTGTTTTATTCCCTCACTTTTTCAGACTGCTGTCGTTGCCACTGGGTGACTGTTGGGTCACAGGCCCCATTGATTTTGCACTACTGGTACAGTTCTCTCTATCTATGCCGCCTGACCATGTGTTTCTATATTTACTCAGGTGCGTTTAAATTTGGATTTCAGTTACTGAGCTGTCGCCCTCACCCCAGGGCACTGGAGAGGGCAAATATTCAGCAATTTTTCCTTGCCAGCAGTGACTCTCTGATTCTAAGCAGCCCTTTGACTGACGGTGGGTCAGAGAGGGTGAAGTCCTGCAGTTCCCTGACTTGCCAGAAGAGACTACCAAGCCAGGGGCCGAAGGCTTCAGACGTGAGTAACACAAGAGGTTGGTGGGCATTCCCGGACAGGACATCACTAGGTGAGTGCTGGAGGAGGTTCCCCTCCTCAGATTTTGGGGGGTAGCAGGTATTGGTTCATGTTGTAGAGATAGCAGGCAGTGCTCCCCAGGTTTAGGGTTGATGCAGGAATTGCTCCCTGGTTTGGCACAGGTATTGAGTGCATGACAATGTCATAGGGGAGCTAGCAGGTGGTGCTTCCCCGTGTGTTGCAAGAGGTATTTGGCGCCGGTTTTTGTGACATCCCTGGTGTTGGTAGCCACATTATAGTGTAGCCAGAGAGCGGTCGGCTCTGGTGTTCTGCCTCCTCCTGGACACCAAGGGTGATCTTCAGATGTGAATAGGTGTGCACCTACTCACAACAGTGAGGTAGTTTGTATTGTATCCTTTGTTATTGTATTGCACGCATTTATTTGAAGTGCTGTTATTTTTTATGTCTTTGATTGTTACATGATGTATTGGGATTCATTGAGACTATTACTATTTTGCGAGTGACCTTTCATATATTGCTAGATCTCAAATGAATGATTACCAGTCGCCTTAATACAAATTTTACTTTGAAATGTCACAATACTATGTTGATATAAACTGTTGAATTGACTAACAGACCTCCTGACGTTTACTTTGTATTGGACGGATGACCCTCTGCCTGTGTGATATTTCTTATCACACTTGAAGTCCCCATTATCCTCTTTCTGTTTCCACTAATAATATTTTGGGACTAGGTTGGGAGAACATCACTCAGCCATAGCGAACAGTACAACACAGTGCCGCTGCACAGGGACTGAATTCCTACTTCTGTATTTCATGTGTATGCCTGTAACCTTTTATACTGTCCAAGGAACGCCAGTACTACAGGACTCTTTTCTCTCCCTTTCCAACTTGTGAATGCTTTGGTGAACTAGTAGCAATTGCATTGTTTGTTTGAATGACGGGCGGCTTCCTCTTCTTTTTCAAAGGCTTCAGACTGGCCGAAAGTGTGTGGTAACATTTGTCCTTCCTATTTTGTCACCTGGCATTAACCTTACAAAAGCCACCTTTTGTTTCTCTGTGTCCAGTATAACTGAATTGTTGGTAATGCAAGTAGGGTCAGTGCTTTTGCACACACTTGCAATACAAAGTGAGATGGTAAAGAAAAGGAAAGCAGGAGAAGGTGGACAGGACAGAGTCCTCGAGCATATACTAATGGGTAGAATGATGAGCCAGCAGAAAGGGGAAGTTCAGGCTCCCCTGCCCAACACCGATTACACACCAGCATTCTCTGCCACAGGGGCACAACGCACCAGCTGTCCCATGATGAACAGACCTTTGCAAACTAAATAGAACTTTCAATAGCATGTTTCAAATATTGCTACTTTTGTAACAATGGGACAGGAAGCAGCTTATGCGGCTTCCAAGTTCTGTAGAAAGAAAACTTTGCTGTTGAAATTATGCACAAAAAAACAAAATACAATACCGCGTCTTATTGATAATACGTGGAAACAACTTTTTGATGATAATTGACTAGATGGCACATTTACGACCGAAGCACGGCGAACTTTGGCATGGGACATCTGCATTTATGCACATCAGACAGCCCACAATATCATCACACTAGAAAGGCCTTAAATAGAACACAGCTCTGCCTTAACAGGCTCACAAAGAGAGTTTTAGTCATCCCAATTCCAGCACCACCACACTGCACTTCCCCCCCTGTAGTACAAAAGAAAGTACTAAAAAATGACACTTCTAAATGCCATACACTTCTTGACCAACTGGTAGAGGGAAGGCTGCAAGTAAACGCCTTAACAGCTACTAACTCCAGATCATACTGTAGAAGCCACGTTCTGTGGTGATACCAAATGCAGCAAATTTGTAGGCCCTGTTAAGTTGTCATGACCAACTCTGCGCACTAGCATTATTCTGCTATAAAGAAATAGCTTCAGTAATGCAAGGCTTGCTCATAAACAAATACGTGGCAGGAGAAGATGCTCGCTTCAGCACGTACACTTGCATATCACATTTCTCAATCATGTCTTTGGACATCTCTATCCTGTTGCAATCATTATGTGGAAAAGCACCAGACTTATATCTTGCATTATAGTGGAAAGTCCCAGAAGCAGATTTGGGTCACGCAGCCAGCAACAGTACCTTTCGGTCCTTAAATGGTATGCAACCATTTAGGGCCTCGTTAATTGGTCATACGAATTATGCTTAATTTGTGCAACGTATAATATGATGCTACATCCTTTGTGGTTTGGGCCTATAAAAACTGTCAAGCACGTCACCTCAGTGGGCACTCAGTGATTTTACTGGTGCCTCCGTGCTGCACGTTACTCTGTTGTTGGTTTCTTAATAAACCCTGTGGTCTAACCCTTGACGGAGAACTATTTGTGTGGATTCATTTCTTGCTTATATTTCAGGTTCCACATTTGGTGGAGAATGCAGCTTCCAGACCATTGACGATTTCGCTGACTGGCGGCCTGGACTCCAGCTTCCTTCAGGGTTCGGAGACCTGAGGTTCAAGGACCTTTTACTTTGTCTTCCTCTCTCCTCCGCCTCCCTTGGAACGCTGGGGGCCTGCCTGCCAGTAAGTTGACTTCGCTTTGCCTCTGGCCCCCTGCTCTCTCTCTTCTTTCCCTGTCTTGTTCTCATGTCAAGGGTTGTTTGCTTATGCCCTGGCGGCATCTCTCGGGCCTGTGTTACTGACTTGTGGGACACGCAAATGGCCATCATTATGCCTATACTTATCACTTTCTTCTGTGTTCTTTTTGTGGCCCTCGTGATTTATGTTTCAGTTTGTCACCATTCGCGTGAGGACTGCGCTCCTGTTTAGTGTCTGCTCACCGTTCATAGAAGCCGACAGGCTCTCGCTCTCTCTCTCTCTCTCTCTCTCTCTCTCTTCTAGTGCTGGGCGTAGTTTTTGATCTCTGACACCGCTGCCGCCCTCTGCCAGAATACTTTACATGTGCATCTTTGCCCTCTGATACAGTTTTTGGTCCGGATACCCTCCCCACCTGGCCGGTGACAGCGCCCTTCTGCAAGTTCCCAGCCCGCAGTGACTCCCCGGTGCCCAGCAGCTCCTACCTGACGGTGCCTAACGGAGGGCGACCTACTGCATCCCCTGTCTTGCTGGCAGAGAGTCCTCGGCTGATGGGGGTGGTGGACCTACAAGGATTTTTTCCTTTGACTGGAACAGAGGTCGGTACGCTTTGCCAGACTCAACAGACGCCGGTAAGTCTCTTTTAGGAGTTCCGTACTCCAGTTTGGGTGGTAGCAGGTAGCTCCTCGTTGTAGAGTGTAGCGGTTTCGCTCCCCAGGTTTTGGGTGGTAGCAGGTAGCCCCCCGTTTTAGAGTTGTGGCAGTTAGGCTCCCCAGGTTCAGGGGGTGGCGGCTTTGCCCCCCTGACTGCGCGCACCCTGTTTGGTACAGGTACGATATCGTGGGAGTGGCGGTCCCTAGACTGCCCCTCTCTTGGTTGCAACAGTTTCTTGGGCACCAGTTCTCCAGGTCCCTGTACTCCGGTCCCGGCACCAGTTGCCTCGCCCCAGCGCCACTGGACCCGGGTACCCAGTGGGCCGCTGCCTCCTCCTGGACGCCTGAGGCGGCCTCCAGCTGTGCCTAGGGGGTTACCCTGGGCACAGAACGGGGGGAGTATTAGTAGACCTGTTTGTTATTATCGAATTGATTGTTGTTCACTTGCTTATTTTTGTGGGATTCCTTGCATTTTACCTTGCTGTACTGCAGAAGCCTCTTAATCTAATGACACCATTTAACTAGGATTTTAGGGCACAGTGAAGTCTCTGTCAGACATACTCTCTCCTTGGGTATTACGACGCTAACATGACTGACACTCGATGCTGCTAATATGTCTGACTGATCAACATCTATTGTCCAGTACGCCGTCGTCCACCAATAATAAACAGGGCAAGTGACTCCCTGCGTCCTGTCTCTTGACCCAATAAAAGGGGCCCTCCCTTATTCGTCTGGGATTAGTGTAAAGGCACTACACACACACACACATACTTTAGTACACAGCCTCTTTGACAGCGCTGCGCGCAGGGATGCATTCTGTTTCATGTGTGTGCCTGCCTTGAATGTAGAGTTCACCACCTTGCACTATTTAGTGAATTACCTGAAAGGCTCCAATTCCGCCTAGCCGCCCCTTCCGCCCGATTATGGGGTCACGGAAGATTGCAAGGAGGCGGGATTACTAAACTTCCTTCCCACAACTATTCTGTCACCTTCTCTTCTGTTCATGGGACGCCAGTAATTAGCACCCAGAACTATTCCTATACCTATTCTGTCGTCTTCTCTTCTGTTCATGGGACGCCAGTAATTAGCACCCAGAACTACTTTCTCATTCTCACTGATGTCCGCTGGGGTGAACTTGAATCAATTGCTCTGTCTGTTTGCCTGACGAACGGCTTTGCTTGCTACCACATTAGCTGGAGAGTGGCCGAGAAGTATATGACCACGTTCGTCAACCTACTGTGGTGGTGTCTGTCCAGTATACAGCGCGAGGCCCCACCAATCTGTCCGGTGTGTTTGCCCTGTCCCTGTTTAGCGCTTGCACGCCACACACTGCACACTCACATCCCACAATGGGAAACTCGCTTGGTAAATACAAATTGGATGGCAGCCAGCCAGCCCCCCCCAAAGACTCCCCGGCGTACAATGTGGCTCTAAGCCAAGGACTCCACTCCATACTATTTGTCCACAAATGGCATGACATGACAGCTAATCGACCAGACCTTCAGTTCCCGCGACAGGGAACATACGACATAAAAAAACTCTTATATTTGAGACAGATGTTAAAA
This sequence comes from Triturus cristatus, assembly GCF_964204655.1. Lineage (NCBI taxonomy): Eukaryota > Metazoa > Chordata > Amphibia > Caudata > Salamandridae > Triturus > Triturus cristatus. The sequence continues at coordinate 960,604,520 of NC_140584.1, read as the reverse complement.
CTAAAAGGAAAGAAAATACGGCCAGTTGAATGGGAGTGTTACCATAGCTGGGACATTGTATTGCGCGATAAGCGCGCAACTAACGACGTAAAGTCAAAAGCCCATAAAGAGCTGGTAGAAGTGAAAAACAGGGTGCTCAATGAGATCAGTAAAACAAAAATAAAAGAGGATTGGAGGAAAACACAATTAGATGTTGTAGGGGTATACCCATGTATACCATTAGCAAAGGATAACAAAACAGCAAAGGAAGATCAGGGAGGAGAAGACACAGTACTAGAAGACTTATTGTTGGGGCGAATGCGACCAACGCCAGCATCACACTCAGCTCCCACAGACGAACCTCCTGAGCTAACAAAGGAGCAGCAGGCAGACGCCGTAGACTTAACGCATAAGCTTATCAATGAGGAAGTTACCAAAATACACTTGGACGCCGTCCAAGACATTGCGGTTTTGCAGCTGATGAGGACGGAAGCAGTCTTGCAGCCAAAAAAACCAGTAAACAAAAAAAACAGTAAACAAAAAAAACAGTTGCAGTCTCAATGTACAAAGAAAGAGATAACACAACCAAGACTGATAGACCATAAATGGCAGCAACAATTCGAGGACGAATTAGCAGACCACGCTAGGTCCCTATCACGGTGGCAGGCCTTGGTTTGGGACCTGTGCACCTACATATTACAAACAAAGCATGACATAAAAGTGCTCGAACAGGCGGCAGAAGGCCCTTTACAGACACAGACTCCGACACAGGCTGCACCCTCAGGCAGACGTCACAGCCTAGGAGACATACACTCACCACAAACACACAAAAGATTACTGAAATCAGACACAAAGAAATGTCAGGACTTACTACAGAAAATGGTGGAGGACAACTTAACGATAGCTGCCCTCATACAACGGTACAACAGACAATATCTATCAGAAGTACTGTCACTAGCGCGCGCTCAATTACTGGATAAAGGCGCACACGTTCACAACCTATATATACAGAAGGAAAAGGTAGCATACACAGGTACTACAGGAATAGCCCCACAACTACCTCCACAATATGAGTGGGATACGGCACAGTTCGGTTTCACAGACTCAGACTTTCAAACATATACAGAGGACGAACTGAAAGACAGACTACAATATGCGGTGCACAAGCTGCAACAGTGGAAACAGCTGATACAGACATTTGCGGTGTTGGAAGTAGCGCAGTCCCTCTCCCCTCAGATAGGGACATCAGCACCATCCACAGCTGCTACACACACACTGATAATGCCCCTTAGAGAAATACCCAGTGCCTCAGAGGACGAATTAGCGTATGTCCATGTCCCCTGGTCTAGACAAGACATTATGTGTTTTACCAAGGACTTCCCGAAGCTTAGAGATGAACCAAGGAAATGGTACACAGAACTAGATAGGATGGTGGGCTTGGGAGGACTCTTATGGCGAGATTTTGACGTCCTGTTCAATATAATAGTTCCAAAGGACTTATGGGAAGACTGTAAAAAGCATGTGGACTGGCCCACGGGGGAACCAGCAAGAGGGAAGGGAGGGGCACCAGGAGGTGAAGTAAACGACAAATATAAAGAAGTAGTAAAATATTTAAAAGACAAAATACCAGAAGACAAGGTAGACTGGAACAAGATCACACACACAAAGCAGGAAAAGGATGAGAGCGTGAACGTGTATTATGACCGCTTGCTACAGGTCTATCAGCAGAATAGTGGGTTGAAAAACCCAATGGGGGAAGCAATGCCAGCTTTCGTCACCACTTTTGTCCAAGGTCTGAGGCCACCCATTAAAACACACCTACAAACTTCTTTTGTTTGCTGGCAGCAAGAGCCCGTAGAAAAGGTGCTAGCAGCAGCACGATACTGCTCTGACTACCAGTCAAACGAACAGTCAATGGAGGCAGAAAAGATAAGAAAGGAAAAAGTAAGACTGATGGTGGCGCATTAAAAATTCTACTCAAACAGGCCAGGAAGAGAGAGGGGCAAGGGTAGGGGTAGGGGCCTAGGTAGGCAACAGAACAACAGGTCCACCTCCCTACCACCCCCAGGTACAGCTTGTTTCTACTGCAAGGACCCGAGCCACTGGAAAGCAGATTGCCCCCTATTGAAAAAGAAATACTCGGAAGAGAGGCCAACGCAGAATAGGAGACAAAATGAACAATATCAGCACAATGCCCAGCACACGGAGTATAGAAATAATGAACTACAGGGATACCAGCCCACCGACATGCCCCCAACACAACAAGACTGGGCTGGGAGGGACGAGTGGGGACAGCAGGAAAATACTTTCCCACCGCCACCCCAGAATTTATTTTAGGGCTGCCCGAAAGTGGGAGACTGCATAATAGCTCCAGCAATAGCAGTGGACCAATCAGGTCCATACATACAAGGGACGGTCATGGGAAAAGCTGTGACCTTCTTGATAGATATAGGAGCGCAAAGATCAATGCTAAAGGCGTCAGCGGCGCCGGAAGCACCACTTTCGGGAACGAAAATTACTGCAGTCGGAATGACAGGACACCCAATAGATGAATACCTTACACAGCCATTACAATTCAAGGTAGGCACAATAACTGTCAACCACCAGTTCATCCTCAGCAGATTCTGCCCAGTAAATTTACTAGGGAGGGATTTGCTTTGTAAAATGCAATGCACCATACACTGCTCACCAACAGGGGTATTTCTGGAGAGTAGACCACACGGTCTGATGCTACAGGCCTTCATGACCTGCACTGACTTCGTCATCCCACCAGAATTGCGGGACAGTGTGCCACCCCAGGTCTGGGCCACAAGCGCAAATGATGTGGGGCAAGTGCTGAATTACCTCCCAGTGCAGGTCACCTTGAAGCCGGGAGCACCCCTCCCGAGAGTACCGCAGTACAAAATTTCAAAGGAAGGGGAGGAGGGCATAGCACCAGTGATCAAGGACCTCCTGAGGCAGGGGATAATTAGAGAAATACGCTCTAGCCCGTGCAATACGCCCATACTCCCTGTAAAGAAAGCATCCAAGGGCCCAAATGGAGCACCTGTATATCGTTTTACACAGGATTTGAGAGACTTGAACAAAATAGTGGTTCCCTCTTTCCCAGTGGTTCCAAACCCAGCAACGATATTGTTTAATATCCCAGTCGCAGCAACACACTTCACAGTACTGGATTTGAGTTCAGCCTTCTTCACCATTCCACTGCACCCTAACAGCCAATCATATTTTTCGTTCTGCTTTAGATCAAAACGCTACACATGGTGTCGTCTTCCACAAGGTTTTACAGAATCACCGTCTATCTTCACAAATGCCCTGAAGACAGATCTAGACACCCTAGTGTTAGGAAGCGGCTCAACTCTTGTCCAGTACATAGATGACTTGCTGCTGGCCTCCCCTTCAAGGGAGGCTTGCATACAGGACACCATTGCTGTCCTATGCCATCTAGCGATGAAAGGATACAAGGTTTCCCCGAAGAAATTACAGTTTTGCCTCACCGCTGTGAGGTATCTAGGCCATGAACTATCGGAGGGGACAAGGAAACTACTACCGGACAGGATCTCAGCTATTACTCATTTTCCCCGACCACGTACACAAAAGGATGTTAGGGCATTTTTGGGAGTGGCGGGATATTGCCGCCACTGGATCCCAAATTTCTCCCTCATCGCGAAACCATTGCAAGCACTGACACACAAAGAGGTCCCAGACATAGTACCTTGGCCCCCGGATTGTGAGATAGCATTTAACAGGCTAAAGAGCGAACTGAGTGGGGCACCAGCATTAGGGCTCCCAGATTACAGCAAAGATTTCCACCTGTTCTGTCACGAAAAGGGGGGATGCTCACTGGGGGTACTGAGTCAGAAGCACGGATCTTACTACCGCCCAGTGGCATACTACTCAGCCACATTAGACCCCGTGGCCTCTGCCCTCCCGCCTTGCCTCTGAGCGGTGGCGGCAGCAGCACTAGCAGTAGAACAGTCAGAGAACATAGTGCTGGCACACACCATGATGTTGCACGTTCCCCATGCAGTGGACACACTACTGACGTCCACAAAGACCCAGCACCTAACAAATGCCCGTCTCACTAGGTATGAACTAATTCTATTAGCACCACACATAATGATCAGATGTACCACTTTGAATCCAGCATGCCTTTTGCCAACAGAGCACGAGCTGGACGACCTACAATCAGATGATGCCTTTCATGATTGCACATTAGCAATTGACAGACATACCAAGGTACGCCCAGACCTACGGGACACACCACTTCCCGATGCACAAAGGGACCTGTTTGTAGATGGGTCATGTCTTAGGGACGGTCAGGGAACTTTGCAGGCCTCCTATGCCATAGGCACAGCCCATAAACTGCTGGAGGGTGGTAGGCTAGTAAAAGCTAAAAGCGCACAAGCAGCCGAACTCGTGGCACTCACGAGGGCATGCACATTGGCCAAGGGAACAAGAGCAAACATATACACCGACTGCCAATATGCCTTCGGGGTGGTCCATGACTTTGGCCAGCTCTGGTCAATGAGGGGATTCCTCACATCAGCAGGCCAGCAAATACAACACGCACAATTGATAAGCGACCTCCTCCATGCCCTGCTACTACCTTCAAAGATGGCTGTCATCAAATGCGCAGCACATACTTCAGCAAAAGACTATGTGTCAAAAGGGAACGCATTCATTGATGGGGAAGCAAGGAGAATAGCACTGACCGGCTGTCAACTAGCTATGCTACAAATGACAAGCCCAAGCAACAACACAGAGGCCACAGATGATACCTTACATTTCGACCCCATACATATTCAGAGCAGAGTAGGGAAAGAAGAAAAAGAAGAGTGGGTAAAGGGTGGGTGTGTGCAAAACAGGGAGGGACTGTGGACAGGGCCCAGTGGGAAAATATGCCTACCTTCATCAATGCTCCCCTCCATGGCACGTCTCTTTCACGGTCCCACACACATTGGCAGGGACGGCATGATCAGACTATTTGCCCAATGCTGGTACAACTGCAAATTCCGCCAGACAGCAGAGAGACTTTGCAGACAGTGCACTGTTTGCGCAAGTACAATACTGGGAAGGGCACGCAAACTGCACCTGGTCATTTCCCCACTCCCCACGGACCATTTGAAAGCCTTCAAATGGACTTCATTGACATGCCCCCCACCCACAAGTACAAATACGTATTAGTGATCGTATGCATGTTCAGCAAATGGACAGGAGCATACCCGACAAAGAACTGTGATGCACATACGGTTGCTAAATGCCTCCTCCAAGAACTGATCCCACGCTTTGGAATACCTGCCCTTTTGAGCTCCGACAATGGGCCAGCATTCATCTCCCACATCATAGGGGGAATATGCAAAGGACTTGGGGTAAAACAGAAATTACACTGCTCATATCACCCCCCTGCTGCGGGCGCAGTGGAAAGAAAGAATGGGGTGCTGAAAAATAGAATTGGGAAAATATGTGCATCAACTGAACTTTCATGGGTAGATGCACTACCACTAGCTCTGTTGGCTATGAGAAGCACACCCGATAGAGTAACGAAGCTAAGCCCCCATGAGATACTGTTTGGCCGTCCCATGAACATTGCAGGCCATATGTCCACGGCCCCACTATCAGTTACAGATGATTTACTTTTATGTTATTGCAAGAAACTAACTGAGACTTTACGTTATCTTCACCGCCAGGTACTGCAGGCTCTTCCAGAGGCAACAACCCCACCGCCGCATGACCTGCAGCCTGGCGACTGGATCTGGGTTAAAGCCCACACCCGAAGGCACTGCCTTCAGCCAAGGTGGAAAGGCCCCCATCAAGTCATCCTCAGCACAGCAACAGCAGTCAAGTGCAAAGGCCTGACGTCTTGGATCCACAGCTCCCACACCAAGAAGGCGGACGAACCAGACAACGAGAAGCAAGCGCCGCCAGCACCACCTGCGGCATCTGAGGCACCTCGCAGGTACAACCTCCAATCAACAACGCAAGACAAAGACAACGGAAGACAAGAGGCAGACACCTGCTCGGGGCAGGCCAGGCCTCCAACGGACAACAGAAGACACCAGAAGCAAGCTACCTTTCAAGGGAGTGCCTACTGTCACGTGCTAGTAACCTCTGACAGTACCACATCAAGGCATCAACGTTTTTCTTTTAATGGTTGACTGGTGCCTGCACCAATGAAAACTTAGGAGGTGCAGCGCCCGCTAGTTAGAATTGAAGATGGTGCTCCAGAACTGAACTTTATGCAGAGGCCTACAACAGACACCAGCCGCGATCAATGACAACAAACAGGTCGGGACGGCTTCGGTCTGTACAAGTGGGAGTTGAAGAGTCACGACTAACAATTCACATCGGGTTGTTGGTGTTCTAGAACTGACTGTGCCAAATCCCCCCCTGTTGAGTGGGCTGAGAGATCTGATTCTGCAGGACATTTCATTCCCCGCCTTTGGGCTACAAGCCACAACACAAGACATCGCCAACACACGCCTTGATATCTTGGACTGCATAATTGAGGAAATAAAAGACATCGGATTGAGCATTACCAGAGACTGTATCTGAACTGATGGGAAACAAAGCAGCAATGCAGAGAAGAAAGAAAAACGAAAGGATATGGCCTTCAGTGCTAGTAGCGGTATTAACACCAGTACCCGCAATAATAGTGACTGCCCTAATAATAACATTCGCAGATGAGCTTGAAATACCATTCATCAACGGCAGACAAGGGGATGAGGGGGGTACCAATGATACTAAAGACGCAGAACACATTGAGTTTGAAAATGAAATGATTTTAACACAAATTGGGAATGAAGGCAAAGGGAACGAACGGTGTGCTGTGGGATGAGTACGATGGGAATCAATATGTTGAAATGCTCAAAATGTATGTGCACATCATGAACATTTCTGGATGTTACGTTTGCACACATTTGCCCACAAACACAGAAAACAGCATGCAATACAATGTAATACCGGTTTCCAAATATGTGGGGTGTATCCTAATGCGAAACATGCTCCATCACCAACATAATATGTCAGTGTCAGTAGCTACACAGGAAGATAGGACAATAACGAAGGAGGGTGGGAAGACACCTGGGAGGAAAAAACAGCCGTGCATAAATATGTGGCCGACTCAAAGGGACACGGACATGTTAGGCACACTTGATGAAGATGCCAGAAATATGGAACGAAAGGGAGGAGCAGGTGGGGAAAAAGGGGGAACAAGAAAAGAGGGACAGTTGAAGGTACCAAGATTTAGAATAGGGCAAGCACCGCCTGCCCCCTCCTGTATACAAAATACTGAAACACAAGTAGTGCCACCGAAAAGGATACCTAAATTGCCCCAGGAGGGAAAAAGCTGCACAATCCCACAGCTAATGCAGAAAGATGCATGGAAGGACTGTGTCTCATTTGGGTGCACTCTAGGAGAAATGGCGCAAGGAGAACAGGGTCTGCTGGACTGTGAGGATAGGGTTAACAAAATTAAGGGAATAGCTGTAGAAAAGGCAGCCATGAAGGGGATTGGGGAGGAGAAGGCGGAACCATTTTTTGTGGGTAACAGCGTCTGCTCACACACAACACGTCTGTCACGACTTAGGAGCAAGAAAAGGGGATTATCGCCCGGACTAATGGGGTATAAAGGATTGTTCTTTGTATGTGGCCAATGGGCATACTTCTACCTACCCCCAGGATGGCATGGCAGTTGCTACCTTGCCTACATCATACCAAAGATAAATCATTTCTCTGATATAGGCCAGATTGCACTCCAAGGGAAATCGCAGAAAAGGGCCCGGAGGACGCCAGAATGGCTGGACCACGTATTCACGGCTATAGGAGCGATGGTTCCATGGGCAGGGGTTATCTACTCCACAGAAAGAATACATCAGCTAGCAAGGATGATTGAGGACTTAGCTAGCTCAACGGCAGCAGGCATGGGAAACATTACGGAGGAACTCACAGCTATGAGGGCTGCAGTGCTGCAGAACAGGGTTGCGTTAGATATCATTTTAGCAAAAGAGGGTGGAGTCTGCCACATCATCCAGCAAAAGTGCTGTACATATATACCTGATAACAGCGTAATATAGATGATGCAATTAAAAGAATTATAGACATCAGGGATGAAGCACACGGCATACATACTGGGAGCATGTGGGACAAAATGCTATCATGGCTGGCCGGCTGGGGTTCATGGATACTGGAAGTAGGCATAGTTATAATAGCAGCGCTGATTACCCTGTGTGTGATGTGCCACGTTTGCCCAGCATGCTGCACGGCCCTGGTGTCCCGTTTTGCGCATCATGGACACCACAGCAGGTGGCGTGCGCAACATGGACACGATACAAAGAATAATACAGAGGCAGATGAAGAAGGAGAGGAGCTGGGGATAATAGCATAGGGAATGGTGATTTGGTATCAGATGGGGCAATGTAGAAGCCACGTTCTGTGGTGATACCAAATGCAGCAAATTTGTAGGCCCTGTTAAGTTGTCATAACCAACTCTGCGCACTAGCATTATTCTGCTATAAAGAAATAGCTTCAGTAACGCAAGGCTTGCTCATAAACAAATACGTGGCAGGAGAAGATGCTCGCTTCAGCACGTACACTTGCATATCACATTTCTCAATCATGTCTTTGGACATCTCTATCCTGTTGCAATCATTATGTGGAAAAGCACCAGACTTATATCTTGCATTATAGTGGAAAGTCCCAGAAGCAGATTTGGGTCACGCAGCCAGCAACAGTACCTTTCGGTCCTTAAATGGTATGCAACCATTTAGGGCCTCGTTAATTGGTCAGACGAATTATGCTTAATTTGTGCATCGTATAATATGATGCTACATCCTTTGTGGTTTGGGCCTATAAAAACTGTCAAGCACGTCACCTCAGTGGGCACTCAGTGATTTTACTGGTGCCTCCGTGCTGCACGTTACTCTGTTGTTGGTTTCTTAATAAACCTGTGGTCTAACCCTTGACGGAGAACTATTTGTGTGGATTCATTTCTTGCTTATATTTCAGGTTCCACAATACCAGGATATAGGGCTCTCGCTAGCACGTGCAGAATTAATGGCCAACGGTCCTCAGGCCCACTGTGCGTATGAGCTTCAAGCCACGGCCCTAGAAAAAGACAGACTACAGGAACAGCGCCCCCTCTCTCCAGATTATAGTTGGGATGTAGCCAAATTTACGTTCACAGATTTCTTTCCAAGTGCCCACAACACCCACATTGATAATGCTGCTGTGAAATGTGTCCCCTCCAACTGGGAAGAAGGAAAATAAGGTAGCATATGTACATGTCCTATGGTCCAGAGCAGATCTCATGGACTTTACCAAAGACTTTCCGAAATTACGAGAAAAACAAAGAAGAGGGTACACAGAACTAACGAGACAGAAAGGGAGACAAATAGGTGGAATGGAATGCACACTAACTATACCCATTGTTCCAGGACCACTAGATTTAAATACAGCAGCCATAGTCTGTCAATTAATGTAATTTGAGTTAGCCATATCTGATTTCCAGCTTCTAAGGCACAAAAATACACTGGAAAGTGTGTTTCAGACCGCTCGAGGAGACCTGACCTCTCCTGAGACACTTAGCACCCCTGATAATTTCATAGAGTAAAAAGAGTGAAAAACAATAGTTACTGAGAAATGTTCTACCCAGCAAGGCATTTGATATGATATATTGAAGGGTTAAAGAAAACTCTTTTGGTCTGGCTTTGAAATAACGATCCTGGCTGGCCACAGACTCTGGGCATTATGCCAAGACCAAACCACACACTACAACAGTTTTCTGTGGGTATGAACAGAACTGGTTAAAAAGAATTTTATTCATAGCGGAGAATGGAAAGGAATGCAAAACGAAGATAAGTGTTATTTTGTGTATATGCACTTTAATAAGTTTTGCTGCAACTGTTTGTTTCCTAACATTTTCATTTTCAGATGCAAGAACGTCGGGGAAAAGATGTTTGTTTCTCATACGTGTCTGTTTTATGTCTTGTTTCATGGTATGTCTCTTGACAATTGACATTGTAAGGGCCAGAGTGATGGAATCCACAGGTCCCCCACCCCTATTTCCAAGAGGCATTTACAACAGGAGACACTTGCTGTTTTATGGTTTAAATATTTTTATTGCAGGAGGTGTCAATTGGTGTACACCAGCAAGAAGGAGCTATGCGGCCAATCGGGCCACGGAGGGCCTCAGTGCAGTGTAATGACATAATAAGTTACAAAGAAAACAATTTCTGAAAATAAGAGTAACAACACAGCGCCCCACTCTAGCCCAGAAAGAGAAAGAATGGAGAAAGAAGGAATAGGATAGCGCACGCCTATATCCTCCACCACCCCCCCGCAATCCTGGCATGTCTAAATGTGAGCAGCCCCCTAGTTTGAGGGGCTAACCTCTGACGTGAGAGTGTTCGGTGTCGTCAGGCATAGAAGGCGGAGGTATCTTGGGCATGTCAGTTCCCTAAAGTCTTGTGCTAAAAGGGCCAGAAATGGCTGCCATAATTCACTAAACTCAGAGCCTGTGCCTGCTATGGTGAGTGCAATCTTTTCCATGCCTAGTATGTGCCACAGTCGATGAAGCCACCCGGAGTGTGTTGGAATACGAGTTGTTTCCAATGTGCAAGGATGTTTTGTGTGGCAGTGCCCAGTGCGAGCGCGATCTGCTTTTCTCGCCTGGATTTCAACGGGTAGGTGAGCGGGATAGGAACCCCTAGAAGTACATACTCCGGGAGCCGAGGAAGTTCCCTGTCTAGGTACTTGTCGATTTCATCAAGGACTTGAGTCCAATAGGGAGTCAGGAGTTCACAATTCCATAACAGATGAACAAGTGTACCCACCTTCCCCACAACCCCTCCAGCAATCTGGACTATGCCTGTTGTCAAAGTGATGCAGTCACTCGGGGGTGTAATACCAGTAATATGCTAGTATAGGTTTCAGTGAGACCAGTGTGCGTCGCAGTGTGTCGTGCTCTGTAGCAGATCCCCTCCCATTCCTTACTGGTAAGGTCGCAGCCCAGGTCCTTTTCCAATCGGGCTCGACCTGCGTGGAAAGTATGGGTGTAATGAGACAGAAGCATTCTGTATAGGTCTGAGATTAACTTCTTGTCTGAGGAGCGCGTTATCAGCCATCGTTTGTATTGGGTGAGATGTCTCTGAGCCTGCGATCTATTGTCAGGGTGGGAGGCCCAGTGACGTAGCGGCAGGTAGTGCATACGTTCAGATTCAGGGAGGCCATAGTCAGTACGCAGCTGTGTGAAGGGCAGGACCCCGTTCGCGTCATAGAGAGTACCAAGTGCGCGGCGACCAGTGGATCTCCAGAGGGAGAAGGAGGTCTCTCCCATCCCCGGTCCAAAGTCAGAGTTGCCGAAAAGAGGGGAGGGGAAAGTTGTCAGTCGTATTGTCTATTCGTCTGATCCCAAACCAACATGGTGGAGTGGGTCACATAGAAGGCATAAAGATTGGGGGGGCGTTGGGACTTCCGAAGAAAGGGGATCTTCATCAGAGAGGTGCCTGCTACCGCACGGTCCTGGAAAAGCCAGTGTTTCTCTGACTCAGCCCTACTCCACTAAGTGCCATAACTGTGCAGCCTTATAATAAAGCGCGATATTAGAAATCCCCAGACCCCCTTCATTCGGTGGGAGAAAGCTGACTAACCGCTTCATCCTTGGCCTGCAACCCTGCCATATGAATTGAGAAAGTTCTGATTGCACCCGCTGAAGCCAACCGGTGGGAGGCTGGAGAGGGAGTGTTTGAAAGAGGTAGAGGAGTTTGGGAAGGATCGTCATTTTGACTGCGGCGATGCGTCCCAGTCAGGAGATGAGATTGTGTTTCCAACGCCGCAGGTCAGCACGGATGTGAGATTGCAGGATGTTGTAGTTGACCGACCTGGTCGCTTGAAGCATGGGGGCGAGCCGGATACCCAGGTAAGGAACTGTGTCAGTAGACCACTGAATGGAATTACGCGCCTGCAATTCTGCCAGCATCTGAGGTGTTAAAGAGAGATTTAAAGCCGTGGACTTCGTAATGTTAAGTTTGAACCCGGACGCCATTCCAAAGGAGTCCAGCTCCTCCAGAAGGGTACCCAGGGCCGTTGCTGGATCGGTCAGGGTGACCAGGGCGTCATCCGCGTACAAGCTAATGGTATAAAAATCACTACCAAAGCGTATACCCGTGATCTGGGGGTGCTCCTGCATCATTTACGCCAGGGGTTCCATGTATAGGACAAAGAGCGGGGCGACAAAGGGCACCAATGTCTAGTGCCTCTGTGGATCTGGAGGGGGGTCGAAGTGTGCCCATTTACCTGTACTGAGGCCGTAGGGTCCCGATAGCAATTGAGAATGCGCGTCCTCATCTTTTTCCCAAGGCCAAATCGGGTCAGCACTTGCTCCAGGTAGGGCCAATACTCGGTTGAACGCCTTTTCGGCGTCAATTGTCAGAAGCATATAATCTCTCGAGATGCGGGAAGCTTTTTCAATAAGGTGCAGCACTTGCTTCGTGTTGTCGCTGGTCTACCTCTGAGGGATAAAACCCGCTTGGTCAGGGTCAATGATACCGGGCATATAGGGGGCCAGGCGAGCCGCTAGGATGCTTGTGTAAAGCTTTAGGTCAATATATAAGAGAGATGGGTCTGTACGCCCAGCATAGTGTCTTGTCCTTACCGGGTTTATGAATAACTGCGATGTCCGCCTCGAGCATTGAGGGAGGGATCGCCCTGCAGACACAAAACAATCAAAAAGACGAGTCAGAAGGGGAGCAAGCGTAGAGCAGAATTGCTTATAGAAAGCTGCCGTGTAGCCATCCGGTCCAAGGGATTTAGCCAATTTTAAGCGCGAAATAGCTGAAACATCCTCTTCTAGGTGGATCATCCTCTCCATATGCTCCATCTGTGCCTGGGACAGGCTGGGAAGAGTAACCTGCTCAAGATATGCGTCGATGTACTTCAGCTCTAGGTGCTGCGCATCATACAGTCGTGGATAAAAGTCCCTGAACGTCTTAGCTATGTCAAAGTCTTCTGTGTGTGACCTATATGATCTGTGATTACCTGAACTCCCTCCAGCAGCCTTGTTTCCCCCAGTTTGTGTGCTAGCAGCCGACCGCACTTGTCTCCACCGACGTAGAAGGAATTACGCAGGCGTAGCGCCGCGTATTCAGCTTTGTCACGGTCTATAGCAGCTAACTGTGATCTAGCCACTTTCAATTGACGCCAGATACGCGGGGTACCCGTTCGATGGTTGATCTGTTCCAGTTCACGTACTTTCTGAGTGAGATCCTCCCTCTTGCGTTTGCGCTCCACATTGTCCGCAGAGGAGACAGCAATAATTGCTCCTCTAACCACTGCCTTCAGGGCATCCATCTAGTAGAGATGGGCGTGTCAGAGTTGTCATTATGGGATAGGTAGTCGTCGACCGCGCGTTGAACAGTGTCCGCACGGTGCAGAAGGGAATCGCGGAAGCGCCATTGCCGGATGGGCAACCAAACGGGGGGTAAGGTCAGGGTGAGCACAACAGGTGCGTGATCTGATAAGGCGGCCACCAGAATGTCCGCGGAGGTTGTGACATCAGTGAGAGTCTTAGTGCCTAAGAAATAATCCAGTTGAGCATAAGTCTTGTGGGCGCCCGAGTATTAAGAATACTCCCTGGAATGTGGGTGGTGGTGCCTCCACAGATCTGTCAAGCCTAGCTCGCCTAATCTAGTATGCTCAGTGCGGGACAGGGCACCCACTTGCCCATAGCATTGCACAGATCTGTCCAACTCAGTGTTGAAAACTAGATTAAGATCACCCCTAGGAGTAAACTACGTACAGGAGTCACAGCGGCTTCAAGCAAGGCGTCATGGAGAAAGCGTTCCTGTCCGTCGTTAGGGGCATAGATGGACCCTATAATCAGCATGTGGCTCCAAATATAAACTGGTAGGTAAGTAGACTGCCTTTGATTTCTGCCTCCTTCTGCACCACCCCACCCCCGCAGTTTTAGAGGATCAAGAAGAAAAGAATTGGGTAAGAAAGGCACGGGATCGCAACCTGTGACAGTCTTTGGCCAGTAAATGCATTTCTTGTAATAGGCATACATCAGCCCCTGAGCTCTCCAGATATGTAAGGATCGCTCGGCGCTTGATGGGGTTATTGAGTCCCTGCACGTTAAGCATGAGGAGTTTAAGACTATGAGGGGGCATCTACAGCAGAGGATATCTTGCGTGGCAAGGCATGCGCATCCCAGGGCAGGGCAGAGCGCTCGGCTGCAGCAGCGGAAAAAGGTCGGCCAGCTTGAGAGACCAGTCCTGGCAGTGCTGGGGAACCAGTAAGGAATGCAGGGGGGGAGAAGAGAGAAGAATAGCCCTTGAAGAGTGGAGAGGCGAACCCAGCACAACAGGTGCCAACCAGAAACAAAAGTTTTGGCAACAGTCCATCTTCCATGGAAGCTCAGGTGAAACATTAATGCGGGCATTACGTGGCCAACTACGTCCCTCGTCAACCCCCGACCACCCGAGGAGCAGCAAAGCTAAGAGATAGCTACAAGGCTCAGGCCCATTTTGAGGACTGTGTCTTAGCCAGGGTTAGTGGCAGTGTCTCAAGGGCATCCTGCTGTCCCTTTGCGATCGCGTTGGGGTCCAGGCGCCACAGGCGGGTGGGTTGGCGGCGCCGTCGTTGCTTTTTCCAGCGCAGCTTTGCAGCATCGGGTCCTCGGTCCTGCGCATCGCCACTGTCGTCCTCATCAGGAATTTCAATCCCGAGCAGGATGTATGCTACTGTGCTGCTCTAATCAAGCACCTGGGATGAGTATTAAGGCGCTGAGAAGTGTCCCAGGAGGGGGGTATAACCTAGTAAGAGAGGCTCAGGACTAGACAGATCCGTTGAGGTCACCACAGGCCCCGTTGTCGCTTCGATCAACGTGGTTGGGCGGGAGCGACAACCTTCTCAAGGCTGGGCCCTTCCAGTGTCAACAGAAGAGGGGAACAACTCCAGCCCCGGCACGATGATGGCTCCAATACTGGTTATCTGGGGGGCCAACCAGAGTGCACAGTCCTCCAAACGAGTAGATGACAGGGCTACCCCACCCTCTCAAGGCAGCCACCACTGGTCCCGGTTGAAGCTAGCAGTACAAAGGCCCTTCACTGTTGGCAAGGTGCAGGGACAAGAACGCACCGTCAATGGCTACCAGGGTACAGTCACATCCGCAGTTTCCAGTGCTCCAAAGCGGGAAACTGCTATGTACACTCCGAAGGCGGGGTCAAGTGGGGAGCCTCCAGCCCCCTTCAGGGCACATCTAAACCACAGCCGTGTCTCTGTCGCCCAGTTCAGGCCACCAGTTTAGGGATCGTGCATGTGGCTCCTCTAGAGGACGAGGGGCAGCAGCCAAAAGTTCTCCCCAGGGTACTGCAGGTAGACGGTAACAATGTCAGTCGAGGTGTAGGGCGCCATGTGCGGCGTGTTGCTCGGCTGCCTCAAGCACTGCCTCTCACCTCAGATGTGTCTCAGGGTCGTCTGGTGGATCTGTGAGATTCCACAGGCAGGAAGGCACCTCCGCTATCGGCCCCACCGTCTACCGGCTCGAATGCAGATGTGCGCCGTCACGGACTCTTCAGGTGCGGGCACCGGGTGTCGAGCAGATCTCGGCGCATACACCCCACAGCTCCGGGTCATTCCAGACGCAGCTCCTCACATTGTCGGCCGCATGCCAGTCACCAGCCACCGGGCCGCTCCACCCCAGCGCCGGTCCGACTCAGTCCCAAACGTGAAGCCGCAGCTCCGCCTCCAGCCGCAGGCCCCGGACTCGTGCACGTCAGTCTTCGATCCTCACCGCAGCCCAGATGACGTTCACCAGCGGAGCGGGGGCCACCGGCTCTCAGCGTGGCGTCTCGAGCAGAATTTCAGCCGAATTTAGGCTGCCGCTGGCCCAAGCCTGTGATTTCCCCGGACGGTCAGCGGGAGAGACGGGAGGACACATCTCACCTCGCCGCCATCTTAGCCACGCCCCACATTTGCTGTTTTAAAGAACAAAAGATTGCATTACATTGTGCAAATAGCTACTTAATTAAAAAAACAGGGGGCAAGTTTTATAGGAGGTATAACCGCAAGCATGTGTGAAGGACCAAAGCCCACCCCGATAGTAAACGTGGTGCCTGGGGAGCCAAATACGGTCCTCCTACCGGTAACATCTGGCCCATGAACAGCAGAAGGGTGCTGTTTACTGTGACAACTAAGTTCTGGAATAAGAGAGAAGTTAAGATATGGAGGCAAACATTTTCTTAAAGGTCAAGTTACATTATTGAAGGGAGGTAGCCATTGTGCCCTGAACAGCATCACTTTCAGGATAATAGTACAGCAAACGTATTAAAGGAAATTAAATACTTAGGATCACACAATTAGGTCAAGTTAGGTAACTGGCTTGCTTTCCACATAGTGTAGTATAACACATTCACAGACCACCTCACATACAATACTTCCATCGCCACACACGCTCCAGTGACCATTGCATTGATTTGTGTTATTCCAAAATTTTGCTAGGATCTTCAGAGTTGCAGAACATGATATTATAACGAATTGTAAGGTGCACTAAAATGCATTTTGATGCAGTGTATTGGCCATGGACTACCAAGGATGGATAATAAGTAGTAATATTATATTTATATATTGATGTTTAGTAATGAGTATATGCAAATACAGAAGGATAGTGTGCATTGAATAACTGTGTTTCGTATTATAATTATAATTATGTTTTCAGGATACAATGTGCACAGAGAATGAAACACAGCATTTGAGAAACATATATAAACATATAGATCTATATGCATCACTAGATCCAGATACATAACTAGAAACATGTAAAACTATGAAATCAAATGAACAAAGTAAAACAGAGGTAAAAGATATAAATAAGCTGTACCTCAAGGGAACAGATGTCTCACGGCTGCTTAGCCCACTGCGGCATCCGTTTTCCATGCTGAATCGAGGCAATAATGCTTGGTGAACCTATGCACGTTAGACCATGTTGCCGCTCTACATATATCTGGAAGCGATACTCCAGCAAAGAGGGCAGTAGAGGCCGCCATCTTACTTGTGGAGTGAGCAGACACCTTTGCAGACAGGGGTTTTCTAGCTTTATTACGGCAGAAGATAATTGCAGAAGAGATCCAACGTGCGATACTGTTTCTGGAAAGGGCTTGACCTTTCCTTGGAGCAGCAAAAGACACAAAGAGCTGGTCTGATTTCCTGAAAGTCTTTGTTCTATGGATTTAGAATTTAATGCATCATTTTCCATCCAAAGAATGCAACGCTCTTTCGGCAGAAGTTGAAAGATTTCCAAAGTACGTTGAGAGCACGACCAGCTCATTTAAGTGAAAAGACATTGGAACCTTTGGTATAAAGTGAGGGTTTGTTCTCAACACTACCTTGTCCTGTTTGAATTGTAGAAAAGGTTCAGCCACCATGAAATCCTGAATCTCCTGATTCTTCAAGCTGAAGTGAGGGCCAGTAAGAGAGCCGTTTTCCATGAAACGTATTTTAAATCAGCTTTGTGGATCGGCTCAAATGACGATTTCATCAATTGAGATAGGACCGTGTTTAATTCCCATGGAACTGCCGGATGTTTCAGTGGTGGAAAAACTCTGAAAAGGCCCTCTATAAACTCTTTAATATTTTGCGTTGACCACAGAAATAGTTCCCCTGGCTTTCTTTGAAAACTAGAAATTGCAGCTAGGTGTACCTTGATAGATGAATGAGCCCACTTTGACTTTGCTAAATGAAGTAGGTAAGCCAAAATTAGCTCCGGGGTCGAGAGTAAAGGATGTATGTCCTTTTCCACACACCAGTTGCAAAATCTTTTCCATTTCGCAGCGTATGCCTTATTAGTGGAAGAAGCACTTGGCCGCTGAAGGATGGACTTGCTATCTGGAGCGATGTCTAGATTTGTAAATTCATAGTCGTGAGGTTCCAAACTGATAAACTCAAAGATTTTATATCAGGATGAACAATCTGGCCGTTGTCCATGGACAGCAGGTTACATTGCATGCGGTAAAATGCATGCGATTACAATATGGTTGTTACAACAATCGCGTTGTTACAACGCGAACCATTACAACGCAAGTCGTTTCAACGACTTGCTGTAGGGGGCACCTAAACTAAGGAAAAGTATAATTTACTATTCCAATACCTTCCCTAGTGTTCCACACACTGGAGTTGGAATAGTAAATTATACTATTCCTAAGTACAGCGCACCCCCTACAGCAAGTTGTTAAAACGGCTTGTGTAGTAATGGTTCGCGTTGTAAAAATGAAGTCGTTGTAACAACCATGTTGTAATCGCATGAGTTGTACCGCATGTGATGTAATGACATATATATTCGTTTGGCCATGGTTGAAAGTGAATGTGCGGAGAGATCAATCAATCAATCGGTGTTTATAAAGCACGCTACTCACCTGTGAGGGTCTCAAGGCGTTGCAGAGATGGAACGCAGGGGAAGCTCTGGGAACTCTGAGAAGCTCTGGGAACCAAAACTTTCTCGGGCCCTGCCGGAGCGATGAGAATGAGATGACATGGTTCCTTCTTCATTTTACTCAGCACCTTTGGGATAAGGGGAAACGGCAGGAAAGCGTATGCGAACATTCCTGTCCGCTGCATCTGCAGAGCGTTTCCCCAAGATGTGGCCTATGGAAACCTGCTGGCGAAATTTTACATTTCTTGTTCATCACTGTCGCGAAGAGATCCAGATTTGGAGTGCCCCATAGCCTGAAAACTCGCCGCAGCTGCTTCCAATCTAATTCCCATTTGTGATATTGTGCATTGGTTCTGCTCAAAGAATCCCACGTGTTGTCCACATCTGGGACATTCTCTATCTGCAACGTTATATTGCGCTGGATTAACCATCTCCAAATTTCTTGGGCTTGGTCTGATAACGTGAGAGACCTGGTGCCCCCTTGTTTGGTTAGATTGAATATCGTTATGGTGTTGTCTGTTTTCACCAGAACAGAGGAGCAATGGATTCTCGGAAGGAACACCTGAAGACCTAGATAAACAGCCCTCAACTCCAAGAGATCGATGTGTAATTGTTTTTTTTAATGGACCTTTTTCCGAGGATTTGCAACTCCTGAGTATACACTCCCCAACCATTCATTGAGGCATCCGTGGTCATTATATAAGTGGCCTGTGCCACCTGGAACGATAGGCCTGGAGAGATATTGCATTCCTTCTCCCACCATGAGAGTGCATGGTTCATTGCCCGAGAAATAAGGAAGATGTCTTCGAAGGAGCTCTGCGCCTGAATCCACTGTTTGTCTAACTGCTCTTGAAGAGGCCTCATTTGGAGCCGACAATTCAGAATTAGTGGGATGCATGATGACAGCATCCCCAGTAAAGATTTGAACACTCTTACAGAAGTGGACTCTCTTGCGTGCAGGAGGGAAGCTTAGAGCATTATCTTTTGCTTGCGTTCTGGAGTGGGATACACCTTCATCAATCTGGTGTCCAGTATTGCTCCGAGAAAAATACGTTTATGACTTGGAATCAGGCATGACTTCTCCTTGTTGAGTTCCAAGCCTAGAGATGTGAACAGCCTTTGACAAGCCCGTGTTGACTCTCTAGCAGAGTGGAACAAAGGCACTTTCACCAGCCAGTCATTCAGGTAAGGGATAAACCTGATGGCCCTGCCTCCTCACAAAAGCAGCCACCGGAGCCATACATTTCGTGAAGACTCTGGGAGCTGAGAAAAGGCCGAAGGGCAGAACCTTGAATTGGAAGTGATCCCCAGCCACCTCGAACCTCAGGAATTGGCAATGTTTCGCCAGAATAGGAATGGGGAAGTATGCATCGAGGAGATCGAGGAACGCTAAAAAAAAATCTCCCCTGTTCACCAACAGGAGAATATCCTGCAGGGACAGCATTCTGAATAATTGTTTCTTGATGTATTTGTTCAGTTGTCTGAGGTCCATGACCTGTCTCCATTTCCCACACTTTTTCTTTATGAGGAAGAAATTGAAATAGAAGCTTTTCTCTCGTTGACTGAGAAAAACTTTTTCTATCACCCCATTTTGCAGCAAGATTGAGATTTCCTGCTTTAGTAAAGGAAGATGGTGATGTATTCTCGTTGAGGGATGATTCCGAGGAGGCTTGTGAACAAATTCCAGGCTGTGGCCCAAATGGATGATGTCCAGTACCCTTTTGTCCTTTGCAATGGGTTGCCATTGACTCAGAAAAGGAGAAAGATGATGGAACTACAGAGGCTGAAGTCGAGATGAGGTGCCTGGCAGAAGAGAAACGTCACTGTCGTCTGGATGGGACTTGCGATTTTCCTTGTGCCGAAAACTTAAGTCTAGCTGACTGATGGCTGTATGAGACATTGGAAGCCCGAAAATGCTGCTGTTGTTACTGTCCTCCATATTTTGCTCTGTACGATTGTTGGGAATACGGCTGAAATCTGTAGGACTGATAGGACGATCTTTGCTGGAACTGACCTCGTCCTCTTCCCCCATGAAAGGACTGATGGTGTCTTTGTTGCAACATGCCCAAAGAATGTGCCGTCTCAGTATCCTTTTTGATACCCTGAAGTTCTTCGTCCACGTGTTTCCCAAACAGGTTTTCCCCGTCAAAGGGCATGTCTAACACTTTTGATTGTACTTCAGGGCGGAAAGATGTCGCCCTCAGCTAGCCGTGTATACGGAGAACAGCGGCTTCTGCCTTTTGTCTAAAAGCAATTGAAAACAAATCCATTGTTGAGTCAATCACT
This sequence comes from Triturus cristatus, assembly GCF_964204655.1. Classification (NCBI taxonomy): domain Eukaryota; kingdom Metazoa; phylum Chordata; class Amphibia; order Caudata; family Salamandridae; genus Triturus; species Triturus cristatus. The sequence goes on along the minus strand of NC_140584.1, from coordinate 960,583,831 downwards.
TGGGATGAAGCTCTAGCACCTTCCTGTAGGTAGCAGGTCTTTTGCTTCCTTCTTTCTATCTTCGGGAAGATATTCAAGAAGAGGTGCAAGGTCTGACCATAACTGGCGGGCAAATCGCCCCAAAATTGCTAAGGCATTAGAGGCATTGATGGGAGTAGCGGCCATAGTAGCGAAGTGTCTGCCTATGCTGTCAAGCCACATGCCTTCTCTGTCTGGAGGCACAGAACAAGGAGATTGCGGATTCCTAGAGCGCCTCTGCGCAGCTTGCGTTATCACGGAATTCGGACTGGAATGACTAATTAAAAGTGCCGGAGCTGAATCAGGTGCCTTGTATTTTTTCTCCATCCTCAGCAAAACAGCTGGAACCTAGGCCAGATTCTTCATAATCTTTAATCCCTCGCTCCGTATATAATACATAATAGGTATGGATCGAACTGACTTCCTGGCCGGATCCTTAAAATCATAAAGGAAGCATTTGTTTTGAACTACAGGTAAAGGCAAATCAAATCTCCTAGAAGCCCTCTCCAGTAATTTGTGGAACGCCCCCAATATCTCCCGGAGGAGAACTTGCTGGAGGGGGGGGGTGTGGGGGGGGGGGGATGTTGGGGGTGGAGCTGACAGCGAATATGGAGCCAAGTAATCATCCCACTCCTACCAACTAAATGAGGATCCTGAGTGAGTTCACCTTCTTCAGGGTGATCATCTGCTTCACTCTTGATGTGATTGTCCTGAATTGTAATGCACCAAGGAACCTGTCTCTCTTCCTGCACAGCAGGTGGTGAAGTAACCACTGGCAGTGGCGGTACTTGAATACTTGGGCCTCCAGGCGTCATAGGAACCAGAGCGTAAGAATCTGGAACCCGCTTGTAGTAATCGTTTAGCATGTGTCTCAGGTCGGAAACCAGGGTAGTTGGCACTAGCATGAAATCCCGTCTAACCTCCTGACACTCTTCGTAAGCCTCATATGGATAATGTTCCTGAAAAGAATCGTAACGCTGGGCCCGTAGATGACCTGTGAAGGAGTAGTCCCCTACCAAATACTCAGACGTGTCCTGCCCCTGTGCTTCCTCTTCCTCATCTGTGTCCTGGCATTTAACCCTGAGCTGAGAAGGGCTGTAAGCTGGACCGAACAGACTTTCATATCCCGATTCCTCCGAATCCAGAAGATGAGAAGGAGGCAGAGGTGATATGTTTGACAAAGAAGACAAACCTGGAGACTTCTGGATATAGTGGAGGCTCCTAAAGTCCTGTTTTTGCTCCGTCGACGACAGAAGATGTCTGAGAGTAATCGTGGTTGAAACCGGCAACGAAGAAGGTGACTTAAACACTGTCATCGATGGAGGGATCGGCAACGGAGCTGTAGACGACGTCGACGCTGTAAGCAAAATTGTTGACGCAGTGGTCAACGCTGTCGATGCCATATTCGTCGACGAGGCCGTCACCACAGCCGTCGTCGAGGCGGTTGTCGTTACAGACGCCGATGTATATTTGGCTGGAGTTCTCAACGACGAGTCCATCGACAGAGCTCTTTTCGTCGACGAAGCCTGTTTTAGAGGTGTGACAGGCAGAGAAGCAGCAGAAGATTTCTTCAAGCCAGATAATTTTTGCTTTAGAACTGCTTTATCGGCAGATGATATTTTCCCGCCTTTAACCTTTTAGAATCAGCCTTCAATGAGGTAGAGCCCTCATTTTTGTTTCCTCTCAGCTGAGGATGGCCCAGGGCCTCTCTTCCACTTCAGATCAGAGTCAGATTTAGATTTTTTTCTCTTCTGAAGCCATAACAACAACCTGGCTTCTCTATCCTTTAGAGTCTTGGCTGAAAAGGTTCTACAATATTTACAGTTCTTGGCTGTATGCTTTGGATAAAGGCAATACAGACAGTCCTTATGGGGGTCTTCAGAGAAAAGTCCCCACAGGATCTACAGGGTCTAAAAAGCCTCTTCTTAGATCCCTCTGACATTATGAAGTAAAGAAGATGAATCAAACAGTACCTTGTGATGAATTCTAGCAGGGTCAAAAGTTCACTAACTGACAAAACTGAGCAGAGCTCAGGGAGACTCCCTGACATGCGACGAGCGGATATAAATCTGAGGTCTGGTGGCTTTGCTGGGGAGTTGAGGTCTAGGGCTCTTCTCTGATTGGTCAAAGTTTGGACCTACATAAAGAGGCTGACGAATGTTAAAGTTTTTCTTTTCCTTTGGTGGTTTCTAATGTACTTTTATAGTACTTCTTTTCTATCTAGCGCGAGGCTCCCACCATGACGACAGGGAAGATACAAGCATGTGAATCTATGAAAGATTCAGTACTGGAGAACTAATTGTTCATGCATCAGCAATAACACAGGCTCACTGCAAACTTCTTACTAAGTGGGCACAGCTAGAAATGTACTGGAAGGGGGCAAGATTAACAACATGAAGGAAGAATAGTGAACATTTACACAGACAGCCAATATGCTTTTGGGGTGGCCCCTGATCTTGGCCAGCTGTGGGCTATGAGGGGATTCCTTACGTCAGCTGGCCAACAAATACAGCATGCACCATTAATAGCACAGCTATTGCAAGCCCTGTTGCTACCAAAGAGAGTTGCAATTGTAGAATGTGCTGCACACACACCTTCTCCAAGGACTATGTATGACAAAGTAAAGCCTTCATTGATGCACAAGTAAAAAAGGAATAGCATTAACTGGCTGTGATAACACAATGGTTCAAATTGCTTCTACTCCACATTTATTTATTTATTGCAGATTTATAATGCGCATGGCTGCCACAGCAACGAGGCGTCCCAGCGCAGTCCAAGGACCAGAGACAAGAAACTAAGAGAGAGTCGAGGCAAGTAAATGGTAGAAGTGGGGAAAAGCCATGTCTTCAAAGCTTTATAGAATGCCAGATGGTTGGGAATAGTTCTGACAGGGGTAGGAAGTGGGTTCCAAAGTTTCGCCGCCAGCCAGCGGAAGGAACGTCCCCCGGCCCTAGCCCTCCACACTCGGGGAGTGCACACCATAGCTAGGTCGGCAGATCGCAACGAGCGCTTAGGCACGTAGGCCTCCAACAGATGAAAAAGGCCCGGTGGAGCATGTCGTGACAGGATCTTGTGTGAAATGCACAGTGCCTTAAATTGTATCCATTTGTCCATTGGCAACCAATGGAGTTTGGGGAGAACCTGCGCTACTGAGCAATGTTTAGGTAATGAGACCAGAATCCGTGCTGCCGCATTCTGTACCCTCTGGAGGCACTTGATGCTTGCCCTGGTCGCTCCCAGGTAGAGGGAATTGCCGTAGTCCAATATTGACAAGACAGACGCCTGGACAATAGTCTGGCGCACCATAGGAGGGAAAAAACTGAGCAAAGGTTTTAGACCCCGCAGGAGTCTGAAACAGACCCCCGCAACAACTTTTGTTTGTTTATCGAAGGTCAGTCCGTGATCAAACCATACCCCAAGATTTTTTACGGTTTCCTTAGGAAGGATGATGATATGTACTATGACCCAAAGTATATAACACATAGGGCGGATGTGGGAGAAAAGGAAGAATAGAAATGGGGAGGATGTAGGCAAACAGAAGAGGGAATATGGATAGGCCCAAAAGGGAAAAATATGTTTACAAACGATAATGCTTGCTCCTATGGCCCGACTTTTTCATGGTCCATCACATGTAGGACGTGATGGAATGATCAGACTGTTTTCCCTATGCTGGTACAATGGTAAAATTGGAAAGGGTACTTTCACTGCCCCAGGCCACTTTCCTTCCCCACATGAAATGGACTTCATCAACATGCCCCCCTACTCAAAAGTACAAGTATGAGTTTCGTTATTGTGTGCATGTTCAGCAAATGGACTGAGGTATACCCATCCAAGCACTGCGATGCACAGACTATTGCCAAATGCCTCCTGAAAGAGTTAATTCCATACTTTTAAGTGACTATTCTTTTGAGTTATAACAATGGACCAACGTTCAACTCACATGTGTTGTGCAATTGGCTAGGAGCTACATTGAAACAACATTGTGCCTATCATCCACCAGCAGCTTGCGCTGTTGAGTGAAAGAACGGAGTGTTGAAAAATAAGATAGATTGCTCTGTTGTCTATGAGTAGCACCTCAGACAGCGTAACAAAGCTCAGCCCACATGAACTAGTGTTTGGACGGTCAAAGAATATTCCAGGCCACATGTCTATTGTCCCTCTGTCCGTATCTAATGAGCTGCCACTTCAATATTTCAAAACACTAACAACGTCAGGTGCTGTAGGCCCTTCCTGAAGCAGAGACCCCAGCAGCCCATGGCCTCCAGCCAGTGGATTGGGTTTGGATAAAAGCCCACACCAGACGGCACTGTCTCAACTTCGGTGGAAGGGGCCATTCTAGGTCCTTCTGAAAACCGCAACAGTGGTCAAGTGTGAGGGCCTGCCTTCCTGGATCAATGGCTCTCATACAAATAAAGCAGTGACTCCGTTGCCACCACAGCAGCCTTGTGTGTTACCGTGCATAACATCAAGTACAACCTCATTACAACATGTGTCCCACAAAAGGTACCAAGTGAGAAAGGTATCCAAGCGCATCCTGGAGGGTTGCACGTACTGCACACAGCAGAGAAAGGAAGAGTGTGTAAGCGGGCCCCAACGATACATCAACTAAAGATGTCTGGAACATCAATGCCCCAACCCCTCCATCTACAAGATGTTACAACGAGACATCTTTACCTTCCTCATCACTTTGTTTTCTTCATATTGAAAGTGCCCAAGTAATAAAAGTGCTTGTTAACCTCTCAAATTACCTGAAAACAGGCATCAACCGTTACTTTTCTGTTTCTGATATTATCACTGAGGCTCTGCACCCTTCCTCTGCAGACTTTTTAAAAGAGTGAAAGTGCAACAGAAGATAAGACATTCTTCCAACTAGTCACACTAACCACACGTACTAACTGGAACAATGCCACAAGACTTTCAGAACAATGAGAGAAAATGGCCATGGGTACTAGAAAGATTCACCCCCATTACTGCCATTATAATGACTAGTGCCAAGTAAATAATAACATGCAGAGTAATAGGGGACATCACAGTTTGTCATCTACAACTATAGAATAGATACACTCACCTTGAAGTTCCATCACCAATGTTACAGACCACAACATTTAGAAGGAAAATGCTACTTACCAATATGCATCTGTTCTTGGCATGTAGAGCTGTAGATCCGCATACTTTTACATAGATCGCCATTTGGTTTTGGGCTACTATGTTTGCACTTTGTTATTGTAGAAGTCTTTGTTGTCACGAGATAGGTGACTCCTCCTTTGGTTAGTAGTGCGCATGGGCATCGACTCCATCTCCAGATTGTTTTCGCCATAAAGGGTGATGATGGAGTTAGTTAGAAATAGAAAACATATCCATGTGTATTGTCTCCAAGTAAGATAGTACTGCAACACATATAGGTGTCCGGGGAGGTGGGTGGGCGTATGTGGATCTACAGCTCTACATGCCAAGAACAGATGCATACTGGTAAGTACAATTTTCCGTTCGAGGCATGTGAGCTGTAGATCGCATACTTTTGCATAGACTATACAGCAGTTACCCCATTAGCGGTGGCCACCTGTATGTGCTGCAGTAGTTTGGAAAAGTGTTCTTAGTACAGCCTGGCCCACACTAGCCTGTTGTTTTGCCTGCACATCTACACAGTAGTGTTTTGTGAAAGTGTGCGGTGTAGACCATGTTGCAGCTTTGCAAATGTCCTCCATGGGGATATTTCCTAAGAATGCCATGGATGCACCTAGTTTGAGTGTGGAATGCACTCTAGGGGGAATGGATAATGTACGCTTTGCTTTTTGGTAGCATATTTGGATGCATTTAACTATCCAACTGGCAATTCCAGCTTTTGATGTGGGATTTCCCTTATGTGGTGGTGAGAAAGCTACAAAAAGTAGTTTAGTTTTCCTGAAATTTATTTGTTCTTTCAATGTAGTAAAGAATAGCTCTTTTGACGTCAAGTGTATGAAGAGCCTGTTCTGGCACTGAGTCTGGTTGAGGAAAAAAGACTGGAAGCTCAACAGACTAGTTAATGTGAAAAGGCAAAACTATTTTAGGTAAGAATTTAGGGTTAGACGATTCTTTTGACAATGGCATTTTCCCGCAATCTCTCCGCGAGGCGATGATAACGCTACTCCTTAAGCCGGACAAACCAGCTGATTGCCGCGATTCCTATCCCTTATTAATTCCTCTCCCTTATTAATATTGACAACAACATTTTTGCTAAGTTACTGGCCTCCCGCCTTCTTCCCCTTATGCCCCTCATTGCTCTCCCCGATCAGTCTGGTTTCATCCCTGGCCAGGCCGCCTCGCATAACCTTAGGACAATTTTTTCAGTTCTTCATCAAATTAATCCTAGCCTCCCCGCTGTGGCCGCTCTGCTCGATGCCACCAAGGCGTTCGATACACAGGAATGGCCTTTTTTATTTTTTCTTCTACCGCGTCTTGGATTTAGCAATATGTTCATACGTAAGATATCTATCCTCTACACTCGCCCCTCCGCTCGTCTTCGAATCAATGGTCATATATTCGATCATATTTTGATCGAGCGCAGCACTTGGCAGGGATGCCCGCACTCCACTATGCTCTTTGCCATCGCAATGGAGCCTCTTGCGGCCAGACTTTGGCAACACCATACTCAGAAGGGCATAGGTTTCTCGGCCCGCTCCCTCCTGGTCTCCATGTATGGCGACAACATTACATTGTATGTCCGCCACCCCCAAGACAACCTCAGCTCTCTTGTGCGAGAGATAATTCGATTCGTTGGTCTGTCCGGCATACAGGTGAATTGGAGCAAATCGGGGCTGTTCCCTCTTACTGATGCCACCAAACCATTCACGCCAGACTTTCTCTTTGTTTGTGAAGTACTGGGTATTTTAAACCCAGCGGTGCAGGGGCACACACCCTATGACTTCTGGGTTCTCCCTGTTCCACACCTACAGAAACACAGAGTCTTCTGGGTGAAGTCAAAGATTCATTTATTGGCTGCAGACCAATTACAGGTATCCTAGAAGTACAACAGCGTGTATGTTCTCAGGAGACTGCTGAAAATCATAGAAACGGACTTCTTCTTAAATACACTTTTTCCTGCTTCAGGCATACATTCCTAGGTTTATGATACGGCAATATACAAGTGTACATTTCAAACGAAAGAGCAGAGTCATGATGACCATCCCACATTCCAGTTAAGCCAGCCCACAATTATTTACACAGCAAGGTTCAAATCCCACATCAGATATCGATAGGCCCCAATAAAACACGGGCAGCTCCTGTTGATAGAAACAAGTCATAAAGCAGGAACAGTCAGGTGTGAAAGAGATTAGCCGGAGGCTTGTGTGGGATAAAAGGACTTTATGGCGTGTCAAGCCCTGATGCTAATCACAGGTGGCCGGAGGAAGGGGAGCTCGTGGGACCAGTTTGACCTGGGAGAGCAGAGCCAAGCTGCCCAGGTCATGGAAGAGTCATGGAAAGGCAAATGTGCTGTGAGGCCCATATTTGCTTCATTATAGCCTATGTGAGGGCAATCACAAGATGGCCACCGCTTCCAAAATGGAACCCGCGTAGTGATGCAGAATAACGTGTACGCAGTGCATTCATAGCTAGAACGTTATACAAAGCACTTGTACATACCGCATTAACCATTTGCGGTTCGCTATTACCAGGATAGACAGGGGTGGGGCCCTGTCCCCCACGCGGTCCCAGAGATTAAAGTACGACAGACCCTCCTTTTGCCCTTACATAGGCAATCACTATACTCAACTCAATCCGAGTCTAGGTCGATATCCACGAAGTCATGGAGATGTTGCTGTAGCATCATCCTATTACTTAGCTCGTCCCTCGATACAGGTTTCCTTACACATAATGTAGCACAGAGACCACATATCGCAGGAGCACACTGTATGCACAGACAGAACAGAAAAAGAATGGCTAAGATCATTCCAATGACCATCAGGACTTTCCAACCCCAGGCGGATATCAGTTCCCAGAACCACCCCACCAGTGACCAATCTCCTTTATCCACGTGTATGGATTCAGATATTTTATGGAGTTTGGAGATGGCTTGATAGACTGTTGGAGCGTTATCTGGTATGACAATGCAGCAACTGGATTGGATAACCTTACACACCCCACCGCGGTCTGCAAGAATAACGTCTAGAACCATGCGGTTCTGCAAAGTCATGAGGCGATCCGCTTGGAGCTCAGCTGTCAGATTACCGAGGGCACCAGCCATTACATTGACGGTGGATTCAACCACATGAGTCAGTTGTCTCAGGTTCCTACCATTTACCATAGGTCCCCAAAACGGCAGGAAACCCAAGAAGAAGTCTCCCGCTTCCTGACCGGCAGTATCCTCCTTACTAATCACGCCTCTCACAACTCTGGTCTTGTGATAGTCAGAGGCAGCAGTAAATGTTGGCGGTAGCAAGTTCGCAATATAACATGTGCCCGAGAAATCAGGGGGCAACCATGTATATGCTCGATCTTTGCAGATGAAATATGTGCCCTTGGCAGCCAAAAACGCAGGAGAAAACTGTGATGGGAAAGTGTACGTTTCAGTACAGTCACTTTCCCCCAGTTGAGCTCTAGGATTCTGACCATTACCTTGTAAGCAGAACCGACCTATGTGGGGTACGACCCAAATTGGGGATGAGATTTTTCGCTGTCTTTCACCCAGACTAATACTATACCCCGTTGCGTTCCACCCTACATAAGGTCTTAATTCTTCCTTGGGTATGGACGAGTATGCATCGATATCTCTGCTCATATCGGCAACTCCTTTCATCAAGGCCTTATTATTGGTGATAGGTCTGATGGAACGCGGCTGTCGAGGGGAGTACGTATCTAGAGCAAAGAGAAACATGGTCTGGAATGCCCATGACGATCCATTGTAACTATACGGCAACACTAGATAGGGAATACCCTTGTTGATGGTATGTGGCATTAACCCACACACCCAGCAATTGGTTGTATTCATGACTAGTTGGTGCTGGTGCAGGAGCTGAATAAACGAGTTATTTACAAATTCTGATCGTCTGGTTTGTTCGTGCTCAGGCAGAGGGTGAAAAGAGTGTGAGGAGGCAGTAGGAAGAGGTATAGGCTGTACAGTGGGTGCAATGGGCTTTTGAGAGGAGAAAAATACAAATCCAACGATGAACATTATTATACTACATAGTATGAATAGGCACAAAAATACAAAACATTTACTCTTTATAATTTTACACATCCTTGCTTTAAAGTTCATTTCCTCAACGGGTCTCTCCATCTTAAAAAACTCCATCCTCTAATCGGGCCGCTCGCGGCGGATGAGTTTCTTCTGCTAAGGTGTACGCCTGTCAGCCCAGGGAAACGCCCTAGACCAACCAGAACCGTCGACCTAACGTCTTCGGCCTGTACCCCAAAGTCTTGGCACCGCGACCCTGCGGCTGAACCCGGATGGTGGTTCAAAAAACAAAAATCAAGAAAGTCCTTCAGATGGGAGAGCTTATAATGTCAAAAAGAAAAAATAGTAAAGACATCTTTATTTGTCCATAGGCCTTGGTCTCAAATTATAGCGGAGACGGCCAGGTGCTGTTTGATCCTGGAACAAAAGTTCAGGCTCTGTGGTGTCCAATCGATTTGACGATGGCACAGCTTCTTGCAAAATATCGTTACTCTCTTGGTCTGAAGCGGTGTCTCTTATGCGTGCATCACTGAATGGTACAAAACGAGGTACAGTGTCTGTTTCAGAGTCGGCGATACCCTCCTGGACCCACTGGTCATATGGCAGGGGCAAGGGGACTATCTTGCAGTGGGTGCCATGGACCCAATTCTTTCTCCCTTTCACTCGAACCGCTGATCTCGTTGACAGAAGTACAAGGTGGGGGCCGATCCAACGAGGCTCGTCGTTGCTCTTGCGCTGGAAATTTCTAATCAGCACCCATGTGCCAGGGTCGATAGGGTGTCCAGGAGTTTCAGAAGCTTGGGGAAGAGTATCATGCACCTGTTGATGTAAAACACGTAGTTTAACAGCCAAATCATACAAGTAATCGAGAAGTACTGGATGCTCGATCTCACTGAATTTCGTAGGCCTTGGTATACCCCATACGTTGGCCGGGCGGCCAAAAACCACTTCGTAAGGACTAAGTCCCACTCGTGAGTGTACGGTCATTCTGGTGGACAGGAGTGCTAAAGGCAGAGCATCAGGCCATTTAAGACCGGTGCTCGCCTGGATTTTGGCCAGTTTAAGTTTTAGAGCGCCGTTGTAGCGCTCTACTAATCCAGCTGATTGGGGGTGATTTGCAGCGTGAAACTTCTGCTTAATACCTAACCCCTCACACACATTCTTCATCACTTTACCCACAAACTCACTTCCATTATCACACCACACCATTCTTGGCATTCCAAACCTAGGGAAGAATTCTTTCACAAGGGCTTTGGCTGTGGATAGGGCAGTGTTATCTTTTAGAGGATAGGCCTCTAGCCATTTTGAAAAAGCGCAGACAACCACCAATACATATTTCAGGTTGTTGCACCTTTCCATGTGGATAAAGTCCAGCTGCAAAACTTCAAATGGATATGATGGGGGTACAAAATGACCAGCTGGAGTTGGGGTTCCCCTACCAGGGTTGTATTTCAAGCATACCATGCAATTCTTGACCACATTCTCTGCACACTTGGGAATCCCAGCATTCTGCCATACTGGAGCCAACAACTTACAAATTCCTTTCGTACTGATGTGTGCCATTCCATGTGCCATTGTAACTACTGGAAGCACATATGCATCAGGCAACAACCATCGCCTATGTTCTGTCAGATCAATCCAACAACCATTCTCATCCAACTTACCCACACTTTCTCTCCACTTGCTTAATTCTTTCTCTGTGGCTTCAGCTTGAAGCGACTTCACACTCTCTATCGTGTTTTCACACATTCCAACATCATCAACCCATCTTGCGGGGCCTGCAACATACATTCTAGTCTTTACATTCTGTGCTGTTTCTTTCGCGATCTCATCAGCAAACGCATTCCCACGTCCAACATCATCGGTGACTTTCCTGTGCGCACTGCATTTCATGATCGCAACTTGCAACGGTAGGGTCAGTGACTCAAGGAGATCATTCACCAACTTGCCATTCTGAATTTTAGCTCCATGCGACGTCAGGAACCCACGTTCTTTCCACAATCGCCCAAAACTATGAGCCACGCCAAAGGCGTACTGGCTATCGGTGTATATATTCACTCTTATTCCTTCAGACAACACGCATGCTCTTGTATGGGCGATTAATTCTGCTGCTTGGGCCGAATTATGTGGCACTCGTGCAGTTTCCACAACCGTGTGTAAAGTCGTGATAGCATATGCAGCAGTCGTGTCACCATTAGGGAGCTTGAAACACGAACCATCCACCCATAAAGTACCATCACACTCAGTCAGGGGAGTATCTTTTAGATCTACTCTCCCTTTCGTCTCTTCCTCTGTTCTGAACAGACAGTCATGTTGCTCAATCTCATCTAGGTCTGCTGGATTTGGCAATAACGTAGCTGGATTCAGCGTATTGCATCTCTTTATGTGTATGTGATTTGCTAACAGTGTGAGCTCATAGCCTGATAATCGCGCACTAGTCAAGTGTTGTGTCTTGGTCCTGTTTAATAATGTGTCTACAGCATGTGGAACCATAACGATCAATGTGTTGTCCATTACCAGACCAGCAGATTGTCGGATAGACATAGCTGCAGCAGCTGTCGCTCTCAGACAGCTTGGCAATGCCCTCGCTACAGGGTCCAAGGTTGATGAAAAATATGCGCATGGGCGCGGTCTGTCGCCAAAAGGCTGTGTTAACACTGATAACGCACAACCATCTTTCTCGTGAACATACAATGTAAAAGGCTTGCTGTAGTCAGGGGTACCCAACACAGGAGCTGAACATAATGCATTGCGCAATTCCACAAAACTTTTCTGGCACTCTTCAGACCATGGGATAGGATTCGGTGTGTCTTTGCATGTTAATGCTAACAAAGGTTTTGCCAACAAGGAAAAATTTGGGATCCAGTGCCTACAGTATGAGGTAATGCCCAAGAAAGCACGCACTTCTCTCTGTGTTCTTGGCACACTCAACTGTGCAATGGCTTGAATTCTCTCTGGGGTCAGCTTCCTTCCCTCCTTCGACAAGAGATGACCTAAGTAGGTCACTTCTTGTCGACAATATTGCAGCTTTGAGAGAGACACTTTGTGATGGAAAGCAGATAAATGACGCAACAATGATAATGTGGCTTCTTTGCAGATCTTCTCAGTATCCGCGGCAATTAGTAAATCGTCAACGTACTGAATCAGGATAGCGCCACTAGGTAAAACAAGTGCATCAAGCTGCGCTTTTAAAGCTTGGCTGTATATTGATGGACTTTCACAGTAGCCCTGGGGAGCGCGTTTGAAGCGAAAGCTTCGGCCTCCCAGACTGAAGCCAAAAATGTCTCTGCTCTCCTCTGCAATTGGGATGCTAAAGAAAGCATTCTTTAAATCTATCACTGAAAACCATGCAGCAGAGGCTGGAATCATCGTTAACAAGGCAGTTATATCAGGGACAACTGGAAACTGTGGCCCAACAATCTTTTTAACCTCTCTCAGATCAATCACAAATCTGTAAACAGGTGGCTGTGAAGGGTCCGTTCGTTTTAAGACAGGCAAAATCGGACTATTGCAAACGTTGCCTCTTGTCTCTTCAATTACATCCTTATTAATCAAATCGCTGACAATGTCTAACAATGCTTTCTGGCCTTCATTAGAGATCTTGTACTGGGGAATACGTGGCAGTCTGACATTAGTCTTTAAAGTTACCACGTATGGCGGTATCTCCAAGAGGCCCACATCATTGGGACCAGTAGCCCAAAGGACATCCGGAAGGGATGACAATTCAGGCGGCATTGTATTTTTAGACAAGTACATCGGGGAAATCACTTTCCTGCCTAATGTAAGTTGTACTCCTGACGGTGAACAATACAGTGTAGCATGCAATCTTTTTAACAAATCTAACCCTAGCAAATTTTCACCACAACCTGTTGTTAGAATCAGGGGTGCTTTCAGCTCGCAAGGCCCAATAGAAAGTGACATGGGACTAGAAATCGGGTTTCTAACTGGGGCGCCAGAAAAACCTACTGAAACATTTATATCGCCAGACAAAGGTGCGCCAGGGAGTTTTGAATGTATGATTGAACTCTTTGCAGCACCAGTGTCTAGCAGAAAGGGCTCCGTTACATTTGCTGTAGTCACTTCAACATACGGTCCGCTCTGATCCACTGGCACTGAAACAACTCCCTCTCTCTGTCTACGGCTGTCCTAGTAATCATTATTTTCTGCATCGCCGTCTTCTGCATAATAATCATTATTGTAGTACTGAGCTGTATTACTAGTCGCGTTGGCTTGCTGATCAAAGCTATTGATGGTATTTTGAGGCGGAAGAGGACGCACGTTCTGGGGAACATTTCCACGCCCTCTGCCTCTAGGAGCTTGCTGACCACCCCTCCCTCTTGCGCCATACATATTGCCGTTACGCTGCATCAATTTAGGGCAACTATATTTAAAATGACCTTCCTCTTTGCAGTATGAACATTGGTTGGGACCTACAGGGACACGTGGTTGATAATACCCATTCATTTGCTGATTGTTCTGAAATTGTTGGGGTTGGTGATAGACACCTTGGGGTTGCCTATAATTATTCTGACCTCCACGTGGCGGATAGGCCTGCTGTAAAAGGACCTTTGTTTTTAGTTCTTTCGTTTTCTTTTCTGTTCTATCTTTCTCGTCTTTATCTCTGTTTTCATAATGCTGTGCAGTAGCCAGTCTTGCGCTGAAGAGGAAACAGCCCAAGAACTTTCTGAATCTTTTAACTTTTTACACAGGTCAGGAAGTAAATTCTGCACAAATTTATCCACAAATAACCGTTGGCCACCCTCAGTACTCATATCTTGCCCACTGTGGTCAATAAACGTTTCTTCAAACCTGGTAAAGAAGTCTGACACTGTCTCATCTTTCTTCTGCTTGCATGCAGATAGCTTGTCCCAATTTACGCGCATCGCGGGCATTATTGTCTTCATATACGTGATGATTCTACCAGGGAGTTCTGATATTAAAGGCTCTGGTTTCGCGCCACCAACCTGTCTATCGTCAGCAGCGATGATGTTAGCCCATGTGTCCCCTAGTTCTGCAGCATGATCCGTATTACGAATGGATCCCCACAAAGGCTGTGGAACCACATTCCCAAACAGCATATCTACGTCAGCCAGATTCATTACACAGGATTCTGCAGTTTGTGACAACTCCTTATAATAACCAGTAGGGTTTTTACGGGGATCAGGCAATGTCTGCTTAAGTGCTAACACCTCAGATCTTTTCCATGGAACATGTACCCAAATACGCTGAAAATGTGCTAAGACAGGTGGATTAGCATTTGGATCAGCAGGTCTCCAAACTGGGGGAACCTCACGCATCGGATATTGGCGTGCTTTTACCCTTTTTCCCACAGGGACATCAGGTTCAAACAATGACTGTTGACAATCATCATTCCTGAAGGATAATACAACCGCAACTGCTTTATCTACATCGCGATCCACAATGGTACCAGTTCCAAAATCAAATCTCACTCGACACAACTCCTGCGGGCTTGGGTCTTTACCACTATCATCCAATTCCTCACAGAGAATTTCGCACATTTTCTCAAAGACATACCTCTGTTTTGGGGCATCCCATTGATGGAAAACGTTGACAACTGATTCCACATCATATAGTGAAGGGAAAACAATCCATCTACGCGCCATGCGATCTATTACCTTTTTCTCATTGGGGTTAGGCAATTGACTGCGCAATTGCTTACGCTGTAAGCCAGGAGTCGCACCGGATGACTCAAAGAGAGGCGACATTAACGTAGTAACCACATTAGCTAAACGCTGTCGCGCTGAAGGAGATGTTGAGGCGAAAACAGGGGGATAAACAGAGGGGAGAAAAGAGGATGTAGAAACAGGTACTGGAGTGGTGCAAGGAAGAGTGTCAGGGGAGGCAGCTGCTGAATTAGACAAAGTCGCAGGAAGCGCGGGGGCAGTTGAAAACACAACTGGCGGCCCTTGAGAGGGCTGCGCTATAGGGATAGAAGCCGGCTGCGAAGCAGCTGGCGGTAGCGGCAAGGCTTGCAGTATATTAACTGGAGGTGGCATATTCACAAGCTGGGGAGGCGCCGTGGCATTTTGAGCATACGGGGGTGGCGAACTCAACAAATGCGACATCAGGGGATATTTCTCCTTTTCTTCGGACTCATTCTGCTTAGAGTGCGGTAAAGCTGGGTAACATTTGTCAATCCCTAACTTACGCTGCCTGTGCAATTGCTCATTCAGTTGTTCCTCCTCATTGTCTTTAAATTGCACAGCTGCTTGCATTACCGTCATACCTTTCTCTCTCTTATTCTTTTTCGCTAGCTTAATTTCCTTCTGTTTGGCTTCCTTCCGCCATAAGCGGAAAGAATCAAACATCGCCGGCCGGGCTTTTTTTTAAACAATTTAATTTCCAAATTATCTAAAATATCGGTATCGAAACTACCATTTTGGGGCCATTTTAAAACACCGTCTTTTCTGGTGTAGTGGATCCATACTTCGTTATATGCAATGGGGCCTACGCCATGTTTTACATAGAGCTCATAAGTTGGAGTTCCAACCGGAGGAACCGGACATGATTCCTCTAACTGGAAATCCCTTCCACAACCCAAACAAAACAATCTACCAAATATTCTAGAACCAGGCATCTTCGCTCACTAGTCTAGATCCAAACGTCAAAGGATTATCGATTACGATAGTCTCGTGAATACACGAGTCCTCTGGCTTTGGCGTTTGCAAACTCCAAATTTCCAAATCAAAACGATCCAGAGGGATACCAAACAAATGGGAGACGCTCCACTTATACTTAACTGAATATTGATGATCGATGGCGTCACCAGAAGACTCTCTCGATTGTTTCGCTCTATCAAAACTCGTCAAGGGTCCAAAACAGGTCGATTAATCAGGGCAGCAGTCCTTCGGAGCCGTCGGGACGCGGAGAACCTCGCAGAAAAGACTTTCGGACCACGTCGACATGCAGGGGTCTATGAAGTGGCGGCCTTCCTCCGGAATTTCCACACGAAGCTCCTCACGAACCTCTGGCTTGGACTGGTACCGCTGAAATCGTCCCGAATTGGGCGCCAAACTGAAGTACTGGCTATTTTAAACCCAGCGGTGCAGGGGCACACACCCTATGACTTCTGGGTTCTCCCTGTTCCAGACCTACAGAAACACAGAGTCTTCTGGGTGAAGTCAAAGATTCATTTATTGGCTGCAGACCAATTACAGGTATCCTAGAAGTACAACAGCGTGTATGTTCTCAGGAGACTGCTGAAAATCATAGAAACGGACTTCTTCTTAAATACACTTTTTCCTGCTTCAGGCATACATTCCTAGGTTTATGATACGGCAATATACAAGTGTACATTTCAAACGAAAGAGCAGAGTCATGATGACCATCCCACATTCCAGTTAAGCCAGCCCACAATTATTTACACAGCAAGGTTCAAATCCCACATCAGATATCGATAGGCCCCAATAAAACACGGGCAGCTCCTGTTGATAGAAACAAGTCATAAAGCAGGAACAGTCAGGTGTGAAAGAGATTAGCCGGAGGCTTGTGTGGGATAAAAGGACTTTATGGCGTGTCAAGCCCTGATGCTAATCACAGGTGGCCGGAGGAAGGGGAGCTCGTGGGACCAGTTTGACCTGGGAGAGCAGAGCCAAGCTGCCCAGGTCATGGAAGAGTCATGGAAAGGCAAATGTGCTGTGAGGCCCGTATTTGCTTCATTATAGCCTATGTGAGGGCAATCACAAGATGGCCACCGCTTCCAAAATGGAACCCGCGTAGTGATGCAGAATAACGTGTACGCAGTGCATTCATAGCTAGAACGTTATACAAAGCACTTGTACATACCGTATTAACCATTTGCGGTTCGCTAATACCAGGATAGACGGGGTGGGGCCCTGTCCCCCACGCGGTCCCAGAGATTAAAGTACGACATTTGGGCCTCAGGCCCAACCCGCTATCTGGGTATTTGGCTGAGCAGGGACCTGGATGACCTCTGGAGGGCCAACTTTGGGCGTGTGGTGGACTGGCTGGAGTCTAAAATACCTCATTGGAACAGACTCCCATTGTCCCTTGCTGGCCGCATAGCCGTTGCCAAGATGGTGGTCCTCCCGAAATTCCTCTATCTTTTTTTAAATATCCCCATTCTTCTCACTGTCCATTTCTTTCATAAATTTCGCTCCTTGATAATTTCTCTCGCTTGGGCTGGCAAACAGCCCAGGATTGAGTATGATATCCATTACTCTCCCCATGGCGGTAGGCGGTATGGGCGGTCCTAATTTTAAGCTTTATATGCCTTAAGTGCCCAGGCCAATTTTTTACATTTCTGGATTCACCCCTCTCCTTATGAGCCACATGTGGCGGTTGAGGCCGACATCGCAAATCCCTGGCCGTTGGCCACCGCTCTGTTTGCCCCGGCGAGTCGCCCTCGTGCTGAGGTAGACACGGTCGAGACCATGCGCTGGGCCTGGTCTGGACTGCGCCGCCTCTCTAATGTTCCGACGCTGTCGGCTAACGCCATGCTGATTATACGCCATCCTGCTTTCCCTCCTCTCCAGCCAACCGGTATGTCTAAACATGCTACCCGCTTGGGGTTGATGACATTGGCGGATCTCTACCCCGGTGACACGTTCTATTCTCTCCCTGCTTCCTCTGGTCTGATGGACACATTGCTCTTTTACCAGCTGCAAGCAATTTGCAGGGAGATGCATCCAACGTTCCCCCAGCCTCCACCTTCGATGCCTGCCCTCGACTTTATATATAAATTATATGCCCTCACGTTATCGTCCACCTCCATCTCCACTGACCGCGCACGCTTGGCTTGGGGCAAGGACTTGGGCATGGATATTGCTCAGGCTAACTGGCTTTATTGCTGCAACCAGACGGAGAAATTCTGGAAGATGGACCCGAAGAGCGAGAGGAAGACGTCGGGCTGCCCCTCGGTCGGCTGAGAAGAGCGAAAGGCGTCACTACTCGGCGATGGTCTGACCCGCTGAGTGCCGATTCCGGAGTCATACGCAAGGAATGGTGAGGTAGGGGTGCCTCGCACCAGCAGCAGGGTGTGTTCCGGACTGTACACTGTCCCGTTGCGCAGGATAAGCAGGGCAGGACCTGGGAATTTCGTGGAGCATTAAAAGACAGTCTAAAGACTTCAGACTTACAAGCTGCTGTGTTGTCCCCCCTCCCCTTCGGTGGCACTTCACAGTTTCAAAGGGAAAACGAAGGGGTTATAGTACAAAAGGGGCATCGTTACTGAGCACCGGTTTATCAGCGAAGATATACCTCCCCGGCCCTGTGTGCTCTCCTAGTGAATGAACTAGAAGGGCGAAGTTAACATTCCTGCCTGTTTCATAATGGCGGTGTCAAAATGTATGCTATTACTTGAGTTATGGGTGTCCTGTGTTTTTGACTCCACTTAACAGGGGATTCTTGCGTGAGGTACAGACGGTCTACCTTCGGTCCCCTGTGAGGCTGGTTGAGAGTTTTAGAAGGGTACGTGTATCGTGGTGTTGAGACACTTTTAGGTGTTACAGTGTTGATTCTCTAGATGAAGGTCGTACCTGTTTAATGATAATTTCCTGTATCTTGTTACAGCACACCCCCTCTTCACAAGGACCTATGATTGAATGAAGTCCGTAGGAACCTTGCTATGTTTACGTTCTGTTTTCTTTACAGGTATAAGAGTTGTATTTACACATGCACGTTCTCAGATAGATAAAGGGCAACACCCTTTCTAGTGTGTAACGGAAGGGAAGTGTTTTGATTACTGTCTTTGTCTTCGCAGGTCTCCCTCCCAGCTGTTCCCTTCCTTTCCTTCCCCCACTTGATCTCCTCGCTGACCAGTGCCATTTGGCTTTCTGGCTCGGGGCTATCTAGAGGTGGACCACTCTCAGCAACAAGCCGATCCTGAGGATACGAAACCGTGACAGGCTGTCCACCAACACCAGATCTGTAAGTTGACCTTGATTCCATTGTTGTGCTAGACATTCTTGTAATGGACGCATCTGGAGTCTTGCGTAAGGGACAATTAAGATGCAAGAGGTCATCATCTCTATTAGCAGCATGAAGACTCACGCTGGTAGTGAGTGCTGCGGTTGAAATTTTGTTACGAGGGCTTGCATACTGGCTATCCTGGCTGGATTGGGGTATGCAAGGGCTTTGGAAGTATCTATTGTTGCACCTAGATACTGTTGGGTGAGGGACGGTTGGAGATGTGACTTGGTGAGGTTCATAGTGAATCCTAAGCTGTGCAGCAGCTGGATTGTGTCGTGTGTTTGTTGTACACAATCGTTGCGTGACTGGGCTTTTATGAGCCAGTCGTGTAGGTAAGGAAACACATGAATGTGTTGTCTTCTTAAGTGGGCTGCTACCACTGCGAGACATTTTGTGAAGACTCTCGGTGCTGTTTTGACCCCGATTGGAAGGACTTTGAACTGGTAATGTCCGTCCAATACGAACCATAGTTATTTCCTGTGAGCAGGGTGAATAGGAATGTGGAAGTAGGCGTCCTTGAGATCTAGAGTGGCAAGGAAGTCGCCTTGTTGGAGCAGCGGGAGGACCTGTTGTAGCGTGACCATGTGGAAGTGGTAAGATTGTATGTACAGGTTTAATGGTCTGAGGTCTAATATTGGCCTGAAAGTGGCTTCCTTTTTTGGAATAGGGAAATAAAGGGAGCAAACCCCTGTACCTTGATGATGTAGGAGATCTGGTTCTATTGCATGCTTTTGCAAGAGAGAGAGAACCTCCTGCTTGAGAAGCGTGAGATGTTCTGTGGACATTAGACGTTTTATGGGAGGTATGTGGGGGGATAGAAGTGAGTTCCAGGCAGTAACCATACTGGATACTTTGTCTTACCCACCTGTCTGTGGTGATGGAATTCCAGACCGGTAGGAAAATGTGATAATCTTCCCCCGACCGGAGTGGAGTGGTCTGGGGGGAGTGGAGGGAAGTCACTGTTTTGGGTGGGGGAGTTGCGGGTGTTAGAACCACGTCCTCTCCCTCTATTGTTGCCGCCTCTGTAAGTCCCTCTAAAATGTCCTCTGTTGGGGGACCTTTGAGTGGGGCTTTTGTAAGTAGAAGAGGTGTTTTCTGTGCCAATTGTTTTGGAGGCGACCCTATAAGAGGAGCGACAAAAGGCACCTCTACTAGTTGTTGCCTGTAGAGCCCCCAAAGATTTGGCTGTTTCTGTGTCCTTTTTCATCTTTTCTAAAGATGTGTCCACAGTAGGTCCAAACAAGTGTTCCTGATCCAAGGGTTGATTGAGGATAGTAGACTGTACCTCTTGCTTAAAACTGGATATGCGTAACCACACATGTCTGCGTAGTAACCCACTTGTATTAATTGTGTGGTATGCTGTATCTGCTGCATCCAGGGCACATTTAATAGAGGTATTTGTATTTAGCTTTTCCTCTTGTATAAGATCATTTGCCCTGGTCTTATATTGGTCTGGAAAATGCTGGATGAGTTTTTCAAGCTCATCGTAGTGAGCCCTGTCATACCTCGCCAATAAAGCTTGTGAGTTGGCAATACGCCAAAAATGTGCCGCCTGTGATGCAAGCCTTTTACCGGATGCATCCAATAGTTTAGATTCTTTGGAGGGCCATCACCTGTGGTTTGGGAATTTGCCAGTTTATGGGCATTTGCCACTACTAATTAACCCAGGGGGAGTTGACCCTTAATGTAAGCTGGATCGGTTGGAGCTGTTTGCATTTCTCTTCAATCCTGGGATTGAGCACTCTAGCCCTGACAGGATCTTTAAAAACCTCAGGGGCATGTTTAATCATCCCTTTTAGCATAGGGAGAGTATTTGTTGTTTTTTGAGGCTGCGAGAAGGTCTCTAATAAAAAATCTTCCTCCAGAGGGTCTGAGTGGAGTTTAACTCCATGGTATTGTGCACCTCTATTTATTAGTTGCGCAAACCCTACGTTGTCATCTGGAGGGGATGGTCTAGAAGGATATACATCTGGCTCAGGTACATCTGGGACATTATAATCATCCCAAGAGTCATGAGGTGGGATACTGTGTGTGTCATCGTCAGTATCGTCATGATCATATGGTGGGTCTATGTCCTCATCCCCACCCCCTATATCCTAATCATCATCTTGTGGTGCAGGTGAAAGAGGAGGCACTGGAGAGTGTGCTGGAGAGAGTGCTATGCTTGGAAGCTGTGGAGGTGGAGAGAAAGGCCTCATAGGTGAGGTGGCGGAGTCTTTTTTCTTTAAGCGTATCTCAGGTGTTTCTGAAGTGTCCAATTTCCTCTTTTAGGTCGTATAGAGGTGACTTGGCCGGTAATGGGGTCAATATGGAGTGTCTTTTGCTTCGGATCCGGTGGATCTGGATGAAAAAGTTCCTATGATGCACTGTCTTTTTTCGATGCCGAGGACTTAGGCTCCGAGTGGTGTTTTGGCCTGTCTTCTTTAGCTTTAGGAGGGCTTTTTGTGTCCTGCTGCTTAAGTGGAGTTGTCGTCTCCGAAGATTTGGAGTGCTTTTTCAGGTTCGAAACTTTGGGCTGACTCTGTTTCGGCACTGAAGAGTCTGGTGTGGGCAAGGCCTTGGTTTTCTCTTTCGGTGCCGAAGAGTCTGGTGTGGATGGCACCTTGGGTTTGTGTATCAGTGGCAAAGATGATTTTTCGGTACCGTGGTGTGGCTGGCTCGATCCCGAGCTGCCTGAAGGCTTTGTAGACTTCAGAGCCGGGCCCGGAGGCGGTGCTTCTGAAGTATTGTCACGGTGTCGACCCAGACCCGAAGATGAAGGTGTTACCGGAGCCTTGTGTTTTTTCGGGGCAGGGGCTTCGACATCAGTACTCATGCTCCGTTAACCTGGAGTAATTGTCTGGTCTTCTGAGTCCGATTCATCGGCTTCGGAGACGCTAGCTTGTTCATCTCCTGTCTCTGGTTCTGGATCATCGGGGCCTGCCTCGAAGATGTTGTCTGGCGCCAAAACGGTTGATCTCGACATTTCGTGACGTCGAGCCCGGCGATCACGTATAGTTTTCTTGGACCTGAAAGAATCACAGGCCTGGCAGTGTCGACTCTCGTGTTCTGGAGAGACAAAGGTTGCAGACCTCGTGGAGATCTGTGTGTGGGAATTTAGCCCCATACTTGCATTTTTTTGAATGGAGTCCTTTCCATATGCTGGTTGAATGCGTCGATTAGCTCAATGGCCCGTGTCGACGACCAAACTCGAAGATTTTGTTGGATTTTGGATACGTGTCGATCGCAATCGAAACAATACCGTTGATCGGTGAGAGCTTTGCGCGTCGAAGGGGAATCGAAAACGACACCGACCCGGAGCGCAACAAATCACATTTGAACCCGATGGCGGAAAAAAACAGTCTAGAGATGGAGTCGATGCCCATGTGCACTACTAACCAAAGGAGGAGTCACCTATCTTGTGACTTAAAAGACTTCTACAATAACAAAGTGCAAACATCCAAGCCCAACACCAGATGGCGATCCATGCAAAACTATGTGCTCTACACCTCATATGCCTCGAACATAGCATTAGGAAAGGTTCAGAAAAGTACACACTACAAATATAATTAAGAAATGAGTAGGTTTTATCGGACACAAATTGCAAAGAATACAATACAAAGGGACCATATTGCGAAAGGGCACCAATCATAGTGCTGCATAGCAGTGGTACTGTTAGTTCTCGGTGGTTTGCAAAGTTCAGAGTAATGGGTTGCACTGTGGTCAGGATAATTGCACTAACTGGGCACAATACAACTGTACTAGTAAAGAGTAAATTGAGGTACCAACACGATAATGGGGAGGCCCTGCGAGTAAGATGTAGTGATTTGGTATTAGATGGGGTAATGTAGAAGCCGCCTTTATAATGTGATACCAAATATCTAAGACACGTAGTCAGCAACAGTATATTTCGGACCATAATTGGTATAGCGCAGCCTAGGCCTTTGCTAATTGGTCAAGTATTTGATGCTTAATTTGTGTTACGCGCATTATGATGCTGTATCCTCTGTGGTTTGTCAATAAAAGCTGTCAGGGACGTCACCTCTTTGGACACTCAGCGGCTTTGCTGACTGTCTCAGTGCTGTACGTATTTGTATTATCTCGTCATCGAGAATACATTTTCTCTATCATATGTGCTGATTGGTATTATTTCATTTAGGTTACCACAATAAGTTCTGCTGTAGTCTTCAAGTCAGGTGCCCACTCCCGTTCCTCTTCCAGTCTGGTCGGCTTCTTAGTGAAACTCTTATTCTGGGCCTTCCGAGACCTCTTACTTGACCTATGCAAGTTCTCCCTTAGAGCATTGTAGGAGTTTGCCGGGACCAACCCTGTTTTATAAATGTCCAGTCAGTCCCATGCTGCCTTAGGTTCTTCACAGAAGTGGGTCTTGCCATAGAGGATAATCTTCAATTTTTCCGGAAACATTAGGGAGTATTGAATCCCTTCCTCTCGGAATGCCCTTTTCACTTCCCATGTAGGAGGCCCGTTTAGCCTGTACTGCAGCTGTGTAGTCCAGATACAGCAACACTTTACTGTCCTAAACCGCATACTGGCCATCTTCTTGTGTCCTCTTCAGAAGGGCATCCCTATCCCTGAAATAGAGAAGCTTTGCTACAACCGGGCGGGGTGGTCAGCCAAGAGCCGGTGGATGAGAGGGCACTCTATGTGCTTGCTAAAGGGCAACCTACGTCTGAAGCCATTGCTCAAGATAAGCCACCATATTGTTTCCTTCAGTGCCCTCTGGCAGGCCCACTATGCGGTCAATGTTCTGCAAATTGCGTCCCTCTGCATCCTCAGCCCTATATTCCAGGGTGCACACTCTGTCCGTTCAACACTGCCACCTTGTGAGCCAAGTCGAACTGTACTTCGTCAGCCCTACCTCCACTTCCTTTAGTCTATCAGTCAGTTTGTGTTGCTCTGCTCTTCATTATCACTGTCTTGTGAGTCTTGACTCAAATCACTATCCGAAACCTTTATAAAATTTCCTTTCTTCCTTCTGCAAACCTTTTGGAAATGTCCCATGTTGCCACAAGCAGCACAACGTTGATTTCGGACAGGACATTTTTAACATTGGCAATATGACCAGTGAAATCACAACTGTAATACTTTACGACAGTATTGAACAACTTAGTGTTTTGGACACTGTTGGCCTTCTTCAAGGTCTCTATGGCACTTTCTATTGTTTTTTTAAAGA
This sequence comes from Triturus cristatus, assembly GCF_964204655.1. NCBI lineage: Eukaryota > Metazoa > Chordata > Amphibia > Caudata > Salamandridae > Triturus > Triturus cristatus. The sequence goes on along the minus strand of NC_140584.1, from coordinate 960,559,535 downwards.
TTTAATTTTATTAACTACCTCACCAATATTACAACCTTTGTTGTCTGCTTCCTCTTTATTATTTTCAGAAAGTACTGCCTTGGAATATCTACTCCGCATGTTTCACTATTTCTATGACCGCCTGTAGCGAAGCTTTCCCTTTCACCAATAAATTATTCTGTATGACAGGATAAGCAGCATGCACGACGATTTGGTCTCAAATAAGTTCATTGTGAAACACTCTAAACCGACATGTCAACGCAAGGTTCTTTAATGCAGAAACTTGATCTTCAATAGATTCTTGTTTAGATTGCTTTCTATGGTAACATTTGCACCTGTCCATGCCAACGCAAATGGTGGGAGTGTAATATATATGCAAGTCTTCAAGTGCATTGGTAAAAACATTATCTTGACCTGGCTGCCTACGTTTCTTTTCCATGCAATTTTACGTTTTTAATCCTAAAGGACCCAAGCATTGCAAAGGTCCTTTTTTTCTAATCATGTGTTAAAATCCTCATCATCAGATGTTGAAATGTAGTTTAAAAACATTCACACCACTCTTGCCACTTTGATGAAGACCCACCAGAAGAAGAAATAAAAGGTTGAGGAGGCATCACATTCAATGTATTGCTGAACACTATGATAAATAAAACACAAGAGTCCCTAATACACTAGTACAATTAGAAAATTCACCTACCGTAAAGTGTGGATGGTTGAATAATTATGATACAACTGATGTAAAGTGGCAATTAGTTGGCTGCGGAAACAACCGAAGACCTTCCTACAGTAATATGGTGGTACACAATGGTGTAACGCTGTGTAATGAAGTAAATTTTGCCAAAAACCAATATGGCGGTACGCACGTTGCGTTTAGCATCATAACCTCACGCTAGGTGACGTGTGCGGTGCCTGTCAACTGCTCGGGAGATGAGCGTGCAGACAGTGTTGCCAGATTGGGCTATTTCCCGCACAATTGGGCAACATTTTTCCCAATTGTGCGGGAAAAACTCATACCTGGCGGGGGCTACTTTTTGGGCTGTATTTAGGCCAGTGTGTGCAATTTACTGGCTGTGGGCGGCGCCGACCATGATGAGTTCATGGCGTGCGCCTATCACAGTGGCGCAGAAGTTCCAGTGTGGCAAATGAGCTCACAGAGCACGCTAACATCAATACAGCAGTGCTTCTTATTGGAGGAGGACTGACCCAGCCAGGGCCTGCCACTGACGTAACACGGTCCTTTTGGCGCGGGCGGGTGCGCACGGTACTCGGAGATGCAGGTGCATTAGAAGGAAGCGGTGTGTGAGCGGTAGGATAGGATAATGAGAGTTCAAGCAAAGCCATGGAGTGTGAGGTAAGGAATGTAGGGGCTGCCAAGGTGGTGTGGAGGAAGTAGGTTCTCTGTGTTGGTAGTAGTAGTCACCATGGCAGGTGACAAAAGAGTTCCTTGAGCGAGCACGTGCCCCCTTGTACCCCCATGTGAACTAGTGCAAGTGACACCCGGGAGGGGAGGGTAGTTAGCCTGATAATATGTAAGGTCTAAATTGCAGCTTCACGTGAAGTGACTTTGGCTAAACTTGAGTTTTCAGTGATTGGCATTTGGAGTCTGACAATGTTCCTTTTAAGGTGGTTTAGTGCGTGTTCGTTCAGCATTTTTTGACGATATGTTTCGCATATGAAGGTGATAACATATGGTTCCCTTTAAAAGTACCCTTCCTTTGCTTCTCATGCTTTTCCGAGCTGCAAGACGATACAAATCTTGTTTTCATATTTGTAACATACCACAGTAGCCTATTTATTTACTATTTGTGATTAAATATTTATTCTTAATCATTTTCCATAGCGTTATTGGCCTTTGAGTGGGGGCTTAAGTTTTTTTTAACTTTTCATACGAACAAATGCGAGTTGATAGTTATTAAACATATTTTAAGAGACTTTGCTAGTCTAAGGTCCGTAATTATACCTGTTTTAAGAATTCTCTAATCCATTTCATAGATTAATCAATGGTGTAAATATAAACATCTTTTTCCTGAGTTGAGTTGCATTGCAGTGTGAGATAATCCGTGCCATTAATTCCTATTGTTACCTGGTTAAAAGTTTCTCTAGCTGATATCGGAGTGGGCAAATAAAAGGCACTGCAAGTGATCAGTGATGCGGAGGGAGACTACGGCTGTTATTCAAACGGGTTCTAGTTTAAAGGCGGGAGTTTATTAGCCTTGTGTTTTTATTTTTATTATACATTGAGACTTAAATTGCACATAGTGAGTGAGTGATGGTGGCGTCTTCACTTAATTCCCTTGTTTTTTGTACGGCAAATTTGTGTTGGTGTTTTACCAGAGTTAACTTTCCCAGATTACGCGTGTGCTGTGAATGTTGCATTTTCTGATAGTCAAACGATGGCTTCTAGGCTCGAGTAGTGAGTCACTTTCCTAGTGATTGACAAACGCCGTGTCTTCAATACTGTAGAGCCAGAATGAATTGCTTGTAGTGTGACAGAGACGAGGAGTCACGAGTGTGAAGGCAGGGCTTGTTTGCCCACCCTGCAGCCTACTTCTGTTGCGCATGGGAGTTCCTTGGTGCCCAGCAGGTGTATTAAGGTGAGATTAGTCTAGGAAGTGTCCATTTTTTCCTGTGCTGCCGCGGTCAGCTGCCCCCTCTTCCTTTTATTCCCTCTCTTTCTGTCTCTCTCTCAGCTTCTCACTTGCTGAAACCCGTGCTTCACTAAACGTCTCTTATCCTCGGTTTCATTCTACTTTCCTTCATTCGTCCCTTTGTGAAATGAATGCAAAAAAGAAAGAAACACTTTTGTTGGAAATTTCTTTTTCTTACAGATTTCTGTTCCAAAGTGCAGCCTCAGGACAAAGAGAAAAAAACAGGTGCAAAATAGGAAAAATAAATAACTGAATAACGCATTACACAGCAGTTGCAAAGTTGCCAGATTGGTTTTATTCTCACACAAACACCTTAGCCCACTTTACAGAGTTTGCCATTGAAGCGCTACTTTCGTTTTCTCGTAATTCTTTGAACAACATTGTTTTCCCTGGGTGTATGAGTGCACCATTCCAGGAGGTTCTGCAATACCTGGTTGATGACTGGAGTGTATAGTTCTTTATTGTGATTCTTATCAGCTCTTTTCCTTATTTTAGTTTATAAAATGTGTACTACTGTTCTGTGTTCAGGGATGTGGTCTTTTTAAACCATACTACTCATGTTTTGTAAGGATTTAAGCAATAGGCATTGAAACGGGTCCATGCCGGGCCCTGTAGTCATGTGCTTAACATTTCAGGCAAAAACACTCATTGATTTCTAAATGAGTATAAAAGTGTTAAGGTAATAACCATGTTGCTCTGCTTACATTTCACATGCTTTACTTAATCTTGCATTCTCTATGAAGCTCCAGGATGTTGTTACTTTATTTTCAGGCAGCATATTGCTCTTGTGCATAATTTGAATAGAATTGCATCCAGGTATTTATTGCGGGTCACAATTCGGATGTAGCTGAAGGCAGTGCTAGTTTCTCTCAGTGGGACAAAGGATGTGACACTATGGCCAGAGCTGCCGAATTTGGTACTAGGGAAACAGGTTCAGTCTTCATGAAAAGTCCACCAGACCGCTCTCCTGAGGAAGCACATTCCCATGCTAGACCTTAGAAACCCTAGCTACAGCTTTGAAGCTCTGTAGTCATAGCAACTTGAAGGTCTGTCCACCACAATCCATACTGAAGTTCACCTCCAGTCTTGCAGGAAGGCCTACGAAGTAGCACACCCTAGAGCAATAGTGACTGTCACTGAAGTCACAGGTCCCTTGAGGCCAGTCCGCCTCACCCATTGGTACCTCCATTGGCCTTGTTTAAGCAGGACTAGTGCAACTCACCAGGGATCGGAAATGCAGGATTTGCACGCACGCCAAACTAAGGGGCATATGCTGTAGGGTGGAGAGAACCACCGGCCTCCCCAAAACTTGTGGCCTAAGCTATAAAGACAGGAAATTGCAATCCCCAGCACACGTTACTCTATTTCCTAAAAAAATGACAGCAGTAGCATACGTAAGTCCACTTACTCACAAAGCAAACATAGTGATGAGGTTCTTTATTTCTTTTATTCTTTTCCTCTTTTTTCTTTTATTCCTACAAGTCCTTAGCCAGCCAACACGTGTTTCGTCGCCACAGTGGGAATATTAACCCGCGACTTTTTCAAGGCTCTAATGTCACTTGTCCTAGTCTATTTCAAATGTGGTGATAATTCCAACCCATAAGGTATATTAGCGAAGATATTCATATATTGCTCTAATAGCTTTCAATAGTCGTCCACTGACAGAACCAAAATCTCAGTCTGCCGTCGTGTGTATAGTTGCAAAATTCAGTCTCGTTCAGGTATCGTGCCTTGAGTGGTCTTGAAAATGAGTATCTATTAAAACAGGTGCCCAGTTAACCTCCTCCCACTATCTATATATTGAATAGAACTGAAATACATTCTTAAAATGTCTTCTGAAGACTACTTTTGCAAAATTTGAGCGTTTCGACTTTGGGCTGGTTTTTGGACTGGAACTAGTCTGCGTTGGGCTGGATTGGGCTTATACTTGAGCAGCTTTGGGCTTGGGGTGGGTCTCAAAATCTGGCAACACTGCGTGCAGATGGAATAGTAAGTGTGAATTGAATCACTTGTTTAACACCCTGACCGTTTGCATTGCATAATTTCCCTTATGAATCTTGGATTGTGACTCCCACGAAGACGATAGAAGTTTCAGCTAGTAGAGAATCATGCATCCATGAAGCTAGTCATGTAGAACTGTTAGTAGTTATACAATGAAATCACTTCTCCAGACTTGATGCATCCTTAAAACGACTGAAGAGTAGATTTGTGTGCCAGGGTCACTCGTCGCCACATTTGGAAAGATATTTCTACTCTAATGTAGATGAAGTAAATGTTATTGTAGGTAAACACACTGGCACATCAGGAGGAAACAGTTCAGTTTCCCCCAACAGCTTCTCAGCTTTATTCTCAACATTCCAAATTACCTAATAGCATTCCAATTTAGACCACTGCGGGAATCCATAAGGGACAACAAACAATGAATGTATAAAACTGTGATATTTTTTAATAAACTAAAGTAAAAAAAGTGTCAAAAACAAATAACCAATTTGTAATTTGGAAGAGTCTTTATCATATTTTTACAAGATGGTTTCTGTACCATTCAGATGACGTATTTTGGGTGGCTCAACTCATGCTTTGGCCCCTATAGCAAAGTCAGATCTCAAGCTTGACTATTGCTGGCTTACTCATCTCTAACAATAATGGCCGTAGCTAGGATGTAAAATGTTACACATTTACATACCATGTGGAATGAAAGAAAGGCTTAACAGCCATTTGAGATGTATCTGGAGGAACACCTATGTCCAGCCCTTGGAAAACGATCCACAAGTTAACAGTCTGGCAATTGGCAGTTCTTCTATGTGTCTAAAAGGGAAACAACTTTTGGCTCTGGCCATCATTAGGAAGGGATCCCAATTAAAGGTGCAGGTTGACAGCGCAGACCTTATGTGATCCACCTAAAAAAGAGCTTGCAGGAGTACTACAAAGAGGGGCTTTGCCTCTGCCCACATGTTGGTAGATAGAAGTATATTTTTAGTGTGGGCACAAGTTGTACGCTTCCACAGAACCAGTCCTTCACCTCCGTGCAGCTGTAATCATTTTGTTTGTCTAGTTGCCATAGGTAGTATGGCAGCCTGGAGAAGGATCTCTAAAAGCATTTAAATGCCAAACTTAATTGTTTAGAGGCTTTAAGTTTTGTTCGCACTTGGGTTTTATGTGTTTGCCCTACCTATTAAATCTTGTTCATTTTGCACAGCCCTGAAAAGACTTCTATTACCTGATGCTACTTCTGCTTTGCGTGTGGCTCTTTGGTCCACTTTCCTTTGCTGAAAGAGCTTTTGTGTTGAAACTGGACGCCATTTTTCTCCACTTTGTTGTGCCTCACTGAGCCGCTGTCTTTGTTTACACATGCTCTAGTGCTCTGCTTCCTATGATGTTCAAACCGTCCCTGGGTGATTTAGGAACTGCGGCACGGTAAAAACCCTACCCTTCCTTCTGTTTAGAGGCTTCATGTACCTTTAGCAGTTTGTGCTACACTTTTGAATGTCAGTGTTATCAAGTGTTTTATCTGTCTTTTGTATTAAATCCTCCTCATTTTGCATATTCTTGAAACAACCTCTATCTGTTAATTCTAGCTACTTCTTCTCAGGCCCAGCTCCAAGAATTTTTAGATGGGTGGGCCGAGTATGCATTTGGGTGGGCCACTGCGGGCCCGATTTGTCACCTGTATGTCTAGCCAGGGCTGCTTCAGTGCCCTCATTTATCTCTCCTTAGTCTTACAAGGGCCCAGTAAAACCGATTATTTTCATACTAAATCTCTTTCTAAATGTAATCACTCTCAAAAAGTGTTTTTCTCCATGAAATGTCCCTTTGATGGGAAGAGGAAGTTTCTGAGGTGGGAGTATCAGGCAAGTGACACTTCACGGGCTCTCCCTCATGACCGCCTCCTCGGATTCCCTCTCTGCCATCCTTCACCAGCGCCCTTCATCTCTCCGTAGCCAATCTCTCATATGCATTTCATTTGTTGTATAGCGCTATTCATATCAGTGTAGGGTGTCACAGTACTTTACTTCATGCACACATTATACAGAGACAATCATGGAAGTATGTAAATCAGTCTACAGGGAATGTCACAAAAGCCAATGAGGATTACAAGGTGTAGGAATCACGTCATCCATACTGGTGGGCAGTATATTTAAAGAGGGTTTGGTCTGGAGAAGCACAAACTCAGGATTTAGAGTATACCCCAGTGGTTAGGGGTTGGCTTTACTGATAAAAATGTATGTCTGCTCAAACAAACTCTTTTTAGCAACATTAGAATAGTTAAAGACTGGGGATGTTCTAACTATACTCCAACACAAAAAAGCTAAGTTCTAACTATATCATTCAGGTTTGCATGCGGCTTTTTGATGATAGGTCATAAGTCACTGTCCTATGATAGGATTGTAATTTATGAACGGCAAGTAACACAAAAATCTCTGTGACAAAGGCAGTAACCCACTAAGCTATCCACATAAAATACAGTTTAGCTGCATTTCAAAACCACCAACAGACAAAGGATTGGCAGGATCATTAATCACCAGTTATCTGGACATTTTTATTGTTGTCATACATCTGTGGCAGAGAGGCCTTGATAATGATAAAAACTGTTTAAATAAAGCATACATGAAGTATGTGTCTTGCTGGGCCTTCCCTGATGATTTTAAAAAGAAGAACAAATAGCCAGACATTCTCTCATCTGCTGAGTTCCTAGTCACAACCCGCTCTGATAAGCAGTAGCAGGGGCCAGGACAGGTGAATCCGGAGAACCAAACTGTTTTTCGCCAGCGCAGAATAGAAAAGGAAATATCCAAACAGCAGAACAGTTAAGGTTACCTGGTGCCAAAAAGATTTGTACCCTTCGCCATGCCCCTATTTTACCTGAACGAGTGGGCGGGGACACATCCAACCTTTCTAAAAGGAGATGCGTTATTGGGGTGCCTGTGAGAGAGAGCCCAGGGCCAATCACACAAATCCCAGAACAGGAAGAAAAAAAAGACAACGTTCGGAGGAACGTTTTCAATGAAAGATGCCATTTACTATTGGCCTTCGCGCCGTCTCTGACAGGGCCAAGACTCATGTTTGGGTGGGCCAGACTCTTGTTTGGGTGCTAGAACCGGGCCTGCTTCTTCTACTTTATGTTGGCTCTTTGGCAAGGTCGTTTTTTCTACCTCCTCAACATCTTCGCTGTGCCAAAGTGAGCGGTCACCTTAGTTAACATGCGTTCTACGGCAGTGCTTCCTACAATATGCAGACCATCTTTGGGCGGCATAGGGACAGATACAGTGCAGATGCACCGCTGGCACACCTAGGGCAAGCCCATCTGCGCTTGTCGATGCCCGAGACTTGCCCAGTGCCGGGGATGCTGCAACTTTGTTCAACCAGGTAAGCAGAGAATGTATTTTATCTCTTCGGGATTCTCCTTTAAGTATTTGTAATCCTGTCTTCCTGATCTGAGATTTGATTACTCCTGAGTTTTTAGCTTCGACTTCATCATTCCATACTTTTGTCAGTGCTCCCTATGATTGCTCTCTTCATGCCCCCAGTCAGATTAGAATATTAATCTTTTTCATGACTGTCCATCTACTCTTCACTCTATGTCTGATGGTTTGGAAATTTGTGTTTTTCAGTATTAACAAAAAAGTACCCAGCATAAGATGTGTTCTTGTTAGTGCTTGTTCTCACCATGGCGGTGGTGTAGCAGTAATTTCTCCAACTAATTTTAAGGTCTCCACTCTTGCTCTCAACCACCAAAATGACTCTGAAACTCTAGCTTTAACTATTATTATTAATGCTACAATTTCATTCAAGATACTTTTAATCTACAGACCTCCTCCTGGCCCACCAAAACGTTTTCTAACATCTGCGCTTGAAAATATTTCAATCACTGGCCTTGACACCGATGATTTAATTGCCCTAGGAGATGTCAACCCACACATCAATGATACAGCTAAGACGGCCCAGGAATTTGTCACCTCCTGTTTGGCTTTTCAGATAGATTAATTGGTCTCTCAGCCCACATAATTTGCTGGCCACACAACTGATTTGATTTTTGCTCACCAGAAGCTACTTAGCTTTGCGTTCTCCATCAACCTTGCTTGGTCTTCTTATGCATCTTTTTCCAGATTCTCTGTTTTACCAATTGAAAAATGGCCAGTAATAATCAAGCTTCTTAATTATATTGTCCTTGTTCTAAACCAGGGCTACTTGAATTATGCGACAGGAGAGGGACAAATTATGCAGCAGGGCTGAGTAAATTATGCATCAAGAGAAGGCAAGTTATGTGGCATAATGAAGCAAATTTTGTAATAGTATTACTTCTTTATTGTGTGATTTTCAAACTCGTCGGAACACATTAGTACCAGTTTAACACCCAAATATAGCAATAACCAAAAGCAAGGTGACCAATCCATATTTGTAAAGGGCCTTCCACTGGGGCAATATGTCGTCACATGTTTAGTAACTTTTGAACCGTTTGAGCTAGAAACACATTTTTTGGGTGAAAATATGCAGATTATGCGGCACATAATGAATTATGTAACAAATCTATAATCATGCAAAAATCGCCGTGGCCACACAATCATATAATTCCAGTGGCCCTGGTCTAAACTCAGTGTTCTTTACTTAGCCTCTTCTCTTGATAATACCATACCCACTCTCCAATCAGATGTTAACTCTTTTTCTGATAGGTGGCATCATGTGGCTCCCTGTTGGGAGTCATTCCCCACCGAAAGTGACATGCAAAGCTGCATATTAGTACCACGCCTGGTCGCATACATCTGTTTCTTTCTTTCTGAGCCTTCGTACGCGAATATTAACCTCACTCACAACTTTCATTATCCTTGATAAACTTTTTTTTCAAATTGTTTTTACCAGTGTGCAAGGACTATGTCTTCACCTAAAACTACAGGGTTTAAGCCTTGAAGGGACATTCATAATCATATGTCTGCGGCAAATCCTCACAGTGTCTGCCTCTCGTGTTTGGGTCCGGCAAACAACTTCAAGGTTGCAAGGAGTGCGCTTATGAACTCGAAGGCCATTCAAGACAGCAAAATGAAGGTGCACACCACCGAACACTGAAAGAAAAGTCTGAAATTGAGGGTGTAGGCCCATTCCCACTCCTGAGGATGTTCCAGCGACAGGTTGTTGTCAAGGTTCAGTAAGTCAAAATCTAAGCAGATAAATATGGGGCCCCTGGAACAAAAGTAGAGGTTTTATCTGTACCTCATTTGATGAGACGATCGATGTTGTTGACAACGTTACACCATAGGCTGGCTGTTGTAGAGGCTGATGATATCATTGTAATTTTTTCTCTTTGACCCAATGTATTCTTTTGACTCATTCTCATTTCCGGTTGTCCTCAGAAATTGTATTTTGTTTTGCAACTGCACCAGTATTGTTTTTCTTTGATTTATGTTTCTTTTCAATAAACAGAGTTCTAAAAAAATAAAAAATCCTGAGGGCACGGCTGGGCCGGATGTAATCACTAGTAGAAATGTTGATGTGACACGATTGTTTACAGTATAAGGCCTATAATTTTGTTTATTTACCGGAATATTGGTCGGTATTGACTAATATGGTCTGACTTTATTCTATTGGATTTCACTCACCATATGTCATGTTCGTGAGCAATCTGTCTGATTATTTTTCTATTTTTCTCTTATTTTTAAGATATGATGGTAGCAAATGACCTGACTGATGTAAATGCATACTGGTTCTGTACAAATTATATGTTAAAAATGTTTTTGTCTCTTATAATATGAAAACGAAATAAATAGATCAAACAAAAAAAGTCTAAGCAGATGCAAACGTTGTCCAAGTGTGATTTGTCCCAGTCCCACCACTCTGAACCTGAGAAGTTTCATGAATGACGTGTGATGCCTTATGGTCCTGCTCTCTTTTCCCTTCTGACGAGCCAATCGCCCTGTATCCAGGGTTTCTGGGTCTGTTGGTGATGCCACAACAGATTGAGATCTTCTCAGAGTGCATTTTCTGCACCCCTCCAGCTCCCTATGGCATGCCATCGGGACCCTAAGAAAGTGTCAAGCCAGGTTACAACTGGTAAGACACCTTCTCGGGTCCACCCTCAGGACTGTCTGTGCTTCCAAAACCCATTTTGTGTCCACTCTGACGCCAGCGGTGACTTCTAATCAAAAACCCACACCAGTTCTCTTTACATCAACAACAGAGCCGATGCATCTGGCGTTGGAGGACAACACTGCCCCAATAATCCTTTCTTGCTCTGAGCTGAATCCATCTATACCCTGAGGTAACTTCCCGAAGTTGTACTGATGCACCTGGTCACAGTCATAGAGCCATGCCTTTGCTTAGGAGCCTCAGTTCAGCGATCCAACAACTTATCGGTTCAGTCTATAATCAGAGCCAAAAATCCTTTGGTGATGTTAATAGCGATGAGGTGGATTATTTTCCACCCCACTATGATGATGATGATAACCTATACATGGTCATAAAGGAGGCCAGTGGGCTGGATACTCCCCCAGACACTAGGCTGTGTTCTCTTCCTGGGGGATCAATGGAAGAGAATGCCTCCTTTGACGTGGTTATGAGATGGGCAGCAGAGGAGTTGGATTCACAACTACCAACTATGGAAGTCACAATTAATGTACTCACAGACGTTTGGCAGCCACCGCCAATGAACAGGCAGGTTGCCAGGTGCCACAGACCAGCGGCAGGTGACCCTGACTTTTTGATGAAGAACCCTACACCAGAACATTTGGTGGCTCAAGCTTCCATCAATAGGGTGATCTTTAATTCATTCCAGACAACTACTAACAGGGAGTTGAAGCAAATTGAAGCTTTCAGGAAACTGACGTTTTCCTCAGCCAGATTAACCCTCCAGTCAGTCAAAGCAGTTTACTGGACAGATATTACCACTCTTTCTGGGACTTGGTTAGATCTTGATGGTGGCCCCTAAAGAATTTCAGATATTCAGAATGTCCAAAATATGTCCAAATACATTATTCAGTCTGGACTAGAGACCGCTGATTGCTTTGGCAGAGCAATTGGAACCAGTGTAGTGCTCCAGCATCGAACATGGATGAGCTCCATAGGCTACGCTGGAGACGTGCTGTTTGACAAAGAATTACATACGATAGGTGAGTCCTGCAGAACATTCAATGGGGTTACACCCTACTATTCCTTTTAGACCCACCACTCATTCCACCTAGATCACAGCACCTTTCGGAAAGCACCTGTCTATCTTTCTCGATGAAGTGCAGGCTCTTTTGGTCAAAGAAGCCATCGAGAGGGTACCCGTACCAGTAATTGGGACTGGTTGTTATTCTTGCTCTTTTCCTTGTGCCGGAAGGAGGTCCAGATTTAGATCTTCACACTTTCAAAGCCATCTTGCAGAAGGGAAAGTTCAAGATGCTCACACCGGCCCAGGTTATGCATGCCCTGAACCCACGCAACTCGATGGTGGCTTTGGACCTGCAGGGCGCCTACTCTCACATACGCATCCTGAAGTTCCAAAGATGCCATTTGCGGTTGAGCATTTTTAGTTGGCCTTGCTCCTCTTCAGCCTCATCAGTGCCCCTCGGTTATTCACGAAAATGATGGTGGTAGCAGCACAACTTCAGCGGCCATGGGTTCCAGTTTTCGCATACCTCAGCGACTGGCTGTAGGAGGGCTAACCACAGTCAGCCCTTGACCACCTCCAGACATTATGGTGAACCTCCTGACATCACTGGGGTTTGCTATTAATGTGCTGAAGTCATACCTTATCCCTTCACAGAGGCATTCTTTAATTGCAGCCATTCTGGATACAATGCAGTTTCCACAATAGCAAGACTAGGACATTTGTGCTGATTTCTGGGCCACGATGAGAGTGGCTTTAAGGCAGGTGGCATATGTGGGCTCTGCAATGGAACCTGAAAATAGCCACAACAAGTGGGGAATCTGTAGGATCCCATCCTAGTTTCAGAGGAAACTGTAAAAGAACTGCAGTGGTGGCTACACTGCAGTTGGACCAACAGCATACCCCTCTTCTTGCCCAAGAGCTTTCAGTGGTGACAGATGTGACCTTACAGGGATGGCAGGTTCATCTGGGAGGGACGAAGATAAGAGGACCCTGGTCTACGGCGGAGTCCCGTCTCCGCATGAACTTGCTGGAGTTATGGGCCATTTACCTGGCAGTGAACAATTTTGTGCTTTCCATCAAAGGGAAGGTGGTTCAGGTTCACTGGCAACACCACTGCCATGTGGCACAGGAACAAGCAGGGTGGTGTGGGATCCTGGATCGTGGGCCAAGAGGCACTTTGCTACTGGAGCTGGCTTGAGAGTCAGGGTATATCCCTGATCATGAAGCACCTGGTAGGACCTTTGAATCCCAGGGCAGATTACAAATGACGGTTATATGTAGGGCATCTTCTTTAAGCAAAGAGAGAACCCTTGCTAGATATGTTCGCCACAATCGACAATGTATGTCAAAATGTTCGTGCACTGGAGTTTCCGAAAAAATTCACTCTCCGAGAGGCTTTCTTCAAGAGTGGAGCTCACAGCTCCTGTACATCTTTCCACCCCTACCTCTCTCGCCCAGACTTCTGTAGAAGATCAGGAAAAAGCAGGTCTAAGTTATCCTGGTGGCTCTGTTTTGGGAAAGGAGATTGTAGTGCCTGGAAATTCTAGGCATGAGCATACTTCAATCATGCCAGTGGTTCCAGGGGACCTCCAGTTGAGCAGCAGGTTAATATTCTGCACCTAAACCTACACAAGCTACGGCGCCATACATGGAGATTGAGTGGCGGCAGTTGACTGCGTTCAGTCTACATCAGGAGGTAGTGGATGCCATCCTTGCAGCCCAAGGTCCTTCTACTAAGTCTTTTTATGCAGGATGCTGGGACAAATTTGTGGCCTAGTGTGGAGTCTGCAACACCAATCCCTTACAAGCCAAACTGTTGGATGTTTTGTTGTTTGTTTTATCACTGGACTAGCAAGGTCTTGTGTTGGGCACAATCAAAGGTTATGAGTCGACCCTTTCGGAATTTCTACAGTTATCAGACAAGTCATCCATATTAAAATAATCTGTTGTGATACGATTTTAGAACATTTTGAATTATTAATATCCTCCCAAGCACTTTTTGATGCATCAGTGGACACCTAATTTGGTCCTCACCATCCTCATATAATGGTCTTCTGACTGGTGGCCCCCAGAATTGGGACCCACCCCAGCCCTCCAATTCCTTAAAGATGCGTAAGTCCTTCTAGATGATGGCTTATCCATGGTGACCATGTTAAAAGCATATCGGGCACATGTTTCGGCCTAATGTGCATGCTCAAGAAAGTGTTTCCTTTGATACCTCTCTCTACCAGAAAAACCATGATTCAGGCTCTGATAGTCAGCCGCCTGGATTATGGACATGCCTTAGTGGTCTGCATGCATGAAGGTCTTTTCTCCTGGTTGCAGGTGTTGCAGAACTCAGCGGCTCGCCTTGCCTTCAACCTCTCAAACTCCCTCCACGATCAACGTCAGAACCTCTATTGCGCCGGCTCCACTGGACCGTACAAAAATATGCCCTATTCAAGTTCTTATGTCTGGTCTTTAAAATCTTGCAGGGAAGGGGTCCAGACTATCTGAAAAATAAACTTCAGACATACATTCCCACCCGGCGACTTAGATCTAGTGACCAGTTACATCTGTGTCTCAAATGTATTAACAAAATCAGACTAGGTGGTCGCGCCTTTTCCTTTCTGGCTCCCTTCCACTGGAATAAGCTGCCACTCTCCATTTGTGACTGTTCTAAATTGGTTCAGTTTAGAAAACTTCTTAAAACCTGGCAGTTCAACCGATAACCGGACTGTGCTTGGCTAATTTTGGACTGTACTGCGGCGCCGAGAGATCCCCCCGGGGATGATACTTTGCGCCTAATAAATGGTAAAAATAAATAAATAAATAAATATGAAAGCCATTAAAACTGCTGCACAGCTGGCTTTTACATCTCTACTCTGAAGAGTGTGTTCTTGTTTGCAGTAATATCCGCTTTCCACATGAGTGAATTCTAACCTCTCCCAGCGCATCCGTCCTACACCACCTATTTCCTTGACAAAAAGGTGTTAAGGAACAGAGCAGCCTTAATCTTTGCAGTCATGTCTGACCACATTGGGCAATCCATCACTCTCACTACGTTCTTTGCTCTGCTCACCGCCTCAAAAGAGGAGGAGACTCCCCATCGGCTCAATCCCAAAGTGCAATACATTTTTACATTGATTCCTCTAAGGAGCGTCTCTTTATGGCAAAGCAAGGCAGTGCAGAAACAGGCCTTGTCCAGGAACTCTGCATTAATGCGGTGCAATGGCCAAGAAGCAGGCCGTAGAGGAACTGAAGGCTCATTCTACCAGACCTATGACTGCAACGACTGTGTTGACACGTGGGGTGCCTTTTGTGGACATACAGTCAGGTTTTTAAGGATTTCCTGAAACAGGCTTCAGATTGGATGAGACGAAGATGGTTAGGGAGTGTATCCCTAGGACAGTTACTGATTTACCTCCTCTAGTTTTCTATTCCTTCCACTGCCCCGCTGTCTAGGTCTATAGAGAGGAATAGACAACACCACTATCAACAGAATTGGCGATCTTTTCCAACATCAGGGGGCGGTGGCTTCCATAACCAGTTTCAACAACCCCAGTTCCCAATGATGGGCTGGAATCCAGCTTTTATGCCAATTCCACCATATCCACAGAACATGTACTGACTGCCTTTTTTAGAGAGAGGCCGGAGAGGCCGTGAGAAAAGAAGAGGGACGAACCAAGTCCATTGGGAACAGGAGGAAGCTGTGGGGAACAACACACGCAGCAAATCCCGGGACCAACAAGCGGGAACCAGCAATAGGAGAGTTTAGTTACAAACCTCTCTTCTGTGACCCTCACACCAACAGCGTGCATGGTCCTAGAGAAAAGGCTGGGTTTCGTACCGACAGCACGCCTGGATCGGTTTCGTTTGCACTGCAAGCTATCAGAGTTTTTCAGGAAATTAAAACTGAAATCCTTTTTTGAGAAGCAAAGCCCTCTTGAGGCTTGTGACTCCTCTAGTGACACAGGTTTACGAACTAAATCTATATTTAACCCTCCACCACCCACTGTTCCAGCAGAAATAACTGCCTTTGAACAGGCAGTGTTCAATGATGTTGAGGTATTTCAAGAAACAGGAGTGTTCAAAAACATGAGTGCGGTGGAATTTCAAGCTTTAAAAGCCCTACAGTCCAACACCTCCATTGTCATACAATCAGCAGACAAGGGTGGGGAAGTGGTTATCCAGGACACCACGGATTATGATAAAGATTGTAGGTGCCTCTTAGATGACGGCAGAAACTACACCCCACTGCCTATAGATCCATCACCACAACTCAAGACCAAGATCACCAATTTGGTCAGCTGCACTGAAGCTAATGGGTACATTACTTAACAGGAGGCGGACTTCCTAACAACAGGCGATGGAATTATTCCATACTTTTATACTCTGCCTAAAACCCACAAGAATAAGACACCACCACCTGGACATCCTATCATGTCGGGCATTGGCTCTCTGTTGGAGCCTTTGTCACGGTACTGTGACTTTCTCATTCAAAAGACCTCCACTTATCTAAAAGATACTACGAGCCTTTTGGCTCTTCTGCGAGATTTCATAGTTGACAACGATTCTACTATTCTGGTCACTCTCGATATCGAGAGTCTTTATACCAGCATTTTCCAGGATGATACTATGCGGGTCCTCAGCGAGGCTCTAAAGGGAGCTCCCTGGGACTTTCAGACACCTAAACAGTTTGTCATCAAGTGTGCTACTTTAGTACTCAAACAA
Organism: Triturus cristatus; assembly: GCF_964204655.1. Taxonomy (NCBI): domain Eukaryota; kingdom Metazoa; phylum Chordata; class Amphibia; order Caudata; family Salamandridae; genus Triturus; species Triturus cristatus. The sequence goes on along the minus strand of NC_140584.1, from coordinate 960,543,116 downwards.
AACTTCTTTGAATACAGGGGGGACCTGGATCTACAGTCCACAGGGACTTCAATCGGCAGTACCTTCGCCCCGAGCGTGGCTGGACTCTATGTCCACGACTTTGAGTGCAAGCACATTCTGACTACAGACAACACATATACGTTAATTATTTCGTTCTGTAAGAGATATATAGATTACGTTTTTGCTGTCTGGCAAGGACCTGAATGCTCAATGTTGGAATTCTTTGACTGGATTAATATTCCTGATCCCAACCTCAGGTTCACATATACCTTCCATAGAAAAGAAGTGATCTTCTTGGATGTTGTGATATCAAAGTCAGAAGGAAAACTGCTCACAAAAACACATTATAGGCCCACAGCTCAAAACAATTTGTTGGCTTTCTCCAGTTTCCACCCAAGGCCTCTACGAGAAAATCTCCCTTATGGACAATACCTTTGCATAAGGCGTAACTGCAGTAAGGTGGAGGACTATCGTTCTCCATCTAGGGAACTTACAAAAAAACTTCGCAATCGAGGTTACCCTGAGAGGATTCTGAACAGGAGCTGCAAAAGGGCAAGAAATCAACCCAGAGAGGCCCTCCTGGAAGACATACCCAGACATATTGAAGAAGATCCACTAACCAGTGTCACTACGTATAGTGTTGCATCTAACGTGGATACTGAATCCATCAAAAAACACTGGCGCATCCTAGAAAGTAAAAACATAGTGGGAAAAACCTTTGTTTTCTTTTAAGAAGGCAAGAAGTATTAAGGACGCCCTAGTGCATACACGCCCCAGGAAAACTAACACTGATGAAGATCCTTCGGTACTTAACGCTTGGGGTCTACCAAGAGTCACAGGCCACTTTCCCTGTGGATCATGCAGTGTTTGCCACCTGACCACACCAACAAAAACACTAAATCTGGAGAGTGGCAAGACATGGACACAACGCTCGCACACGAACTGTAATTCGATGAATGTGGTGTACTTGATCACTTGCCCATGTGGATAGATATACGTGGGCATGACCACACAAATAATGAAACAACGGGTGTGCGAACACCGAAGTAACGAACAAGTTACTTACCATCGGTAACGCTTTTTCTGATGGATACAGTATCTGCCTGTGGATTCCTCACCTTATGAATATCCCCTCTGCGCCAGCATTCCAGAAACTTTTCATAGCTCTCTGCGCCAACGAGGTCGTCACAGCGGCATGGCTTCGCACGCGGCTCCGCATGACATCACCGGCGCCATAAGAAGACCACGCCGGCGTGATGACGTCAGTTCCACCCATTTTTTCCGTGCCACAGAGGCAAAACGGGCGGACCAACATAGAGACAATGTATACATAGTATACAGAATTCAAACACAAATCACTCAGTGTATAAAGAAAGAAGAAAGCTTGCACTTCAAACAAGACAATAGCAAATAAACAGAGGTAACAAAGTCTTGAGTACACATAATACGTCAAAAATCTAAAACCTCAGCTTTTATGGTATAAAAGGGTGGACAACGTTGAGGTGGGTGGATCTGTAAGGAATCCACAGGCAGATACTGTATCCACCAGAAAAAGCGCTACCGAAGGTAAATAACTTGTTCTTCTGATGGATACACCTGCCTGTGGATTCCTCACCTTATGAATAGAATCCCACAGCAGTACCACTCCCGGAGGTGGGTGTCCACTCTTTTATACCAAAAAGTCCTGCAAAACAGAATGCGCAAAATGGCCATCCCTCCTCATTACGGAATCTAATCAGTAATGCTTCGCGAAAGAGTGGAGGGAGGCCCAAGTTGCGTCCTTACAGATGTCCAAAACCGGTACACTTCTAGACAATGCAGAAGTAGAAGATTTAGACCTGGTGGAATGAGCTCTAATGCCTACAGGAGGCTCCTTACAAGCCAGGGAGTAGCATATCTTGATGCACAAGATGATCCAACGTTATAAAGTGCGCTTGTGCACCGCCTTGCCCTTCATACGACCAGCATTTCCAACAAAGAGCTGGTCATCCTGACAAAAGTCCTTTGTTCTGTCCAAATAGAAGCTAATCGCCCTCTTTGGATCTAAACGATGAAGTCTCTCCTCCTCCTTGGAAGGGTGGGGGGAGGATAGAAAGTAGGAAGGGTAATGGACTGACCTAGGTGGAAGGGAGTCACCAGAAAAGCAGCCCTGGTCCTAAGTACCATCCTTTCTGCATATATGGTCAGAAAAGGTGGCTTTGAACTCAAAGCCTGGAGTTCACTTACCCTCCTGGCTGAGGTGATAGCTACCAGGAAGACCGTTTTTAAAAGTTAAAAGTCTTAAAGGACAACTATGCATCGGTTCGAATGACGGACCCATTAAAAAAGTTAACACCAAATTCAAGTCCCACTGGGGCATAATGAAAGGAGTGGGAGGAAACATGTTTGTTAGCCCCTTAATACATCTTAAGACTATAGGAGACTTAAATAAAGAAGGCTGATCAGGTAAACACAAAAATGCCGACAAAGCCGACAAATACCCTTTCAGTGGCCACAGCAAAACCGTGCTGGGCCAAATGAAGAGAAAAACAAAGAACATCAGATAGATGAGCTTTTAAGGGATCAATAGATTTCTCTCCGCACCACTTAACAAATTTAGACCACCTGTATGAATAGTGGAGTGTCGCCTGGCCGATAATATAACATCCACCACGTCAGGCGGGAGAGAAAAATAATTCAAGTTGCCCCGTTCAATCTCCAGGCATGAAGGTGCAGGCTCTGGAGGTGGGGGTGTAGAACTTGTCCCTCCATCTGAGAGAGGAGGTCTGCCCTGAGAGGGAGACAGAGCGGAGGGTGCAACAAGAGGCGAAGAAGGTCCGTGTACCACACCCTTCTTGGCCAATCCAGGGCGATCAACATAACTTGGGCCCGGTCTTGGCGAATTTTCCTCAGAACCCAAGGAATCAAGGGTATGGGAGGAAACGCATAAAGGAGTTGGGAGCCCCAACTCAACTGAAACGCGTCCCCCAACGCTCCCTGCCCCGGAAACTGGAGACTACAGAATGAGGGGCAGTGCGCGTTCTCGTGAGTGGCAAACAGGTCCAACCGAGGAGTCCCCCACGTCCGGATGTGTCGGACTACCTCTGGATGAAGCCTCCACTCGTGGTCGGCGGAGAACTGCCAACTGAGACTGTCCACACGCACGTTCAGAACCCCGGCCAGATGATTTGCCATCCAACAAATCCGATGGTCCTGAGCCTAGGACCAGAGTCGCAACGCCTCTTTGCAGAGACGGTACAACCCTACTCCTCCCTGCTTGTTGACATACCACATCGCAGCAGTGTTGTCCGTCAGGACTTGAACTGACAGACTGCGAAGGGAGAAAGTCCTTGAGCGCCAAACGTATCGCCTGCAATTCCAAAAGGTTGATGTGAATTAACCTTTCTTCTGGAGACCAAAGACCCTTGATCTACAGATCCCCCAGATGTGCTCCCCACCCTAGGGTAGAGGCATCCGTTATCACTGTGGTCACCGATGGAGGAAAATGGAAAGGCTTTCCTTGAGACAGATTGCCCTCCACGCTCCACCAAGACAGATCCGCTGCAGCTTCTCTGGAGATCCTCACAGACTCCCTGAGATCTCCGTTGCTGATACCACTGCCTGCGGAGACACCACTGGAGCGCCCTCATGTGCCAGCGTGCATGGTTGACCAACAGGATGCAGGAAGTGAACAGACCGAGCAGGCGAAGGACCTTCAGAACTGGAACAACCGCTCCATTGTAAAACAAGGGAATCATTTCCCTGTATGTAGAGAATCCTTTGAGGTGGAGGGAATGCTCGACACACAGTGGTATCCAGTACTGCCCCTGTGAACAGGTTGCGCTGTGAGGGCACCAGGTGGGACTTGGGTACATTTATTGAAAAACCCAATTTGTACAACAGCTGGGTTGTTACCTGCAGATGACGACACACCATCTCTGGAGACTCTGCCTTCAGAAGCCAGTCGTCCAGGTAAGGAAAAACTAGATTCCCCAACCTTCTGAGATGAGCTGCCACCACTGCCATCACCTTGGTGAAGACTCGAGGGGCAGTAGTAAGACCAAACGGAAGGACCGCAAACTGGTTATGTTGCGACCCAACCGTGAAACGGAGATACTTCCTGTGCGACTTCAGCAATGGGATGTGGAAATACGCATCCAGCAAGTCGATGGACACCATTCAGTCCTCTTGTTGCAGCACCTGAAGAACCTGCGCTAGAGTGAGCATCTTGAATCTCTCCTGCAGTAGCATCCCTGACCCCTTTCCTGCTCTGGAACCACCTCTATCACACCTTTTTGTAATAGGGCCATAACTTCCTTCTGAAGGAGAAGCAAATGATCCTCCGCACAAAACCCTTGGCAAGAAGGGTAAGGAGGAGCGAATTCCCTTAAGGGAAGGGCATACCCATTTTCCACAAGATCTAGAACCCAAAGGTCCAAAGTTATTAATCTCCAGTCTTGAAGAAAATGGGTAAGCAGACCTCCCACAGGACCCACATGATCCAGGATGGCGAATCTAGGGCTGCTTTCCTGCATTACCGGGAAGGGGAGGGGAGGTAGAGGAGGAGGAGGAAGAGGGATGTCGTCCAGCTCCACGAAGGCGACCTCTGCCTTTACCTCTGTAGGATTTATACAGAGGGTTTTGCTGCTGTTATTGTTGTTGCTGAGGCTGACAGGAACGAAAGGAAGACTTTCCAAAGCCACTGTACCTTCTGTAACCATACCCTCTTGACTGAGACTGCAAACCCAGAGATTTTGCCGTGGCTTTACTGTCTTTAAATCTCTGCAAGGCCAAGTCCGCTTTCTCCCCGAAGAGCTAAGAACCATCAAAAGGAAGGTCCAAAAGGGCAGCTTGCACATCAGGTGAGAATCCTGACGATCTTAACCAAGCATGCCTCCTAGTGGCAACAGACGAACCCATCACCCTTGCCACTGAATCTGCAGTGTCCAGGCCCGACTGGATTACTTGTCGAGCAGAAGCCTGGGAGTCCATAAAAACCTCACTCAAGTTGTTCCGATCCTCTTTAGACAGCTTAGGGAAAATCTGCTTAGCAGAGTCCATGAGGGCGTGGATGTATCTGCCCAATAGACAAGCTGCATTTGTGGACTTTAATTCCATACTGGCTGAAGAAAATACTTTCTTTGCCGATTGCTCAAGCTTTTTTGAATCTCTATCAGCCGGTGCTTGAGGGAAAGAGGCAACCGACTGCTTCGAACAAGAAGCTTGAACCACCAGACTTTGAGGTGACGGGTGAGAAGACAGGAAATCAGGGTCCCCTGGTGCCGGCCTATATCTCCTAGAAACAGATCTAGAAACCGCAGGAGCAGAAAGAGGATTACTCCAGACTTCCAATATCAGCTCTTTAAGAGCATCATTGAATGGTAAAAGAGGTTCCACCACAGCAGAAGGAGAATGAAGCACCTCTGTTAAAAGATTAGGCTTATATTCAGCCATAGAGAGCTGTAGGTCCAACAGTTCAGCTGCCTTCTTGATAACAACATGATAAGGAGCTACATCCTTCAAAGGAGAAGCCTTCTGTAAAGCAAATTCCCCTTCTGAAAAGACATCCAAACCACTTGCTTCACACAAATCTTCCAATAAGTCCTCAGACTCATACATTTCTCCTTCCTCTATGTCACCAGCCCGATATTGCTCCTCCTCAATAAGCCTTTGAGCTTCCCTTCTCGAACGCATCCACGACTGCGGCGTCGGCGGCGCCATCCGTGGCGTCGACGGTTCCGGCAACGGCGTCGAAGTAGGCTCTGTGAGAGGGACCTGCCTCGAATGAACCCTGGAAGAGGGGATGCCGGACGGAGCCGGAGACTGCTCAAGCGGCGTCGACACCCTCGGCGCAGGATACTGCCATGACAGCGCCATAGGCATATATGGCATAAAGGGGGCCGGAGGATAATGCTGAGGCACGCCCAAATTAAATGCCAAAGGGCCCATGGGACCGAAGGTGCTCCAGAGGGGCATGGGGCTCTGGTGAAAATACCATAAATCGCATTCATGAAATGTGACGGATCCGATCCCGGCGCCGGGAACGAAGGAAACTGCGCTGGTTCATCTTCCTTACGAGGAGTCTCCGGAGTCAGATCCACTGGAGTAACAGGTGGAGCCACAGGAAACTCTTCCTCTACCGGATTTGAATCCGCATCCGAAGACGGAGAATCAACCGGCGCCGAAGACTGCACCGGAGAACCCAAAACAGGAGATCGGCCTGGAGAAGCCTGTGGAGACTCAGAAGGTAAAGGAAAGATAACATCCTTGGTAAGACGTAAAGGAGCAGGAGAAGGCGACTTCGAAACTCGAGACGTGGATGATCGAGGTCGAGACCCATGTCTCTTCTTCTTCTTGTGCCTTCTCTTGGATCCATGCGAAGTCAACGACCTCGACTTCGACCTCTTACGACCTCTTTTCTCCTTTCTCACCTTGGACATGTAGAGTTTGGCCTCTCTCTCCTTCAGCGCCTTAGGGTTCATTTTTTTTACAGGATGACCAACCTTCGACGTGATCGCTAGAGAGGCACCAGAGACAGTCATCATGCGGGTCAATAATGGACATGTGACCTCCGCATTCCTTGCAGGGCTTGAAACTTATTTCCTAGGAACAGACATAGTCGAAACAATTACAAATTAAGTCTCGAAACAAAGTAGCAGTTGAAAGACAGGAGAGTCCCAGAAACTCCGTTAGTTTGTAGCGTGGAAAAAAAGAAACTGACATCATCACGCCGACGTGGTCTTCTTATGGCTCCAGTGACGTCATGCGGAGCCGCGTGCGGAGCCATGACGCTGTGACGACCTCGTCGGCGCAGAGAGCTACAAAAAGTTTCCAGAATGCTGGCGCATAGGGGATATTCATAAGGTGAGGAATCCACAGGCAGATGTATCCATCAGAAATCCGGTGTAAAAAGAATACCACCAAGTTGACTGAACATTTTTTACAGTCCAACCACACTACCAATGATCTGCGTTGGACTGTTATTGAGCAAATTAAACCAGGGAACAAGTCATCTTCAATGTTGCTGAGGAAGGAACAACGGTGGGTCTATCGCTTTTCCATACATGTGCATGGACTCAATGATAACATTCCGTGGGCTACAGTTATGAGACGCTGAGTCTCTGGAAACCCGAGCTCTGCCCCACTGTTTTCTGGCCTTTCTGAGCTTAGGATCTAGAATTCCATTACACCAGTCACCTATCATAGTGGGTTATGTCTATATATATACATTAATTAACAGAGTGACATTTATCAGATAGATCTTTCTATTCTGTGTCATACTGGGAGGATCTACTTGAGAATCTGTTCCAAATATTGGTTTCATGCTCTAAAACACTCTTTTAGTGTCAGCTTATTTTGGTCCTGTAATCTACAGAGTGGTGTCTGCCCCCGACTTTCATTTCTCTCTTTTTTACTGAGCTCAAACACATAACAATGCAGTTTTCTGACTGCTCTTTACCTTCCCAATAAAGCATTATTGATGTTCAAAGTACTTCCGCATTAGCTTGAAAGTGAGCTTTGCAGCCTTGCATAATACGCTTACACGCACGCAAAGCGCCACTACGTCACGTGACACGGACACGTGACGCACACAGCATTCCGGTTTCACCGGATGATCACTTCCTTCAAAAGCTCCTGAAGCGAACCGGACCCCTTGGCATCTTTGGAGTCCGCAGAAGGGAGTATGCAGGTGCCATACGGGCGCGTGACTTTGATTAAGTGAGTTGAGTTGCGATTACTAAAACAATCAAGGTAACACATTGGCAATGTTTTATGCACTTGGTGTTATTTGTTTTCGAACCTCTGCAGCGTGTGACTATAAGCCACCGTCCCCCACTGGGACCCATATTGTGAGATTATCCAAAACTTTACGTAAGCCCTGTTTTTTTACCAATGCTTTTAGCCTGCCTTATTCACTGGGATCACGAGCCCTACCACCTCTCGTGATTCGGTTGTGTAGTCATGTTCACTGTTTTTATTTAGTAATCTACCGGTAATGTTCGTGTAGGTGTGCAGTAATTTAAGCACTCCTTTTCTAATTTATATTCTGGTACCATACAAGCAAAGAGCCTGGCATGCCATCAGAAGCACCGGAATAGCACGACATGATAGTACTAAATATTCACATATTACTGTCACTGATACAGCAGTATAGTTTACTAACGAATAAACCAGGTGCTATACTTTGAAGAGCACTAAACGGCGGTCACTTATGAACATTCCCAATGCACTTGAGCTATCATGTATTTTGTGCCATGTGATTTGTTCTGTCTATCTGTATGTTTTTTTATTTTCACAGATACTTGCGGCTTTCAGAAATCCTGAAGGGTCAACTACAACCGTGAGTCCATTGGGTTTTTTCACGCCACAGGTTAGGGTGCGCCTTAGGATGAGCATGTCCTGATGAATGCTTCGGCTAAGAGCAATTTGAAGCAGAAACATGTTGACTTATTCTTCTTTTCACATTAGGATGTACCTGGTCAATTTAACCTGTTACTAAAAACCCGTGCCTAGTTTTTCCACCATTACATTTTTTTTTATAAAACAAAGGCATTTTTAATCACTTTTTTCACTCACGTATTGCACTCATGCCATACACCATAAATCCTGCTCTGCTGTAGTCAGGCGTCGTTTTAGACACTCGTTGGTGTAAGCTTGAGGGGCTAAAATCTAAAACTACCAAGGAGACTAGCACTGAGACATATGATAGTGACTATGTTCTTGTCTATCTTCTTTCCCTAGCCTAAAGATTCTTCCTCGCTAAGAGAGTTATGGATTCTGAAACTCATTAATGACAGATGTGGTACGTAATGCTCCCAGTCAAACAGACATTCTCACTTGTAAATACTCCCCACACGTTCATAAGTCCTGACTAGTATTCATATTTTTTATAAATAGATATCACCAGTCCTTCGTACAAATATATCCACCCTGATGAAGACCTCTGAGATAAGAAGCGCCACGCAGAAGGTCGAAACGCGTTGGTTAATTTTCCCATGAGGCGAGCCTAAAAGAACCCAGGAAAAATTGATGTCAAGTCATTGTGACTACTTGTAATTCATCTAATACGTTTTTTTGGACCTGGCTTATAGACTTAGAGGCAACCTCCTTTTGGCATTAAAAAACACTATTGTATCGTGAGGACCTCATGAAAAGGAGTCCCCGTACCTCTATTTAAAGAAGAGCGTAGGACTTTTCTCTGCACACAAAACCACAGAGTTTGATGTTTGTAAATTGTATAAGAATTTCTCACGTGTTTATTATATAATTTGTTTGCCTGCTATTTGTAGAGATGTAAGCTTTTGTCTACTCATTCTTTTTTGTGACTTTTTTAATGAATTTATTGTACACTGTCTTGAGCACTTAGTCATTGTTTAAGTAGGCTCTGCATAGGAACAAAATGTCTTGATGAAACACAAAAAATAGATTCGATATGCATCTAATTGCAATCCAGGGATAAATAAAAAATCCATCTGGCAAGCAAAATTACGTATTATCCATGGTGTCAGAGGTAACATTTTATTGATTATATTATTGGGATTCCAACCTCTGCACTCCCTAACAGAATCACTCCCCTGTTCTTTATAGCTCCTTGGAGTAGGCACCAGCCTACGAGGGAAGATTTCTAGGATTAAGTCCCGGGGCATATAGTAGAGGCCATTGGGAAGGAAGTAGCATCCTTCCTACATAAAGAGATTCTCCAAGACTTTCCCTGTTTTCACCTGTGCAACGCATTTTTATTAATTAGGATTATTACCCTTTTTTTCAAATTCTTTCACTAACACTTCCCTTTTTTACATGTCCGAGCACTACAAACCAGTACCACAAGAGATCGGAATTCCTTTAGTTGCGATCAATGTCTGAATTAAAGACTTTGAGCATTGGAGAGGAGGAAATTGAGGAACTGCTGAAGCGACCCTCTAAACTTAATCTAAATAGTAATCAGGCAACGTCAGGTCAACAGTCAGATTTAGATGAGATCACCCGTTTAAAAAAGAAACAGGTACGCACGGCCTTACACGGTGAAGTGCTACTAGAACATCTACGAGCAGGGACTATACCTGCCGGCTTTCAGGTGAAAAATTTTCCATTAATTTTTGTAGACCCACCAGAATATCTTGAGGGCTTCAGCCATATAGGCACAAAATGTTCCAGGGATTGGATGTTTCATTCCATTAAGACAGCAGAGAGACTTTCCCTACTGGAACTTGAATTAATAAAAGAACTGGAGGAAGAATTTAGATCCAATACAGCAGTGCAGAATGCACAAGCACTCCTGATCAAAATTGAAAAAGAAAATGAAACCTTCAAAAAGAATACAGAGGACTTAAAAAGATCTAAACTTCAAAAAGATATTAGCAACTTCACAGAGAAAAAGACCTATCCTTATTTAGACCTGGCAAACAGGCAAACCTTGGCATGCTTCGTACCTACGGTGGTAGAAGTAAGAGACAGTATATCACCTTTTCTGACGCCTCTTCCTATTCAGACAACTCCAGTTATTCTGAACCCTCAACAAGCAAGAGGGACAACGAATCAAGATAATATTTTCAACCAAGACCTTTTTTAGGAAGAGGCCCAAGACGACCAACAGGACGGACAAGATCAACACAGTGGTACAACCGCCCTCCGCCTCCCAACAATATCAGGGAGAAATTACAACTCGGAGGAGAGTCTACAGGTGGTAGAAGAAGAGAAGAATTCTAATTATATCCTATCTACACTTATCCTTTCACAATAAGAAACATCACTACTCCAGAAAGGGTTATCATTCATACCTACTGTTAAACCCGATATTGGTCAAATGAAGCTGGAGATGCTACAACTATTTCGAAAGATGCGTCTGAAAGTCTTCTTTTTTAATAAAAACGACGTTGCAATGATTAACTACTCGGGGTTAAAGAATCCCTCTACGTTCTTTCCTGCTGCCGAGTTAATGCCAATAGAGTTGCTTACCTTAAAAAAAATTTTTATGAGAGGTCTAAATACATTAGACCAAAAGAAGATCTATACCAAATGGAACCTGACCAAAAATGAGAAAATAGCTTTGGAGAAACTAATGGAGAATGAAGATATTATCATCAAGCCTGCGGACAAGGGCGGTGCCATAGTGATCCTGCAACAAGATAAATATGAGTCTGAAGTCGAACGACAACTGACCCAAGAGGAACATTACAAACGTTCTGATGAAGATTTTGTACATTTGATAAAACACAAACTTATTGCTTTGATAAATTCTGGAGAAGAAGAAGGCTGGCTGTCTAAAAAAATAAGCTCAATATCTGATTAACAACATTCCAAGAACACCACTACTATGTGTCCTCCCAAAAGTTCACAAAGATCTCGAGAACCCTCCTGGAAGACCAATTATTTCAGGAGTGAATTCCATCCTTGAAAGACCTGCTAAGTATGTTGACACCTTCCTAAAACCTTTAGTGGGAGATACCGTCAGCTATATTAAAGATACAATGCAAGCGATTACTCCTGGAAGGACAACCCTTTGAAGAACAAGAAGAATATCTGGTTACGCTTGACATTGTCAGCCTATACACGAACATCCCGCAGGAAGCCGGGCTGGAGGCAATCGAGTTTTTTCTGGAAAAACGCGAACGTCCCCATAATGTTCCTACTGCATTCATACGGCAAATGGCAGAACTATGTCTGAAACATAACTGCTTTACCTTCAATGGATCCCAATTTGTTCAAATAAAAGGAGCAGCAATGGGATGTCCATTTGCGCCGGAAATGGCCATAATGTTTATGGCACTATTTGAAGACAGGTGGATTTACATCAATAATCCATATGACGGCCACATTAAAATGTGGTACCGTTATATCGATGACGTGTTCATGCTATGGCGTGGTTCGAAAGAACAACTCCTGGAATTTCATAATTGGGTCAACCACAGGAACAGCGATATTCAATTCACGGTTAATTACAACAAAACTGAGATGAACTTTTTAGATCTAATGATAAAACATGAAGGAGGAAGTCTATATACGACCTTGTATAAGAAAAAAACTGACAGGAATACCATACTCCACTTTTCCAGCTTTCATCAACCCAATCTTCGGGAAAACTTGCCCTTCAGCCAGTTTCTGAGAATAAAACAAAACTGTATGAAGAAGGAGGATTACTTTGAAAATGCAAAAGTCCTCATGGGTAAGCTGATCGAGAGGCAGTATCCAAAGAAGCTTCTGAAGAGGTGTGAGAAAGTGCCATCTTTCTTGCATGGTATGCCCCCACTTTTTGCTGAATTGCTGAATGTACTTTGACTGAGTGTACCCTGGACTCCTGCCAATCAGGTGCCCAGGGCCTATGTTCCTTCCCTAAAACAAAACAAACCCAAATTGGCAAACCCTGGCCACATGTCAGTCCCTAGTAAATGGTACCCTAAGTACCCAGGGCTTTGTGACCAAGGGAGACCTCTAAGAGCTGCAGCCCACCTTGTGCCACCCTTAGAGGCCCTGTACCCTTACACACACACACTGCTCCACTGCCATGGCATACACCAGTCACCCCTCTAGCTGGGTGCCTTATGCCAATGGTGTGGGCACAGGAGCAGGAGCCCTGTGCCCCTACAGTGCCCAGGTCAATTCCTGAGCCCTGTAAGTGCAGTGCTGCCATTTAAGAGTACATGGTGCTGAGAGCTCGTCAAACACGAGCTCCACAGCACCATAATGGCAACACTAAAGACTGGGAAGTTTGGTATCAAACTTCTCAGCACATTAAACCCACACTGATGCCAGAGTGGGATTTAATGTACAAAGCACCACAGAGGGCATCTAGAGGTGCCCCCTGAAACCTAACCTACGAATCCACGTCTGCTCTGAGGCTGCCTAGGCTGCCACCCAGCAGACATGTTGCTGGACCCCTGGGTAGGAGAGCCCCTGCTCTCCTGGTCCTGCGACAATGCACATCCTGGGCGAGGTGCTAAATCTCCTCCCCCAGGATGGGCAGGGGGAAGCTTCAAAGGCATGCCGCCCCTGTGAGCTTCCCCAGGCCCCTGCAACCCCCAACTCTGGCGGGAAGCTCTGGCCGGAAACCCCAAATAAGGACAGGGGATGTGCCAGCCTGCCAACCCCACCCCTCAGGTGGGGGAGGCGAGGTGAAGCACATATCCGGGCTCTCGCCATCTTGAAGATGGGGAGCCCTACCCTATCAGGACTAGGCTACTGCCCCCCTCCCACAGGAGAGAGGCAGGATAGGGGGTGTACCCACCCCAGGACGGGAACCCATTGGTCCCTGTCCTTCACCTACCTGTAACGCCCCTAAATCTAGTATTTAGGGACACCCTGAACATTCCTTCCCCAGATTCCAGATTCCGAAAATTACAAGAAGAGCGAGAAGAAAAGAAGACCTGCCCTGCAGCTGCGAAAGAGAGGGAGACACCAACTGCTTTGGCCCCAGCCCTACCGGCCTGTCGACCTCAAACCTGCACCTGCTCCAAACCCGGCATCTCTTGTGGCCAGCAACCTCAGAAACCCCGGAGGACCTGGCTACCTTTGAACTCTGATCCCCTGGGACTCCCATGAGTCTCTACTCAGAAACTACCTTTCACCCCTGGCAGCAGCCCGGAACCGCGATCCCAGCCCACTCTGCACCAGCCAAGCCTGGCCGGTGCCGGAGTGAACTAAACCCATGAGGACAAACCCAAGGCGCCTGTGACCCCGAGTCCGGCACCCAAGGACCCCCCTCGACGATCCTGAAGAAGCCTGCAGCCTCAGAACAGTGTGCCACCCCAACCGCGATCAACAGAGGGTAAGATTTTCCGACATCAAAAGGCATCCCTGCACCGGCGCCCCACGGCCCTCTGTGTCCAATCCCGGGGTACCTACCTATCCTCAAACTACCCAACTTACCTCTCGAAGTGGTGGTGGCACCTGAAGAGTCCTCGTCCCCGAGCCTGCAGTCTTTTTTCGAAACCAGAGATTTCCCATTGAAATCCATTGAGCACCCGAAGGCTCAAAAGCCCTCTGCACCCAGCTGCCCGAGTGGCCCTGACAGTGAAAACTCTACACCTTCCTACTTCTCCACTTGCCCTGAGTAAGTGACCAGGAGCCCAGCTCCCACAGCCGCGTGGCTTGCCAGACAGCAGCCACCAAACAAGGCCCCCTATCCCTCATAGGATAACATTGGGCCTAACTCTCTCTGCACCCGGCCGCCCTAGAGTCGCTGAGGGTGAACCAACTGTACCTACCTGACCCTGGGAGACCCCTGAGTCTGTGCCCAGAACCTCAACTCTGCCAGTCGAGTACTTACCCTTAAACCGCAAACTCTATTTTCCTCATAGGGTAACATTGACTGGCTTTTTCCTGAAATTTCTTCTGAGTGTGGAGTTTTCAAATCTTCAAATATTCACCAAAAATCAGCCGAGTTTCAAAAACGAATTTACTCACCTGCTCTTAGGTGAGCTCCCAGTGCTGGATCTTGGTGCCCAGCACTGACTCTGAAAAGTACCCACAACTATACTTACCTTTAACTCATTTTTCTTCCATAGGAAACCATTGACTGTTTTTCTGTGAAATTTCTTCTAAGTGTTGATTTCTGCAATCTTTAAATATTCTTCAAAAATCGTATAATATCTGAAAACGTAATTACTTACCTGTTTTGGATAAAGGTCCCAGTACGGAGTCTAGGCACCCAGTACTGGATTACAAAAGTAACGAGAACATACTGTACCTATAACCTGAATTTTCTTCCATAGGGAATCATTGATTGTTTGCTCTGAAATATTTTCTAAGTGTCAACTTTTAAAATAGCTAAATATTAGTTAAAAATCATTACAGTACTAAAGTCGACTTTCATCAAATGATTCTGAAAACTGACCCAGGACTGAATCTAGGATCCAGTCCTGGAATTACAAAAGTAATCTAAAAAGTAATCTGTTGCAGATAACTTGAATTTATCATTGAGCTCAATGTATGGTTGTGTTTAGAAATAGAGTTGCCTACTGCAACTACTTGTAACTGTTTACTAAAAAGTCTATTGCATATACAAAAGTATTTTTATGAAACATCTCCTGTCGAGAAAGTATATTTTAATTCCAAGTGTTGGTTCTAAAATAAAACAAGCATATATTTTTTATACATAAACCATTGGCCTAGAGTTCAGTTATTGAGTGTGTGGAACCATTTGCTGACTGAGTGTGTACAACAAATGCTTTACACTGTCCTCTGATACTGCCTTACTGCTCGACCAAGCTACCACTTTGGAGAGTAAGGTTATATCTAACGTTAACCTCTGTTAAACCCTTGGGGTCTGTGGACTCTGTACACCCTTTACCTATTAAGAAACAGTATATACAGAGCCACTTTCTCACAAGAGGGCCATGAAGAGAGCATGGTACATCCCTAGGGAAACACTCTTGGTACCCAAAGTACGAGAGGATGACCTACCACTCGTTTGCGTCACCACCTTTTCAGGTTGTACTAATGACATGAACAAAATAGTACGAAAAAACTGGTCCACCGTAAAAGCCTTGGAACCTCTACAAAACCCTCCAATCTTTGCACTCAAGAAAAACAAAAGTTTAAAAGATAAACTAGTGCATGCCGACACAGCCAAGAAAAAAATCACCCAATCAATTCGAACTTTGCTCACTTTACCACCCATCAGAGGCCATCGAAGATGCAGTAATTGTTCCTCTTGTGAAAGCACAATAGAAGGCTCCATCTTCATGTATGGAAACAAATTTGTAAAACATGAGTCGTTCACGAATTGCAACACGCATAATGTAATCTATTGCACAATTTGTCCATGCCTCAAAGTGTATGTTGGAAAAACAACTCAAGCCATCAAGACACGCATGACCCAACATCATTCCAGAATTCGATGTAAGTATCAGTGCACCGATGGTCTCACACTGCCTTGAACGCCAGCACAGTCCCAACGATATAAAATGGACCGTGCTCAAACATGTGTCTGGAAAGAATGTTGATACCCTCCTATCTAGATTTGAAGCTAAAACCATTATGTATTTAAACACAATCGATAATGGCCTGAACGAACTCAGTGAGATTAATCACTAGGTATGAGCAAGCTTCTATACAGTTCCTCTTTCCTTCCTTTCCTTTTGATTCACTAACAACGTGAAAGGCTACGAAAATACGTAGGCACTCCACCCACCATTGTACTGTGAGTGCGGCAGTACTAATGGTGGTAGTGTCGACGTGAGTGGCTCTTTTGAGTTTAAATCACAAGTTCCTTTAAATATTCTTTGAAACCTGCTGACGCTAAGTAAACTTCGTAGCAGCTTACGCTTATGAATTTCCAACTTCCTCAAACGTAATAAGTAAGCACGGAGCTATACACGCTCTCTGAAGTGTTGACAAAACAAGGCTCATTGTAATAGCGTTTAGCTCCATAGCAACTCATGGGAACTACGTCATAGCGGAGCCGACCCCCTCTCCGTTACTGAACCCGGAAATACTCTGATCGCTTTTCCGGCGTCATCGCAGGAACGTTCTTGTCCCGAGCACAAATAAAAGGAAGACGCTTTTCCAGGCGTATTAACCCCTTGAATGCCTATGACGAGCTGGACTCATCATGGCACACAGTTCTCGTGTGCCCATGACGAGTCCAGCTCGTCATGAGGCATTCCCTTGGAAATCCCTCTGGTGCGGGCACTCGTGTGGGAGGCCCAAGTACCTGTGACAGGCAAGGGCCCACAACGTAGTGAGGCGACATGAAATTTGCCTATCTCAAAACAACCTGGTTTTGCAAGGGGGTCACCTGGGTTTTTGGCCCGGTGCTCGGCGGCCACCTAGGGAAACCTACCAAACCCACACATTTCTGAAAAATAGACACCCGGGGGATTGCAGGGAGGTATGGCTTGCGTGGATCCCCCAACGTTTCCTTACCCAGAATGCCCTGCAAACCTCAAATTTAGCTGAAAAAAATCACCTTTTTCACACATTTTTGTGTTGGAAAGTTGTGGCATCACCGGGCTGACACAAACTTCCTACCACCCAGCGTTCCCCCGGGTCTCCTGATAAAAACGGTGCCTCACTCGTGTGGGAGGCCCAAGTACCTGCGACAGGCAAGGGCCCAAAACGTATTGAGGCGACATGAAAATTGCCTACATCAAAACGACCTGGTTTTGCAAGGGGGTCACCTGGGTTTTTGGCCGGTGCTCGGCGGCCACCTAGGGGAACCTACCAAACCCACACATTTCTGAAAACTAGACACCCGGGGGATTCCAGGGAGGTATGGCTTGCGTGGATCCCCCAACGTTTCCTTACCCAGAATGCCCTGCAAACCTCAAATTTAGCTGAAAAAGTCACTTTTTTCACACATTTTTGTGTGGGAAAGTTGTGGCATCACCGGGCTCACACAAATTTCCCTCCACCCAGCGTTCCCCCAGGTCTCCCGATAAAAATGGTGCCTCACTTGTGTGGGAGGCCCAAGTACCCGCGACAGGGAAGGGCCCAAAACATTTTTTGATAGGCAATGTTGATGTTGCCTCAAAACATTTTGTGTCCTTGCCTGTCGCGGGTACTTGGGCCTACCACACAACTGAGACACCATTCTTATCGGGAGACCGGGAGGAACGCTGGGTGGTGAAAAAAAACAAATTTTCCCCACATTTCTGTGGTGGAAAGTTCTGGAACCTGCGAGGTTCCACAAATTTCCACCCACCCCGCGTTCCCCAAAGTCGTACGAGAAAAATGGTACCTCACTTGTGTGGGTTGGCCTAGTGCCCGCAACAGGAAACGGCGCAAAACGCAACGTGGTCAGACCTCAATTTCGCAGTGAAAAATGACCCTTTTTTGGCAAAGTGCCTAGCTGTAGTTTGTGAACCCTAGCTCTGCCGGCACCTAGGGAAACCTACCAAACCCACACATTTCTGAAGGCTAGACACCCGGGGGGCTTCCAGGGAGGTATGACTTGCATGGATCCCCCAAAGTTTCCTTACCCAAAATTCCCTGCAAACCTCAATTGTAGCTGAAAAAAAACACTTTTTTCACACATTCTTTTGTAGAAAGTGTGGCATCACCGGGTTCACAGAAATTTCCCACCACCCAGCGTTCCCCCAGGTCTCCCGATAAAAATGGTGAATCACTTGTGTGGGAGGCCCAAGTACCCGCGACAGGCAAGGGCCCAAAACGTAGTGAGGCGACATCAAAATTGCCTATCTCAAAACCACCTAGTTTTGCATGGGGGGTCACCTGGCTCTGTGCTCGGCGGCCATCTAGGGAAACCTACCACACCCACAAATTTCTGAAAACTAGACACCCGGGGGATTCCAGGGAGGTATGGCTTGCGTGGATCCCCCAACGTTCCCTTACCCAGAATACCCTGCAAACCATTTTTACCGGGAGACTCGGGGGAACGCTGGGTGGTGGGAAATTTGTATCAGCCCGGTGATGCCACAACTTTCCCACACAAAAATGTGTGAAAAAGGTGATTTTTTCAGCTAAATTTGAGGTTTGCAGGGCATTCTGGGTAAGGAAACGTTGGGGGATCCACGCAAGCCATGCCTCCCTGGAATCCCCCGGGTGTCTAGTTTTCATAAATGAGTGGGTTTGGTAGGTTTCCCTAGGTGGCCGCCGAGCACCGGGCCAAAAACCCAAGTGACCCCTCTTGCAAAAGCAGGTCGTTTTGAGATAGGGAATTTTCATGTCGCCTCACTACGTTGTGGGCCCTTGCCTGTCGCGGGTACTTGGGTCTCCCACACGAGTGAGGCACTGTTTTTATCGGGAGACCCGGGGGAACGCTGGGTGGTAGAAAATTTGTATCAGCCCGGTGATGCCACAACTTTCCCACACAAAAATGTGTGAAAAAGGTGATTTTTTCAGCTAAATGAGGTTTGCAGCGCATTCTGGGCAAGGAAACGTTGAGGGAATCCTCCCTGGAATCCCCCGGGTGCCTAGTTTTCCGAAATGTGTGGGTTTGGTAGGTTTCCCTAGGTGCCAGTAGAGCTAGAGTTCAAAAACTTCAGTTAGGCAGTTTGCCAAAAAAGGTTCATTTTTCACTGCGAAATTGAGGTGTGTCCACGATGCGTTTTGTGCCGTTTCCTGTCGCGGGCACTAGGCCGACCCACACAAGTGAGGTACCATTTTTCTCGGAAGACTTTGGGGAATACGGGGTGGGTGGACATTTGTTGATCCACGCAGATTCCAGAACTTTCCACCACAGAAATGTGGGGAAAATGTGTTTTGTTTGGTAATTTTTTAGGTTTGCAAGGGATTCTGGGTAACAGAACCTGGAGGGAGGCAGTCAAGTCACCCTATCCTGGATTCCCCTGGGTGTCTAGTTTTCAAAAATGTATAGGTTTGCTAGGTTTCCCTAGGTGCCGGCAGAGCTATGGTTAAAAAACTACAGCTAGGCACTTTGCCAAAAAAGGGTCATTTTTCAAAGCGAAATTGAGGTGTGTCCACATTGCGTTTTGCGCCGCTTCCTGTTGCGGGCACTAGGCCGACCCACATAAGTGAGGTAACATTTTTCTCGGAAGACTTTGGGGAACGCAGGGTGGGTGGAAATTTGTGGATCCACGCAGATTCCAGAACTTTCCACCAGAGAAATGAGGGGAAAATGTGTTTTTTTGGAAATTTGTTTAGGTTTGTAAGAGATTCTGGGTAACACAACCAGGTGGGAGGCAGACAAGTCACCCCATCCTATATTCCTCTGGGTGTCTAGTTTTCAAAAATGTATAGGTTTGCTAGGTTTCCCTAGGTGCCGGCAGAGCTATGGTTCAAAAACTACAGCTAGGCACTTTGCCAAAAAAGGGTCATTTTTCACAGCGAAATGGAGGTGTGTCCACGTTGCGTTTTGTGCCGTTTCCTGTCGCTGGCACTAGGCCAACCCACACAAGTGAGGTACCATTTTTCTCGGAAGACTTTGGGGAACGCAGGGTGGGTGGAAATTTGTGGATCCACACAGATTCCAGAACTTTCCACCAGAGAAATGTGGGGAAAATGTGTTTTTTGGCAACTTTTTTAGGTTTGCAAGGGATTCTGGGTAACACAACCTGGCGGGAGGCAGACAGGTCACCCTATTCTGGATTCTCCTGGGTGTCTAGTTTTCAAAAATGTATAGGTTTGCTAGGTTTCCCTAGGTGCCGGCAGGGCTGTGGTTCAGAAACTACAGCTAGGCACTTTGCCAAAAAAGGGTCATTTTTCACTGCGAAATTGAGGTGTATCCATGTTACGTTTTGCGCCGTTTCCTGTTGCGGGCACTAGGCCGACCCACACAAGTGAGGTACCATTTTTCTCGGAAGACTTTGGGGAACGCGGGGTGGGTGGAAATTTGTGGATCCATGCAGATTCCAGAATTTTCCACCACAGAAATGTGGGGGAAAAGGTGATTTTTTCAGCTATATTTGAGGTTTGCAGGGCATTCTGGGTAAGGAAACGTTGGGGGATCCACGCAAGCCATACCTCCCTGGAATCCCACGGGTGTCCAGTTTTCAAAAATGTATAGGTTTGCTAGGTTTCCCTAGGTGCCGGCAGAGCTATGGTTAAAAAACTACAGCTAGGCACTTTGCCAAAAAAGGGTCATTTTTCACTGCGAAATTGAGGTGTGTCCACGTTACGTTTTGCGCCGTTTCCTGTCATGGGCACTAGGCCGACCCACACAAGTGAGGTACCATTTGTCTCGGAAGACTTTGGGGGACGCAGGGTGGGTGGAAATTTGTGGATCCACGCAGATTCTAGAACTTTCCACCAGAGAAATGTGTGGAAAATGTGTTTTTTTTGGAATTTTTTTTAGGTTTGCAAGGGATTCTGGGTAACAGAACCTGGAGGGAGGCAGTCAAGTCACCCCATCCTGGATTCCCCTGGGTGTCTAGTTTTCAAAAATGTATAGGTTTGCTAGGTTTCCTGTTGGACTTGGCCCTTCTGGCAGGTTCACCCCTGAACTTTTTGCTTTTTATTGGTGACTTGGTGTGGTGATTTTTGGTTTCTGCGCACTTTCCCTGTGTCCCAGGGTAAAGTGCGTGCACACTCTGAGTGCATGTGGTGAGATAGGCCTGCCCTCCCATAGGAATGCATGGGGAATGTATGTGTCCCTAGTAGTTCCTGATGCGTGGGGTGTGCAGGCCCGAGTTTGGTATGTGCGGACTCGTGTGAGTGAATGCTGCGCGATGATGTGTGCGGCGTGCATGTACCTAGTGTGGAAGTGCCACTTCTAGAAGAGGGCACTTCTGTGTGCAGTGTGTCTGGCGTGTGATTGGCTGGAGCTGGCTGGTGAGCCTGGCTCCAGGAGTCTGGTTGGGTCTGCCCCAGTGGTGAGTGTGAGATTAGCATGCTGATGGCTGAGGAGGAGTGCACCTTAGACCTGAATAGGGCAGGACTTTCCCCACACAATGCTGGCTCCGCCCCCTGTGGTGCGACTGACGACCCTAGCCCTGCCAAGTGAATAGAGTGAGGGGCTGAGCACATCAAGGGTGCTCCCCAACCGGCTGCGACTGGTTTTCCCCCTCACCCTGAACCAAGAACAAAGGGTTTTACTGTATAAAAATGGGGCTGTGTCCCCACAGAAACTGTTCTCTGCCAGGATCTTACCTGAGGGGTGCTGCTGCTGCTGCCGCTGGACCAGAGGACCGCCACTTGGACTACCTCCCTGCCTGGAGGCCCAGTGAGCTGGCTCTGGGTCCAGCCTTGCCCCCCACCCCTGCCCTGCTGCATGCAGGGAGGAACTTTGCTGGACTTAGGTGTTGGCTGGCACCCCTAAGCGCCTGGAAGCGCTTTTCTTTCCCCCAAAGCACTTGGATTTGCCTTTAGCGCTCAGGAGCGCTTTATTTTTGGAAGCCGGTGCCCACCCGGCGTTTGCCCTGTCTTTGCCGATTCCGACGTCCACTGGCAGGTGCCCACCCTGCCAGGGGCATTGCCGTGGTCATTGGCGGGTGCCCACCCCGCTTATTTGTCATAAATTCACGGCGGGTGCCCACCCCGCCGTATAGTCCTTATCCCGAGGTCCCGAGGGAGCCTACCCCTCTTACTGCCGTGGAATCACCGCCGTGGCCGGGCTCCCAGGAAGTCAGGCAGCGCTGACCGGGACGTGGGCGGGTCCTCAACACGGAAGCAGACGGGAGCCTACCCCGCGCTCCATTACACGAAGCAGGAAGCGGGCGGGAGCCTACCCCGCGCTCCTGCACTGAAGTCAGAAGTCTGCGAGGAACGAGCCCCGCAGACCGAGTGCTGCCTTCGCCACCTCTCCCCCCAGCCGGTGAGTGAAAAAGGGAGTCCGGGTGGGGAGAGGCGGAAGTAGAGCGGCCCTGCTGCACAGAGGCTGCTCCAACGGGACCGCAGGGTGGTCCTCCGACGTAGGGGGACATTTGCTCAGAGCGCGTGGACGCTCTAAACAATCGGGGGCATTTCTCTGATGTGTGGAGCCCACAAGGCTCCCACGTGCCGCCGTGACCTTGAGCCCCCGAGAGGCTCCAACGAAGGGGCCATCATTATTTTCTCGAGCGCGAGTGGCGCTCCAACGAAGGGGCCCATTGTTGTTCAGAGCCTGCGAGGCTCACGAGTCCCCCGAGTGGGACTCCAACGTCGGGGCCATTATTTCTCGAGCCTAAAGGGCTCCAACGTTACACGGGCACTTCAGCAGTGTTTGAGTGGCCCCAGATAGCAGCGGGCCACTCCCACCTTGCCCCACATTAGTTTACAGAGCCACAGAGGCTCTAGGATGGCTTTTATTGTTGATTAGAGCCCCGAGGCTCCAACGGAGGGGCACATGGTTGAAAGAGCCTAGAAGGCTCCAAAAAGGCTCATTGTTTGGATTTCAGAGCCCAGAGGGGCTCAGGGGACAGTCTGTGGACAGAGCCTGCCAGGCTCCAGCGTTGGCCCCAGCATTGTCCTACAGCTGCCCAGCACTTTGTGGGCAGCTGCTCCGTTTAGGCCCCTGACCCTATGGGACGCAGGGCGTCCAAGCCCCGACAAGGCCAGTTGGCCTAGGGACTGCCACAGGTAGTGGCTAATGTGAGTTTTGCGCTGTTGTTCCTACCTGCACCTCTGAATGTGTTTTGTTTTATGCGTCATGTGCTTTGCTTTACACCGCTGAATGTATTTTATGCATCATGTGTTTCCCTTCCCTACACCTCTGAATGTTATGCCTCATGTGTTTATATGCGTAGACCCCTACAGGTATTGTGATACTTAGGTGGTTGTTTTCTCCCTAACACAGGTGGTGCTAGTGAGGTCCTGATTCCCTGCGCAATATTTTCCTAAGGTGGTTAGGGTTGCGTAGGTGGTACTTACCTGATGCTAGTGTGATGACGCTGAGGTCATTATTGCGCCAGTAGTTACTGGTTGGGTGCTACATGTTCTATTTTAGTGCTACAGTGATTGTAAGTGCTATGGTCTAAAGTATTATTCCTATTTCTAAAAAGTGCTAATTCCTGACAGTGGTCCATGTGGCCCTGTCCCCTGTACATATAATCCCTTGTAAATTCTGCCCGTGCCTGTTGGCACATTGTAGAGTGTGTGTTTTTATCTAATGTGTTTTGATATAATACAAAGGTTATTTTTATATAATACCTTGTGTGGAGTTTCCTTTGTGGTGGGCCTTGGGTGTTGTTGCTGGGTGCGCGCGCAAACGCTTTACACATTGCCTCAGAGATAAGCCTGACTGCTCGTGCCAAGCTACCAAGGGGGTGAGCAGGGGTTATCTTTGGCGTGTACCTTCCTTGCCCTGACTAGAGTGGTGGTTTCTGCCTGGCTTTGGCGCAAGCCCTAGCCAACCAGAAATCGCCATTTCTAACATTTCCCTAGGTGCCGGCAGGGCTATGGTTAAAAAACTACAGCTAGTCACTTTGCCAAAAAAGGGTCATTTTTCAAAGCGAAATTGAGGTGTGTCCACATTGCGTTTTGCGCCGTTTCCTGTCGCGGGCACTAGGCCGACCCACACAAGTGAGGTAACATTTTTCTCGGAAGACTTTGGGGAACGCAGGGTGGGTGGAAATTTGTGGATCCACGCAGATTCCAGAACTTTCCACCAGAGAAATGAGTGGAAAATGTGTTTTTTTGGCAAATTTTTTTAGGTTTGCATGGGATTCTGGGTAACACAACCTGGTGGGAGGCAGACAAGTCACCCCATCCTGGAATCCCCAGGGTGTCTAGTTTTCAAAAATGTATAGGTTTGCTAGGTTTCCCTAGGTGCCGACAGAGCTATGGTTCAAAAACTACAGCTAGGCACTTTCCCAAAAAAGGGTCATTTTTCACAGCGAAATTGAGGTGTGTCCACGTTGCGTTCTGTGCCGTTTCCGGTCGCTGGCACTAGGCCGACCCATACAAGTGAGGTACCATTTTTCTCCGAATACTTTGGGGAACGCGGGGTGGGTGAAAATTTGTGGATCCACGCAGATTCCAGAACTTTCCACCACAGAAATGTGGGGAAAATTTATTTTTTTGGGCAATTTTTTAGGTTTGCAAGGGATTCTGGGTAACAGAACCTGGTGGGAGGCAGTCAAGTTACCCCATCCTGGATTCCCCTGGGTGTCTAGATTTAAAAAATGTGTAGGATTGCTAGGTTTCCCTAGGTGCCGGCAGAGCTAGGGTTCAAAAACTACAGCTAGGCAGTTTGCCAAAAAAGGTTCATTTTTCACTGCGAAATTGAGGTGTGTCCACGATGCGTTTTGTGCCGTTTCCTGTCGCGGGCACTAGGCCGACCCACACAAGTGAGGTACCATTTTTTTCGGAAGACTTTGGGGAACACGGGGTGGGTGGACATTTGTGGATCCACGCAGATTCCAGAACTTTCCACCACAGAAATGTGGGGAAAATGTGTTTTGTTTGGCAATTTTTTAGGTTTGCAAGGGATTCTAGGTTACAGAACCTGGAGGGAGGCAGTCAAGTCACCCCATCCTGGATTTCCCTGGGTGTCTAGTTTTCAAAAATGTATAGGTTTGCTAGGTTTCCCTAGGTGCCGGCAGAGCTATGGTTAAAAAACTACAGCTAGGCACTTTGCCAAAAAAGGGTCATTTTTCACTGCGAAATTGAGGTGTGTCCACGTTACGTTTTGCGCCGTTTCCTGTCATGGGCACTAGGCCGACCCACACAAGTGAGGTACCATTTGTCTCGGAAGACTTTGGGGGACGCAGGGTGGGTGGAAATTTGTGGATCCACGCAGATTCTAGAACTTTCCACCAGAGAAATGTGTGGAAAATGTGTTTTTTTTGGAAATTTTTTTAGGTTTGCAAGGGATTCTGGGTAACAGAACCTGGAGGGAGGCAGTCAAGTCACCCCATCCTGGATTCCCCTGGGTGTCTAGTTTTCAAAAATGTATAGGTTTGCTAGGTTTCCTGTTGGACTTGGCCCTTCTGGCAGGTTCACCCCTGAACTTTTTGCTTTTTATTGGTGACTTGGTGTGGTGATTTTTGGTTTCTGCGCACTTTCCCTGTGTCCCAGGGTAAAGTGCGTGCACACTCTGAGTGCATGTGGTGAGATAGGCCTGCCCTCCCATAGGAATGCATGGGGAATGTATGTGTCCCTAGTAGTTCCTGATGCGTGGGGTGTGCAGGCCCGAGTTTGGTATGTGCGGACTCGTGTGAGTGAATGCTGCGCGATGATGTGTGCGGCGTGCATGTACCTAGTGTGGAAGTGCCACTTCTAGAAGTGGGCACTTCTGTGTGCAGTGTGTCTGGCGTGTGATTGGCTGGAGCTGGCTGGTGAGCCTGGCTCCAGGAGTCTGGTTGGGTCTGCCCCAGTGGTGAGTGTGAGATTAGCATGCTGATGGCTGAGGAGGAGTGCACCTTAGACCTGAATAGGGCAGGACTTTCCCCACACAATGCTGGCTCCGCCCCCTGTGGTGCGACTGACGACCCTAGCCCTGCCAGTGAATAGAGTGAGGGGCTGAGCACATCAAGGGTGCTCCCCAACCGGCTGCGACTGGTTTTCCCCCTCACCCTGAACCAAGAACAAAGGGTTTTACTGTATAAAAATGGGGCTGTGTCCCCACAGAAACTGTTCTCTGCCAGGATCTTACCTGAGGGGTGCTGCTGCTGCTGCCGCTGGACCAGAGGACCGCCACTTGGACTACCTCCCTGCCTGGAGGCCCAGTGAGCTGGCTCTGGGTCCAGCCTTGCCCCCCACCCCTGCCCTGCTGCATGCAGGGAGGAACTTTGCTGGACTTAGGTGTTGGCTGGCACCCCTAAGCGCCTGGAAGCGCTTTTCTTTCCCCCAAAGCGCTTGGATTTGCCTTTAGCGCTCAGGAGCGCTATATTTTTGGAAGCCGGTGCCCACCCGGCGTTTGCCCTGTCTTTGCCGATTCCGACGTCCACTGGCAGGTGCCCACCCTGCCAGGGGCATTGCCGTGGTCATTGGCGGGTGCCCACCCCGCTTATTTGTAATAAATTCACGGCGGGTGCCCACCCCGCCGTTTAGTCCTTATCCCGAGGTCCCGAGGGAGCCTACCCCTCTTACTGCCGTGGAATCACCGGCGTGGCCGGGCTCCCAGGAAGTCAGGCAGCGCTGACCGGGACGTGGGCGGGTCCTCAACACGGAAGCAGACGGGAGCCTACCCCGCGCTCCATTACACGAAGCAGGAAGCGGGCGGGAGCCTACCCCGCGCTCCTGCACTGAAGTCAGAAGTCTGCGAGGAACGAGCCCCGCAGACCGAGTGCTGCCTTCGCCACCTCTCCCCCCAGCCGGTGAGTGAAAAAGGGAGTCCGGGTGGGGAGAGGCGGAAGTAGAGCGGCCCTGCTGCACAGAGGCTGCTCCAACGGGACCGCAGGGTGGTCTCCGAGCGCGAGTGGCACTCCGACGTAGGGGGACATTTGCTCAGAGCGCGTGGACGCTCTAAACAATCGGGGGCATTTCTCTGATGTGTGGAGCCCACGAGGCTCCCACGTGCCGCCGTGACCTTGAGCCCCCGAGAGGCTCCAACGAAGGGGCCATCATTATTTTCTCGAGCGCGAGTGGCGCTCCAACGAAGGGGCCCATTGTTGTTCAGAGCCTGCGAGGCTCACGAGTCCCCCGAGTGGGACTCCAACGTCGGGGCCATTATTTCTCGAGCCTAAAGGGCTCCAACGTTACACGGGCACTTCAGCAGTGTTTGAGTGGCCCCAGATAGCAGCGGGCCACTCCCACCTTGCCCCACATTAGTTTACAGAGCCACAGAGGCTCTAGGATGGCTTTTATTGATGATTAGAGCCCCGAGGCTCCAACGGAGGGGCACATGGTTGAAAGAGCCTAGAAGGCTCCAAAAAGGCTCATTGTTTGGATTTCAGAGCCCAGAGGGGCTCAGGGGACAGTCTATGGACAGAGCCTGCCAGGCTCCAGCGTTGGCCCCAGCATTGTCCTACAGCTGCCCAGCACTTTGTGGGCAGCTGCTCCGTTTAGGCCCCTGACCCTACGGGACGCAGGGCGTCCAAGCCCCGACAAGGCCAGTTGGCCTAGGGACTGCCACAGGTAGTGGCTAATGTGAGTTTTGCGCTGTTGTTCCTACCTGCACCTCTGAATGTGTTTTTTTTATGCGTCATGTGCTTTGCTTTACACCGCTGAATGTATTTTATGCATCATGTGTTTCCCTTCCCTACACCTCTGAATGTTATGCCTCATGTGTTTATATGCGTAGACCCCTACAGGTATTGTGATACTTAGGTGGTTGTTTTCTCCCTAACACAGGTGGTGCTAGTGAGGTCCTGATTCCCTGCGCAATATTTTCCTAAGGTGGTTAGGGTTGCGTAGGTGGTACTTACCTGATGCTAGTGTGATGACGCTGAGGTCATTATTGCGCCAGTAGTTACTGGTTGGGTGCTACATGTTCTATTTTAGTGCTACAGTGATTGTAAGTGCTATGGTCTAAAGTATTATTCCTATTTCTAAAAAGTGCTAATTCCTGACAGTGGTCCATGTGGCCCTGTCCCCTGTACATATAATCCCTTGTAAATTCTGCCCGTGCCTGTTGGCACATTGTAGAGTGTGTGTTTTTATCTAATGTGTTTTGATATAATACAAAGGTTATTTTTATATAATACCTTGTGTGGAGTTTCCTTTGTGGTGGGCCTTGGGTGTTGTTGCTGGGTGGGCGCGCAAACGCTTTACACATTGCCTCAGAAATAAGCCTGACTGCTCGTGCCAAGCTACCAAGGGGGTGAGCAGGGGTTATCTTTGGCGTGTACCTTCCTTGCCCTGACTAGAGTGGTGGTTTCTGCCTGGCTTTGGCGCAAGCCCTAGCCAACCAGAAATCTCCATTTCTAACATTGGTGATCAGCAGTGGGATTTGGACTTGCTTTTGCTCTGTACCGTAGCGGCGACTGGCTGCACCACAAAACTCTGCATTTAGATAAATCACATGGTATAGGGATTATTGTTTTAAGTTTGTTTTTAAGTGTCATTTCTTTGGAAATGTGTTTCTTGTGCACTGTGAGTTAGGTGTCCCTAGCTCGGGAGGGTAGATCATCCCCCCCCCAAGTGCATTGTGTTTTCTGGATTCACCAGAGGGTGGGATCCAGTGGTGGCAGCGTAATAGTGTCCTGTACATTTGTCCCCCGCCCTGCGCCCAGAGTTGGTACCTGTGTCACTTGTGGTCAGGTTGAGGAATCAGGGGTGGTAGAAACTGCCTTACCAGTCCGAGGGGAGGGTTGTGTGTGGATGGATGGTGTGTGGCACTAGGCAAGTGAGGGTGAGTTCTCTGGGTTAGAGAGCTTGCTGAATCCTTTTTTTGAATTGTGTGTTCCTGTTAAGCTCAGACCCCTAGGTTCCCTGTGTAATCTTTTCTCAAGAACGTCCGCCAAAATGGAGCCAGCTTTTGATTTCTGTGATCTGTTTGGGTACAGTATGTTGGAGTTGGTAAGGTTCTGTGAAGAGAGAGACATAGGGGTGGATGAGTCAGACACTCAGTCCGAACTTAGGAGCAGCCTGATCCTATGGCAAAAGGGTCAATGGGGTCTTGAGCGCAGTAGGATAAGGGCCCGGGCCTCACACCAGGAGGGTGGTGGGTCTGTGGGGAGCCCTGAAGATTCAGAAGAGGAGGAAGAGAGTAACCTGACAGGGACGCCAGTAGATAGTGGAGACCCCATAGATAGGGATTCTCTTGCTGTGTCCAGTGTCAGGAGCAGCACCCCATCCCTTTCCCTGTCCCCAGAGGAGTGGGTGGATAGGAGGGAAGAAAGGGAGCATCAGCTGGCCATGGAGAAGCTCAGGCTAGAGCATGCCAAGCTGGAGACTGAGAGGGTCTTGGCGCAGGAAAGAATAGAGGAGGCGGAGAGGGCCTCCACCAGAGGCAAAGTAGCTCTGGAGGGTAGACTATCCCCTGCGCGCAGTGTAAATTTTCTGGATTCCCCAGGGAGGGTTGAGTCCAGTGGTGGTAGTTATATAGATTTCAGTGTAGGAAATCCCAGTCCCAGTTCCCCCAGTCTGGTACCTGTTTCCCAAGAGGAGGAGTTAAGGTTGAAATTCAGGGGCAGTAGGAAACTGTCTCACCAGTCTTGGGAGGAGTTTGTAGGTGAATGTGAGGATGCACTGTTGGATTGGATAAAAGTTCCAGATTTTGATAAACTGTTTGATCTGGTTCTCAAAGAACACCTGCTCAGTTGTTGTGTGCCGGGGTTGCGCCAACACCTGTTGGGGTGTGGATTGTCTGCGCCATTTGAGCTTGCGGATGAAGCAGAGCGCTGGGAAAGTGCTAGAGGTTCTCTAGAGTCATTAGGGAGTGAATCCAAAAGTAGTGGTTCAGGTATCTTCCAGCCCAGCGTGGTGGAAGAGGCTCAGTGTAGCCCAGCTAGGTCCCAGGATAGCGAGGAGGGTGTAGGGGCTTACGGCCTGGCTCAGTGGAGCGGGAGTAAGTGTGTGACCGAGGGTCCCCAGTCGTACGAAACCCTGCCTCAGGACTTGGATGGTTTCATGAGGGAACACCAAGTTGGGGACCTAGGCTGTCCTGTTAGCCCATTTGAGGAAGATCTCCTAGTGAGTAGAGGACCTGGAGCGCCTGTAAACAGGGCTCCTGTGGTTCTAGAGTCTGGCAGTACCGCTCCGGTAGGGAGGGTGCAGGAGTCCAGCGTGAGGAGTGATTGGGGGATGAGTTTCCCAGTGGAAGAGCCAGTGGGTCAGGGACTACCCAGTTGGGCTAGGATCCCGTGTAGTGACCATGGGGACACCACTTCTGTTCTGGGGGATCTCTGCGCACTGTCAGGTGGACAGGGGACGGGAGATCTGCGCCAGACAGACAGTCACCCGACTTATGTGTCGTATGTTAGCCTCAGGGGGATGGAATGTAAATCCCCAAAAGTCCTGGAGTGCCAGGCGATTATTCCACCAAAGGTTCTAGGCCGGAGGTTGGAAGGCCAGGTTCGGGATCAGCCTGACCTGAAGGGTGGGACGTCTGTAATCAGCGTCCCGACCGGTTCTTCTTCCAGAGGTACCGCCCCAGTTGGTAGGGAGCAGGGTTCTGGAAGGGGGTGCAGAGGGTGGGAGAGCCCACCTCTGCCCCGGTACAACCTGAGGGGTTAAACCCTGGGTTGGAATGGCGTTCTAGGTGTACCCCTCGCCAGAGGAGGAGGAACCCTAGGAGAAGAGGTAGGGGGAGGAGAGCCTTCCCTGAGACTCCTGGTCCGCCTGAGGGTGTAGGCCCTAGGCTGGAGAACCAGTGTCAGTCTAGTCCTGTCTTGCAGACAGGAAGAGTGGAGAATGGCCGCTATGTGCCAGGGGTTACTACCCCCCACTCTGTGATTAGGCAAGGACCGGTGGCACCTGGGTGGCCTAGGGCCTGGTCTTGGCCGCGGACAGCTTGGGAGTACCAGTGGGGTAGCCCAGTTGGTCCAGACAGCGGTGTTAGAAAGAATTCCATGGGTTCACCGTGGCGTAGAACCGGAGGGTGTCCCTGCAGTTGCGGGCCCGCGTCCGTGTTCTATCGCCCCAAGCAGGGAAGTCCATCACGGTGGTGATTGGTCTGCCCTGCGTTTTGGCTGGAAGGGGGTTGTGTTGGACTTGGCCCTTCTGGTAGGTTCACCCCTGAACTTTTTGCTTTTTATTGGTGACTTGGTGTGGTGATTTTTGGTTTCTGCGCACTTTCCCTGTGTCCCAGGGTAAAGTGCGTGCACACTCTGAGTGCATGTGGTGAGATAGGCCTGCCCTCCCATAGGAATGCATGGGGAATGTATGTGTCCCTAGTAGTTCCTGATGCGTGGGGTGTGCAGGTTCGAGTTTGGTATGTGCGGACTCGTGTGAGTGAATGCTGCGCGATGATGTGTGCGGCGTGCATGTACCTAGTGTGGAAGTGCCACTTCTAGAAGTGGGCACTTCTGTGTGCAGTGTGTCTGGCGTGTGATTGGCTGGAGCTGGCTGGTGAGCCTGGCTCCAGGAGTCTGGTTGGGTCTGCCCCAGTGGTGAGTGTGAGATTAGCATGCTGATGGCTGGGGAGGAGTGCACCTTAGACCTAAATAGGGCAGGACTTTCCCCACACAATGCTGGCTCCGCCCCCTGTGGTGCGACTGACGACCCTAGCCCTGCCAGTGAATTGAGTGAGGGGCTGAGCACATCAAGGGTGCTCCCCAACCGGCTGCGACTGGTTTTCCCCCTCACCCTGAACCAAGAACAAAGGGTTTTACTGTATAAAAATGGGGCTGTGTCCCCACAGAAACTGTTCTCTGCCAGGATCTTACCTGAGGGGGGCTGCTGCTGCTGCCGCTGGACCAGAGGACCGCCACTTGGACTACCTCCCTGCCTGGAGGCCCAGTGAGCTGGCTCTGGGTCCAGCCTTGCCCCCCACCCCTGCCCTGCTGCATGCAGGGAGGAACTTTGCTGGACTTAGGTGTTGGCTGGCACCCCTAAGCGCCTGGAAGCGCTTTTCTTTCCCCCAAAGCGCTTGGATTTGCCTTTAGCGCTCAGGAGCGCTTTATTTTTGGAAGCCGGTGCCCACCTGGCGTTTGCCCTGTCTTTGCCGATTCCGACGTCCACTGGCAGGTGCCCACCCTGCCAGGGGCATTGCCGTGGTCATTGGCGGGTGCCCACCCCGCTTATTTGTCATAAATTCAACGGCGGGTGCCCACCCCGCCGTATAGTCCTTATCCCGAGGGAGCCTACCCCTCTTACTGCCGTGGAATCACCGCCGTGGCCGGGCTCACAGGAAGTCAGGCAGCGCTGACCGGGACGTGGGCGGGTCCTCAACACCGAAGCAGACGGGAGCCTACCCCGCGCTCCGTTACACGAAGCAGGAAGCGGGCGGGAGCCTACCCCGCGTTCCTGCACTGAAGTCAGAAGTCTGCGAGGAACGAGCCCCGCAGACCGAGTGCTGCCTTCGCCACCTCTCCCCCCAGCCGGTGAGTGAAAAAGGGAGTCCGGGTGGGGAGAGGCGGAAGTAGAGCGGCCCTGCTGCACAGAGGCTGCTCCAACGGGACCGCAGGGTGGTCTCCGAGCGCGAGTGGCGCTCCGACGTAGGGGGACATTTGCTCAGAGCGCGTGGACGCTCTAAACAATCGGGGGCATTTCTCTGATGTGTGGAGCCCACAAGGCTCCCACGTGCCGCCGTGACCTTGAGCCCCCGAGAGGCTCCAACGAAGGGGCCATCATTATTTTCTCGAGCGCGAGTGGCGCTCCAACGAAGGGGCCCATTGTTGTTCAGAGCCTGCGAGGCTCACGAGTCCCCCGAGTGGGACTCCAACGTCGGGGCCATTATTTCTCGAGCCTAAAGGGCTCCAACGTTACACGGGCACTTCAGCAGTGTTTGAGTGGCCCCAGATAGCAGCGGGCCACTCCCACCTTGCCCCACATTAGTTTACAGAGCCACAGAGGCTCTAGGATGGCTTTTATTGTTGATTAGAGCCCCGAGGCTCCAACGGAGGGGCACATGGTTGAAAGAGCCTAGAAGGCTCCAAAAAGGCTCATTGTTTGGATTTCAGAGCCCAGAGGGGCTCAG
This sequence comes from Triturus cristatus, assembly GCF_964204655.1. NCBI lineage: Eukaryota > Metazoa > Chordata > Amphibia > Caudata > Salamandridae > Triturus > Triturus cristatus. The sequence goes on along the minus strand of NC_140584.1, from coordinate 960,510,337 downwards.
GGGACAGTCTGTGGACAGAGCCTGCCAGGCTCCAGCGTTGGCCCCAGCATTGTCCTACAGCTGCCCAGCACTTTGTGGGCAGCTGCTCCGTTTAGGCCCCTGACCCTATGGGACGCAGGGCGTCCAAGCCCCGACAAGGCCAGTTGGCCTAGGGACTGCCACAGGTAGTGGCTAATGTGAGTTTTGCGCTGTTGTTCCTACCTGCACCTCTGAATGTGTTTTTTTTTATGCGTCATGTGCTTTGCTTTACACCGCTGAATGTATTTTATGCATCATGTGTTTCCCTTCCCTACACCTCTGAATGTTATGCCTCATGTGTTTATATGCGTAGACCCCTACAGGTATTGTGATACTTAGGTGGTTGTTTTCTCCCTAACACAGGTGGTGCTAGTGAGGTCCTGATTCCCTGCGCAATATTTTCCTAAGGTGGTTAGGGTTGCGTAGGTGGTACTTACCTGATGCTAGTGTGATGACGCTGAGGTCATTATTGCGCCAGTAGTTACTGGTTGGGTGCTACATGTTCTATTTTAGTGCTACAGTGATTGTAAGTGCTATGGTCTAAAGTATTATTCCTATTTCTAAAAAGTGCTAATTCCTGACAGTGGTCCATGTGGCCCTGTCCCCTGTACATATAATCCCTTGTAAATTCTGCCCGTGCCTGTTGGCACATTGTAGAGTGTGTGTTTTTATCTAATGTGTTTTGATATAATACAAAGGTTATTTTTATATAATACCTTGTGTGGAGTTTCCTTTGTGGTGGGCCTTGGGTGTTGTTGCTGGGTGCGCGCGCAAACGCTTTACACATTGCCTCAGAGATAAGCCTGACTGCTCGTGCCAAGCTACCAAGGGGGTGAGCAGGGGTTATCTTTGGCGTGTACCTTCCTTGCCCTGACTAGAGTGGTGGTTTCTGCCTGGCTTTGGCGCAAGCCCTAGCCAACCAGAAATCGCCATTTCTAACATTTCCCTAGGTGCCGGCAGGGCTATGGTTAAAAAACTACAGCTAGTCACTTTGCCAAAAAAGGGTCATTTTTCAAAGCGAAATTGAGGTGTGTCCACATTGCGTTTTGCGCCGTTTCCTGTCGCGGGCACTAGGCCGACCCACACAAGTGAGGTAACATTTTTCTCGGAAGACTTTGGGGAACGCAGGGTGGGTGGAAATTTGTGGATCCACGCAGATTCCAGAACTTTCCACCAGAGAAATGAGGGGAAAATGTGTTTTTTTGGCAAATTTTTTTAGGTTTGCATGGGATTCTGGGTAACACAACCTGGTGGGAGGCAGACAAGTCACCCCATCCTGGAATCCCCAGGGTGTCTAGTTTTCAAAAATGTATAGGTTTGCTAGGTTTCCCTAGGTGCCGACAGAGCTATGGTTCAAAAACTACAGCTAGGCACTTTCCCAAAAAAGGGTCATTTTTCACAGCGAAATTGAGGTGTGTCCACGTTGCGTTCTGTGCCGTTTCCGGTCGCTGGCACTAGGCCGACCCATACAAGTGAGGTACCATTTTTCTCCGAATACTTTGGGGAACGCGGGGTGGGTGAAAATTTGTGGATCCACGCAGATTCCAGAACTTTCCACCAGAGAAATGTGGGGAAAATTTATTTTTTTTGGCAATTTTTTAGGTTTGCAAGGGATTCTGGGTAACAGAACCTGGTGGGAGGCAGTCAAGTTACCCCATCCTGGATTCCCCTGGGTGTCTAGATTTAAAAAATGTGTAGGATTGCTAGGTTTCCCTAGGTGCCGGCAGAGCTATGGTTAAAAAAACTACAGCTAGGCACTTTGCCAAACAAGGGTCATTTTTCGCTGCGAAACTGAGGTGTGTCCACGTTACGTTTTGCGCCGTTTCCTGTCGCGGGCACTAGGCCGACCCACACAAGTGAGGTATCATTTTTCTCGGAAGACTTTGGGGAATGCGGGGTGGGTGGAAATTTGTGGATCCACGCAGATTCCAGAATTTTCCACCACAGAAATGTGGGGGAAAAGGTGATTTTTTCAGCTATATTTGAGGTTTGCAGGGCATTCTGGGTAAGGAAACGTTGGGGGAGCCACGCAAGCCATACCTCCCTGGAATCCCCCGGGTGTCCAGTTTTCAGAAATGTGTGGGTTTGGTAGGTTTACCTAGGTGCCGGCAGAGCTAGGGTACAAAAACTACAGCTAGACAGTTTGCCAAAAAAGGTGCATTTTTCACTGCGAAATTGAGGTGTGTCCACGATGCGTTTTATGCCGTTTCCTGTCGCGGGCACTAGGCCGACCCACACAAGTGAGGTACCATTTTTCTCGGAAGACTTTGGGGAACGCAGGGTGGGTGGAAATTTGTGGATCCACGCAGATTCCAGAACTTTCCACCAGAGAAATGTGGGGAAAATGTGTTTTTTATGGCAACTTTTTTAGGTTTGCAAGGGATTCTGGGTAACACAACCTGGTGGGAGGCAGACAAGTCACCCCATCCTGGATTCCCCTGGGTGTCTAGTTTTCAAAAATGTATAGGTTTGCTAGGTTTCCCTAGGTGCCGGCAGAGCTGTGGTTCAGAAACTACAGCTAGGCACTTTGCCAAAAAGGGGTCATTTTTCGCTGCGAAATTGAGGTGTGTCCACGTTACGTTTTGCGCCGTTTCCTGTCGCGGGCACTAGGCCGACCCACACAAGTGAGGTACCATTTTTCTCGGAAGACTTTGGGGAACGCGGGGTGGGTGGAAATCTGTGGATCCACGCAGATTCCAGAATTTTCCACCACAGAAATGTGGGGGAAAGGTGATTTTTTCAGCTATATGAGAGGTTTGCAGGGCATTCTGGGTAAGGAAACGTTGGGGGATCCACGCAAGCCATACCTCCCTGGAATCCCCCGGGTGTCCAGTTTTCAGAAATGTGTGGGTTTGGTAGGTTTCCCTAGGTGCCGGCAGAGCTAGGGTTCAAAAACTACAGCTAGGCAGTTTGCCAAAAATGTTCATTTTTCACTGCGAAATTGAGGTGTGTCCACGATGCGTTTTGTGCTGTTTCCTGTCGCGGGCACTAGGCCGACCCACACAAGTGAGGTACCATTTTTCTCGGAAGACTTTGGGGAACACGGGGTGGGTGGAAATGTGTGGATCCACGCAGATTCCAGAACTTTCCACCAGAGAAATGAGGGGAAAATGTGTTTTTTTGGCAATTCTTTTAGGTTTGCAAGGGATTCTGGGTAACACAACCTGGTGGGAGGCAGACAAGTCACCCCATTCTGGATCCCCCTGGGTCTCTAGTTTTAAAAAATGTATAGGATTGCTAGGTTTCCCTAGGTGCCGGCAGAGCTATGGTTCAAAAACTACAGCTAGGCACTTTGCCAAAAAAGGGTCATTTTTCACTGCGAAATTGAGGTGTGTCCACGTTACGTTTTGCGCTGTTTCCGGTCATGGGCACGAAGCCGACCCACACAAGTGAGGTACCATTTTTCTCGGAAGACTTTGGGGAACGCAGGGTGGGTGGAAATTTGTGGATCCACGCAGATTCCAGAACTTTCCACCAGAGAAATGTGGGGAAAATGTGGTTTTTTGGCAACTTTTTTAGGTTTGCAAGGGATTCTGGGTAACACAACCTGGTGGGAGGCAGACAAGTCACCCCATCCTGGATTCCCCTGGGTGTCTAGTTTTAAAAAATGTATAGGTTTGCTAGGTTTCCCTAGGTGCCGGCAGAGCTATGGTTCAAAAACTACAGCGAGGCACTTTGCCAAAGAAGGGTCATTTTTCACAGCGAAATTGAGGTGTGTCCACGTTGCGTTTTGTGCCGTTTCCTGTCGATGGCACTAGGCCGACCCACACAAGTGAGGTACCATTTTTCTCAGGAGACTTTGGGGAACGCGGGGTGGGGGGAAATTTGTGGATCCACGCAGATTCCAGAACTTTCCACCAGAGAAATGTGGGGAAAATGTGGTTTTTTTTGGCAATTGTTTAGGTTTGCAAGGGATTCTGGGTAACAGAACCTGGTGGGAGGCAGTCAAGTTACCCCATCCTTGATTCCCCTGGGTACCTAGTTTTAAAAAATGTATAGTATTGCTAGGTTTCCCTAGGTGCCGGCAGAGCTATGGTTCAAAAACTACAGCTAGGCACTTTGCCAAAAAAGGGTCATTGTTCACTGCGAAATTGAGGTGTGTCCACGTTACGTTTTGCGCTGTTTCCTGTCATGGGCACTAAGCCGACCCACACAAGTGAGGTACCATTTTTCTCGGAAGACTTTGGGGAACGCAGGGTGGGTGAAAATTTGTGGATCCACGCAGATTCCAGAACTTTCCACCAGAGAAATGTGGGGAAAATGTGTTTTTTTTGGGCAACTTTTTTAGGTTTGCAAGGGATTCTGAGTAACACTACCAGGTGGGAGGCAGACAAGTCACCCCATCCTGGATTCCCCTGGGTGTCTAGTTTTCAAAAATGTATAGGTTTGCTAGATTTCCCTAGGTGCCGTCATAGCTGTGGTTCAGAAACTACAGCTAGGCACTTTGCCAAAAAAGGGTCATTTTTCGCTGCAAAATTGAGGTGTGTCCAGGTTACGTTTTGCGCCGTTTCCTGTTGCGGGCACTAGGCCGACCCACACAAGTGAGGTACCATTTTTCTCGGACGACTTTGGGGAACGCGGGGTGGGTGGAAATTTGTGGATCCACGCAGATTCCAGAATTTTCCATCACAGAAATGTGGGGGAAAAGGTGATTTTCTCAGCTATATTTGAGGTTTGCAGGGAATTCTGGGTAAGGAAACGTTGGGGGATCCACGCAAGCCATACCTCCCTGGAATCCCCCGGGTGTCCAGTTTTCAGAAATGTGTGGGTTTGGTAGGTTTCCCTAGGTGCCAGCAGAGCTAGGGTTCAAAAACTACAGCTAGGCAGTTTGCCAAAAAAGGTTCATTTTTCACTGCGAAATTGAGGTGTGTCCACGATGCGTTTTGTGCTGTTTCCTGTCGCGGGCACTATTCCGACCCACACAAGTGAGGTACCATTTTTCTCGGAAGACTTTGGGGAACACGGGGTGGGTGGACATTTGTGGATCCACGCAGATTCCAGAACTTTCCACCACAGAAATGTGGGGAAAATGTGTTTTGTTTGGCAATTTTTTAGGTTTGCAAGGGATTCTGGGTAACAGAACCTGGAGGGAGGCAGTCAAGTCACCCCATCCTGGATTTCCCTGGGTGTCTAGTTTTCAAAAATGTATAGATTTGCTAGGTTTCCCTAGGTGCCGGCAGAGCTATGGTTAAAAAACTACAGCTAGGCACTTTGCCAAAAAAGGGTCATTTTTCACTGCGAAATTGAGGTGTGTCCACGTTACGTTTTGCGCCGTTTCCTGTCATGGGCACTAGGCCGACCCACACAAGTGAGGTACCATTTGTCTCGGAAGACTTTGGGGAACGCAGGGTGGGTGGAAATTTGTGGATCCACGCAGATTCCAGAATTTTCCACCACAGAAATGTGGGGAAAATGTTTTTTTTTGGCAATTGTTTTAGATTTGCAAGGGATTCTGGGTAACACAACCTGGTGGGATGCAGTCAAGTCACCCAATCCTGGATTCCCCTGGGTGTCTAGTTTTAAAAAATGTATAGGTTTGCTAGGTTTCCCTAGGTGCCGGCAGAGCTGTGGTTCAAAAACTACAGCTAGGCACTTTGCCAAAAAAGGGTCATTTTTCACAGCGAAATTGAGGTGTGTCCACGTTGCGTTTTGTGCCGTTTCCTGTCGCAGGCACTAGGCCGACCCACACAAGTGAGGTACCATTTTTCTCGGAAGACTTTGGGAAACGCGGAGTGGGTGGAAATTTGTGGATCCACGTAGATTCCCGAACTTTCCACCAGAGAAATGTGGGGAAAAAGTGGGTTTTTTGGCATTTTTTTAGGTTTGCAAGCGATTCTGGGTAACAGAACCTGGTGGGAGGCAGTCAAGTCACCCCATCCTGGATTCCCCTGGGTGTCTAGTTTTCAAAAATGTATAGGTTTGCTAGGTTTCCTTGGGTGCCGGCAGAGCTATGGTTCAAAAACTACAGCTAGGCACTTTGCCAAAAAAGGGTCATTTTTCACAGCGAAATTGAGGTGTGTCCACTTTGCGCCATTTCCTGTCGCGGGCACTAGGCCGACCCACACAAGTGAGGTACCATTTTTCTCGAAAGACTTTGGGGAACGTGGGGTGTGTAGAAATTTGTGGATCCACGCAGATTCCATAACTTTCCACCAGAGAAATGTGGGGAAAATGTGGGTTTTGTTTTGCAATTTTTTAGGTTTCCAAGGGATTCTGGGTAACAGAACCTGGTGGGAGGCAGTCAAGTCACCCCATCCTGGATTCCCCTGGGTGTCTAGTTTTCAAAAATGTATAGGTTTGCTAGGTGTCCCGAGGTGCCGGCAGAGCTAGGGTTAAAAAACTACAGCTAGGCACTTTGCTAAAAAAGGGTAATTTTGTATTGTGAAAATGTGGTGTGTTCACATTGGGTTTTGAGCCATTTCCTGTCATGGGCACTATGCCTACCCATACAAGTGAGGTACCATTTTTATCGGGAGACATAGGGTAATTCATATTTGTAAAGGAACTGTTATTACCTATTGACTTTCGATGCATTTCTGCCTTCCAAATGAAAGACATTGTGTAAAAAAGAAGTCATTCTAAAAAATGACTGATAATTCTCATGCTAGGATGAGTATTTCCAATTTCGAAAATGTGCAAATATCTACTGTTTCTAAACTCTATATTTTGTTCCCATTTCAGAAATACATAGGTATCTTTCATACCGATTTTTCCATGTACACATTTTTACAGAATAATTACTATATACCCGGTACATAATAAAAAAACCATTGCAAGTTGCTGCTCAGTTTTTGGCTCTGGGTTCGTCGGGTTCTTGGTGAACCTACAAGTCCTATATATCCCCACAACCAGTAATGTCCAGCGGATGTAACGGTATATTGCTTTCAAAGAGCTGTCATAATTAGAAGAAGTTAAAGGTGAAAACGTTGACACAAAAGGCTTTTTTTTTCAACAAATTTTAAATTTATCCTATATTTAACTGTTAGTTTCTATAAAGAAACCTTGATGGATCTACACAAATGACCCCTTGCTGAATTCAGAATTTTGTCTACTTCTCTAAAATGTATAGCTTTTCAGGATCCATTATTGCTTTTGTACCCATTTCTACCATTAACTGGAAGGAGGTCGAAAGCACAAAAAATAGCAAAAATAGGCTATGTCCCAGAAAAATGCCAAAACTGTGTAAAAATGTTTGGGTTTCTGACAAAAGTCTGGTATCCCCTAAAAGCTGGGAAAATTGTGATTTCAGCCCCACAAACTCGTTTTTGATACCATTTGCAGGGAAAAACCCAGATGGTTTCATTTGCAGCCCGTTTTTCCCATTTTTCCCCCAAAAACTAACTTTTGCTGTATTGTGGCTCATTTCTGTGACCCCTCCAGGGGAATCCAAAAACCCTGAGTACCTTTAGAATCCCCATGATGTTGGAAGAAAAGGACACAAATTTTGCGTGGATACCTTATGTGGTCAAAAAGGTAAAGGGGCCTCAGCGCGCACTACCCCAAATAGCCTAAAAAAAGGGCGTGGCACAGGAGGGGGAAAAGGCCTGGCAGCGAAGGGGTTAATACTGTCTTCACGCCAGAATATTAAAAGTTAAGATGCGCCCCGCCCGGAAAGAGCACGGATTCGATTAGCAGCCGGTTCGTTGGGGCTCGTCCATAGACTTCGTATAAGTCTTCCATCTGCAATATAAGTTAAAGACTGCGTGTTTTAATAATGGTTACCACACTGGGGTTTAAAGGGCAGCTATGATTCCTGTCCGTATGCACGCCGGAGCGGTGGTCGGTTTAACACGTTTCCTGATATTTAAAGGAAACAGCAGCATATACTTTCCGCGATGTCCAGATAAACTTTTTCCACTGTGCGTCTATTAAACTATTTTGAACATCTTTTAATATCCTTTGCCACTTCCCTTTCGCGATTTCCTCCATTTTAGACATCCGTTGGTGCAAGCTTGAGGGGCTAAAATCTAAAACTACCAAGGAGACTAGTACTGAGACCTATGATAGTGACTACGTTCTTATCTATCTTCTTTCTCTAGCCTAAAGATTCTTCCTCGCTAAGAGAGTTATGGATTCTGAAACTCATTAATGACAGATGTGGTACGTAATGCTCCCAGTCAAACAGACATTCTCACTTGTAAATACTCCCCACACGTTCATAAGTCCTGACTAGTATTCGTACTTTTTATAAATAGATATCACCAGTCCTTCGTACAAATATATCCACCCTGATGAAGACCTCTGAGATAAGAAGCGCCACTCAGAAGGTCGAAACGCGTTGGTTAATTTTCCCATGAGGCGAGCCTAAAAGAACCCAGGACAAATTGATGTCAAGTCATTGTGACTACTTGTAATTCATCTAATACAGTTTTCTGGACCTGGCTTCTAGACTTAGAGGCGACCTCCTTTTGGCATTAAAAAAGACTATTGTATTGTGAGGACCTCATGAAAAGGATTCCCCGTATCTCTATTTAAAGAAGAGCGTAGGACTTTTCTCTGCACACAAAACCACAGAGTTTGATGTTTGTAAATTGTATAAGAATTTCTCACGTGTTTATTATATAATTTGTTTGCCTGCTATTTGTACAGATGTAAGCTTTGTCTACTCATTCTTTTTTGTGACTTTTTTTATGAATTTATTGTACACTGTCTTGAGCATTTAGTCATTGTTTAAGTAGGCTCTGCATAGGAACAACATGTCTTGATGAAACACAAAAAATAGATTCGATATGCATCTAATTGCAATCCAGGGATAAATAAAAAATCCATCTGGCAAGCAAAATTACGTATTATCCATGGTGTCAGAGGTAACATTTTTTTGATTATATTTGTAGTCAGGCGTTGTAGCACACCAGAGATGCACTCGGCCTCTCTGGTGGGAACCCGATGATGAAGCAAGTCACCAACTAGGTTGGTGAGTGCCGGTTCTTTTATCAAAACAAGAGTGATTTCTTTTGCCGGCTCTTCGTTTGTTGGTTGCACTCGTTTGTTGTTGAATTGCTGTAGGAAATTACCCATTTTTGCATGGTTGCCCCCCACTTTTTGCCTGATGTTGATACTCTTTGACTGAGTGTGCCATGGGTTCCTGCCAACCAGGTACCCAGGGCCTATATTCTTTCCCTAAAACTGTACTGTTGCAAACCCAGTTGGCAACTCTCTGGACAAATTTAAGTCCCTTGTAAAAGGTACCATGGATATCAAGGGCACTGTGAGCAGGGAAGGCCTCTAAGGATTTATAGGCCTGGTGTGAGAAAGTGGCTCTGTATATACTGTTCCCAAATAGGTACAGTGTGTACAGAATCCACAGAACCCAGAGGTTTGGCAGAGGCTAAAGTTAGATATAACCTTACTCTCTAAAGTGGTAGCTTGGTCGAGCAGTAAGGCAGTATCAGAGGACAGTGTAAAGCATTTGTTGTACACACTCAGTCAGCAAATGGTCTCACACACTCAATAACTGTACTCTAGGCCAATGGTTTATATAAAAATATATGTTTGTTTTATTTTAGAACCAACAATAGGTATTAAAATATACGTTCTCAGAATGAGATGCTTTAGTTAAATACTTTTGCAATATGCAATTGACTTTTGTAGCTAGTAGTTACAGGTTGTTGCAATAGGCAACACGTTTTCAAACACACTAGTACATTGAGCTCAATGGAAGTTTTAAGTTATTTACAATCGATTACTTTCAGGATTACTTTTCTAACTCCAGGACTGGATCCTAGATTCGGTCCTGGGACAGTTTTTGGAAACAAGTGAGTAAAGTCGACTTAGTTAATGTTGTGATTTTTAGGCAATATTTTGCTATTTTAAGAGTTGACACTTAGAAGAAATTTCATAGAAAAACAGTCAATTATTCCCTATGGGAGAAAATTCAAGTTACAGGTATGGTATGTTCTCGTTACTTTTGTAATCCAGGACTGGGCTCCTAGGCTCAGTACTGGGACCTCAATCTAAAACAGGTAAGCAATTTCGTTTTCAGAGTTGGTACGATTTTTAAAGAATATTTGTAGCTTGCAAAAATTGACAGAAGAAATTTCACAGAAAAACAGTCAATGATTTCCTATGGAAGAAAATTGGGGTAATGGTAAGTATGGTTGTGAGTACTTTTCAGGGTCAGTGCTGGGCACCAAGATCCAGCACTGGGATCTCTCCTAATAGCAGGTGAGTATTTTCGTTACTCGGTTGATTTTAGGTGAATATTTTAAGTTTTAGAAACTCCACACTTAAAAGAAATTTCAGAAGAAACCAGTCAATGTTACCCCATGGAGGAAAATTGGGTTATCAGCCTTTGGGTAAGTACTCGACTGGCAGAGTTAAGGTTCTGGGTATAGACTCAGGGGTCTCCCAGGGTCAGGTAAGTACAGTTGTTACACCCTCAGCGGCACCTGTTTCTGAGGCTGCAGGCGTCATCAGGAGCGTCGAGGTGAGTCCCTGGGTGCCGGATTCAGGGTCACAGTCGCCGGGGGGACGTCCTCGGGGACTTTGTTCACGCCGGCGCAGGCCAGGCTTGGCGGGTGCAGAGTGTGCAGGGTTCGCAGTTCCGAGCTGATGCCAGGGGTTAGAAGCTGGTTTTGAGCAGAGCCACTGCTCATAGGAGTCCCAGGTGCTTAGAGTCAAAAAGGGAGCCGAGTCCTCCGGGGTTTGTGAGGTTGCTGGCCACAAGAGGTGCCGGGATGTAGCAGGAGCAGGTTCGAGGGTCGACAGGCCGGTACGGCTGGGGCCAAAGCAGTTGGTGTCTTCCTCTTCTTAGCAGCTGCACGGCAGGTCTTCTTTTTTCTTGCTCTTCTTTGATTTTCGGAATCTGGAATCTAGGGAAGGAAGGTTCAGGGTGCCCCTAAATACTAGATTTAGGGGCGTTACAGGTAGGTAAAGGACAGGGACCAATGGGTCCCTGCCCTGGGGTGGGTACACCCCCTGTCCTGCCACTCTCCTGTGGGAGGGGGACAGTAGCCTAGTCCTGATTGGGCAGGGCCTCCCATCTTCAAGATGGCGAGTGCCCGGAGATGTGCTTCACCTTGCCTCCCCCACCTGAGGGGTGGGGTTGGCAGGCTGGCACATTCCCTGTCCTTATTTGGGGTTTCCGGCCAGTCTTCCCACCAGAGTGGGGGTCAGAACCGGTGGGGGCCAGTGTGCTAGGTACAGCAAGTGGCCCAGGGAAGCTCACAGAGGCGGCATGCCTTAGAAGATTCCCCCATGTCCATCCTAGGGGAGGAGACCTAGCACCTCGCCCAGGATGTGCATTGTTGCAGGCCCAGGAGAGCGGGGCCTCTCCTACCCAGGGGTCCAGCAACATGTCTGCTGTGTTGCAGCCTAGGCAGCCTCCCAGTCCAGACATGGATTGTAGGTTAGGTTTCAGGGGGCATCTCTAAGATGCCCTCTGTGGTGCTTTGTACATTACATCCCACACTGGCATCAGTGCGGGTTTAATGTGCTGAAAAGTTTGATACCAAACTTCTCAGTCTTCAGTGTTGCCATTATGGTGCTGTGGAGTTCGTGTTTGACGAGCTCTCAGCACCATGTACTCTTAAATGGCAGCACTGCACATACAGTGCCCAGGAATGGACCTGGGTACTGTAGGGGCACAGGGCTCGTGCTCCTGTGCCCACACCACTGGCATAGGGCACCCAGCTAGAGGGGTGGCTGATGTATGCCAGGGCAGTGTAAGTGGTGGGCATGGAACACAGGGATGTGTGCCATGTCGACTCTTTGTTTTGTCTTGTACCTAGACGCTCAGCCTGCAAGGGCAGTGTGTGTGTGTTAGGGTACAGGGCCTCTAAGGGTGGCACAATGAGTGCTGCAGCCCTTAGAGGCCTTCCCTGGTCACAAGGCCCTGGGTACCTAGGGTACCATTTACTAGGGGCTGACATGTGGCCAGGGTTTGCCAATTTGGGTTTAAGGTTTTTAAGGAAGGAACATAGGCCCTGGGCACCTGATTGACAGGAGTCCAGGGCACACTCAGTCAAAGTACATTCAGCAATTCAGCAAAATGTGGGGGCATAGCATGCAAGAAAGATGGCACTTTCTCACACAACCGCCCCCCACCTCCCCGCCAAACGAAAGTTGATGAGACTAACCTTGCCCTATGGAGTCTTCATTGTCTAAGTGGAAGAACCTGAAAAGTCCATCTGCATTGGCATGGGCAGTCCCTGGTCTGTGTTCCACTTCAAAGTCCATTCCCTGTAGGGAGATGGACCACCTTAGTAGTTTTGGATTTTCCCCTTTCATCTGCATTAGCCATCTGAGAGGTCTGAGGTCAGTTTGAACCAGGAAGTGAGTACCAAACAAGTATGGCCTCAACTTCTTCAGGGACCAAACCACAGCAAAGGCCTCCCTCTCAATGGCACTCCAACGCTGCTCTCTGGGGAGTAGCCTCCTGCTTATAAAAGCAACAGGTTGGTCTTGGCCTTCATCATTGGTTTGGGATAGGACCGCTCCTATCCCTAGCTCAGAGGCATCAGTCTGCACTATGAACTGCTTGGCATAATCTGGAGCTTTTAGAATTGGTGCTGAGCACATTGCTTCTTTCAGGGTGTCAAAAGCCTTTTGGCAACTAACTGTCCAGTTAACCTTCTTGGGCATCATCTGTGAGGTGAGTTCTGTGAGGGGAGTCACAATGGACCCATATCCCTTCACAAACCTCCTGTAGTACCCAGTCAAGCCAAGGAATGCTCTGACTTGAGTCTGGGTTGTTGGAGCTACCCAGTCCAGGATGGCCTGGATCTTGAGTTGTAAGGGTAGTACCTGGCCTCCACCTACAAGGTGGCCCAAGTATACCACAGTGCCCTGACCTATCTGGCATTTGGATGCCTTGATAGTGAGACCTGCATTTTGCAGAGCCTCTAGAGCCTTCCCAAGGTGGATCAGGTGATCCTGCCAGGTGGATCTAAAGACAGCAATATCATCAAGATAAGCTGCACTAAAGGACTCCAGCCCAGCCAGGACATGGTTCACCAACCTCTGGAAGGTGGCAGGGGCATTCTTTAACCCAAAAGGCATCACGGTAAACTGGTAATGCCCATCAGGTGTGGAGAATGCTGTCTTTTCTTTTGCTCCTGGGGCCATGCCAATCTGCCAGTACCCTGCAGTTAAGTCAAAGGTACTGAGGAATTGGGCTGCCCCTAATTTATTTATCAGCTCATCTGCTCTTGGAATAGGGTGAGCATCTGTCTTGGTGACAGAGTTGAGCCCTCTATAGTCCACACAGAACCTCATCTCTCTCTTTCCACCTTGTTGATGAGGTTTGGGGACCAGAACCACTGGGCAAGCCCAGGGGCTCTCAGAGGGTTCAATGACCCCTAACTCCAGCATCTTGCTGACCTCAGCTTTGATGCTTTCCTTGACTTGGTCTGACTAGCGATAGATCTTGTTCTTGACAGGTGCACTGTCATCAGTGTCCACATCATGGGTACACCAGTTTGTCAGACTAGGGGTCAGGGAAAAGAGGCTAGCATACTGTTGCAAGACTTGCTTACAGTCAGTCTGCTGTTGGGCAGAGAGGGTGTCTGAAAAGACCGCACCATCTACTGACCCATCTTGTGGGCTGTAGGAGAGGAGGTCAGGGAGAGGTTCACTCTCTGCTTCCTGTTCCTCATCAGTCAGCATCAGCATGGTGATGTCAGCCCTGGCATTGTAGAGCTTAAGGCGGTTCACATGGATAACCCTTTTGGGTGTCCTGCTAGTGCCCAGGTCAACTAAACAGGTGACCTCACTCTTTCTCTCTAGGATAGGGTAAGGGCCACTCCATCTATCTTGGAGGGCCCTTGGTGCCACTGGCTCCAAAACCCACACCTGTTGCCCAGGTTGAAATTCAACCAGTGCAGCTTTTTGGTCATACCAGTGCTTCTGAAGCTCCTGGCTGGCCTCAAGGTTCTTGGATGCTTTTTCCATGTACTCAGCCATTCTGGACCTTAGGCCAAGCACATAGTCCACTATGTCTTGTTTAGGCTCTTGAAGAGGCCTCTCCTAGCCCTCTTTTACAAGACAGTCTGGTCCCCTCACAGGATGACCAAACAGAAGTTCAAAGGGTGAGAAACCTACTCCCTTCTGTGGTACTTCTCTGTAAGCGAAAAGCAGGCATGGTAACAGGACATCCCATCTCCTTTTGAGTTTCTCAGGGAGACCCATGATCATGCCTTTCAATGTCTTGTTGAATCTCTCAACAAGGCCATTGGTTTGTGGATGGTAGGGTGGAGTAAAATTGTACTGCACTCCACACTCCTTCCACATGTATGTCAGGTAAGCAGACATGAAGTTGGAACCTCTGTCTGAAACCACCTCCTTAGGAAAACCCACCCTGGTGAAGACTCCCAGGAGGACCTTGGCTACTGCAGGGGCTGTAGTAGTCCTAAGTGGGATTGCTTCAGGGTACCTAGTAGCATGATCCACTACTACTAGAATAAATGTGTTCCCTGAGGCTGTGGGAGGTTCAAGTGGACCCACAATGTCCACTCCTACCCTTTCAAAGGGCACCCCTACCACTGGTAGTGGGATTAGGGGGGCCTTTGGGTGGCCACCTGTCTTGCCATTGGCTTGACAGGTAACACAGGAGCTGACAAACTCCTTCACCTTTTGGTGCATCTGGGGCCAGTAAAAGTGACTAACTAGCATTTCCCAAGTTTTGGATTGCCCCAGATGTCCAGCTAGGGGGATGTCATGAGCCAAAGTTAGGAGGAACTCCCTGTACTTCTGCGGCACTACCACCCTCCTGGTGGTTCCAGGAGTGGGGTTCCTTGCCTCAGCATATAGTAATCCCTCTTCCCAATAAGCTCTGTGGGTACCACTGACATCTCTCTTTGCTTCTGAAACAGCTCCGGCTTTCAAGAGTGGGACAGTCTCGCTGACCCTGGCAAAGCTCTTCCCTACAGGGTCCCCCTGGGCCCAAGAGTTCAACCTGGTAAGGGTCAAGCTCCATGGGCTCAGTTCCCTTAGGGGTATCCAAATCCTCTCCCTGTGGAGAGGGGTCCTGAATGTTTTGCTGTACAGAAGCTGGTTCCCCAGTCTTCTTACCTTTTCTCTTGGTTAGTTTGGCCATTATTTCAGGCTCCAGACCTACTTTTTCACCCTTCCTCTTGCTCTGTGCTCTGGTTTGCACACACACCAATTCAGGGATGCCCAGCATGGCTGCATGGGCCTTTAGCTCAACCTCAGCCCAGGCTGAGGTTTCCAGATCATTTCCTAGCAGACATGCAGCTGGCAACTTCGGAGAGACTAATACCTGGTTCAGGTCAGGCCAGTAACACCCCCCCCCTCCCCCCAGCCTAATGTCACCATGGCCATGGGATGACTCGTGGTGACACTGTCAGCATTGGTGACTGGGTAAGACTTCCCAATCAAATATTGCTCAGGGGAAACCAGTGTGTCTTTCACCGTAGTGACACTGGCACCTGTATCCCTATGAGCTTCTACCCTAGTTCCATTCACCCAGGGGTACTGCAAATATTTCTTTAAGTTGGGTGGTCACACAGCTACAGTGGCAAACTCCACTTCCCCCAGTGAGACTAGACTTGCCTCAGTGTGTTCCCAGATTTGCTCAGGGTACACTTCTGATCCCATCTGCATACTTGCTGCCCCAGGAGTAGCTGTACTGGGTGCCTTAGGGGCTTTGTTGTGGGGGCAAGATTTGGCTACAGTTAGGTGTCCTGACCGCTTACAGTTATTACACCAGGCCTTTAAGGGATCAAAGTTCTCCCCCCCTATAGGGTTGAGGCACATAGGGAGTCGTTTGGATCCCACCCCCCTGAACAGGTTTTTGGGGCCCTTTGGAAGGCTCAGACTTTTTATCTTGGGGATTCTCACCACCTTTCCCCTGGGAGGTTTTGTGACCACCTTCTTCTGGTCACCCCCAGTGGCTGTCCTTGTCACTCTAATCTTGACCCAGTAGTCTGCCTTCTTTCCCAATTCTTGGGGAGAAATTAGACCTAGGACTACCAAATGCTGATGCAACTTTTCATTTGTGCAATTACTTAATATATGTTCCTGCATGAACAAATTGTACAATCCAGTAAAATCCTGCACACCATGTCCAGCTAACCAACCCTCCAGTGTCTTTACTGAGAAGGAAGTCAACAAAGTCAATCCAGGACTGGGTCTGGGTTTTGTGAGCCCCCCTGAATCTAATTCTATATTCCTCAGTAGTGAATCCAAATCCCTCAGAGTCTTCCTCATGAGGTCATAGGATCCTGCCTCTGGCCCAGAGAGGGTCAGAAACCTGTCTCTGCAGTTACTAGAGAACAGTTCCCACAGGAGTGCCCCCCAGAGAGGTTTCTTTACTCTTCTTATTTCACAAGCCCTCTCAAAGGCTGTGAACCATTTGGTGATGTCATCATCTTCCTCAAATTTATGGACAATCCCTTTGGGGATGTTAGGATCAGAAGTTTCCTCCCTATCCTTGTTTTTATTATTGCTGCTACCATTGATGGGTGCTAAACCCATCTTTCTCCTTTCTTTTTCAAGAGCCAGGAGCCTGGACTCCAGCTCCAATTTTTTGGCCAGCCTTGCTAAAAGGCTGTCCTCTTCACTGGTGGGTCCCCCAGTGATCTCTCTGGTACCAGGTTCACCTGTGTGAACTCTAGGTTCCCAGATGCTAATTCTTGGATTCAAAGGTATGGGGGCCCTCTCCTCCCTAGGGAATAGTGTGTGGGAGGGGTTATTACCCTCCTCCTCTTCTTCCCTTTCCTCATCTGACTGGCCATCATCATGTTCATATGGGTGGTCCTTAGCATACTCAGCCAAGAGCTCCTGGAACCCTAGTTTGGTTGGATGCAGGCCCATTGGTATATTTTTAAGTTTGCATAGGGACCTCAATTCTTTGGAAGACAAGTGTAAGTAAGGTGTGAGGTCGAGCTCCTCCACCAGGTCCATGTTATTATTTTCACTAATAGCTGGGTTTGTTTGAGTTATTCTAACCTGACAGTTCTAATCCTCTATCCTGAATATAGTGACTTTTATTTTTCTAAAATTCTAGTGGGACTTAAGCAAGGCCCTGACAAGACTTTTAGTATTTTGGAAAGACCAATCAGAATTCTAAAGGCAATTTTAAGAGTTCTGTTGTGTGATCAGATGGTAACCAAGTAGTCCAACAAATGCAAGTTTGTATCCCACCGCTGATCCACCAATGTGAGAAAGTGGCTCTGTATATACTGTTCCCAAATAGGTACAGTGTGTACAGAGTCCCCAGTCCCCAGAGGTTTGGTAGAGGCTAAAGTTAGATATAACCTTACTCTCTAAAGTGGTAGCTTGGTCGAGCAGTAAGGCAGTATCAGAGGACAGTGTAAAGCATTTGTTGTACACAGTCAGCAAATGGTCTCACACACTCAATAACTGAACTCTAGGCCAATGGTTTATATAAAAAATATATGTTTGTTTTATTTTAGAACCAACAATAGGTATTAAAATATACTTTCAGAATGAGATGCTTTAATGTAAATACTTTTGCAATATGCAATTGACTTTTGTAGCTAGTAGTTACAGGTTGTTGCAATAGGCAACACAATTTCAAACACAATAGTACATTGAGCTCAATGGAAGTTTTAAGTTATTTACAATAGATTACTTTCAGGATTACTTTTCTAACTCCAGAACTGGATCCTATATTCAGTCCTGGGATAGTTCTTGGAAACAAGTGAGTAAAGTCGACTTAGTTACTGTTGTGATTTTTAGGCAATATTTTGCTATTTTAAAAGTTGACAGAAGAAATTTCATAGAAAATCAGTCAATTATTCCCTATGGGAGAAAATTCAAGTTACAGGTATGGTATGTTCTCGTTACTTTTGTAATCCAGGACTAGGCTCCTAGGCTCAGTACTGGGACCTCAATCTAAAACCGGTAAGCAATTACCTGGCACATGCATCAACAACGACTTTTGCGATTCCTTAATTGCGTTTAAGGAATCGCAATTAAGGAATTGCAAAAGGCTATGCATGTAGGAATCGCTATAAAAATAGCGATTCCTACAAATTCCTTATTTGCGACTCGCAAATTGCGAGTCGCAATTAAGGAATGCCGTCCCATTTATTCCTATGGGCCTACAGGCCCATAGGAATGAATTGGAGATTGCATGAGCAATTTGCGAGTACCAGTAGGTACTCGCAAATAGCTCATGCAATTTCAAGTGTGCAAGGGTGTCAAAATGACACCCTTTTGCACCCCTGAAATTGATCTGTGCACATATGTTGCACACACACATGCTCTAAGGGCATGTGTGTGCGCAACATGAAACTTTGAAAAATGCACAAAAGTGCATTTTTCAAAGTTTTTGCAAATTACCATGAAGTTCAACTTCATGGTAATTTACTCCCCCTATTAGCGAAATCGCTAATTTTTTCACTTTCATACATTGCATTTAAGGAATCTCAATTTGGGATTCCTTAAATGCAATCGCAATTTAAGGAATCGCAATTTAGAGATTCCTTAAATTGCGATTTTTGCATTTGGGATGATGCATCCCAAATGCAAAAATACCGGTCGCAAAGGGGCAGATTCTGAGAATCTGCCCGTTTGCGCCCGGTTTTTACATTGATGCATGTGCCTATATGTTTTCAGAGTTGGTACGATTTTTAAAGAATATTTGTAGTTTGCAAAAATCGACACTTAGAAGAAATTTCACAGAAAAACAGTCAATGATTCCCTATGGAAGAAAATTGGGTTAATGGTAAGTACGATTGTGAGTACTTTTCAGGGTCAGTGCTGGGCACCAAGATCCAGAACTGGGATCTCTCCTAATAGCAGGTGAGTATTTTCGTTTTCGTTACTCGGTTGGTTTTAGGTGAATATTTTAAGTTTTAGAAACTCCACAGAAGAAACCAGTCAATGTTACCCTATGGAGGAAACTGGGTTATCGGCTTTTGGGTAAGTACTCGACTGGCAGAGTTAAGGTTCTGGGCACAGACTCAGGGGTCTCCCAGGGTCAGGTAAGTACAGTTGTTACACCCTCAGCAGCACCGGGGCGGCCGGGTCCAGAGTGAGTTAGGCCCAATGTTATCCTAAGGGAGGCAGGAGGGCCTTGGTTGGTGGCTGCTGACTGGCAATCTACGCGGCTGTGGGAGCTGGGATCCTGGTCACTTGCTCAGGGCAAATGGGGAAGTAGCTAGGAGTTGAGGTTACACTGCCAGGGCCACTCGGGCGGCTGGGTGCCGGGTGCTTTTGAGCCTTCGGGCGCTCAATGGATTTAAATGGGAAAGCTCCTGGATGAAAAAAGGCTGCACGCTCGGGGACGAAGATTCTTCAGGTGCCACCACCACTTCGAGAGGTAAGTTGGGTAGTTGGAGGATAGGTAGGTACCCAGAAGTTCGGCACAGGAGGCCGCCGGGCGCCTGGGTGCATTTTGGTGTCGGGAAATCTTACCCTCTGGTTCTGAGGCTGCAGGCGTCGTCAGGAGCGTCGAGGTGAGTCCTTGGGTGCCGGACTCGGGGCCACAGTCGCCGGGGGTACGTCCTCGGGGTCTTTATTCACTCCGGCACAGGCCAGGCTTGGCGGGTGCAGAGTGTGCAGGGTTCGCGGTTCCGGGCTGTTGCCAGGGGTTAGAAGCTGGTTTTGAGCAGAGCCACTGCTCATGGGAGTCCCACGTGCTTAGTGTCAAAAAGGTAGCCAGGTCCTCCGGGGTTTGTGAGATTGCTGGCCACAAGAGGTGCCAGGATGTAGCAGGAGCAGGTTCGAGGGTCGACAGGCGGTAGGACTGGGGCCAAAGCAGTTGGTGTCTTCTTTCTTCTTGCTCTTCTTTGTTTTTCAGAATCTGGAATCTAGGGAAGGAAGGTTCAGGGTGCCCCTAAATACTAGATTTAGGGGCGTTACAGGTAGGTAAAGGACAGGGACAAATGGATCGCTGCCTTGGAGTGGGTACACCCCCTATCATGCCACTCTCCTGTGGGAGGGGGGCAGTAGCCTAGTCCTGATTGGGCAGGGCCTCCCATCTTCAAGATGGCGAGTGCCCGGAGATGTGCTTCACCTCCCCTCCCCCCCCCCACCTGAGGGGTGGGGTTGGCAGGCTGGCACATCCCCTGTCCTTATTTGGGGTTTCCGGACAGTCTTCTCGCCAGAGTGGGGGTTAGAACCAGTGGGGGCCAGTTTGCTGGGTACAGCAAGTGGCCTGGGGAAGCTCACAGAGGCGGCATGCCTTTGAAGCATCCCCCATGTCCATCCTGGGGGAGGAGACCAAGCACCTCGCCCAGGATGTGCATTGTTGCAGGCCCAGGAGAGCGGGGGCTCTCCTACCCAGGGGTCCAGCAACATGTCTGCTGTGTGGCAGCCCAGGCAGCCACCCAAACCAGACGTGGATTGTAGGTTAGGTTTCATAGGGCATCTCCAAGATGCCCTCTGTGGTGCTTTGTACATTAAATCCCACACTGGCATCAGTGCGGGTTTAATGTGCTGAGAAGTTTGATACCAAACTTCTCAGTCTTGAGGGGTTGCCATTATGGTGCTGTGGAGTTCGTGTTTGACGAGCTCTCAGCACCATGTACTCTTAAATGGCAGCACTGCACTTACAGTGGCCAGGAATGGACCGGGGTACTGTAGGGGCACAGGGCTCATGCTCCTGTGCCCACACCACTGGCATAGGGCACCCAGCTAGAGGGGTGGCTGATGTATGCCAGGGCAGTGTAGGTGGTGGGCATGGCACACAGGGATGTGTGCCATGTCGACTCTTTGTTTTGTCTTGTACCCAGACACTCAGCCTGCAAGGGCAGTATGTGTGTGTTAGGGTACAGGGCCTCTCAGGGTGGCATAATGAGTGCTACAGCCCTTAGAGGCCTTCCCTGGTCACAAGGCCCTAGGTACCTAGGGTACCATTTACTAGGGGCTGACATGTGGCCAGGGTTTGCCAATTTGGGTTTGAGGTTTTTAGGGAAGGAACATAGGCCCTGGGCACCTGTTTGGCAGGAGTCCAGGGCACACCCAGTCAAAGTACATTCAGTAATTCAGCAAAAGGTGGGGGCATACCATGCAAGAAAGATGGTATCTTAACACACACACACACTTCCATTACAAGCTGGGTATTTTGCTGCAGAAAAAGAGTCGACATGGCACATATCCCTGTGTGCTATGCCAATAATCCACTGCCTATGGCATAGGTCAGCCACCCCTCTAGCTGGGTGCACTCCTATCCCATGAGAGTTTGCCTCAACGCATGTAGCATCTCCCATCTGGTTTTGGCCTGGCTAAAATCATTCCTGACAGGCCATCAGCAAGTAACTACGCTTGGGCCCTACCAGTCAGCCATGAAACTTCTGCATATAGGTGTCCCGCAGGAATCTATATTAAGTCCAGTACTGTTTAACATCTACATGGCCCCACTTATAGAATTGATATCATCATTCAACATCGAAACTACATCTTATGCAGATAACACTCAGCTGATTCTAACATTAGATAAACAATCAATCCCTGCTGAAGAAAACTTCCAACATTGTCTTACAGAGGTGTTTCATTGGATGAATCAGAATCATTTGAAGTGTAACTCGGAAAAAAATGTAATCATGCTCTTAGGCAAAGACAACACCTTCACCCCCAGTCGCTTGTGGCCACTAAATACCCCTCCACCACCCAATACAGTGAAGGTAGTAAACAATCTTGGGGTAAAATTCGATTCTACCCTATCCTTCTGTCCGCAAGTACTATGAGTGGCAGGAGAGTGTTTCCAGCTGATCAAATCCCTGAAAAAATGATTTGACCGTTTCCCAGCCACAGCAAAGAAAACTGTTACAGTATCCCTAATAACTTCTAGGCTGGACTATTGCAATAGCCTCTATGCAGGTGCCAACAAAGCAAGCTTCAGACTGTTCAACACTCGGCAGCCCGCCTGGTACTCAAGCTGCCACGCCGCTCCTCAGAATCCGCAGCTTTAAAAGGGTCGCATTGGCTACCCATTCACAAAAGAGTGCTTTTTAAGATACTCGTCATCACTTTTGGAGACTTCAGTGCCACAGGACCCATGTACCTAAGATCTAGATCTTCGCCCTATATCACCACATGTACTCTTAGATCCACCTCAGCTAATCTCTTAAAACCCTCCCCTTTTCAAATATAAAACTAGAGGAGGTAAATCAGTAACTGTCCTTGGGATACACTCCCCAGCCATCTTCGTCTCATCCAATCTGAAGCCTGTTTCAGGAAATCCTTAAAAACCTCTGATTTTTGGAGCCTTGGACTCTCTATGCTCATTTAACCCTTTCAGTCTCTCCGTGGCAACTCGGGCCACCTTGTGCCTTTCCATCTATTTCTGCATAGCGCCAACATACTCCTGCGGAGTGATAGTTGCGCTTTAGAAATTCCAGATACAATACAATACCACTGGTTAGGGTACAGGTGCATGAGCCCTTTACCCCTACAGTGTCTAAGTCCATTCTTAGACATTGTAAGTGAAGTAAAGTCATAAAGAGCATATGGTCTGGGTGTTTGTCATTACGAACTCCACAGCACCATAATAGCTTTACTGAAATCTTGGTATCAAACTTCTCAGCACATCTAATCCACACTGATGCCAGTGTGGGATTTAATGACAAATACACTCAGAGGGCATCTTAGAGATGTCCCCTGAAAAACAACCTAACTCTAGTGTCCTGGTTGACTGGCTGCTCGCCAGCTGCCACTCTCAGACATGTTTCTGAACCCCTGGGTCGAGAGCCTCCCTCTCTCGGGGTCCTGAAACAGCACATCCTGGGTCGAGAAGCCATGCCTCCACCCCCAGGATGGGCAGGGCCCACGAAGGGGAAGCTTCAAAGGCTTGCCGCCTTTGTTAGCTGACCCAGCCATTTGCTGCTCCCAGCAACTGGCCCCCACTGGTTCTAACCCCCACTTTTGGAGGAAGAATCAGAAGGGAAACCAAGATGGGAGAAGTGTACCCACCTTTGCCAACCCCACCCTTCAGATGGGGGAGGGCGGGGCGCAGCACAACTCAGTTCCCACCATCATGAAGATGGGGGGGACCCCAGCCCACCAGAGTGAGGCTTATGCACGCCCTCCCACTGGATGGTGGCATATTAGGGGGTGTACCTAGCCAAAGGAAGGGACCCATTGGTCCCGGCCTGTACCTACCTGAAACGTCCCTAAATGTATTATTATAAGGCAACCCCGAACCTTGCCTCCTCAGACAAGCAAGAAAAAGAAGGACCGAAGAGCCGTGCTGAAGAAAGAAGGAGGATGACACCAAATGCCTTGGCCTCAGCCCTACCAGCCTGTCCCGACCTGTTCCAGCTAAATCAGGGTGTGTCCTGCAGCCAGCAGCCCCCCAGAACCCAGAGGACCTGCCCTGCTTTCCCTACAAAGTCTCCTGTGAGCACTGGACTTGCTCAAGAACCAGACTCTGGTTACAGCCGAATCCGCGAGTCTGCACCACTCTGCACTCGATGCCCATGGCCTGAGTTAGAGTGGCCCAACCCCCAGAGATCTGGACTTGGGCCCTAGTCACCCCTGACCTACCTCAAGCTTCCTGATGACGCCTGAAGTCTTTATCTGGTGGGTTCCCCGACTGCGACCAGATCTGACAAGGAAAACCTGACACCACAAGACACCACTGCACCCAACGCCCCACGGCCTTGGGTAGCCCATCCGACAGTGTCGGGGCAACCCCCCAGCATCCCAACTTACCTCTCTAATCAGTGGTCACCTCCGGAAAGCCTCCTTGCCCGAACCTGCGGTGTTTGTTCCAACCGGAGATCTCCCATTGAAAACAACAGGGCACCTAACACCGATCCAGCATACTGCACCCTGTTGCCCCTGTGGGTGTACTTTGTGTGCTAACTTGGATCTCCCTTTGCCCTGAGCTTAACGCTGGGAGCGTTGCTCCCGCAATCCTGTGGCTTGCCCATGAGCAGCCACCAACCGACCGCCCCCTAGCCCCATAGGCTAACATTGGGCGTTAGCACTCTTCACCCGGCTGCCCTAATGCCGCTGAGGGGGCTTTTTGAGTGCATCCTTGATCCTAGGGGAACCCCTTGTTCTAACCCCAGAAACTCAACCTCAAGACCGTGTACTTACCTGCAAGCACATAAGCTAATTTTTCTCCTTAGGATTGCATTGTCTGTTTTCCACTGAAAAACTTCAAGAGTTGAGGGCGTTTGTATGGAAACAAAAGAAACTGTGGTTTTATGAAAACTGTTTTACTTACCTTTTATCTAGGAAATGTCCCAGTGTGATATCTAGGCATATCACACTTACTAGAAAAAGTATTCAAAAGTAATTTTAACTGTATTTGAATCTTTGCACAAACCTGTAGCAAAAATAATTCTCATCCAGTTTTCTTGTTGATCAATCTGTCTGGAAAAGTACAATTCTATTTATCTGTATCAAGTCCTGCTTGGTTCTAAAAATAAAATACAACTAAAGAAATATTTGTACTACAAACAATTGGTCTGAGTTCAGTCTTTCAGTGTGTGACATCATTTCTTATCAGAGTGTGTACAATAAATGCTTAACACTACCCTCTGATAAAGCCTTACTGCTCGCCCACACTACCACAAAGAGAGAGTAAGGTATTATCTACCTATAACTCAGTAAGCCTTTGGGGATCCACTGGACTCTGTGCACACTATACCTTACTTTGGTATAGTATATACAGAGGCAGCTTCTAGTGGTTATAAGTATTCATGAAAAAAACAAGTTATCTTCGATAACGGTCTTTCTGGTGAATACTCTTATCTAACTGCAGCTTCCTCATCTCCTTCTCATTCTGTTGAATGATCTCTTTTTCGATTTAAAAAAGTCCCAATCTAGAGATATGCACACTGGTACTGCTGGTCATTACTAAGCTTAGTATCCAAAGGCGCAGACAGGGTCAAGAAAGAAACGGACGTCAGCGAGCAGGGATGTTACCTATATGCAGTTCTGCATGTCATTCTAGAGTGGAACACTGCAAATGGCAAGCTGCATGATCACACCTAGCAGCACACAAGAGCATAGATGATAAATATTCCAGATCCACTCTGGAGCCTGGGGACAGTCTAAAGGTGAGGAATCTGTGGTTAGAGTATCCACCAGAGTGTTACAGAAGGTAAATAACTTGTTCTTCGGACCTTTATAACTGGGTCAAAAATGCTATTGATACCATGAATATTTTTAAGGAATCTTTCACATATGTCTTCCTTCAGCTCCCATGTATTTTAAGGAACTTTCTATTGCCAAAAGGCACTGCAAGAAGTTGGAAAGCCAATGGAGACTTAATTATCATCCTGCTAAAAAAAACCTCTATAAAACAGAGCATCACATCTACAAAAAAAATTGGTTCTGAATACTAAAGCTAGGTATTACCACAATCAAATGTTATTTGCAACAAATCCTTATAAAGAGATTTTTCAGTATTATGTTCCAATTCATCCTGCTGAAGCTAATATTTCTGCCCTGCTTAACATTTCTGCTCAGATTTTTTCCCACCGTAAACTCCTTAAATAATTTCTGATCAGATACACACTCTTCCAGTACAAGTGTTCTCCACCTCACTTTCAGTGTAACAGCCTCCACCTGGTCTCCTTTTGATCCTTTAGTTCTAGATGGCCTTCTTTCTAAGCCTGGGCAAAGCACTATGCATGCGTAGTTTGCGCTACTTCGCACTACGCGAATTGCATGTAGCACAGTGCAAACACGCGTAGCGTAGTGCAGCGGTCATTTTTTGCTTGCTCGCAGTCCTCAACGTCAAGTTGGCGACCGCAAGCAAGCAAAATGACATCCTGGCGAGACTTTTTCCTCGTTCGCGATCAGCAACATCAAGTTGCCGATCGCGAGCGTGGAAAATAAACCTCCCGGCGAGATTCTAAACGCAGGGAGGTCAGGTTTCTCATTGCGAGTGGTTGCGTATGCTCGCGACCGCTCGTGATGAGAAACTACCAGTTTGCGTCGAGAAAGTTGCTGCTCGAGTAAAAATCTACTCGAGCGGCAGAAAACTACAGCTCGCACTGTGCAAGATGCCGTTTTCAATGATTGCACAGTGCCGGATGCTTGTCCGCACTGTGCAATCATTGAAAACGGCATCTTGCACAGTGCAAACAGGGTACTACGCAGTTCGCGAAGTGCTACGCATAACTCGCGTAGTGCGAAGTGCGCTTTGCATAGCTACGCGTAGCGCTACTTCGCGAACTACGCCCAGGGTTACTTCTTTCTAAGCTTCAATTTTTCACTTAAGACTCCCATCTGATCCATGTCCTCCAAAATTAGCTAAAGCAGTTGTACTACAGAGCGAGATCATGAAAGGATGAAGATAAAGGACTTCAATTCTGGTTTAGTAACTAACATGGAAAAAAGGTTCTTGCAATTCCTCTCCTGTAAAACGCTAAACTTGATCCTGCTATACACTTATTTTACTCTTGCCCCTGTCCACTAAGATCATCGAACGCTGTGCAAATCAACTGTCTTGATACATCGGGAAACACTCTTGCTTAAACCTTCTACAAACAAGCTGATGTCCTAATCTCAGCACTAAGCCTGTTGTAGTTGCAATAACAAATCACATCAGGATGATTCTGGATGCCAGCAGTTCTGCCGCTCTTATTGTTTTAGATCTCAGCGCAGATTTCAATATGATCTACCCCAATATCTTGCTGGATAGGCTTGATATCTTTGGTATAAAGGGCACAGTACATCACTGGTTCACATTTTTTTCTAACGATGATCCCAAGCAGTATTGCTGGCATCTTTTTGATGGGCATTTAAATGTGTCAATTGCAGAGCTCCCCAGAGCTCCTTATTGAGCCCTATGCTTTTTAACATTTAACATTTATGTGGCCCCGCTTACTGCATTTTATATTAGGACCTCACATTTCAAGTAGACGATACCAAACTTGTCATGGAAATCCTGACCATCTTCAAACACAGTTTAAAGGCTGTCATGGCTTGGTAGCTAATTGCCTACTCTCTTAGGCTAATTGCAGATAAGATCAGTGTAACTGTAATTGCATTTATATAGCGCTTACTACCTGTGATAAGGCATTGAAGTGCCTCATGCCGGTCAGCATTATGCTCCACAACTCAAAGTTAGTGGTTAGTCCAGTGTTATTAGCTATTGGGATTAATCTTGTGCGCTCAAGAATACCATTCAATCCAGTTTCAATGTGGTAGAAATAATTACCAGGAATTTGGTGTGATAACTAGTGGGAATAGCAGATATGTGAATGTATGCAAACCTTTGGTGGGATTAATAGACGAGCTAGAAGAGATTAGGTATTGCTAGGTTGCAGGGCGATGACTTTCCAGAAAGGAGATCCTGATCTTTGAAATGAGTATACCAGCATTCAGTATTGTGCTCAGCAGGCCCATATTCTGGTCCTCCAACTGGTGGCCTGCTTCTCTTGGGGTGTCCCACACCTTCTTCTACAGCTCAGAATTTTGAGGTAATTTTTGATGAAAAAATATGAAGTACATAAACTTAGTTCCACATAGTGTTTCATGCTCAAAACTATCAGGAAAATTGCTATGTTGCTTCCCTACTTCACCAGGAAACTCTTAATCCAAGCCTTCATCATTTATAGGCTAGATTATTGTAACTCACTTCTCAATAAATTGTAGCAAATTCAGAATCCAACATCCAATCTTATTATAGGGGTTAACCAAGAGAACCTGCATTTGGGTACATCTCTCCACTCTTCATTCGCTGCCATGAAGCAAACAAAGTATTTTTAAGGTGTTTTTCTTTTGCCATAGTCTGTCATCTGACTATAATATGGCCACTCTTTTTACATCCATCCGAGACCCCTTCACTGTAGTTACTAAGCATCATGTAAACTCTCTCAATTTTATTAAAGCCTGCATTAGTGGCCATTCTTTTACAGTCATTACATCTAGAGCCAGGAATGCTCTACCTGTCTGTTCGAGCAGACAAGGTTGTGTTAAAATTTCAAAGTGTTAAATACCGAACTATTCTCTACGTAAGTTTGTCTGCATGCTGGTGGCTTCTTTAGAATCAGGACACCCTATTTCTTTGGTATTTACATGCTTTATAGAAATATAAATCAACTCAAATGGGATGGATCTTGACCTCCTTTCAAGGGACACATGGCAGTGTCTTAATATCAGTAGATAATTTACATGTTTGGTTTGTGGTAGCAGCATAGATGGGAGGAAGGCTGTCACGAAAAGGAAAATGCTCCTTACCAGTATGCATCTGTTCTTGGCATATAGAGCTGTAGAATTGTATACTTTAGCATGGAACGCCATCTGGTGTTGGGCTCGGATGTTTGCAGTTTGTTTTTGTCGAAGAAGTCTTTGTTAGTCACGAGATAGGTGACTCCTCCTTGTAGTGATAGTGCGCATCGACTCCATTCCCAGATTATTTTTCGCCATGAAGGGTAATGATGGAGTTAGTAGGAAAGCAGAAAAGGATGTTCATGTGTAATGTATCTAAATCAGATGATACTGCAACGGGTAAAGATATGAGGAGAGGTGGGTGGGTGTATACAACTCTACAGCTCTACATGCAAGAACAGATACATACTGGTAAGTAGCATTTTCCGTTCGAGGCATATGAGCTGTAGGTTGTATTCTTTAGCATAGACTATATAGCAGTTTGTCTCCTTAGCGGTGGCAACCTGTATCCGTTGCAGTGGTCTGAAAAAGTGTTCTTAATGCAGCCTGGCCCACACTAGCTTGTTGCTTTGCTTGCACATCTACACAATAGTGTTTAATGAAAGTGAGTGGTGCAGACCAAGTTGCTGCTTTGTAGATGTCATCTAGGGGAATATTTTCTAGGAATGCCATAGAAGCCCCTAGTTTGCGTGTGGAATGAGATCTAGGGGGAATGGTTAATGTGCGTTTAGCTTTGAGATAGCATATTTGGATGCACTTGACAAGCCATCTCGGAATCCCTGTTTTTGAAATGGGATTGCCCTTTTGAGGTGGGGAGAAAGATACAAAGAGTTGCTTAGTCTTTCTGAAAGGTTTAGTTATTTATATGTAGTATAGTAACGCTCTTTTGACGTCTAGTGTGTGAAGAGCGCGTTCTGCCACGGAGTCTGGTTGAGGGGAAAAAACTGGGAGTTCAACAGACTGATTAAGGTGGAAGGTAGAAACTACCTTGGGTAGAAATTTTGGGTTAGGCCTAAGAACCACTTTACTATGATGCATTTGTAAAAATGGTTCTTGTATGGTTAATGCCTGGAGTTCACTAACTCTCCTGATGGATGTGATAGCTACCAAGAAGGCTACTTTCCAAGTGAGGAATTGTAATTCACATTTGTGTAGAGGTTCAAAGGTGGGGCCCATGAGTCTGGTAAGGACAATATTAAGGTTCCAGACTGGGGAGGGTGGAACTCTAGGTGGAATTATTCTTTTTAGTCCTTCCATGAACGCTTTGATAGCAGGAACTCGAAATAGAGACAAGTGTTGTCTACTTTGGAGGTAAGCGGCTATTGCAGCTAGATGTAGTCGTATAGATGTATATGCCAAATAACATTGTTGTAGATGCAGGAGATAACAGATAATGTTTTGAATGGAAGCATCTAGTGGGTTGATTTTGTTATTTGTACAATGAACAACGAATAGTTTCCACTTAGCTGCATAGCATGCTCTTGTGGTAGGACGTCTAGCCTCTTTGATGACGTTCATACAATCTGGTGGGAGATTGAGGTAGCCAAACTCTAGGACCTCAGGAGCCAGATCGCAAGATTGAGTTGATTGGGATCTGGATGTCTTATCTCTCCATGGTTCTGCTTAAGAAATTTGGGTGAGAGGTGTAGCTTTTAATGTGGAACTACTGATAGTTCCAAGAGGGTTGTGAACCATGGTTGTCCGGCCCATGTTGGAGCAACTAGAATCATTGTGAGGGAATGTTGTTTGAGTTTCCGAACCACTAAGGGAATGAGCGGGAGAGGCGGAAAAGCATAAGCAAATTTGTTTGACCAGTTCATCCATAGCACAATGCCTTTGGACAATGGGTGTGGATACCTGGCGGCGAAGTTTGGGCATTTTGCGTTGTGGTGTGTGGTGAATAGACCTATGTCTGGGTGTCCCCCACATTTGAAAGAATGGAAGAAGAACTTGAGGATGAAGTTCCCTTTCGTGGATTTGTTGCGTTTGTCGACTGAGCAGATCCGCACTCTGATTGTGTTCTCCTGGTAGATGTTCTGCAAGGAGGTATATCTTTTGAGGAATAGCCCATCTCCATATAGTTTGCGCTATGCGCGAAAGTTGGAGAGAGTGTCCCCCCCCCCCTGCTTTTGAATGTAATACATTGCTGTCATGTTGTCTGTACGTATTAGGACAGCTTTGCCTAGTCGTAAAAGTTGGAAAGATTTTAGCGCTAAAAAGATTGCTAGTAACTCCAGGTGATTTATGTGGAATTGTTTCTGCCGAGGGGTCCATAAGTCCTGGACAGTTTGACTTTGAAGATGAGCTCCCCAGCCGTTGAGCGGCGTGTCTGTTGTTAGTACTATCTGTGGAACCGGGTCGAGGAACGGACGCCCTCTGGAAAGGTTTTGTGTATTCCACCACTGCAGAGAGCGATGTGTGCGGCTGTCCAACAACACCAGATCTGTCAGCTGGCCTTGAGCCTGGTTCCACTGATGTGCTAAGCATTCTTGTAAGGGACGCATTTGGAGTCTTGCATAATGGATGATGAGAATGCAAGAAGCCATCATCCCAATTAACTGCATAAACACTTGAGCTGGCAGCGAGTGTTGAGGTCGAAATTGTAATATTAGAGCCTGCATGTATTGAATCCTTCCTGGATTTGGGTATGCTAGTGCTGTTGAGGTGTCCAGAGTAGCCCCTAGATACTGTTGGATGGCCGAAGGTGAGACTTGTTGAGGTTTACTGTGAAACCCAAGTTGTGAAGTAGTAGGATAGTTTTGTGTGTGTTGCACACAATTTTTGTGGGATTTGGTCTTTATGAGCCAGTCGTCCAAACAAGGGAACACATGAATGTGTTGCCTTCTTAAATGAGCCGCCACAACTGCGAGGCATTTGGTGAAGACTCTGGGTGCCGTGGTTACTCCGAATGGAAGGACTTTGAACTGATAATGTTGTCCGTCCACAGTGAACCTGACGTACTTTCTGTGAGAAGGGTGAATAGGGATATGAAAGTAGGCGTCCTTTAGATTCAGTGTGGAGAGGAAGTCGCCTTGTTGAAGTGGTGGGAGCACCTGTTGGAGAGGGACCATGTGGAAGTGGTCTGATTGGATGTAGAGGTTTAGGGGTCTGAGGTCTAATATTGGCCTGAGAGAGCCGTCCTTTTTTGGAATCAGAAAGGAGAGTGAATAAACGCCTGTGCCCTGTTGGGGTAAGGTGACTGGTTCTATTGCATTTTTGTCTAGTAGAGAGAGAATTTCCTGTTTGAGTAGAGTCAAATATTGTGTGTACATTGGATGGTGTTTGGGAGGAATGTGTGGGGGAGAGGACATGAGTTCGAGGCAGTAACCATACTGGATAATTTGTCTCATCCACCTGTATGTGGTGATGGAATTCCAGAAAGGTAGGAACTGTGAAAGGCGTTCCCCGACAGGTGTGGAGTGGTCAGGGGGAAGCGCAGTCACTGCTTGGTGGTAGGGGAGCTGCAGGTGTTACCCCAGCCTCTGCCCTTGTTTTTGGTACCCCTGTAACCTCCCCTAAAGTATCTTTTGGAATAGGAACTTTGATTGGAGCTTTTGTAAGATGAAGATGGGTGCTCTGGTGTGTTGGTTTTTGAGCCAGCCCTATAAAAGGAGCATCGAAAGGAGGCTCTAGGAGACGAGAACTGCAAGGCTCCTGTAGACTTTGAGGTTTCAGGGTCGTTTTCCATCTTTTCTAAAGATGTGTGTACTGCAGGGCCAAAGAGGTGCTCTTGGTCGAAGGGCTGATTAAGGATACTGGTTTGCACCTCCTGTTTAAATTCAGATATCCTGAGCCAAGCATGCCTGCGTAACAATACGCTAGCATTGACTGCGCGGGACGCGGTGTCTGCAGCGTCTAGAGCACATTTAATGGATGTGTTCATGATCAATTTGCCCTCCTGTATGAGGTCATTGGCCTTGTCTTTGTATTGGTCTGGTAGGTGTTGGATGAGTTTCTCTAGCTCATCGTAGTGAGCCCTATCGTACCTTGCCAAGAGAGCTTGTGTATAGGCTATTTTCCAATTGTTTGCAGCTTGAGATGCCATACGTTTGCCTGAGGCATCTAATAATTTGGATTCTTTATCCGGGGGCGGGGCGTCACCTAAACCTTGAGAGTTGGCCCTTTTACATGCATTAGCTGCTACCAGGGAATCTAAAGGGAGTTGACCCTTAATGTATATGGGGTCACTGGGAGCAGCTTTGTATTTTTTGTCCATCCTTGGGTTAAGAACCCTAGTCCTAACAGGGTCCTTAAACACTTCTGGTGCGTGTCTAGTGAGCCCTTTTAACATTGGTAGGGCGTGCAAGTTTTTTTGTGGCTGAGCAAAAGTCTTTAAGAGAAAATCCTCCTCTACAGGGTCAGAATGTAGATTTACTCAGTGTTATGTTGCGGCCCTGTTGATCAGTTGGGCAAAACCTACATTATCGTCTGTGTGGGGATAGCTTAGGGGTATAAAGATATGGGTCTGTTAAGTTGGGATCTGTGTTATTGTCCATCCATGGATCTGGGTCCTGTGGGGGATCCTCAATGTCATCATTATCTGGCTGTGGGATTATGTTATCATTCCCTTGTCCGTCCCATCTCTATAATCACTATCCTCTGGTTGTGAGAGTGGAAAAGTGTGTTCTGGAGAGTGAGCTGGAGAGATAAGTACAGTGGGATTAACAGGTGGAGGAGAAGGTGTAGGGAGTGGAGAGGTGTTAGTGCTCATGTCCATTCTTTTAGCCAGAACCGGTGTATCTTGCAAATGGTTCGGTTTCCCTTTTGCAAGTTGTTTGGAGAGAATATGACCAGTCTTTGGATGGATATAAATTGTTTTCTGATTGGGATCTGGGGCAAAAAGTTATTCGGATCCGGTGTTCTTTTTCGGTGCCTAAGATTTCTCCCTATGAGGAGGCATAGACTGTTTAGGCATAGGGATAGTGTCTGGTTTAGAAGCCTTTTGTGGTTCCGAAAATTTCGATGTTGATTGTTTCGGTTCCGGAGAGGTTTGCTTCGGAGGTTTAGGCGTGTAAGGTTTTTCCTTGGATTGTTTCGGCTCCGAGGTTTTTGGTGTCTAAGTTTTCCCCTTTTGCTTCGGCTTCGAGGGTTTGTCCTTCAGCTGTTTCAGTGCCGGAGGGTTTTCAGGTGCCGATGGAGGAAGGCGTGGCATATCGGTGGCCTTGCATTTCGGTGCCGAAGGTGGTTTTTTGGTTCCGGAGTGCGTTTGGCTCGAGCCTGAGTTGGAAGGCTTATCTTTGGTTTTCATAGCCGAGAACGAGGGCGGGGCATCTGAAATGTTAGACCGGTGTGGACCTGGGCCTTGTGGCGAAGGTGTTACCGGAGCCTTTGATATGGGCTTGGGAGGGGCAGGGGTCTCAGTACTTAAGGTCCGCTGAGCTGAGGTGACTTCGTCTTCGGCATCTGAGTCATCTGTGGAGACTGAGACCGGTTCCTCCTGGGCTTGTTCTAGAAGGCTGTCGGGCCTGGAAGGAAGATGCCTGGAATGGAGCCGCTTCCTCGACATTTCGTGGCGTCGAGCCCGATGATCACGAATGGTCTTCTTAGACTTGAAATAGACAAGCCTCACAGGTATCCTCTCGATGTTCCGGAGAGAGGCAGAGATTACACACTGGGTGTAGGTCAGAGTGTGGGAATTTAGCACCACACTGGGGACATTTCTTAAAGGGAGTCCGTTCCATCGACTTCCGTCGGAATCGGCACAGGTAGGCCCAACGGCCCCCGTCAAAGTTTTGTCTAAGTCTTTTCGATTGTAGAAGATGCGCGTCGAGAAATGGAAACACGATCGAGATAATACCGTTGAGTCGTAGGTGATTGCGTGTCGAAGGGGGTTTCGATAACGACACTGACCTGGAGCGCAGCAAGTCACATCCGAACCCGATGGCGGAAAAATACAATCTGGGGATAGAGTCGATGCCCATGTGCACTGTCACTACATGAAGGAGTCACTTATCTCATGACTACCAAAGACTTCTTCGACAAAAACAAACTGCAAACATCCAAGCCCAACACCAGATGGCGATCTATGCTAAAGTATACAATCTACAGCTCATATGCCTCGAACATGTGGTATTGGTTTCCAGTCCCAGCACCATCCAGTTCTCTTTCCATCATTAACTTTAGACATTAGAGTGCAGTTGTATGTGAGAGCAGTATTGGATGTCCAGGGCGGCCTTAGGTAACAACATCTTTGTCACCAGACAGTATGTGATCAACAAAAGAGCTTACAAAATAGTACTGAGAGAAGGATTCACACTTCACCCACCTGTAGGTTTCCAGAGTACAGGGTTTGATAGAGCTGCAGTTGCGTGCTTACACTGAAAAGATGGTTTGTTCTGCACTTTTTGGCTTGTCACAAAACTTTCACTCAATACAACGGGACAAAGTTCTATGTGGTGGCAAGCAAATGATCAAAGGCCTGACCTATTAATTTGAAATGTTATGATAAAGACAGTAGGCCCGGAGTATTTATTGTGAAATTCATGTTTAACATCAATCTGAGGATGGATTATTATTGTTCTGTATAAAAGCCTGCAGAGAAGGATTTTATTACATGGTATGTCACAGATTACTGCAGTAGGCAACATTTATGGTTATATAGTAGCTTTTTCAAAATATGAAAATGTCTGGTAAAAATAATTTTTGAAAGTTGGTTTTATTGATGCATAGAAATATAAATGATGAATAATGATGTTGCACTTGCAAGGAGAGTACAGACCCATTTAAAAATGTAATTAATACTGTGAAGTAGTTGGGCCACATTCTCAGACGCCATTTATTGTTTCATGGATGCAGTTTCTGGAGTACTGTTCATCTCACACCTTCTCATTTCCCATCCCGATCAGTATTCTGCTGCAAACCATCTCACCTCTCATTTTCGCAGAGCATCAAGTGAATGACACCAAAGATTAAACAAGCATTGGCATAGCTAATAGGTCTCACCTTTGGGTCCTGATAAGTATCTAGCCATGCAGCACATTATCCTGGGTGCTGTGGCGCTAGGGATTGAAGAGCATTACAAATCGTATGTTGCAATGCAGAATAGAAATAAGACACCACTGAACGTCATTATATATACCAATTCTAGAGATCGGTTAAAAGAGAAACATGTAGTAAGGCCTGTCGTGATTGTTCTGCTTGATGCATCCTTTCATTCATCCAAAGTAGAATAAGGTAGTACCAGGCACCAATCATTGAAGCTCGACCTAAAACAAAAATCCAAGCAAAGAATAGACAGTAGCTGAAGGAATGAAGACAGGAGGGGCAGGCAGACATTAGACAGCAATGTGTACCTCTTTAGAGCACGCTTGCATCACATGGGTGTGTGTTTGAGGAGGGGCACTGCAAAAGGGGTGGGGATGCCCAGGTGATCTTGCTACTGTATGAGGAGGGCCATATTAAGGCAAATGCTTGTAGTATACAAGGAGATCACATTCAAAGAGAAGTACGGTCCAGAGCAAGGGTGAGGGATTATTTTGGTGGCAGCACAGAGAGGAGGGGCAGACAGCCAATGTGTGCATTATACAGTGAGTGGTATTGTGTAGGGACAAAGTACTGGGAGGTGCGCTGGTGATGGAAACATAGGGGAGAATAATGACCTGGGACTATAAGTAGGTAAATGCATGGGGGAGTACAGTACATAGTGAGGAGAAACAATACACTAGGAGAGACACAGTACAGCGAAGAGGCACTACTTAGGGTGAGGACATGCAGATTGAGTGGGTACAGGGAAGAGGAAGGGGGACAAGTGCGTAGGCTAGGGGCAGTGAGTAGCAAAATAGGTTAGATTAGAGGGAAAGATAATGGTCTGAAAGGAAGGGTAGTGGAAGAGAAAGGGAATACTGCACTGGGGGGTGCATGAGGAATTGATGTGAGGAGCACTTATGGATGCAGAAAAGCACCCACCCCATCATAGCAATATTTACAACGCTGAGCTCCAGCTGACCTTGATAACATAAACCACAACAACTTAAGAGGAATGGTGAAGGGACGACTGGACGCAGAAGTTATATCGTAAAATGACTTTCACCATCCCCTCCCTCTGTTCACATGCCATTGGCTGTGTGCTCACCCATGGTGTCTCCCTCTTCTCACCTCCCCACCCCCCAGCTGGAGGGCAGCGGTTCCCAGTGTACAGAGAGTGGAGCAGGGAATGTCAGCGGCTGTGGAGGGGGAGGAGAAGGCGGTGTGATTACATCAGGTTCTGCTGCTGTGGCACAGGCCATCACTAGGGGTTCCCAGATAGGACTATACAGCGCTGGGCCGATAAAATGGAGAACAGTTTAAATAAAAAGAAATAAAAAACAAGGCGAAGGTTGAGGGGTGAGTGTCATAGGAGGTTTTATTCATACCATGATGCTTCCCAGCCTGCAAACAGTGACTTTTGCTGCAGGTAATGTGTTCACTATCAGCAGCGCCATGTGTCGGCACCAGCATTTCTACACTGACGCCAAGCCAAATATGCCCCTTTTGGGACATGTTAAAAAAAATCCAGCACCACCAGGCTTCTCAATTCTCACGCGCTCTGGGGCATATGTGTTTTTTAAAAGGAGGCAATGTGGTTGTGCAGCCAGAGCAATAACTCAAACCCGCGAAGCAGACTTCTGCAACATGTCACATATTGGCTAAGGTAGTAATAGAAAGAACCCAGCATGAGTTCTCATCGGACCAGTCATGGTGACCCTAGCGAAATAGCAATTTTGAGACTGGCAGAAGTTTAGTGGGAAACGCAACATATATGTATTTATACATATAATACACAAAAGTATGACACACTCAGTTATCGCCTACCTGTGCTAGTGAAATAGTAAAGCCTACTTTAAACATCTTAGATCTTTTTATTACACATATTCTTTTAACATCCCAACCCGCCCACTGCTAAAAAGCCTTAACTGGCAGGAGCAAGAAAAACATTTCCTCCCCCTGCTCATGTTACAGTTGGGACTGGAGAATATTTTACATGTGCATCACTAAGCCTGTAAACCGTAGAGCCTGGTGTCTAAGTTGTTCAAAAGCAAGTCAGAGGTTACTTTTAGAATAGAACCACGTCCGTAATAGAGCAAAATGAAGTTCCATATTTGGGCCATTTTTAAAAGTACAG
Source organism: Triturus cristatus (assembly GCF_964204655.1). Lineage (NCBI taxonomy): Eukaryota > Metazoa > Chordata > Amphibia > Caudata > Salamandridae > Triturus > Triturus cristatus. The sequence continues at coordinate 960,473,214 of NC_140584.1, read as the reverse complement.
CGAAGAGAAGGAAAGTAGTTCCGAAAGCCAAGCTGGAATGTGCCCAGACTCACCAATTTCAGTGTTGGCAAACTGCATCCGCAGTGCCCGTCCTCCCTCATCGTATGCATTTTCCTAGCTCAGGAGAGGAATTGTTTGTCGTGATGCAGATGCAACACGAAGTATCGCTACTCCATGACACTGCTGCGAGAAGTATAAACCCAAAGCCAATGAAACTGTGCCGATGACAAGCTGTGGGGCCCCCGTGCTGATAAAATCAAATGCGTGTGATGGCAAAATATGAAAGAGGACGCCATGCTATTAAAACAAAGGCATAAGATGTACAGGCCTGTTTGAAATCTTGCTAGAATTCCAAAGGCAGGAGGAGCAGTTGCGCGAAGGAGCCTTCCCATGCCTCCATAATGAAACAAAAGAAACAAGAATCTATGGGTGTCAAAGCTCAAGACAGATAAACATTCACACGAGCAGGAAACAAACAAATAAATGTAGAGTCTCCGAAACTAACCGATAAACAACCAAAGAATAAAGAAACAGTGCTTGGTCCCTACTCCGTGGGAGGAAACAAAAGACAAATAGGAGGGACAAAGAGGAAGGATTGACCACTAGCAAACAAGGATTTTTATAGGACACTGAAACAAACAAATGAAAAGCAGTGGACAGGCTGGTAGCCCACAAATAAGTATATACTAAAGTATATACAACAGGTCTCAAAAGCTCGACCTAAAAATGAACTATTGTGTTAGGAAGAGTGTATTGTGAATGAAGCTTCCATTGTGTATTCAAAGTATCATGTTCAAGGAGTTCTATTAAAGCCAGCTAATTCTATTTTTTGCTGATCATCTCCAGGGTGCAGTTGCTGAGAGAATAGTGGAATATTTCTCTTACCTCAAGAAATTAACAAGTGCTAAAAGCTATTTAATTACATGCGGTTTCTTTTTTGCCAATACCCTAACCATGACAATACTATGCTGAAATTGCAGAATTTATTAATATAAAGTGATTTGTGCATAGGAACTCTTGGGCTTTAGAACCGTGGGCTTCTTTTTGGATTCCATTTTTACACCCATCACTGGGGCTCCTGTTGTTGGGAGATTTTGTCATTTTTCTATGACCATTGGACAGATTTTCTGTTGGGTGTTTTGTCAGTACTGTTTAGGAGTTTGACCTGTATTTTGCTTAAAAGTGTTTGGTTAGGGCTAAGTTTTATGATTCTGTATTTCTATAATTGAGCTTTCATGGCATTCTCATGCATTTTCTTCTGTGCTGCTTTTTTGGGAACTACATCATTTGTTCTTTCTAAATGCTAGTGGAGATTTTGGAACCAAATTAATTGGGTAAAAATAGAGGTGTCCAAAATATTGGGGTTCAGGTCCCGCATTTGTGCTAGAGAACGATTAGCATTAGATCACCTCCTTGATAATGGCTTTTACTGTTAAAATGTACGGTTTTGGGTAATTTCTGCCACAAATGAAGGAAAGGATTGTTACTTACCCAGTAAGCATCTGTTCTTGGCATGTAGAGCTGGAGATTCACATGCTTTGCATATTCCAGCTATGTAGAATTGGGTCCGGATGTTTTCAAGTTGTTTTTCTTCGAAGAAGTCTTTCCAGTCATGAGGTAAGGTGACTCCTCCTTTCAGTGATAGTGCGCATGGGCATCAACTCCATTGTTAGATTGTTTTCCCGCAAGAGGGTGAGAATGAAGTAAGCAAGTGTAGTAAAAAGAGGTCCATGCGTAGATAACGTGAATAATGAGAACTGCAACAACTACAGGTGCCCAGGGAGGAGGGTGGGCGCATGTGAATCTACAGCTCTACATGCCAAGAACAGATGCTTACTGGGTAAGAAAAATAATCCGTTCAAGGCATGTGTGCTGTAGATACACATGCTTTGCATAGACTATCTTAGCAGTATTCCCCCAAAGCGGTGGTTAACCAGTAGATGTTGCAGTTGTCTGGAAAAGTGTTTGTAGCACTGCCTGCCCTACATGGGCTTGTTACACAATAATGGGGCTGACCCAGACACGTCACTAGGACCTGGGTGAATTGCGGTACAATACGGGGGGTGGTCCCTGTGGAAACATAATATTACATAGACATCAACATCACCTGATTAATCAATTACAAACAATATGTATGCATATTGAAAATATTTAATCACGTTGAACATATAATGCATCATGTTCAAAACATAGCACACTTATCAAAAAGTTTGTGCATAGGTGTCCCAGAAGGGGGAAAGGGAGGAATTGGTGCATTAATGTGCAGAAGGGAGGGTGAGCAATGGAGGGAGGGCAGTGAACAATGTGTACATCCAAACGCATAAAAGAAATATCCAGCCTCAACCAAGACTAAATTATTTACAGAAAGAGAATGTCAGAAAAGGTCACGGTTAATCTATCACTGTTTTCCGCAATCAATACAGAGAACATAGAGCTGTTGACGTTTTGACCCAGGGTTAGTGTAGGAAATTCTGCTCCTTACATAAGGGTCTTCATCAGGACATGGGGAGGGGCACTCGAAATCCACCTAGTAAAGCGGTGGAAAGAACAAGAACAGGCTGGAGGCTCCAGTGTCCGAAAGGGACGGACTCTTGGTGATAAAATGTAAATATATTCTGCTTATTCCAATGATTTGGGTGGAAATGGCATAAATAAATGAAGGTTCTCAATCCGTCTAGCAAAATGACGGACGTCATGAGAAACGTAGTTATTTTATTAGACGGATTCACTGGGACCACCTACATTGGCTTGTTGGCGTGCTAGTACATCCACACAGTAGTGTTTGGTAAATGTGTGTGGTGTAGACCATGTTGCTGCTTTACAAATGTCAGCTATAGGAATGTTACCTAAAAAGCCCGTAGATGCCCCTATTTTGCGAGTGGAATGCCCTCTGGGGGTATAGATAGTTATTTTGGCTTTTGCATAGCAAGTTTGAATGGCCTGAACAATCCATCTTCAAATGCCAGATTTAGAAATAGGATTGCCTTTGTCAGGTGGTGTAAATGAAACAAACAGGTGCTTTGATTTGAAAAAAATCTTTTGTTCGTTCGATAAAATACAATAAAGCTCTTTTGACGCCAAGTGTTTGATGAGCTCATTCTGCTACTCAATCAGATTGAGTAAAGAACTTAGGTAACTCAACATATTGGTTAATATGGAAAGCAGAAACCACTTTGGGAAGTCATTTGAGGTTGGTGTGAAGAGCTACCCTATCTTTATGGAGCTGAAAGAAGGGTTCTTTTAAGGTTAATGCCTGTAGTTCACCACCTCGCCCTAATGAAGTGATTGCAATAAGGAATGCAACCTTCCGTGAGAGAAACTGTAAAGGACAATTGTGTAGTGGTTCAAAGGTTGGACCCAGAAGTCTTGGAAGCACAACAGTAAGATTCCACACTGGTGCTGGAGGAATTCTTGGTGGTACAACTCTCTTTAAGCCCTCCATAAAGGCTTTAATGGCAGGAACTTTGAACAAAGACAAATGCTGTCTGTTTTGAAAATACGCAGCTACTGCTGCAAGGTGCAACCGAATAGATGTGTATGCTAGCCCACATTGCTGTAGGTTTAGAAGGTAACAGACAATGTTCTGAACAGAAGCACCCAATAGTTCTCATTTTGCTGCAGAGCAAGCTCTGGTAGTACGTTTTCTTGCTTCTTTCAGAATAGTCATACAGTGCAGGTAAATTTAAATAGAAAAACTCTATGACTTCAGGAGCCAAATCGCTAAGTTGAGCTCCTTGGGATTTGAATGCTTGATTTCTACATGGTTTTGAGTGAGGAGACTGGAGGTGAGATGTAGCTTTTTATGTGGAACTACTGAGAGCTCTAACAGGGTGGTGTACCACGGTTGACGGGCCCATGTGGGAGCTACCAAAATCAGTGTGAGCGATGCTTGTCTGAGTTTCCGAACCACAAACGGAAGGAGTGGGAGAGGCCGAAAGTCGCAGGCAAATATGTCTGACCAATTCATCCATAGGGCATTGCCTTTGGATAGATGGTGTGTGTCCCCATAGTTGAAAGTTTGGAAGGAGAACTTGGGGATGAAGTTTCCACTCCTGTATTTGCTGTCTCCTTCTGCTGAGGAGGTTGGCAATTTGATTGTTCACTCCCAGGAGGCGTTTCGCCAGAAGGTGAAACTTGTGATGGATTGCCCATTTTCAAATTGTCTAAGACAGGCATGATAGTTGGAGAGAGTGTGCCCCCCCCCCTTGTTTTTGTACATAGTACACCGCTGTCATGTTGTCTATGTGGACTAGAACAACTTTGCCTGCGAGATGAGACTGAAAAGCTTTCAACGCTAGAAACACTGCTTGGAGCTCTAGATAGTTGATGTGGAAATTTCTGTGTTTGTGGTCCCAGAGACCATGAATTGTGTAATGATGGAGATGTGCACCCCAACCTGTGAGAGATGTGTCTGCTGTTAGCACGACTTGTGAAACAGGGTCGATGAAAGGCCTCCCTTTCGATACATTTTGTGTGTTCCTCCACTGTAGAGAGCAATGGGTGCAGCTGTCCACCAACACTAGATTTGTTAATTGACCCTGTGACTGATTCCACTGACGTGCTAAGCAGTCATATAATGGACGCATGTGTAGTCTTGCATGAGGTACTATTGCAATGCACAACGCCATCATTCCAGGTAGCCGCATAAAATTCCTGGCTGGCAAGGTTTGGAACTGCAGCAATAGAGTTTGGAGATTGGAAATTCAGGCTGCATTGGGGAGGCTAGAGCCGTGTGAGTGTCGTGAGTGGCTCCTAGATAAGATGTAGACTGTAGGTGGGTCCTAGATAAGAGTGAAGACCGTAGGTGAAATTTTACAATGTTGACCATGAAACCCAATTGGTGGAGTAGGTGTAGCGTGGTCTAAGTGTTTTATAAACACTTTTGGTGTGTGCTGGCTTTGGTGAGCCAGTCGTCTAGGTACGGGAAGAATTTGTTGTCTTCTTAAATGAGCTGCTACCACTGCTAGACATTTTGCAAATACCCTGGGAGCAGTAGTTACTCCGAATGGAAGTACTTTGATCTGATAGCTTTTGCCTGCTATCACAAGTCTGAGATATTTGCGAAGAGCTGGGTGAATGGGAGTGTGAAAATATGCATCTTTTAAGACTTATGGGGACAAAACAATCACCTTGCTGTAGGAGAGGAAGAACCTGTTGAAGCGTTACCATATGGAAATGTTCTAACAGTATGTACTGGTGTGTAACTCTCTGAGATCAAAAATTGGTCTTAAGGAACTGTCTTTTTGGGGAATTAGAAAATAAAGAGTGTAAACCCCTGAACCTTGGTACTGAAATGGAACTGGTTCTATGGCCTCCTTTTGTAAGAGATTGCACCTCTTGTTTGAGTAAATGCAAATGGTCTGTCAACCGTTTGTAAACGTGAGTTGGAATGTTTGGTGGATTGGGCATGAGCTACAGGCAATAACCATGTTGGATAAGGTCAAGCACCCATTTGTCGGTTGTTATAGATTGCCAAATGGAGAGAAACTGTTGAAGTCTTCCCCGACAGGTGTTGAGTGATCGGGGGCAAGTCACTGTTTATTAGAGGAAGGGGTGTTACGTGGCGTGGTGCTTTTACCCCTACCTTTCGAATTGTTTCCTCTATATCCTCCTCTATAGAAACCTCTAAAGGGAAAGGACTGGTTGTTGCCTTTGTAAGATGAAGTATTTGGATCTGAGGATGTTGTTTTGGACCCTGCTCTGTAAAATGAGTGGTGAAAGGAGACTCTATTGGATGGGGACTGGAGCCCTCCCATGGATTTTGCCAGTTCAGTGTCCTTTTTCACCTTTTTTAAGGATTGGTCAACTACACGACTAAACTGGTGTTCCTTGTCAAAGGGGGTGTTCAAGATAGACTGTTGAACTTCAGGCTTAAATCCCAAGATTCTAAACCATGCATGCCTTCTAAGGAGAATGCTGGTATTGATCTCCCTAGCTGCGGTGTCAGCTGCAGCTAAAGCACATCTGATTGAGGAGTTAGAGATGAGTTTCCCTTCTTCAACTAACTGCTGTGTCTTAGTTATTTGTTCGTCTGGGAGATATTGGAGCAGTTGCTCCATCTCATCCCAGTGTGCCCTGTTGCACCTAGCTAGTAGGCCCATGTGTGTTTGCAATGCACCAATGGTTAGCGGCTTCAACAGCCACTTGTTTTCCAGAGGCATCTATAAGTTGGATTCTTTATCTGGGGGATGTGCATGATGTCCTGAGAATGGAAAGGATTTTAAATAAAATTGCATACACTGTATTGATTAACTTGTGAATACGGGTGGGAAATAAAGCATGGGGAAAAAAATTAAGGGGAGGGAACAAAGAACAATGAGCTTAAAGAAGAAAACAAGTTACTTACCTAAACTTTGGTTCTCCAGTATTGGTAACTTTCATAGATTCCCATTGCTTGTATCATTCCCCGTCGTCGAGATGGGAGTCCCTGGTAAATAAAAAATACCATAGAAATAGGTACAAAAAAAAGTAAAAGGCCTAGGCCTCATCTCATTTTGTAGCATATCCGCCTCTTTTTGTAAAAGAGACCAAATAAAATGAACAGCCAGTCAGAACAGCCTCACCCCATAGAACCTTCCTGAGAGAGCCTCAGAGCATCAGATTTTCGTAGCCGTTGTGTATAATAGAGGATGCCGAAAGCTGAGCCTTTCCAGGGGAGGAGCGTGGGCGCATGGGAATCTATGAAAGGTACCAATACTGGAGAACCAAAGTTACAGGTAAGTAACTTGTTTCCTTACTCCAGTATTGGAACTTTCATATATTCCCATTGCTTGTATCAGAATAGGTAGCAGTCAGAACGCACATTTTGTGTCATAAAACATTGTTATAAAATCCTGCAAGATGCATGACATTCATTAGAGATATAAATTATCTATAGAGAATTGGAAATAGAATAGTAAGAGAACATCAAGAGATACAAAATGTGCGAATAGCCAATAAAAGGAAGGAGGGATAGTAGGGAAAGCTCACCACTTATTGAAATACTGCCAGTCCCACTGCAGCGTCATTACGCGTGGAGGAGTCCAAGCAGTAATGCCTTGAAGGAATGGGTACTGCTCCATGCCGCTGCTCTGCAAAGGTCCTTTATCGGCACTCCGGCAAATAGAGCAACAGAAGAAGACATGGCTCTCGTAGAGTGTGCCCCAACCCGCCCTTCCAGGGGCTTACCAGCCGCTTGGTGACAGTATTGGATCGTGCTGGCAATCCATCGAGCAATACCCTGCTTTGGAAGAGGGAAACCCTTGCGAGGGGCACTGAAAGCGACAAAGAGCTGTGTTGATCTTCTGAAATCTTTGGTACGTTGAAGATAACATTTTAGACATCTTTGAACGTCCAGAGAGTGTAGAGCCCTCTCCGCTGGAGTAGTGGGTCGAGGAAAAAAGGATTTGAGAATCAATGGTTCATTCAAATGAAAGTCTGAAGGCACCTTCGGGATAAATTTGTGATTCGTTCTCAAAATCAAAGTCTCTCTTTTAAACTGTAAGAATGGTTCTTGAATAGTGAGAGCGTGCATTTCACCCACCCTTCTGGCAGATGTCAAGGCCAGAAGGAGGGCCACTTTCCATGAGAGGAATTTAAGGTACGCCCTATGAATTGGTCCAAAAGGCGGCCTCATGAGTTGATTACGGACTAAGTTCAGCTGTCACAGAGGCGGTTAAGGCCTAACTGGTGGGAAGACTCTAAAAAGACCTTTAAGAAATTGCTTCACAATCCTTGCCGAACAGAGGGATGGTCCACAAGAAGTTAGTCTGAATCTAGAAATGGCTGCAAGGTGCACCTTGATAGAGGAATGAGCGAGACCTGATTTAGCCAAATCCAGAATGCATGTCAAAATCTGATGAGGAGCAGAAGAGTAAGGATGAATTTTCTCTTGCTGGCACCACAGGCAGAAACGCTTCCATTTTAAGCAATATGTCTTATTTGTACTCGGTGCTCGAGCAAGCACCTCTCTACACTCTGCCGAGATAATTAGATTCTGAAATTCTCGGTACTCAGGAGCCACGCCGATAACTGAAGAGAGCTCGGATCCGGATATACCACTTGGCCCGAGACATTGTCAGCAGGGAAGGAATTGGGCGCAGATGAACTGGATGATCCAGGGAGGGCAGGAGAAGCTCCGTAAACCAAAACTGGTGGGGCCAAGCCGGGGCCACCAGAATCATTCTGCAGGGTTCCGCCTTGAGCTTCCGGAGAAGTCTGGGAATTAGTGGGATTTGAGAAAAGGCGTAAACCAGAGCTTTCCAAACTCTGTGGCGCGACACAGTACTGTGTCGCCTCCTATATGTAGGTGTGTCGCGCGACGATGACGTCGCGGACAGTTTAGGGTGCCCTCTTGGAGTTTGCATTCAGTGGCGCAGTACCGTACGTGGAGTAAGGAGAGGTGCTAGGTGAGCGCGGCCTCGTTCCCCTGTGCGACGCACGTTGAACGTTGAATCGGCGCTCGGCAAGGCAAATTTGGAATTTTAAAAACTGTTGGCATTCAATTGGATCCCCTGAAATAATATTACGCCAATGTCAGAGGCGTAGTTTGTATTCCCTGTTGCGTGGTTAGGGAAGCAGTATGGCGCCAATCTCGGAATGCTCCTGAATTTCCACTGCCAGGTTGGAAGATGAAATAGGTCCGCGATAGAAACAGACAGGAATTACTCGAGCAACAATCTAAATCCGCTGTTTTACAACCTCATCCGCTGTGGCCTAGGCGATTTCAAGAGCCAGGTGTTATATGTGAAATCCTCCTGCTTTGCTTTGGGACACAAAGTAAATACAGAGTCAGTAATACATAGCTGCCAAGGTTTCGGATTGCTATGTGTGACACGTTCATAATTTTGAGTTATTAGGAGTGACATTTCAACGACTATGAGTGACCCTTTCAACCGAGGAAAATGAAGAAAAATGAATGTGTTTGTGTCCTTGTGTATAGTAACTGATACTCATAAAGCGGGCCGCGTTCGCACTATATAAAATCGACGGGAAAAAAAAATGCAATGTGAAAGAGGCTGTATTATTTCATAAAGAGTTTTAGGTCACGCTGATAAAAATTTTTAAATGCTGAGCGGCCTACCGCCCAGGCTTGACCACGCGGTCTGCAAGTACAGTGGCACCACATCTCTGGCGCTAAGTCACCACGGCCCAAAATGAGTTAGTGTGCTTTCGTACAAACTTTCTGAGACAGACTGCCTCACTGCATAGTTACATGGCCCCAGGCACATCCGGATCACCGCTGCGCGCTTTCAAAGACATAACAAGTAAGTTAAGTACAATTAGAAATACCGTGTACATTTAACTCTGAATTTCTCCGAGACAGTGCATGTAGCACAGCTAAGAGGTGAGTGCCTCTGAGCTATGCGGTTAGTAGTGCAACTTGGAGAAATTCGGAGTTAAATGTAAGTACTTTATAATGTGCAAGCGCATGAAAACTGGCACACAGCTGTCCCCTCCCTGAGTACATGGCCACTGGTGCACAAGAAGGAGCGCATGCGACTCTCACCTGCAACCACCTGCACAAATTAAGCCTTTTTAGGTTATATCTGAACTACCATGGGAGTGATATCTGATTTTTGACCTACCTGTGGTCAATTTAGCACAGTTGTTCTCTTCCTTGTAAGCCGAATCTCCCTTTTGAAACTGGTCCATATTTTATACGCCTTAGGGCCCAGATTTAATAATGTGTCATTCAACGCAGCACAGCAAGCAAATTTGCTACTCCGAGTAGCCCACAAGGGAAATTACAGCCCGGAGCCATATCTAATACGAGTGACACTGCTGCTGCTGTCCACCAAGCACAGACACTCTAGAAAAGCTGCCTTGCTTCATGCAAATAGTACCTACACCTCCAAGATTGGCGCCATACTGGTTCACTAACCTAGCACCAGGGGATACAAACTACACTGTGGTTTGATTTGCATTCCGCTCTCTCCCATCTCCGAGCCCCATAGAAACGGAGAACCCATGGGTGGAATGCACTGTGTGTTTAAGCCACAATTCTCTGGGAGCGCCTGGAACATGGTATTTTTCCACGGCGAACTACGTGTGATGGGCAGGGCTAGGCGTGGGGTCAATGCTGGTGATAGAGTCGGGCGCAGTGTGGAATCTGTATGTTGAATGCTTTTTTTTATTGAGGCGATTCGAAGGGGCGCAGGTGGCAAGAGGCCACCAGTTCCGGAAAAGAACAGCAGCATGCACGTTATTATTCATATTTCAAAGACACGTAATCTCTGAATGAGGGTATCCTTGCCGGAACCAGCTAAAAGACTGATGACTTAAATTCTGCCCTTGCTTAAAGATCTTGCCATGATCAAGATGCATGAACAATGGTTGTGGGTATGACCACCAGGTCGACCGTTTTTTTTATTCTTGTCAGAGTAGTTGCAAAGGCTGAGATGAAGGGTCTTGGGAAGCCAAAGGATGTGGATTCTCGAATGCCAGGGGTTAGTTGGCCCTTCTGGCGATTGCTCTGATATTTGGTTTAGTTGGCATTACAGCAGACACCTAGTATGTTTTTATGTCCCTGAATCACAGAAGTTTTGCCAGTCACTGTCTTTGTTAGAACAGATTCACAATTGCTTTATTAACCTTCCTGCTTCCTCAAATTTGCTTGGAAATGCACCATTTGCCCACTATTTTTTCAAAATATTCTTGGGGGAGACCCCCCCCGAATCCCGCTTAGGTGGCTCGGGGTCACTCCCTTCGCTCGCTCGCTTTGCCGTGTCGCAAGATGAACATTGTCTAAAAGGTGTGTCACCAACATGAAAAGTTTGGAAAGCTGTGGCGTAAACAAAGGAGCCTGACCAGGCCATCGAAAGTGCATTCCCTAATGAGCCCAGATGGTGATCCCTGCTTGCGTAGAGTCTGCATTTCCTGTTCTCTGGAGTGGCAAAGAGATCTATGGGCAGAGTGCCCCAGAGACTGAAAAAATGTCTTGGTCTAATTCCCAACTCGTGGCTCACTGACTTCAGGCGACTGAGCGTGTCCGCTGTCTTGTTGAGGGCACCTGGAAGATGTTCCGCCGAGAGCGATATCTCCTGTTGGATTGCTCATGCCCAAATTTCCTGAGCCTCTTTCGATAGTCGACTAGACATTGTACCTTCCTGCTTGTTTACGTAATGCATGGCTGTCGTGTTGTCTGTATGGACCAGGACAGTGGACCGTTGAATCCGCGGAAGGAAGGCCTGCAAGGCTAGACGAATCGCCCTGAGTTCCAACAGATTGATGTGGAGTAGGCGATGCTGGGGCAGCCAACGGACGCTTACCTGAAGGTCTTGTAAGATTGCTCCCCAGCCTTCCAGTTCGGCGTCTGTTATTATTAGGGAGCTGGGGCGCCCCTGAAGGTGAGACCCTGAGAGAGATTCTCTCTGACCGTCCACCACGATGCCGCTTCTTTCATAGGCTGAGTTTTTGTAATCTTGTCGTCAAAAGGGCCTTCTGCCTGGCGCCACTGCAAATCCAGTTGTTATTGGAGGGGGCGCATTCGTAACCTGCAATGTGGAATCAAGGGAATGAAGGACGAGATTGACCCCAGAAGGGATTTGTAGAGGTGAACCGAAAGTGACCCTCTTTTTTGCAACCGACGAGCAGAAGTCATCAGCTTTGTTTGCCTTTCTTTTGACGGGAACGCTTTGCAGCAAGATGTGTCCAGAGTGGCCCCCAAGAACTTGGCTGACTTGGAAGGGAGCAGGACTGACTTTTCCGTGTTGAGCTGGAGCCCCAGGTGACGGAAGAGCTGTGTGCAAGTTCTGACAGCCTCTTCCACTGCATGATGAGACGGAGCTTTCACCAACCAGTCGTCCAGGTAAGGAAAGACCTGGAGCTTCTGTTCCCTGAGAAAAGCTGCGACCGGGGCTAGGACCTTCGTGAAAATTTGCAGAGTGGATCCGAGTCCGAAAGGCAGGACCTTGAATTGAAAGTGGCTCTTGGCTACTGTGAAGCGTAAAAACTTCCTGTGGGCAGGGTGGATGGGGACATGAAAGTATGCGTCCTCGAGGTCCAGGGTGGCCATGTAATCTCCTGGATTGAGGAGCCGTAAAATGTCCTGTAAGGAGACCATACGAAAAGAGAGTCTTATGAGATAGGTGTTTAGCTCCCTCCAGTCTAAAATTGGGTGCCATTTTTCTACGGTCTTTTGAACAAAGAAGAACCAGGAATAGAATCCTTTTCTCCGTTGGGATAGAGGGACCGGTTCTATCGCTCCCTTGAGAAGTAGTTGATGTGCTTCTAGACGTAGAAGGTGTAGATGTTTGGATTCGATGGCTCGGGGAGCTTTGGAGGGTGGCTGATGTTGAAATTCCAGAGTATGGCCTGACAAAACAATATTGAGCACCCATCGATCTGATGTTATAAGTTGCCAGTTGTGAAAGTGTTGGGATATCCTGTCCCCCACTGGTGTTACACGGGACAAAGGAACAGTAGGAAGAGCCCGGAAGCCTCTACTGGAGCTTAGAGGAATCCCTCCCCTGGCGCCCTTGTCATCCTCTAGATGAAGATCGAGAGAAAGAAGACGACTGGCCCTGTCGTTGAGAATATTGCGGCCTGTATGATTGAGAAGGCTGTCAGTAAGAGGATTAGCGCAGCTGCTGATATCTGCTTCTGTGTGAGGAAAATCCTCTCCCTCTCGCTCCACGGAAAGGGACCTTGCAGTATTGTAGAGTCCCCAGGGACTTGCAGTTTCCGTGTCTTTCTTTACATCTTGCAGCGCATCATCAATGTGCTTCCCAAAAAGCGCCTCGTTGTCAAAGGGAAGGTCCAGAATCTTGTTTTGGACTTCCGGCCAGAACCAAGTGGCACGAAGCCAGCCTTGGCGTCGAAGAACTGCTGCCCCTGCTAGGGAACGGAAGGCTGTGGTGGCAATATCCATTGCGCAGTCAATTATTTCTGAAGATGTTCTCTCTCCCTCCTGGAGGATCTTTTTAGCTTCAGCCTTAGCTTCTTCCGGCAGCTGGTCTAGATAAGGAGACAGATCACACCACATTTGGCGATCATACCTTCCAAGAATTGCCAAGAAACCTCGTTCCAGCATTATCCAACCGCCTTCCCTCCTTATCAGGTGGTGTGGTAAGAGGGGCCACCGGATTTTTGGACTTTCTCTGGGCCGCTTGAGAAATCCTGGAATCTGGTTTCAGCTGGCTGACAGGACAAGCAGGGCTATCTTCAGGAGCCTTGTACTTTTTTTCTAGACGAGGAAGTACAGGTATGACTGTGGCCGGCGACTTCATAATCTTTAGCCCCTCATTCCAGACGTGACCCACGATAGGGATAGAGCGTACTGACTTCCTGTATGGTTCTTTAAAGTCATATAAAAAACATTCCGACTGCACAGATGGAATGGGCAGATCGAAACGCGTAGAAGCTCTCTCCATTAGATTAGGAAAGACCCCAATATCAGCAGGAGGGGAATCCGCCGGATCTGGAACGGGAGAGGCGGGATCCGGAATGATGTAATCATCTCATTCCCTGTCAGGGTCCAGGATTGTCGGTGTCCCTTGGTCATCATCGGATGTATCGTCCTGGACAGTAACCACATTCTGCTGTGGTTCCGGTAACTCCGGTAATAAAACTTGAGGAGGAAGGTGAGGCGTAACCGGTAGAGCAAGTGGAGTTGAAGGCACTTGCACTGCTTCTTGTACAGAGGACTGTGTAGGAAATCTCTTTCTGTAATCCGAAAGCATGAACTGCAAGTCCGTAATGAGGGCAGATGGCACACAGACCATCTCCTGTTGATATTGCACCCGAGACCTCAATTGTAGGTCATAATGTTGCTGCTCCATGTAATACCCGTCAGAGTCAGAGTCTTGATATTTAACATGCAGTTGAGATGGGCTATCTGCATCACCATAAGGACCGTCATCGTCCTCAGAGAACTCCTCTTCTAACAGGAGAGCAGGAGGCAGGGGAGTCACCTTCCTGGGAGAAGTCATTTCTGGAGTAATGTGATGTCTCTGTATAGAAATTACCACATTTTGTATCGTCAACGAAGTCGTCGACGGAGCCGCCGCCGATGTTTGACCTGTCGACGGGGAGAGGGCCACCGTCGACGGGACCATCGTCGAGACTGTCGTCATAATCAAGCTGGAAGCTGTCGTCGTCGACGTGGTTGCCGTCGACACCATCATCGGCGTCATCCTCGTCGATGTCGTCAAAGTAGACGTCGACAACAGAAAGAAAGGTACCTCTGTACGCGGCGTCGACGAAGCCGGTGGAGACTAGGAAACTCATCGACGAGCCTGTCGACGGAGCCAAAGTAGACGCCGGTAAGGTTTTTGAAGTCGTCGTTGACGGTGTCGATGTTATCGTCGTCGACGAGCGAACTTTTCTGTTAGCTTTTCCCTCAGGTGGGACAGAAGCTGTTTAAAAAAAAAAAAGTTTTTACCTTCTCAGAAGGAGAAGAAGAAGCCGAAGGCACATGGCTTGTCTTCTTTGCAGGTGCTACTTCTGAAGCAAGTCCTTCCCTCTCCTTTACACCACGGTGCGGAGATTTGATGGGACTACGCCTGTCAGACCTATCAGAGGTCTTTTGTAAGGCTTTTGAAGGGGGTTCTGAAGAAGCAGAAGGTGAAGACCTACCCCTTTTTTGTTATCTCCTCGATGAAGTAGCTGATGCAGCGTCATCACTGTCACTGGAAACAGGATCTTTCCGTGACTTAAGTTTTTGAAGCCAAGTGAGTAGACGTCCCTCACGGTCCCGCAAGGTCTTGGTGGAGAAGGTCCGACAGCTTTTGCAGTCAGTAGCTTTATGGTCAGGATACAAACAATAAATACAGTCTTTATGTTTGTCCTCCACATAAAGTCTCTTTGTGGAGCAGGTGGCACAAGCTTTGAACAGAGCCTTTTTCTCCTTGTCAGACATGTTGAATCTGAAGTGAAGAGTTAAAGTGAAGAAGAATGTGAAGACAAACTGAGCAGAACTCAGTGGAGACTCCCTTGCACAACGTGCGGTAGAAAATCTGAGGCTCTGAGGCTCTCTCAGGAAGGTTATATGGGGTGAGGCTGTTCATTTTATTTGGTCTCTTTTACAGAAAGAGGTGGATATGCTACAAAATTAGATGAAGCCTAGGCCTTATTCTTTTTTTGTACCTATTGCTATGGTATTTTTTAATTTACCGGGGACTCCCATCTCGACGACGGGGAATGATACAAGCAATGGGAATCTATGAAAGTTCCAATACTGGAGTAAATGTATTAAACTTAGCATGGTGTGATGATCATCTCCTCTTTCCTTGTCCAATCAGAGTTAGGAGTTTCATAATTTTGAAATATTAGGGTTGGTACATGCCATTAGAAAGGTATAATAGAGGTAGGTTAGTTAGATTAGTACACACAGAGAGACAGAGAATGCTGAGAGACCGAGATGCTGTCCGAGAATTAAGAAAATAATGAAGAAGATCAAATTCCAGACTTAAAACTTTTGAGCCAATTAATTAGAAGAACATCGCAGAAGAATCGAGGGGGCACATAATAGAAGAACATCGGGGAAGAATCGAGGAGGAAGATAGTGTCAGAGAGGGGTGCGGCGCAGGTGTCGTATCTAGAAGAGGTAATCTATCCTGTCCTGAGCCTTTGTCACCTGATCTTTCCCAGAGGACCCTTTCCTATTCCTTGGCCAAGGGGTTGGTTTCCACACCATACTAGGTGAATATAATTCTGTGTAGTATGTCAATGTACTGTTCTCTGTTTTTCCTCCTTACTCAGGTTTTGTCATCGTAATAACTTTGTTTAACGATTATTCTGATTGAATTACTTACCCTTCCTCCCCTTGTCAAAGACGGTATTCTAACTGTAATTTGGTTTTTGGCTCACATGAATTTATTGGATAAACAATTTAAATTCTCCCGAGTCTGTGGTTCTTTAATAAAGGTTTATGATATGTAATATTCATCTATTTAGTTAATTAAAAGGTCCATTGACCAGAGGAAAATAGATTGGGACAAAAGGTTTGATAAGAAATAGTTAAATAATTCATCCTACAGGTAATAGTACAATGAATTGACCCCAGCTGTATTTACTAGCCTATTATGAATGAGTGTGTGTGTATGGGCCCAAGTGAGTATATTGTAAATGAGTATCTGAGGTGGGTAGCCCACTGGATCGGTTTTTCTGGTAGCAGAGCTATGGTTTAATTTATCAACTAGTTAGGTGAAAAACTTTGAATTTGAATTATTGGTTATGTATTAACTTACCCGTTTGTACTTGTTTTATGTTGTCTGGAAATTCCCGGGAATATTGAATAGCGGATGGTGAGTGGAAACCACACTGCAGTGAGGTCACTCGTTTGCTAAAGGTAGCGCTGAAGGGCTATGCAAGGCTGACAGTGCTGAATTAGGGACTATTTTGTATAAAAGTGAGCGTGATTGATAGCAAAGAGTTCGCTGGTGAAACTTTGGTCCTATATCACCGAGAAAGGATAGTACTGAAGGAGTAGCAGGTTCATCGGTGCTTGAGTGAAGAGTAAGCGGAAGAGTTTTACTCGTAGTGTTTGAGGAGTAAGCGGAATGGTTTACTTGCAATAAAAGCAATTGACTTTCTGATTTTAGCGGAGCAAACAGAGTAGCGAATGTTTCTGTTATTTAATGAATTTGTATGTAAATTGAAAGAAAAACAAGTTTTGTGTTACCTTGCAAAGGAGGGGTCAGTTGTGGGTGCTGCACTGACAGCACAGAGGGATGCGCAGGGATTGGTTGTAACAGCGGGCGTGTGACTGACACAAAATTGTAAAGGAGGGGGGTCAGTGGTAAGGAGTGATACTGACATCACAGAAAAGCCGCGCTAGTATTGGCTAAGCGCATAGTGTGAAATAGAATTTGATTGGTCGAAAGAATAGAAGCCGCGCTGATATTAGTCAAACATTAGAGTAAAACCGAACCTTTGATTTGGCTAGCAAAATAGAAGCTACACTAATAATTGACAGTGGGTTTTGTATGTGGAGACACGATCCAACATTAATAGGGAATCGATCAGATAGAAGGTATTTAGGTTTTGCCAGAAAACAATACAAAAAAGGATCAACACCTAAAATGTACGGAGAAAAATGAAAGATGACATTTATGCAGAAAAGTAAAAAATTATTTTAAAAAGGATAAACCCGTTAAGACTAGAGAGGGAATTCTTATCCCTCCCCTGAAAACGCCCGCATCATACATGATGATGGAGAGAGGCTATCATACTTGGGTATGGTTGGAGAATTGGATAAAATATACAAAAGGTGATGGAGTGCTAGCTTTTCCAGAACACGGTACATTTCAAGGGAGAATTCTGCATAACCTGAGATTAAAAATAAATGAATTAGAGCACGACCAAGATTAACCCAATATAAAGCCTTAGAGGAATGGGAGACTGAAGCATTTGAGCGTGATAGATCCAGAAGTAACAGACGTTTCAGAGGATTCTATCTTAGGATACCACATGAATCACAAGATAATCAGATGAAACAATGGAGACAGGCAATGGTGGCTGAGGGATTATATCCTGTACTAATGGCTGAGTAACAGTCAGGAGGCAAGTGCACAGAGAAGACCAAACATTTAACAATGACAGGTAGTGGAAAATCGGAAGATGATTGTAGGAGAGTAGGGTCTGCTTTCTATGTTCACCCCCACTTTTTGCTTTTGCTTTACTGGTTTTCGACTTAGATGTGGCTGTGGGCCTGCTAACCAGACCCACAGCCCTGCTGTTCTCTCTCTAAATTGATACTATGTACTTTAGGTGCATAACCCATTTGGATAGGATCACCTTATTGGCCCCTGTGCAGTGTACCTTAGGTACCCAGGGCATAGGTGTACCCTAGGCCTACCAGGGGCTGCAGCATGTATTATGCCACCCCTGGCCTGGCCTTCCATTATGACACAACTGGCTGATCACTCAGCTGGGGCAAGGTGGTGTAATCACCCCTTGCTTAGGTGTAGTATTCCTATACCTATCTTATATATAGACACATGTGTACCTATCAGCCACTCCTATGGCAGGCCTTAACAATCCTGGAGGCAGAGTGCTTGGTAACATGTGAGATGGTGCTCTAGCATGAGCTGAGCCTGTCTGCAGCTTTCGGAACCATGTCCTTATAGCTGTTCTATGATATAGCCTACCATATACTCTTAAAGTGCCTTATAATCTTAAACGGTTATGGTAACTATGGTTTGGCTTTATCAAAACATGTCGTGTAAGGTGTCTAACACTTTGGAATAATACCCCCATCCCATTTCTGGGGATGAGGATATTATTCCTCCCTTCTAGAGGGAGAAGACATGTTGTAACCTACTTACCCGGTTAAAGTTAACCAGAGCCCCAGCATCACAAAATGGATGCTGCTGCCACGACACAAGTCTGACCTCCTGCTGCTGGGAGTGATCCCGGCAAGGGAGGCTTGGACAATAGGTTTCCTGCCTTGGGAGGTGCGAGCACCACCCCAGACAGGCCTTAGTGTATTGGGGCAGGGAGTGATGAAAGAAATGAGACACTGCCTGGGGCACACAAGGTGCTCCATGCATAGTCCAGTTCAAACCGGTGCTGGGGCACACCAGCCCCAGTCCTGGCGCGAAACTGGACAAAGGGAAGGGGGTGTAACCACCCCCCTCCCAGGTCCCACCCATAAGGCGTGACCTAGCAGGCAACCCAGCCCCCCAGATTAGTATAAGAGTGGTAGCTGGGCCCCAGGAGATTAGCTTATCCTGAACCTGCAACTTGAACAGAAACTCTGGACCTTCGACATTCGACGAAAGAAGAAGACTGAAGAATCTCCCCTGTGGCCAAGGAGTGGCTACCCTGTGCAAACAGGCACCATCAAGAGACTTACCCTTTGCTTTGCTGAAGTTCTATGAGGGACCGACTGCAGAGCCCGACCAGAGCCTTGACTTCCAGACTTCTCCGACCCTGATCCACATCCACAGCCGAGCTGAGATCCGTGGAGGCGACGAGAGACGTGGGACCGGCTACCTGGGAAAAGTGGCGAGTATCTTCCAGCGCAGCTTCTGAGGTACCCTCGAAGTTGTGCACCGGGGATTGAGAAGCCCCAAACCCAAGCACCATCTGCACCGAAGATCAGCCCCCCACACTCCACGAGTCCTGCGTGGGGCCCTTCTGCATTTTCCTGCTTGCCGCGTCTGTCCGGTTGCTTGCCCGTTGGCTAGCGGCCTCTGTGACAACACACCTTGAAATCTTCACTGCTGGTTTGGCTCCTCCAGACTGGCTCCCGCTTCCTTGCAAAAGAGAAGCACCCCAGACCTTCCTGGTCTGCACCAGAAGCAAGTCCTCCGTTCTTCGTGGGTTCCGCTTGCCAAGGCTTGGTGAGTCCTAGTTCGACTTCGACGCCGCCGACAGCAAGAGCCTTCGTGGGACAGCTCGCCTCCTGGTCCTGGTCGTCCTCGACGTCTCCTGGTACCCGTGGCTGCAGCGACAAGCTTCACTCTTCACCTGCAATCTTCACGACATCGCCTGGTTTCTTCCTGGTTCCACGTGGTCACTGGCTAGTGACCTTGACTCTGTCCCTTCTGCTTGCAGGTACCCTTCCTTCCTGATCCCGGCCTTGGGATCCACCGGACACTCTTCACTGACTGCCCGTCAGCAACTTTCCTTCAGGCATCCATAGAAGTCCACGACGAAACCCGACGCAAGTTCACACCTATGCACCCGCAGCCCGTGGGCTAGGTAACTTGGGTACTTCAGTGCTCACAAGGGTATTGACTAACCTAGAGTCTAGTTTCCGAGTCTCGACTTTCTAGCTATACCAGAAGTGTCCTAAAACTGCTTATTTCTAACTGCTAGTAATTCTATCGACATTTACGCATTACGTGCGAGTGTTTCCACTCTGCACCTGAATCCCGTGGGCCTCCCACTTCCTAACTGTTGGTAGTGTAGTGTAGCCCCAGCGATTCCCTAGGCCTAGGCCTATTCTATTTCCGTGACAGTGGTCCTTATACCACTTCTTTAGTATATGGTTTGCGTGGCCCCTAGGGCCTAACTGTATTACTTACCTGTGTGACTTAATGTATGCTTAAATAAGACTGTGTTGTACTTACCTCGAATATCATAAAGAGTGCTGAGGGTTCGACTAGAATAAATACACTTTATTTTATATATATATATATATCTGTTGTGGTGTCCTTTTATTTGGTATTCAAGGGATTATATATGGTATCACAGCTGGCTTCACATGCCATTCAGAGTTTAGCCTAAGACTGCTCTTGTCCATGCTACCACTAGGATAGCTGGTCTATAAGGTTGACTTTACAACCAATCACCATAAGGGTTGTTTGGACTGATATAAGGTGTTCACTAGAACTAGTGACATCATACATCAGGCCAACTTCTCACAATGATTTTTTGGAGGACATTTTATAAAAAAACTCTCCACCTTACCAAGAGGGACTGAGCAGAACTACTCCTAGTGCTCCGGTCTTGGGAACACCATTAGTTCCCCAAGTTATACATGACCCAACAAATGGAAGGGTACTTCAGGGAAAAGAAAGAGAGGCATTAAACAAGAATAGAGAGGAATTGATACAGAAAATAACTTAATTGAGTACTCATCCTGAAGCACTAACTTAACAGTGACTATAGTTCCGGTGGTTCCATTATATGGAGATAAGACAATCGCTCAGAAACCCCCAGTCATGTCCACACCTACAATTGAACCCAGAAAAGAGAACTTAATCATTGATGATCAAGGCAGCGAATGTGATTCAGTAATATCATTAATGGATTTACCGATAAGAGGTCAGATAAATGAAACCCCGAGAAGAGTTACACCTAGTTGTTTAAAGGGAGTACAAATAGAAACAGCCACAGGAGTTAAGAGTGCCACAATAGTATCCCCAGAAGAAATAGAAAGATGGGCACAGGGAATAGACAAACCGAAATAGCCAATGAAAATCCTAGATATCTACAAAATGAAAGTGAAACTGGAAGAAATGATAGCTGGGAATGTGGGATTAGACAGGTTAAATACTTAGAGTGAAGAAGAGTTATTGTTTATCTGCAGACGTATCGCTAGAAATACATAGATATTCCATGAGAAATTGACAGACTTGGCTTCTGAAATGGGAGTTGAAATAGGCAAATCCAAAGTATTACAGAAACCATACAGAGCAGAATTAAGTGATAAGGACCTGGAAAATATGAATGTGTCTGGAAGAAAATTACAGGTTAAAGAATTAATGACCATTTTACAAAAATAGGGTGACTTGGAAAAATTGAAAGCTAGATGGATGCGGAAAAGGGAAGAAGCACATGCCAATCGAACTACTCCTGAATTTGTGATGAAAGAAACAGGAAAGGTAGAAAGATTGTCCTATGATGGAGGTACCAGGAGAAGGATATGTACATGTTCCATGGACCAGACGGGATATTTTATTATTTATAAATGATTTCCCGAAGTTAAGAGAAAAGCCAGTTGAGTGGTATCGGCAAGTTGAAAGATTTGTGAAAGTTTCTAAAGTGTTGTTAAAGGATTTGGATGGTTTGTTTTACATTGTGGTACCTGCTGATTGATGGACAGAATGTAAAATTACTGTTGATTGGCCTAGTGATGAGTACCCGAGAGATGCGAAAACAGGAGCCCCTTCAGAAGAAGTAATGAAGAAATATCACCAGGTGATGATTTTCTTCAAAGGGAAGATTCCTCCAAAGGAAACAGACTGGGTAAAGATAGATAAAAGACTCGGGACAGAAATGAGTCCGTACATACTTATTATGAACGCTTGCTTCAGGTATTTAAACAGTATAGTGGATTTGAGAACTTTGGAGATAAAGATATGGGACATTTTGTGTATTTATTTGTGACCGGTTTAAAAACAGAAATTGGAGACGTGATTCGTCAACACATGTTGTGTTGGCACGGAGGCCCAAAGACGATATTCTCAAATACGCAAAGTATTGCGGAGATGAGATTGACAATAAACTAAAGAAATTAGAGGAAAAAGTAATGTGGGCACAAGTAAAATTAGCAGAACAGCAGGAACTCCAACTAAACAGCCAGACAGGAAATCAAGGAAAGGGGCAAGGCCAAATTGAAAATAGTGGGGGAAAACAGAAGGGACGAATGAGTAGAGAAGAGGCAAAGAAAAGGTTTCCTTGTCATGGGTGCAGAAAATTGGGGCACTGGAAAAACAAGTGTAAAAATACACAGAACAATAATGGCCCAAATCAAAATTTAAATCCACAGACGCAAAATGAGGTGATAATGAATCAACCGCAGCAGGTTGGAAATCTACAGAGTCAGTTGCCACCTACTCCTATGCCGAATTTTGTGAACCAGGCCAAGTACAGCGCAGACACCGGATTTCAAGGAGGAAGTGGTAAGAAAAATTCTGTAACCTCGCAATTTCTTTTACAGGACCCTTATTTCGATGACAGTGACCAATGAAGTTCCTGATGGGGAGGAAAAGGAGTGCATACTTGGCGCATCCTTACCGGTCGACCAGTCGGGTCCATATGTTGATGGTAAAGTAGAGGGAAAAGATATTACCTTCTTATTGGACACTGATGCCACTGTGAGAACAGCAGACATTCCAAACCTACCCCTCTCGGGAGAAGCGATCCAAGTATTGGGCGTTTCCAATAAACAGATTAGAACACCTATTACAGAACCCATGGAGGAACGCATTGGCAATTTTAGGGAAATGCACAAATTCGTAATGAGTGACTCCAGTCCTGTAAATTTATTAGGAAGAGATCTACTGTGCAAAATGAATTGCACAATAATTTGCACACCGGACGGTGTTGCAATTCAAACCCCAGATGAAGACAGAGTCTACAAAATCATGTTGGCTAAACAAGGCACAGAGATAGGCGAGATGTATTCTATGATGACTTACCAGACGAGGTCAAAATTACAGTAAATCCAGATGTGTGGGATTTTACAGGAATAGATGTAGGGTTAATGGCAAATGTAGACCCAGTAAAAGGAACTGTAAAGGAAGGTTCAGTTTATCTAAACACTCGACAATACAAGATGAGTCCTGAAGTTAAAGCTGGTGTTGCAGCAGAAATTGATTGAATGATTGAACAAGGCATTCTATCAAATTTGTGGACTGTATTTTAGTTTGGAATCGAGTTCCTCAAGGGTACACTGAAAATCCTTCAATTTTCAATCAGATACTGAAAAAGTGCCTAGAAACCTTAGTGTTGCCCAGAGAGTCAGTATTGGTGCAGTATATTGACGACTTTGTAGTCGCATCCAAAACAAGAGATGACTGTTGCTGACTTGATTGCCTTGTTGAACCATTTGGCTGAAGGTGGACATAAAGTGTCCCCAGAACAATTACAGTTTTGCCGAACCGGAGTCAAGTATCTTGGACATCAAATAGAATGTGGATTGAGGAGAGTGACTCCTGAGGGAATAGAAATAATAAGAAAAATGAAATTGCCGCAAACCCAGAGAGAAATAAGAATGTTCCTTGGAGTTGTAGGATACTGTAGACAGTGGATTGTAGGGTTTTCAATGCTGGCCAAACCCTAATACAAATGACCAAGAAGCGAGCAAAGGATCCTATAAAATGGGATGACGAAAGCATGGGAGCCTTTGTGAACTTACGGAAATGTTTGTGTGAAGCCCCAGCTTTAGAAATGCCAGATTATTCAAAAGAATTCGCACTGTTTTGCTGTGAAAGAAATAGTTGTGCACTTTCAGTTTTTACCCAAAGACATGGTTTGATGCAACAACCAGTGGCATACTTCTCTGCCACTTTGGCCTCTGTAGCCTCAGCTTTACCCAGTTGTTTAAAAGCAGTAGCTGCAACATGCATGAGTTTAGAGCAAAGCAAATCAATTGTAATGGGACATCCGATAAAGGAGCATGTCCCACATTCAGTTGAGATTCTTTTAACAAGAACTCAAACTCAATATCTCACTCCTAATAGGATGACTAAATCTGAAAGAATCATCTTAGGTGCTGAAAAAGTGACAATAGTCAGGTGTACAGTGTCGAACCCTGCCACCTTGTTACCAGATCTCTATGGAGAAGAAGTGAAGGATGAAGTCGAACATGATTGTCTGGACGTGACTGAGCTTTGTACTAAGCCCCGTCCAGACATACAGGAAGAACCTTTGAAGAATGCGGAACATTAACTATTTGTAGATGGCTCGTGTATGCGCCATGAGGAGGGAGGGCTAAGTTTTGCTTATGCTGTATGCACATTGGCTGGAATAGTCGAAGCACCCTATTTGCATGGAGTCAAATCTGCACAAGAAGCCAAATTGCCCGCTTTGATTAAATCATGCAAAATTGGGAAAAATTGGAAAGTAACCATTTTTACTGATAGCCAGTATAGTTACGGGGTTGTGCATGATTTTGGCCAACTCTGGATGCAGACGGATTTCTTGACTTCTTCAGGATCCCCAATTAAATATGGAAATTTTGCAAAAGAATTGCTTGAAGTGACTATGTGACAGCTGGTAACAGGTATGCTGACCAGGTTGCCCAACATTGTGCCAAATATAAAATGGCAGTGAAGAAAATTGAAACAAGTGGAATCAGCTGCCAACTTATGCTACTCACAGGATTAGGAAACATGGGAAGAAGTAAGACAACTACAAGAGGAAGTAGAATTGAAAGAAAAGGAATAATGGGTGAAAGAAGGATGCGAACAAAGGTCACAAGACGATGTGTGGGTTTACCTAGATGGCAGGCCAGTAATGCCAAACTGTATGCTTTCACAATTTGCTAGAATGTAACACGGTGACACCCACGTAGGTTGGGATGCCATGATCAGACTCTTCAAACAAGATTGGTATAATCCAAAGTTTAGGAGTATAGCAGAGAGTCTATGCCAGAGATGCTTAATTTGTCAACAAATGAATCCAGGTCAAAAGACAGTGGTCAGTACAGGAAAAATTGGAAAAGTCGAAGGTCCATTTATAAGGTTACAGTTAGATTTTATCCAATTACCACCTTGCAGAGGTTTGATAGTTTGTTTGTTCTCACGGTGGGTGGAGGCCTACCCTACTAAAAGAAATGACAGTATAACAGTTGCCAAATTATTGTTGAGAGAACTGATTCCATGGGTCGGTTTTCCAGTGACCTTGGAATCAGATAGATGGTCTCATTTTAATAATGAAGTAATTTAACTAATCTGTGAAGCATTTAAAATTGAACAAAAACTGCACTGTGCATACCGCCCATAGGCTTCTGGAGTGGTAGAACAACTGAATGGCACTATAAAAGCAAGACTGGGAAAGGTATGTGCATCTACCCCACTGGACTGGCCTGATGTTTTACCTCTCGTTCTGATGGGGCTCAGAAGCATTCCTGATAGGAATACAGGGTTGAGTCCCCATGAAATGCACATGAGAAGAGCAATGAGGCAGGCATGTATATCAGGACACAAACTGTTGAATATATCTGATGACTTGGTATTGGAATATTGCACAGAACTGGCTGACCGTATGCGTTTTATCTCTCACCTGGTTGGAGAAGACACAGTTGCCAGGCAGCCGAATCAAGCACATGATCTGAATCCTGGTGATTGGGTGGTGGTGAAGGAACACACTCTAGAGTCGTGTCTAGCACCCAGGTGGGAAAAAACCACATCAGATTATATTGGTTACAACCACAGCAGTGAAGTGTGCAGGCTTGCCTAATTGGATTCATGCAAGCCATACCAAGAGAGTACCAGCACCCGGCACAGAAGGTTCCCAACTGACACATGCAATTGAGGCTGCGGAAGGTTGTACAGCTGAAGGATATAAGATAACAGATCCTAAAATAGCTGATCGAGAACAACTAAGCACAAGTCAGGATGACTGGATACCAGTGGTTGTCATACCTGAAGTAATTGTAAGAACGAGAAGCCAAATCCGTTTAGAAGGACAAGGAAATAGTGAGGACCAGTCAGGTATAGAAGAAGAAGTTCAGGAAAGAGAGAATACAGCTGTTGGAGAACCTGAGCAGGAAAAGACAAGGAGAGAACAATCTACTCAGACAGAAGTGGATGCAACCATTCATGAGTCTGAGGAGGGACAGATATGTCTAGAAGAACACGTTCAGGCTGCAGAAAACCAAAGTGCAGTAAGTCCTGAGCAGGACCAATTAGGAAAAGAAGAACAAGTTCAGGTAGAAGTAGAAGAGAGAATCCAGATGAAACCTGAACAGGGCCAGACTAGGGAAGAAGACCACATCCAGGCAGAAAAGGACACTACAGGAGTAAGCCCTGGACAGGGTCAGACAGAGAGGAATTCTGAAAATGAAGATAACCAAGTTGTGCCACAACTTAACGAAAATAAAAGAGCACTCTAAGACGGTGACAGTGCAGTGCAAGCAAAAAGGGTCAGAAAATGTGATAACTGGCCAGGTGGTGTGAAAAGGTTAAAATATCATTTCAAAACAATTGATGAAGAACCTGACCAGGTAAACGAAATTTCTAGTCAGTCTGGGAAATCTAGTGATAAGCCCAAACGAAGAAGTCAAAGATTAAGATGACTGAATATTAAATTCAAGGGTCCTGAATGGACCTATGTAATTCTTGAAGAATTTGAGAATTTAGATTTAAATGAAGAAAGTGATGAAGAAATACATAACAGATTGTCAAAAAAGTGAGACCAACCTGAACATTTCCCAAAGAAATTTTGAATTCCACAAGTAAATCAAAAGTAGAGAAGAGAAATCTTCTTAACTCAAAATGGCTGATGATAGGGCTGCTGGAAAACCAAAACGAAATTGTGTACAAAAATGTTGTAGAATATGCATATGTAGTATATTTTTAGTACTCATAGTTTGGTTAGTACTAACAGTAGCCATTCCTTATAACATTAAGGGAAATAGGGTAGCATTAGAAGCACCAGATGAGAATAAGACAAAAGGAGACAAAGTAAATTTAGAAGCACCAGATGAGTTAGATGTACATCACACTGTGGCAAATAAGGACACTGCTTTAAATGTATTTACAAAGTTGCTAGTGTAGTACGTGGACACTATGGAAGTTAGTGATTGTTATGTGTGTATGAAATTACCTTCATCAGTAGCAGAAGGTGTGACATATCATCATATTCCATTAACATATGGTATCTCTTGTAGTGTTTTAGCAAGTTTGTTTTATAGAACAGGGAAATTACAATATTATTATTCTAATGTAGATGTGATTTTTTTTCGAGGCTCCTATGCTAAAAAGCATGAACCCAGTTCTTAGTACTAAAGACGCAAAGTTTATGGGAGAATGTTTTCTAACCATGAAAACAATAGATATAGCCGAAACACACAAGCACAATTTAACATATAAATTATACGAAGAAGAATTTTTTGAATTTAGTTGAGCAAAGGAGACAAAACTTCCAAAGAAGGGCTTCTGAACCGAAACCACAGATACCTTAATGGGCTGAAAAAGATTACATTTATAAAACTGGCAAGACTCATGCTGCTATGTCCTTCGACTTTGAAAAGAAAGGGAAGATCTGCCTCCATAGATTAAAGACTGAATATAACAATGTATTTATTGGTTATAGTGAATGCGAACATAATTTCCTAGTTATTGGTGGATGGGGACTTAAAGGTGGAACAGATCCAGTATTTCCTGGAATTTATTACGTGTGTGGCAATAAAGCCTATTTCAGGTTACATGATCATTGGTACGGGAGTTGCTATAGTATTCCCAAAGGTGTACCATGTGATAAGAATCACTGGAAATAATGAAGACGCAAAGGAACATGTATAAAAAGAGCTAATATTTCTGAAATAGTAGGTGACATTTTTAGTGCATTCATACCTTCAGTGGGCGTAATTCTGAATTCACAAACAATTTGTCAGCTATCTAATGTAGTAGATCGGTTAGCTACTGACACTGCTGGAGGATTCTTGATGACCAATACAGAAATGGTTGCGATCAGATCTATGATTTTGCAAAATCGGCTTGCTCTATATATATATATGGCAAATGAGGGCGGAGTCTGTAAAATGCTGAAGGCGCAACATTGTTGCACCTACATACCTGATAAAAGCGTTGAAATTGAAAGATATATTAAAAACATTACGAAATTGGAAGAAGATATGAAACCACTGGCAGTTGACAGTGTATGGAAGCAATTAACAAATAGTATTACTACATTAGGGAGCTGGTTTTCTAACATAGGTAAGAGCATAATAGGTCAATTAATATTGCCAATCTTAGGGATAACATTATTAGTCTAAGCAGTAATGACATGGTTCAAATGTTGCAAGAAAAGAAAAAGGTATGAAGTAAATGAAAAGAGAAAGAAAAGAAATTATGAAGAGATACAACTTGAAGAAATGAAAGGAAATATATATAAAAGAATGAAGGGTTTACAGTACAGAAATGAAAAGAAAGGGAATGAAAAGGTTGAAGAGGAAATCGAGATTTGCTAAAGTTGGCATCTGATTAGGTGATGAGAATTTAGTGATGGCATAAAATGCCATCTGAGAGTATAAAAGAGACTTGCTCTGAAGCAATCCTCTCAAATAACTTGTAATACCGTAATATTTGTGTTTGTAAATACTAATAACGCACCTGAAAATCCGTACACTTAACCTTGAGAGAAGCTTGCCTATGTGTCGTACTAACAAGTAACCAGAGAGTGATTAAAATGGCTGCTAACCCGGGAATTTTCACTGTGCATGCGTTGACTACATCTACGTAGTAATGACGTACCTTTGCTTTGGAGGGAAATCTTTGCATTTGCGCAAACGCTTCCAAAATGGCCGCTTGGAACTTGCATGTTAATGCACATGCTTATGCTGAAACTAATGCAGAAAGAACAATTAATGGACAGAATGCAGAACAATGTCATACATTCACCCCAGTACAGAGATCTGGGCCTAAATCCATTGTTGTTTTGCTCACCATGCTATTCCAGCTTGGACCCAGCCATATGCAAATCAGTCTTGACCCTGTGCCCAGTGAGAACAGTCCAGCCCGAACTGCCAGGCCAGGTCCTCCCTGGACTGGAAATAAGCATCCTAGGACCGGTTTCGGGCTTTCAGCCCTCATCAGCTAGGATAGCTTGACTCCAGTGGCCATACCCGTCCCACTCGGGGTGACAAATGCAGAAAGAACAATTAATGAACAGAATGCAGAACAATGTCATACATTCACCACAGTGCAGAGATCTGGGCCTAAATCCATTGTTTCTTTGCGCACCATGCCATTCCAGCTTGGACCCAGCCATATGCAAATCTGTATTGACCATGTACCCAATGGGAATAGTCCAGCCCAAACTGCCAGGCCAGGTCCTTCCTGGACTGGAAACAAGCATCCTAGGACTGGTTTCGGGCTTTCAGCACTCATCAGCCAGGATAGCTTGACTCCAGTGGCATGGAGAGCACGGGACACACGTCTGGGCATACCCGTCCACTCGGGGGTGACAAATGCAGAAAGAACAATTAATGGACGGAATGCAAAACTAAACCCTGCAAATTTAATGAAATGCTAATGCGAAAGATTTATATAAGTAAAGGGGAATAGAGTAGAGATAAGTTGTATACAGTGAAATCATTTATTTTTGATTTTAATATTCTCTTTCTT
The DNA here is from genome assembly GCF_964204655.1 of Triturus cristatus. NCBI lineage: Eukaryota > Metazoa > Chordata > Amphibia > Caudata > Salamandridae > Triturus > Triturus cristatus. Next base: position 960,443,764 of record NC_140584.1, on the reverse strand, counting down.
TGATCTCTATATTAGTTCGTATTTGGTCCTCCATGCGGGACCGAAGCTTGTGCATCATGTGACCTTTTCACATGCGCAGTTGTAACGACCCAGGAGCAGCGATGCAAAGCTTTGAATGTCATCCAAAGAAAACAGTAAAATACTCTGGGAACCAGCATGATGTCCTGAGAACGGAAAGGATTTTAAATTAAATTGCATACATTGTATTGATTAACTTGTGAATACGGGTGGGGAAAAAGCATGGGAAAATAAATTAAGGGGAGGGAACATAGAACAATGAGTTAAAAGAAAAGTATTAAACTTAGCATGGTGTGATCATAATCTCCCCTTTCCAATCAGAGTTGGGAGTGTCATAATTTTGAAACATTTAGGGTTGGTGCATGCCATTAGAAAGGTATAATAGAGGTAGTTTAGTTAGATTAGTACACACAGAGAGACGGACAAGGATGAGAGACCGGTATGCTGTCCGAGAATTAAGAAAATACTAAAAAAGATTCAATTCCAGACTAAGAACTTTTGAGCCAATTAATTAGAAGAACATCGCGGAAGAATCGAGGAGGTACATAACAGAGGAACATCGGGGAATAATCAAGGAGAAATATAGTGTCAGAGAGGGGTGCGGCGCAGGCGTCGTATCTAGAAGAGGTCATCTATCCTGTCCTGAATCCTGTCCTGAGCCTTTGTCACCTTATCTGTCCCAGGGGACCCTTTGCAATTCCTTGCCCTAGGGGTTGGTTTCCACACCATACTAGGTCAATATAATTCTGTGTAGTATGTTAATGTACTGTTCTCTGTTTTTCTTCCTTACTCAGGTTCTGTCATCGTAATACCTTTGTTTAATGATTATTCTGATTGAATTACTTTCCCTTCCTGTCCTTGTCAAAGACGGTGTTCTAACTGTATTTTGGTTCTTGGCTCACATGAATTTATTAGATAAACAATTTAAACTCTCCCGAGTCTGTGGTTCTTTAATAAAGGTTTATGATATGTAATTTTTCATCTATTTAGTTAACTAAAAAGGTCCATTGACCAGAGGAAAATAGATTGGGACAAAAGGTTTGATAAGACATAATTAAATAATTCATCATACAGGTAATAGCACAATAAATTGACCCCATGGGGTATTTACTAGCCTATTATGAATGAGTGTGTGTGTATGGGCCCAAGTGAGTATCTGAGGTTGGTACCCCGCTGGATCACTAGGGAGTCAAGAGGTAATTGTCCCTTGATGAACACAGGATCTGATGGGGACGGTTTATATTTTTTGTCTACTCTTGGAGTTAAAATACGTGCTCGAGCAGGGTCTTTAAAGATATCAGCTGCATTCCTCATCATGCATTTAAGCATAGGGAGTGTTTGACTTGACCTGTGTGTGGACTCAAGTGTTTCAAATAAAAAGTCCTCTTCTAATGTTTTTTTATATAAGGGCACCCCATGATACTCTGCTGCTCTAGCAATGAGCTGTTGATAAGCAATATTATCATCTGGTGGTGATGGTTTTGCAGGATAAAGGTCTGGCTAATTGTCTACTGGAGGGTCACTGGTGTGGGTCTGCAGGCAAATGAGTATCATCATCCCTATGATCCATATCGGGATCTGTATGTGGAGATCCCTGAAGTTATGTGTAAGGGATCTTCAATTATTAACTGTGGAGAAGATGGTGGAGGTGGAGAGGGCTGTGGGGCAGGATAAACAGGGCTGGTAGCCATGTCCTTTTTCTTTTTTTAGGGAATCTTAAAGAACAGGATGCAAGGGCATGACTGCCTGTTATAATTGCAACAACGGCAATAACATTATTAAGGGTACTTGGATCACCCATCCCATGACGGGTGCCAAAATTGATCTAAAAGTTTCCGACAATTGTGACACCAAAAATGTCATATATCTACTAAAATGCCCCTGCAGAACGGCATACGTGGGCAAAACCGAAAGAAAGATCAAAACAAGAGTCAATGAACATAAGAGCAGTATCGGCACTAAAAACATGAGGTCTGTGGAGTCAAGCCATTTTGTGGAAAACAGCTTCAATGTGAGCCAACTCACATTTCTGATTCTAGAAATCATAGAGAAAAAAGAAGGCAAAGACAACACCATGGTCCAGAGGGAAAACTTCTGGATCAAACGCCTTGATACTTTAAAGCCTAAATGGCTGAATGACAGGTTGGAATTTTTATGTTACCTGTAGAATGCCTTGCATGTTTCGTTGTTTTAGTTTTCTTCCTAGTTCAGGCCTAGTTGTGCCTTCAACTGTGGTCCAGTTGAGAGTCTGTGTCATGACTGTTTCCCACACTCCAAGTGTCCTTATACTGTGCCTTACTGTCACCGCTTATCTTTACCAAAAGACGCCTGTAAAGTTGTCTCATCTTCCCACCTTGAGAGACAACTTGCATTCACATTTTTTATCCAACTCTCGGTTTCTTACTGTTCGCGTGCTTTGGACAGCTTTTTGTATGTTACACTCTTCAATATGGCCCCATATGGTTCTCCATACCCAAGCCTGAAATTAGTCAAGTTTTAAGCGTGCTGTTAGTTATTAGTCAAGTTTTAAGCGTGCTGTTAGTTTACTTCCTTGGCAAGCTTCTATGAGAAACTTGTGCTATTCTTTTTTATAATCTCTCGGTTTCATACCGTTTTCATCACCTGTTGGCTCGCATAACTGCGTTGTTGTCGTAAGCTTTCCTTCTCAGACATGGCCCCCGTTTGAGTTTTACTCCGACTGTGTGTTTACCTTAGTCATTTTACTCTGTTTACGGCTTTGGCATCTTTAAGCATGGAGACCATTGAGCTCCGCATCTAAAGATCGCATGGTACAGCCAGATCCACGTGTATCCTGTAAGTAACAGTATTTTGTGTAGGCGCTCCTACACGCCTGTTAAACTTGACTATGACGTTCTCATTTGTACTATGTTTTTCTGACATTCGTGATTATGTATGTACCGCGGCACCTGCTTGTTTAGTACACGGCGTTTTAAGTCACCATAAAATTGTTTATTTACAGCTTTTCGCAGGGACTACACTGTTCGCATGGCCCCACCACGGCCATTGTGACGAATTACTACCGCGTGTCCCCGGTAGTTTAACTCACTCCTCCACATAACCTTATGCACATGAGTAAGCTCCACGCTGTTTGAGCAGCGGCAAACACGTTTTAACATTAACGATCTACAAGATCTCCTCATATGAGTAAGCTCCTAACACGTTTTTAGTATTCAGGATTCATACCTCGAGTCCAGGCTTTCTGTGACTTTGGCACATTAACGGGTTGGACTACACTCACGCGCTAGTTAAGATTCCATTTATCTGTGGACGTCTTGATATGGCAGAGGCTGTAAGGTACTCTGTGAATACTGGCTTGATCACAATCTGAGGCATCGTTTTTACCTTTAAGATGTTGCATGGCAGGGGTCACGATATTACTTAGATAAGGGCATTGACCCATAAATATCCATTTTTTCACCGCATGGACTAGGTTTTTTGGCGTATTATTAAGGATCATTATCACTTCACCATGTTAACCCAGATTTATCAATCACTACACCCGGTGGCGCCGGATGACTATGTATCATTTGATAGGTTTGTTTTCCTCACTGTTGTACCATATGTATTCCTCTAGAGCAGAGGTCTTCAAACTTTTTTAGGTTGAGCCCACCCAGCTAAAAATTTGTAGGCGTTGGGGCCCCCCTCCCACCTGACAAAAATTTCTGGAACATCGTACACTACATAATCGACCCGCCATCCGCATATTCCAGGCCATATCCGGCTAATAATGTTAAACACAGTAAGATTGTTTAACAAGCTTCAGGTTTGTGAATGGGTGTGGATAACTGACAGAGGCTTATTACACTTTATTCAATTTTGCGTAGGACCCAGCAACTGTTGACCCGGGATTAAAGCAATATCACCCTCCCATTCACTTAGAATGGCAAAGAGGAACTAACGCCTGACTTGAAGGTCAGGAGTTGGTGATTGATTGGCGCAGCATGCATGGCTGGGCAAGTGATATTGGATACGTCCATGTGTCATATGTAGGTTAATGACTTGATACTGATAATTTTGCATATAGTAACATAACAAAACGGCCAAGAAGTGTGTTTCACACTGCCTATGACGCATGGCTGATATGATAGAAATAAACTAGATTACGTGTGGTACATGCATTTAACAAAAGTAAGCAATTTACGTTAATAAACAAGGGCACATGACAATGGTGACCTGAACATTTTAGAAAAACACCAGTGATTTTTCAGTGCCAACATATTACACAACATTAAAATATAGAGATTTTAATATAATTAACACATATTTACATTAAATACATTCCTTCAACTGCACATTTTACAGGATAACATATAATACAGGCAACATGGACATAAAAAACGTGAGAAGGTGCACTACAAACCTTTCAATCTACGGATACAAGATTATTTGTGTGTTAAGACTTACCACCTTTCTGTTACTCTTGAACTGCCATCTGGGCATAGATGTCCTACCAATCTGTTCACAGGATCCGTCTGTGCAAGGTTCAGAACCTGGGGTACTGTCAATGAGACTGGAAGAATATCCACAGCCCTTCCTGTACGTTCAGGCATGTCCAGTGCAGAGATACCCCTGTGCTTTCTGCACTCCTAGGCTCTATGAGCATGAATACACACTGCACTACAACTGGTAGCAATATCCAGCCAGATTCAATCTGTGCTGAAATATTTAGCTTGGATTCTAGTCTTTCGTAGAACTCTTTTCCCCATCCTCAGTAATTTGCTCTATTTCCAGAACAAAAAGTGCAGAAGTCTAGAGGAGTATTGTGCAGGTGTTCTGAATGGCTCAGGAATGGCCAACATCCTGTTCCCGTTTTTCATTTTGTCACAATTACATCAAAGACGGTTGTAGCAAGGAAGCGGTTATGTCCAGGTTGCTCATCTGTTAATGTATAATTGTGGAGGCTGGCTTCCATGAAATGACTGAGTGGACTGCCCCAGACATCAACATAGGAATTTCAGGTATTGCCATGATTGTGTTTATTCTTATAATTATGAAAAAGTAGCAATGATTGTTTGGAATTTTACATAGACTAACATTCGGCCCATTGCAATCCATTATACAATATTGCACGAGATTTTAAAATCTTGGTGGTCGTTTTAAAGGTAGAGGCTATATAATTTAAGCCAGTGTTACCTAATCTGTGGGTGGGGATGCACTGGTAGGCCGAAAGTCCAAGCAATAAATAAAATTGCCTTAAAATGTATTTATCTTGTCTCATCTGCTGCGCTTCAAAGAAAGAGACCAAATGTCAGGCTGTGTCTAATGTCAAATTTCTGCTTATTTTTTTGACATAGGAATTGGTATTTACAAACTCTTCTCACTTTGCAGTCAATCTATTTTGGGTATAGTGAGTGCCAAATGAAAGGCAGGATGTAATTTTTTGAAACGCACAACAAGTTGTCTATTTCAAAATGTAAATCTTCAGCAGTTAGGAAAACAAAAATTAAGCTTTTTTTTGTAATTCTGAAGCCAAGGCATGCGGAAAGACAGTAGTTGTGCGACTGGAAAAGCACTGGGTATGCAGACATGCAACCAGTGATCAGTACAAGTTGTGTGTTGTTTTCCTAATCCCCTTACACTACCACCGAACAGACTTAAACTGGAGAGTGGAAGACGCTTTGTCGGATTCAAGGCAAGCAGCAGGAAGACATATACAGTGGGTTTCCAGATTGGAGAAGAGCAAGAAAAGGGAATGCAATATTTGACGCAGAGGCATTTTAACCTTCAATTCCTAAGGATGAGAGAACTCAAAGTTTCCACCTTATTAAAAGAAAATCCAGAGGAAAACAGATTTCTAGCAGGCCAGCAAGCAGCTGCAGTAGCCGTCTTCACACTGCTAGGCTGTATAAAAAAATGTAAGTATGGAAAGACAAGAAACGAAGTATAGTGCAGCAGCTGACCTCAACAGTCTGACTCAGCTCTGTACACAGGACTCGAGGAGTGTAGAAGTGGTCCTCAACAGCCTGTACCACCCAAGAGCTTAGGGAGCTGCCCTCGGCTCTCTACACACAACTTCAGAAGTGCAGCCCCTGCCCTCAAAAGCCCACACTAGCTCTGTGCACACAATTCCGGGAGTGCAGCTCCTGTCCTCAACAGCCTGCATTACCCGAGAGCAGCCCTCGGCTCTCCACACACAGCTCAGGACCCATAAGAGTTCCCCTTCGTACTGTACCCCACCTGAGAGCTATTTTCAGTTGTGCATTTATTGTACATTATTGTTAGGTCCAATTAACTTTTACGACTATCGGGCCATTCCTTGAAACAAATAGTGGGGAGGCTAAATAGAATCAGCAAAACCCCATGATTTCAAAGGACGTGATGTGTGATTCGTGGGCAATGTACACATGCAAAAAGCAGTTCAAGTACGATACTCGCAAGTGATTTTTAATCAAATGTATTGTATTAGCTATACTTTCTCCCCTCCCCGCCCCCCGAGAGGCCTCAGCTGCAGTGGGAAGCACGGAGTCTCCTGTGCTGAGAAACTGAAAGTGAACAGATTTCTTTTAGGCAAGCAGATGCCATGGGAAGAAGGACTGTCTGTTAGCTCTCACTTACCTGTTGGTGATGTAAAATGTTCCGAGGTGAGATCCTTCACAGCGAGGCGGCAGGCAAAGGACAGCAACCAAAAAAGAAAAGGCAGCAAGCACGAGGCAAACTGCAGAAGTGAAGAAGCGCCACACTACCAAAAGGTAGTAGTATGCAAGAGCTTTATGAATGCAAAATTTCGCGGCACGTCCTGCCATCTATAATGCTGTTCCCCTCATTGGTGGAACGTCAGTGGTGACGTCCCTATGTGCTGATTGGCTGCTGTTCTCCAATCCAAAAGCCCCATTTGAAAAGGGTGAAGAAAAACCGGAAGTAAATGTACTTGCAACGTTAGACAGTGGTAAACAAAGGTCTGATTTTATGGTGGAGTGTGCGCCCCCCCCTGAGATGGTGTCACGCCCCCCTGGGGGGGCGCGCTCCACAGATTGAAGAACACTGCTCTAGAGCTATTCCCTGGTGAAGGGCTCGTTGCCCGAAATGCATCGGGGTGGAGAAAAAGGAAAGAGGATTGTATTTGTTAATATAATGGATTTACGTACCATTGCTGAACCTAAGCAATAAGTGGAATTGAATCATAAAAACAGAAAACAATTAAAACATCGTCTACTTACTGAAAACTTTCTTGCGTTTAATTCATGTTCTACATTTGAATATTATTCATCCCTGGTTAATGGGGATTTAGCAGTGCTAAGGGGGATGGACCCTACTAGGGAATGCTATGGCTGGAAAAAAACAATCTAACAATGGAGACAATGCCCATGCGCACTATCACTAAGGAGGAGTCACCTTACGTTGTAACTGGAAAGGCTTAAAAAAAAAAAAAACTTGCAAACATCCAGGCCCAAAACTAGATGGCAGGAGTATGCAAAGCATGTGTATCTACAACACACATGCCTCGAACAAGTTTTTGGAGATGTACTAAATTTTTCGGTGCTATATGGTCCTGAAAGATCTTGGTGTTTAGGTATGAATAGGGAGAAAATGTGTTTGTGAACAGGTGTTGTGTTGAGATGTGTTGTGTGGAGATGAACTATGTTGAATAATCTGTTTTTGTGCTGAATTGTTTGGATACATGAAGATTGTAGGTTCAATTAGTAGTTTGATTACTGTGGTAATGATGTGTTATTCATATATGTAAACCTATTTGAAGTTATTCGTTATGTAAATAGAATTGAATTGTTTACTGGATTTTTCGAAAACCAAGCACACCATGATATGAAATGATTAAAGAGGTTGGATGTTATACGTGTGTCTGGATTCCTCAATCGGAAAGAGAGATTCAAGAAGGATAGTACCATAAAGAAATCATTTAGGGGCTGGTTGGAAGGTCAACTAGATTTTCAAGAGAAAAAGTGTAGGGGAGATAAGATGAAATGTGTTAAAACCTTTCCAGCTATCGTTATGGGAGCAGGACAAGACAAAAACTAGGGAGGAGCAAAAAACAAGGAATCAGATGATGACAAATTTATAAATAAACTGTTAATTTCAAGACCTCCTCCATATACAGACAACCGACCCAGACTACTATCGGGGTTGACAGGGACAGAGGGGTAGATACTACCATGGTGCAAGCTCTTATTGAAAATGAACAGAGTGCTCCAAGTTTAGTCACAATCACAATGACTAGTAGGATTGTGGAACAAGAAGGGCAGGTGCAGATTGTTTATGAAAAGACAGTAGTGATAGAGCCACCATTTTTTTTGTAAACAAATGTTATTAACTTGCTATAGGTCAATGAAAAACAGCCTGCAGAGCGTTGTGGCAGACATGATGATAAGCACAATATACAACATGGTGGAATATAAACATGCAATGTAAGGCTGTAATGTCAAATGCCAGTCCACCTGCTGGAAAAATATGGGAATGCCTAACTCGGGATCCAGTGGGACTTGTCGAACCACTCTATTCACCCTAAATGTCTTTATGCAGATAACAGCTGATAGACACCCCACCCCCTTTCAAACTCCCCCCACCCCCCCTGTCCCCCTCACCCCCAGGCATGTCGCTAAGCTTATCTGTATTCGAGTAACGGTCAATATAGTCATGTAAGAGGGGCTCCACTTTACCTGACTCTGCCAAGTGGCTTCACCGGAGAGGACGAGTACCATGTCAGCCCAACCCAGTGATGTTGGCGAATATCGTGGGAATCCCAGGATCATTCACCCGCTAAAGGGTCCACCTCCCCCGGATCGTCCACGGTTTAGTCAGTCGGGTGTTTCAACAGGTCAACTAATGCCACCCATGCCTGTGCCATCTCCAACGTCCTCTCATTCCCAGTACGGTTGGCCATCTGTCGTCGGGAGGTCCCCTCACAGTCTGCCCACTTCACCATCTCCCCAGACCAGCGTGTCAGACCAAGGCCGTTTTTAGTTTTCCAGTGGCTGGTGAATTCTCTTTTAGCCAACACTAATCCCAGGTCAGGGAAGTCTGGGGTTCCGCCAACCCCTCTCGCCAATGTTAACGGATAGCTGCCGTCAAGGCGGCATGCAGGTGGAAATCCCCTCTGGAGACCCCGGTCTCGTCCCAGAGTCGCAGCCTGCTCCAGTCCCCTGCATGGGGTGATGCCTCACAAACACCCAACGAAATCTCAGGTGCATACAGGTTTTTCACCCGTGTTCTCCTAGGCAGCCTGTTCCAACACTGGCGCACTATTTGTAAGTCCCGAGGGACCACTCCCACCCCCAGAGGGAGACGCAGCAGCACTCGGGATAAGAGGTGCTGGGAGGGGTCCGGCCCCCTGTGTCCTTTAGGCGTCCTGCCATCCACTTCGTGTACCACTGTAGCTGCACGGCATGGTAATAGGCCTCCAGATCCGACAGCTCAAAACCTCCCTACGTCCAGGCTCTCATCATAGTGGTGAAAGCTACTCTCCACTTCCCTATGCTCCAAAGGAAACCCGTGAGCATTGTATTGAGTTGAGCTAAAACCTTCGGTGGGATCCATAGCGGGAGCGTTCCGAAGAAATAAAGGAGCCTGGGTAATGTAACCATTTTCACCAGCGCTACCCTCCCCGCCACTGATAGCGGGAGGGTCCCCCAGAACTCAAGGCTGCCCTTTGCGCTATGTATTGCGCGCCCTACGTTACCCTCTAGGAGATCCGCAGGGTCATGATATATCTGAGTGCCCAGGTAGTTTCCCAAGGAACCCCCTCAGCCTCTGTTAGTCCAGTCCTATCCGACCTCATGGGAAAAAGACACGACTTGACCCAGTTCACCCTAAGCCCGCGACATTTCTCAGAACACCCAGCAGCTCCTTGGCTCCCCGCAGGGCCTCCCCCGAATTAACCAGAAACAACAGGAATTCATCTGCGTACAGCGCAATGTGCTGTAACTGACCCTCTGCCCACCTCACATGCCTCTGAGATCAACCCCCCTGTCTGGACTCTGGCGGTGGAATTCTTGTAGAGGAGCGCCGTCCATTGCACAAAGTGGTTCCCCCAGACCAAAGGCTCTCAGAACCCTAAAGAGATACGGCCACTCTAGGCTGACAAAAGCCTTCTCAATGTCGACTGTAGAAATGCATGCTTTCTCCTTGTATACACAGCAGCCTGCGGACATTCATTACCATATTTTTGGACGGGATAAACCCTGCCTGATCCACATTAACAAGCGTCGGCATTTGGGCCAAGAGCACACTCGCCAATATACGGCTTAACCCCTTGCATGCCCGCCCCTTTCCCCGCCCAGTGCCGCGCCTTCCATTAGCGGGCGGAGTTCATGACGAGCTGGACTCGTCATGGGCACAGCGCCACCGCAGCCCATGACGAGTCCAGCTCGTCATGGGCACTGAAGGGGTTAATATTTTATAGTCCAAGTTAAGCATGGCGAGGGGCCGATAGGCCGTTCAGTCCTCAGGGGGTTTACCAGGAGCGGAACAATTACCGCATCTCTCGTCGAGGCAGGAAGACAACCGTCCTGTTTCGCCTGGTTATACAGAGCCACCAGCCGCGGAGCTAACACATTGATGTATGTAGAGTAAAACTCCACCGAGAGTCCGTCTGTCCCCGGGGTCTTATTTCTAGCCATATGTTTGATGGCGCTACGTACTTCACCCACCTCCACCGCTTTGCCTAGACCCTCTGCCGCCTCTGCATCGACCCTAGGAAGCTCTACAGCCACCAAAAAATCTGTCCCATTATCAGCCCCCGGGTCAAGTCTACTTTGATATAGGGAAGTATAATACTCCAAAAACTGGGTATTGATATCTCGTTGACTGTAAAATACCTCACACCCCAGCCCCCACAGCTCCAGGATGACCCTTCCTCTGCGTGCCGGATTGGCCAACCAAGCCAACAACGCCCCAGATCTATCCCGTTCTGTGTGGGCCCGGCTAATGAATGCCCTGTAGTCGAAGCAGCATAGTTTTTCGAGGTGTGTAACCAGTACCTCCCGGGCCGCGAGAAGATCGGCCTGCCTGTCCACTTGCTCCGGTCTTTCCCTCTCGAGGTCTCATAGGCTGTTCTACGCAGTTAGCACTTCCCGTAGTAGCACCCTCTGTACTCCAACGACCTCCCCAATGCAGCGCCCCCTAATGACCGCCTTAAAGGCATCCCATTCAATAATCAGATTTGTCGCTGTTCCGGTATTTACTAAAAAAAGTCATCAATAGCTGAGCCTATCGTGGCCCGAAACACCAGGTCTTCCAGCGTCTCTGGGCGCAGGCGCCGACTAGGGATAGTAGATTTAAGGATAATAACAGCAGGTTATGATCAGAGATCGTTCTAGCCAAATATTCACTGTGCGTGTTCCCACCACACACGTCTGGGAAACATAGGATCGAATCCAACCTAACATGCAGTTCACGCAAAGTGGAATAGTAGGAGTAGTCCCTGTCGACTGGGTGATGGGCCCTCCAAATGTCCATCAACCCGCAGTGGTGCTGCCAATTGTGTCTGAGAGCTGCCAGTCTATGCACCGGGGCATCTGGGAGCGGAGGGTGAGAGCGGTCCAGGTCAATGTCAGTAATGCTGTTAAAGCCCCCCCCCCTCCCCCAACAGTACCGACCCTGTCAACATGGTCGCCAGTGTCCTCAAGAGGTGTGCAAAGTACGCGGACTGGTCCATATTGGGGGCATAAAGGCTCCCTATCACTATGTCCCTGTCATCCAACCGTCCTGAGACCACCACATATCTACCGTCTGGGTCCACCAACTGCCTAGTACTCTGGAAGTGGACAACCGCCCGCACCCAAATCAAAGTGCCTCTGGTATAGGCCGAGTATGTAGTGCAAAATACCTGTCCCCTTTACCTCTTTTGCAATGCAAGCCCCTCCTTGTGCATCAAATGAGTTTCCTGCAGCCGGGCAATCTGCACCACCCTCTGCACCAGATATGTATGTATTTTGTGCCTATTCAGCATCGTGTGCATCCCCCTGACGTTGCAGGAGATGCATTTAATCCCTATGGGGGATCCCATTGCTCAATCTGAGTTAGCCCGCCTTCTAACCTCCTAACAGTGACATGCCTGGCCCCAAAAAGAACCCCCTCAACAACCAAACTCCCCCTCCCCAGGACAGGTACCAACCAACAAGTCCCCATCCAAACCAGTACGGTGACCTACAAGTCACGAAGAAAAGAAATAAGTGGAGATGCGTAGGCTGGCCCTGCAGGACCCAGAACATCCCACCCCCGGCTAGGCCCCCACCCCCGTACAAGCGGTAGTAGCCCCAATGTTTGCTCCTGTGCCGGTAGTCCATTGCCAACTCACGGTAGCCTCTCTGATGAACAGCACCTATCTGCACGAAGACCCTCCCCCCTTCAGCTCAAGGGGCATGCCTCAGGCAATGCCTTCTCTGTTTGCAACCGATAAGTCCGTTTCGGAGTCCCCATACGTGCTGCTGGGTCGGGAGCTTTCAGATCTGTCCACATCATGTTCGCTGATAGTTGAGTTTGGACTAGCCTCACAATGGCTAATCTCCGCGACAGCCCGCACAGCTTAGTGCCTTTCCAGTTGGCAGCCTGTTGGCGTAGGAGCCCTCGAGGATGGCGGGGGAGTGAGCGATCATCACCGTGTCTACCTCAACAGCGAAGTACTTGCCACCTGTGTCCTTCGCGTCTCCAGCCAGTCCCAGGCATCTTGCGGTGCAGTAAAGAACTTTGCAGCTGGCACAGCTTCCGCTTGACAGACAGGAAGGAAGCACGTTGCCTCTGTACCTCCCTGGTGAAGTCCGGGAAAATCATCACCCTGGCGTTCCCAATCTGCAAATTCCGCTTCTCCAGAGCCTGCTGTACGATATGATCCCTGTCTCGGTAGTGAAGCGGCCGTACCACCATCGGTCGAGGAGGGCCCCCCGGGTTGGGCTGCCTAGTCGGGGCTCTATGGGCTCGCTCAAGTGCATAGGAGGAGAGACCCTCCGGCGGCACTTCTGTCTTGAGTCAGGTCTCCATAAAACGTACCACATTGTCCCCTTCCTCTTGCTCCGGGATCCCCACGATGCGCAAATTGTTACGGCGGGAGCACCCTCACTGTCCTCTGCCCTCCCTTCCAGCACTCTAACCTTGGTCTCCACAGTTTTCAGCAAATGCTGTAGTGCTGGGACCACATCTGGGACCTCCTCCAAGGTCTTCTCGGTAAGCTTCACATGCTCCTTAAGCTTACGATGGTCATCCTTCAATAGATTGAGTTCTGCCCCTATGGCGTCCATCTTTTTCTCCAGGGCTTCTCTTGAGGAAGTGATGGCCTGTATAATGTCCACCATAGTGGGCCCCGGCAGGACGGCATCCTTCCTCCTCACCGCCCCCTCGTCCTCTTCATCTGTGAGCAGTCCCGTGTCCTCCACCTGCAGCACAGTGAATCCCTTCTTTTTGGAGACCCTCCCCATTAGTAGAGGGCAGGTAAGTCCTCAGGGGTCACCGTAAGCGTGGGCGTTGCTGTCGGCCGTAGAGCAGGACTCGCCGCACCGCTGGACCCCCGGCGTATTGGTGGGGGCTCTCGACTGAGCTCACAGGCAATCAGCGGCGACTTTCATTCTCTAGGGCCTGTTCCGTGTACCCCTGCCGCCAACAAGACCCATCCACACGGGGGGGGGGGGGTGGGGGGGTTACCCCACCAGCAGTATCGCAGTTCCCCAGTGGTAAGCGCTATGGAGATCCAACCGATGCTGCACCGTTTTGCCGCGCTGAACTTCTCCGCTCCACGGTCAGTCACCAATCCGAACCAAGAAGCTCCCACGGTCTCGATGTAAGCTGTTGTCTCAGGTAGGACCTCTCCGCCTCAAGCTCAGTACCCCCGCACAGTGCTCATGGCTCTCCCGGCTCCGCTTGACGCTGGTCAGCTTAGGCAGGTCAGACTCCAACCTCCATCGCTACAGTACGGGTCCCCAGGCCTCCGCTCACTGATGCAGACTGCAATAGCCGGCCGCCGTCTTCTTGTCACGATGTCGCTCCTCCCCAGCCAAATGCGCTCCGGCAGCTCCCTGAAGGGCACTTCTCTACCCAATGCTGGTGCTGCAATCGCCGAGGTGCCACACACTCGGCAGAACTCACTGCGGACCTGGGAGCACTTCGTTCGGGCTCACTGGAAGCTGCCACATCGGCGCGCGGCCGCCATCTTGTCTCCGCGGCGCTCGGCTCCCGTGAATAAAGTCAGCTTTGCGCCGCTTGTGAAGCACCGCCACTGTTCTACAGTTGCTCCTCACCTGCACCGGCAGTTCCTAAACAGGTTCCACAGCAAGGGGCACCGCTATGTCGGCAGGATCTTTGCGGGCGGGGGAAGCTGTGGACGGAGCCCTGGAGTCCACTTCCCCTTACATCGGCGCCTCGTGATAGAGCCACCATCTATACAAATATGTATAGCAGTGCCAAAGATAGAACTTGGAGAGATGTTGCAAGGAAATGTGGATTTAAAAGATTATTGACCTATAATGCTGATAAAATGAGATATTTTATCCCAGAAGCAGCCAGATGTTCTAATGAAGTGCACGATAAATTAGAAGAATTGGCTAATGAATTAGTCGTTGATATTAATAAAATATAAAACAAAATTACAATATGGATTTGTTGATGAAATTAAAGAGATGGGTCTCATTAGTTTAAGGGCCCAGATCAAAGGTTTGATTGAGAAAACTTGACAGGGAGGATTTACAGTAGTATCAAGATAAATGGAAGAAAGTGCAGTGAAGACAAAGGGGCATGAAATGTAAAAAGTGATTCAGAAGCAGTAACAAATATTGTAGATGAGTTTCTTCTAAAAGACGTACATGGAGAGAATGTGGCACGTCACTTGGACATGGGCAGACTTGCAAAATTGTATGATGAAGCTCATAATTTAACACACCTTTCTCTGATGTTATGAACGGATTTAAATACACTGTTTGAAATAGTTTTTCCTGGATATTTCTGGTTGGGGTGTAAAGTGGCTGTTGGATGGCCAGCTCTGGAGTCAGCTAGACTTTGTCCTAATAATGTACTGTCTGCGGACGTTGATGAGAAATATAAGTCAGTGTTTAAGAATTTGAAAAAATAATTCCAGAAAAGGGAAATACATTGAGAAAAGATTATGAGAAAAACATAGGAGCCTAAAGACGCCATACATGCCTATTATGAGAGATTGGTGTAGGTTTTTAAAAAACATAGCAGAGTCGAAAATCCAATGAAGAATGCTTTTGGAGGTATAGTGTTTGGTGAACGGACTCAGATCAGAAATAAGTAATCATAGTCAGCAGATGGAATTGTGTTGGTTGACAAAAGGTATACATGAGGTTTTGAAACTAGCAAAGAACAGTAGTGATTATTTTTTTTATGTTTTAAGAAGATACAGTAACATTCAGTTTTCAATGTCTTGTACAGTCATTATATGATTAATAAAATCAAAACCCTCTGACAATTCCCTCCCTCCCAGCCACCTTTGTATTTTAAACTGGGAATCTGTCAGTATTGGGGGGAGGTCATATGATTGTCCCTCTGGGGTGCCGGACCAGACCCTCCCGAAACAAACCCACGGTAGGAGCTCCAAGTGCTCCATATATTGTCCCATTTCTTGGGCATCCCATTTTTTTCCGTATGTTGCTTTTACAGCTATCATACAGCAGTCCCTATCTCTCTTCAAGGAATCTAAAGTTGGAGGGCTTCTGGCACTACAAGCTTTGGCATGGCTTCTTATTCTCACCGTCAGTCCAAGCATGGTCCATTTGGGGTATATCGGGGCTGTGTCTTCCCACCACACACTTAGCATATACTTTTTGGCTGATCTAGTCAATCTCACCCGCTTGTCTCATGAAGTCTGAAAGTCCAGTCCAGAAAGACAATTATCGGGCAGGGCCATATGATATGAAAGAATGTGCCTACCGTAGCAACAGATGTGCTCTCCACACTCACAGTAGTGGCTTTCAGTAGGGTCATTCTAGAATAGTAAGAGCAATGTAGTATACAGAACTGCACCAGTCGGAACTCTGGATTTTAACACCACTTTTCTTGGGTCGCCCAACAGGTCTGTCCTTCAGAGGGGAGGACTTCCGATATCCCATAGGATGAGGAGAACAATAGAACCTCTTCCCTAAAACTGTACCAGGAGGTAGGCCAGGCCACAAAAAGAACTAGAGGATGTAAACCAGGAGCTGGAGAGACTACCCTAAAGCGTAGCCCTTGAGGCCAAAATCCTGGCCATAGAGCGAGAAAGGGCTGAGATGGGTCTAGAACACATACATGGTGGCAGCAACAAGGTATATAGAGAGGAAACATTTGATCTCAAAATCCTCAAAGGGATTGTCCCCAAATATGTTGAGGGTGATGAGATCACAAAATGTCTTACAAACTTTGAGAGGGCTTGTAAAATGAGAAAGCTCAACCAAAAGTATTGGGGCTCTCTGCTCTGAGAGCTTTTCTCAGGCAAGTGCAGGGACATACTACTGACACTTAATGAGGAAGATGCTGAGTCCTATGACCTCATGAAGGATACCCTGATTGAGGGCTTTGGACTCACCACTGAGGAGTACAAGATTAAGTTCAGGGAGAATCACAAACCTTGAGTCAGTACTGGGTTGATTTTGTGGACTTTCATGTCAAAACACTAGGTGGGTGGTTAAGAGGAAGTAAAATACAAGACTATGATGGGCCATATAATTTACTTATGAAAGAGCATCTGTTAAGTAGCTGTACTTCTGAAAAATTGCCCCAATACTTATTATGACTAGGTTTGATCTCTCCCCAACAGTTGGGGAAGAAGGCTAACCATTGGGTCAAGAATAGGGTGTCTAAAAAGTCCAATGATGGTGGTGACCAGAAGAAAGGGGTTGTTATTTTTCCACTGAGCAAATTGCCAGCCTTAGGACAGGCCGTGCTGACGGAGCGTCACTCAGCTGCCAGAAGAGTTGTGCACTGTATGTGTGCATGTCGCATTGGCCAGCCAACTTAGGATGGCCAAGCCGGCATGCGCACTTACATTTCTCCAACCCAGCTGTGTTGCACAGCCAGGTGGAGAAATGGCACAGGATCTCTGTGCTTGAGCAAGTGTCAAGTCTGCCCACTCAGGCCAATCACAGCACTGCAGTGATTGGCACCTAGGAACCTGTGCAGTGTGCCCAGCGTCAGGAGAGGAGCATAAGGCAGCAGCCGCAGCGACAGGCATGTGTTCTTTATTATTTCCTCTTCCTACCCCTGCTGCCGCCCCCCCCCCCAGTGTTTGCGTTGCCCTACCACTTTGCTGTTAAAGCAGCCGCCATTGCAGCCCATGGCTATGGTATCCTTAGAGTGGGGAGGGGTTACTGGTCAAAAGAAGGTGGTTGTGTCCTCTGTAATTCCAGGTGAATGTCTGCTAGGGAACGATCTGGAGACCTCAGCATGGGCTGAGGTAGAGCTAAGATCCTGTGCAGCAATGCTGGGCCATGCAGCGATGCTGGGAACATCGGAATGGGTGTGTGTAAAAACAAGGGCACCGAGTAAAGCCCAGGGTGAAAAAGAGGAATTGCAGCCTGGAATAATGGCACAATCATCCAAGAGAAAAGGCAAGAAGGCTAGGAAACCAACTTCTGGGCAGCCACAACCTCAGGTCTCCTCTCCTCAGGGAGAAGACCTGTCAGCCCTAGAGGGGACTAAGCCCCAGAGACATGGGCCTTACACTGCAGAGCTCCTAGGCCCAGGGGGACCCTCAAGGAAAGAGCTGTGCCAAGAACAGAAAACATGTCCCACTCTTGAAAGCCTGAGCCAGCAAGCTGCTGCACAGGAACAGGGAGATGTCAGTGGTTCCCATAGGACCTATTGGGAGGAGGGGCTAATATATACTGAGGCCAGAGATCCCAAATCTGGTGCCACTAGGAGAGTGGTAGTGCCTCAGTGATACAGAGAGTTCTTGGGCATCTTGACCAAGCGAAGACTTGGGAGTAGGCTAGTCGCCCACTTCTATTGGTCAAATATGTACCAGAAGGTGAATGAGTTTTGCAACTCCTGTGTTACCTGTCTTGACACTGGCTCAACAGGTAACCACCCAAAGTCTCCCTTAATTCCACTCCCAGTGGTTGGGTTTCTCTTTGAAAGGACAGTCGGTCCCCGTGACCCAACAGCATCATGAAAACAGATTTATACTGGTGGTAGTGGATCATACCACCAGGTATCCTGAAGCAACTCCACTTAGGACTTTCACTGATCCTACAGTTGCCAGAGCCCTCATCAGTATCTTTACTAGAGTGGGCATTCCTAAGGAGGTGGTGTCAGACAGAGGTAGTAACCATGTCTGGCTACCTAAAAACCATGCGGACTGAGTGTGGGGTGACGTTTACGTTTATCACCCGTTATCTCCCACAAACCAATGGTCTAGTTAAGAGATTCAACAAGACAATGACAGGTATGATCATGAGACTCCCTGAAAAGAAATTCTGGCATGACCAAAAGGCTGCACTGGCGGAGTTCCAACTAGGGTATAAGGTACGGATGTTGAAACCCGTGTCTCCTAGGGCCCTCCAGGACAATTTGAGTGGTCCCTACCCTATCCTTGGGAGGAAATGTGAGGTCACCTACTTGGTTGACCTGGCACTTGCGGGAGCCCTCACAGGGTCATCCATGTAAATCACCCAAAGCATTTCTTTAACAGGGCTGATGCCGCCATGCTGATGGTCTCTCATGAGGATCAGGAAGAGAGTGAACCTCTCCTGAACCTCCTCCCCCACAGTCCTAAAGATGGGTCAGTAGGAGTTGTCTTCTCAGACACCCTCTCTGCCCAACAAGCTGACTGCAGACAAGTTCTGAGGCAGTATTGCTGGGCTCTTCACCCTAACCTCTGGTCAGATAACCTGGTGTACCCATGATGTGGACACTAGAGACAGCAAACCTGTCAAAAACAAAATATACAGCCAGTTTGGCCAAGCTAAGAAAAGCATCAGAGCTAAAATCAGCACGATGCTGGAGTTAGGGGTGACTGAACCCTCTGAAAGTCCCTGGGCTCAGTCCCCAAGCCTCTTTCCAAGCATGGCAAACCAGAGATGAGGTTTTGTGTGGACTATAGCGATCTCAATGCTGATTTGACATCATGGTACTGGCAGATTGGATTGACCCTAGAAGCAAAAGAGAAATCAGCATTCTCAGCCCCAGATGGATATTCACAGTTTATTCTAATGCAATTTGGATTAAAGAAGGTCCCTGTCACATTCCAAAAGTTGGTGAACAAAGCCCTTGCTGGGTTTGAGTATTTTAGTGCAGCATATCTTGATGATATAGCTGTCCATAGCTCCACTTGGCAGGATCACCTGATCCACCTTGACATGGTCCTTGAAACTCTGTAGCGTGCAGGCTTCACTATCAAGGCAAGCAAGTGCCAGATCTGTTGAATACTCGAGCCACCTTTTAGGTGGAGGCTAAGTTCAACTCTTACAGCGCAGAATCCAAACAATTGTGGACTGGGTAGCTCCAACAACCCAGACTCAAGTTAGGGCATTACTTGGCTTGACTCAGTACTACAGGTGGTTTGTGAAGGGGTATGGTACCACTGTGGCACCCCTAACAGAATTGACTTCCAAGAAGCAGCCAAAGATGGTAAATTAGCACAAGCTGTCAAAAGACCTTTGAAGGAAGCAATGTACTCTGCACCCATTCTAAAAGCTCCAGATTATTCTAAGCAGTTCATAGTGCAGACCAGACTGGGGCCTCTGAACATGAGATAGGAATGGTCCTATCCCAGACCAACGATGATGGCCATGACCAGCCGGTTGTGTTTATTAGCAAGAGGTTGCTCCCCAGAGAAGAGCTTTGGAGTGCCATTTGCCATTGCTGTGAGTTTGGTTCCTGAAGAAGCTGAGGCCATACCTGCTTGGTACTTCCTTAGAAAAACTGACCACAGGCCTCTCAGAGGCTGATGCAACTGAAAGGTAAAAACTCCAAACAGTTGAGGTGATCCATTTTCCTACAGGGAATGGACTTTAGGTGGAGCACTGACTAGGACTGACCATGCTAATGCAGATGGTCTTTTCAGGTTTTTCCAACTAGAAGATGAAGACGCTCTTGGGAAAAGATCAGTCTAATTCTTTTTTTGTGTGCTGTAGGAAAGTTCCCCTTTTTGACATGGGCACCCCCACTTTTTACCTGGTACCGATGCAATTTTGACTGAAGTGCACAGGGATCCTGCAAACCAGGTCACCAGTGCTCTTGCCCTAAAACAAGGTACAGTTGCATTTTACCCTTAGCACCTCTGTAAGTCCCTAGTAAGTGGTAATCCTGGTAACTAGGGCATGGCTATTAAAGGGGGTCACTTGGGCTGCAGCATGTATTGTGACACCCAAAGGGACCCAGCACCAAACTTGTGAAAAGTGCGTGAAATTGTGCAAGCCAGTGTGAAAACACATGGCATACACCTTGTGTGCCAAGATTACAGACTACATGCTATATATGTAAAACACTCCTACAGCAGGCCTTATAGCACTAAGGCAGGGTGCAACATAA
Organism: Triturus cristatus; assembly: GCF_964204655.1. Lineage (NCBI taxonomy): Eukaryota > Metazoa > Chordata > Amphibia > Caudata > Salamandridae > Triturus > Triturus cristatus. The sequence goes on along the minus strand of NC_140584.1, from coordinate 960,423,319 downwards.
CATGTGAGGATATATCTGCATGAACAGATATGCCCCTGTGCTGTCTAGTCCAATTACTAGATAGTGCAAGTGAACTGGAAAGCCATTTTAAGTATTTGTACTGGGCATTGATAATTACAAGTTCCCCAGCTACATGATGCCTTTACTGAAACCTATGGTGTTTGGTATCAAGCACTGCAAACACTTCACCAACCTGTTAGCATCTCCCTTTAAGTGGAGAAGCCACTTCCCTGCATTGTGCAACCACTGACTGGGGTGTCCGGTACACCGACCTGCTGACCATCGGTTTCACCGATGCAGCAGCTATCCAAGGAGGTCATCGTGGTCCAAGAGGTCAGATCCGTCTCCCTGATGAGTTTGGAGACACCAGGACACACCCTACACCAATTCCAGAGGTACTGGTGCCCGTTGCAAGCACAAAGGCTTGTTTGAGTCCAATCTGAACACCACTGCCACCAAAACCGACCTGCATGTTGAAGGACTTCAGAGGCCAGCTCCACACCAGAAGTAGTCTTCCTGTGTTTCTTCTCCTCCTTCTACAGGTGCACTGAGAACATGGGAGCCTCAAACTTGACGACCCTTCAGACAAAACATTTAAGCACGGACCACCCCACAATGTCCCCCCCCCCACCCCGAGTCCATTGAAACCAACGGTGTCTCTGTAGCCTGAGACCCCAGGAGTGGAGACTCATCCCTCTCCCCACTTGGGTTCTGCCGGACTGGTCCCCCGTGCAGCCTCTTTTCCACAGGCACTTTTTCCCTTGACTACAACATGTAGCAATTGAGGCTACCACCACTGAAATCACCTCTGCACCCAGACAGCACAGGGCAGGTAACACTGAGCTCTTAGTGCTTTCTTGGATCTTGGCACCTTAAACCCAGAAGAACAGTCCAGTAAGTCGTTTGCAAGTGACCCTATACAGTGGCTGTTTCTCCCATAGGACAACATTATCGAGTTTGTCTCATGCCTCAAATATGACAAAATTCTATAAAAATGTTTATATTCTAACACTCCGTCGATCATCCCCTTTGGTATCACTATATTCTAAATTAGTCTTGAGTTTTTTCTTGTCCTTGTCTCATTTATTGACTATGTATACAACAAATGCCTAACACTATCCTGATAAACCTAATCTGCTTGCCCACAGTACCACAAAAGAGAGCATTTAGGAGCCCTGTATGCCAGTGAAGGTCGTCTGGACTCTTTTGGTAACTTGTATAAAAAAAAGCCAGCTTCATACATTACTCATTTGTCCATTAGCGTGTGCATTTGGACATCAAGAGAGAGCGGAGCCCCATACACCCTATACATCTCAATTACTAATGCAGGAGCTCAGCACCTTCCTATCGAACATTTGTGCGTGGAGATCCAGGTTACACCACAGAAAACTACAAATACAATGGAATGGAAAGAGGGGTTGGGTGGCCGGTCTCCTCATGTTGTGCCCAAATAACATGACATCGCTTACTAACATCAGCCTGATCTAATTTTCCCAGATCTATTACTTATCAACAGGGGTGGGGAGTGGGACCGACTTTCATCCTTCGCCTACAGCCGCAAATACGTTTGTAGCGGCTCCCGGATATATCAGGGTCGAGCTTGGATAGGCATGAGGTCCCAATAAGCGGACAGCTGCCCGTGACAGAACGCTGCGTCCTGAAGCCAGTCCTCCCTACGAGGAGCCTGGTGGAGGCCCCAGCACACCTGTATGCGTCGTTTGGCAAGCAGCAAAAAGCATGGAAATTAATTTCCTGTTGCCTAAAGGGACATTCCTTACATACCCCAGCAGCGTAGTCAGGGCAGAACTTTCAAAATGCAATTCTAACATCTTATCCAGTGCATCAAAGATGACTCCCCAGTATTTATTGATGCCCAGGCAATCCCAGGACATGTGCAGGAAGGTTGCATTGGGGGCCCAGCACCGCATACATCGCACATCATCTGTCAGGCCTACTTTGTATAGCCAGTCTGGTGTTCTGTACAATCTGTGTAAGAATTTAAAATGGGTAGGACGTCCGCCTCTATCACTTTCAAGTATTTTTGGAACCTTGTGCGGTGTACGCTCTAATACACACAGGAAGCGCAGTAATGACATAATTTTGAACAGTGCAGCTCTGCCTAATAAGGAAAGCGGCAGGGCCCTCCACTGACGTACATAGGCTCTAAGCCTATCCATCAGTGGGGATTGGTAGAGATCGATTGTTACATATACGTTGAGGTATCTAAAGCCGATTTGTGGAACCATCGCCTTGCAGTCTAATGGAAGTTGCACAATTCCTCCCACCAGTGGGTATACCACAGATTTATGCTAGTTAATGACGTGTTTGCCAAAGTTCACGAGTATTTGCATTATTCTAGTCATCTCAGGGTTGGTAATATAGAACAGGATGTCATCTACGTTAAGAGATTATATGCTCCCAAGCACCCCCCGCCCCCAGTTCAGTCCCCTGACCAGTGGGTCTTGACTCACCCATGCAGCCAGTGGTTCTAGGACCAGCACGAAGATCATTGGCGATAGGTGTAAACACTTTCTGGTACCCTGCTGGAGTCCCATAGTGGATAAGTTCGACACATTGACCCTGACCTTTGTTAGTGGGCCACTGTAGAGCCAGCATAGCATAGCATAGCCCCTTCTGAATTTGTGGGCAGAAGCTTTATCTTCTTAACACCACTAAGATGAAGTCCAGTTCCAGGGCACTGAAAGCCGTTTTGGTGTCCAGGGACATTACTAGTACATTTTCATGGTCTATCTTTGCCCCCAACTCTTCATATGGTCACCACAGATTGTCTTACACTTCGCTGCGGCATAAAGCCAAATTGGCTCAGGTGGATAAGTGATTAGATTACCTTTCATAGGCATGTTGCCAAAATCTTAGCTAATATTTTGACCTCTGCATTCAGGAGCAATATAGGCCTATAAGAGTCGCAGTCCTCTGGAAGTTTATTTTTAATATGGAGGACTAGGATTGTGGTGAGCCTCCAGTCCACCTGGAGTATACCTCACTCTCTGCCCTCCTGCTATAGTTAATAGGTGGTGCAAGATTTGAGGCCATGGCTTTGTACAGTCTACTGGGAGTGCATTGGGGCCCATGGCTTTCCTCAACTAACTCTTGTATCGTAGCCTCAATCTCTTCCACTACAGTCTCCAAGTAATCGTTGTCTTCTCGCATCAGTCGTGGGAGTATAGACGGGTGCCACTTCCTTAGCTGACTTGGTTACCACTGGAGAGTATAGACTGGTGTAGTAAGTGTAGAGGCCAACCAGGAGAGCAGATATAGCTGTAGTGTGGTGGCTCTTGTTGGAGGCTCAATCTCCGTGGGTCCCAAAACACTGAAGGAGAAACGGACCAGTGCTCAAATTAAGCCATTTTTATCAGCAAAGCAAATGGGTTCAAATATGACTTTTGAGCAAAATGGGATGAATGCACCAATGAAAGGAGGTAGACTGAACAGAATAAATGGAAATGTCAAAATGTTGAAAAAGAACACAGCTTATTTAAAAAGAGTTCACTGGTACACAGAAAAGATTATGTTACTTACCCAGTAAGCATCTGTTCTTGGCATGTACAGCTGTAGATTCACATGCTGTGCATAACTCCTGCCATCTAGTGTTGGGTCCGGATGTTTGCAAGTTGTTTTTCTTCAAAGAGGTTTTTCCAATCACGAGGTAAGGCGGCGACTCCTTTCGGTGACAGTCCGCATGGGCATCGACTCCATTGTTGTTTTCCAGCAAGCGGGTGAGAATGGAGTAATAGAGTGTAGAATATAGATGTCCATGCGTATGAATGTAAATAGTAAGAACTGCAACTATAGATGTCCAGGGAGGAGAGTGAGCACAAGTGAAGCTACAGCTCTACATGTCAAGAACAGCTGCTTAGTGGGTAAGTAATATATTCCTTTCGAGGCACGAGTGCTGTAGATAGACATGCTTTGCATGGGCTATAAGCAGTATGCTCCCAAAGGGATGGCTAACCTGTAGATGTTGCAGTTGTCTGAAAAAGTGTCTTAAGCACTACTTGGCCTACAATAGCTTGTTGGCGTGCCAACACGTCTACACAAATGTTTGGTAAATGTGCGTGGTGTAGACCATGTTTCTGCCTTACATATGTCAGCTATATGAATGTTACCTAAAAAGGCCATAGTAGCCCCTATTTTGCGAGTGGAATGCGCTCTAGGGTGAATATAGAAGGAAAATGCTACTTACCAGTATGCATCTGTTCTTTGCATGTAGAGCTGTTGAGCTGTTGAGCTGCAGAGTTGTATACTTGTGCATAGATCGCCATCTGGTGTGGGGCTCGGATGTTTGCACCTTGCTTTTGACTTCGTGTAGTCTTTGTAGTCACATGGCTGGCGACTCCTCCTTCGGTGGACAGTGCGCAGGGGCATCAAATCCATCCTTAGATTGTTTTTGCCACGCTGGGTTACGATGGAGTAGTGAGAAGTAGAAAGATGTCCATGTGTAATGTATCTAATTAGGATAATACTGGAACAGATGGAGGTATCCGCGGAGGCGGGTGGGCGTATACAACTCTGCAGCACTACATGCCAAGAACAGATGAATACTGGTAAGTAGCATTTTCCGTTCGAGGCATATGAGCTGCAGATTGTATACTTTTGCATAGACTATACAGCACTTACCCCCTTAGCGGTGGCTACCTGTATATGTTGCAGTAGTTTGAAAAAGTGTTTTTAATACAGCCTGGCCCACACTAGCTTGTTGTTTTGCCTGCACGTCTACACAATAGTGTTTTGTGAAGGTGTGTGGTGTTGCCCAAGTTGCTGCTTTGCATATGTCATCTAGGGGAATGTTCCCTAAGAATGCCATAGAAGCCCCTAGTTTGCGTGTAGAGTGAGCTCTAGGGGGAATGGTTAATGTGCGTTTGGCTTTGATGTAGCAGATTTGTATGCATTTAACAATCCACCTTGCAATTCCCGCTTTGGATATGGGATTACCTTTATGAGGTGGGGAGAAACCCACAAAGAGTTGATTGGTTTTCCTAAAGAATTTTGTTCTCTCAATGTAGTAGAGTATTGCTCTGTCAACATCGAAGGTGTGTAGAGCTTGTTCTGCCACCGAGTCTGGTTGAGGGAATAACACTGAGAGTTCAACAGACTGGTTGAGATGAAAGGCAGATACTACTTTGGGTAAAGATTTTGGGTTAATCCTTAGAGCCACTTTGTTATGTTGGATTTGTGAAAATGGTTATTGTATGGTTAATGCCTGGAGTTCACTAACTCTTCTGAGAGATGTGATAGCAATTAAAAATGCCACTTTCCAAGTAGGGAACTGTAGCTCGCATTTGTGGAGAGGTTCAAAAGGAGGACCCATGATTCTGGTAAGAACTACATTGAGGTTCTACTCTGGAGAGGTTGGAACTCTTGGTGGAATTATTCTTTTAAGTCCTTCCATAAAAGTATTGCTAGCAGGAACTCGAAACAAAGACAAGTGTGAATGAGTGGGAGAGGCAGAAAAGCGTAAGCAAATTTGCCTGACCAATTCATCCATAGCACATTGCCTTTGGACAATGGGTGTGGATACCCGGATGCGAAGTGTGGGCATTTTGCGTTTTGGTGTGTGGCGAACAGATCTATTTCTGGGTGTCCCCACATGCGAAAGAATGGAAGAACTTGAGGCTGAAGTTCCCATTCGTGGATCTGCTGTGCTTGGCGGCTGAGCAGATCTGCAATCTGGTTGTGTATTCTGGGAGATGTTCTGCAAGCAGGTATATCTTTTGCGGAATGGCCCATCTCCATACGCTTTCAGCTAGGTGTGAAAGCTGCAGTGTGTCCCCCCCTTGCTTCTGTATGCAATTCAATGCTGTCATGTTGTCTTTACGAATCAGGACCGGTTTGCCTAGGAGGTGTAGTTGAAACGATTTCAGCGCTAGGAAAATTGCTAACAATTCCAGGTAGTTGATGTGGAATTGTCTCTGCTGGGGTGTCCAGATACCCTAAATGGTATGGGTTTGAAGATGAGCTCCCCAGCCGGTGAGCGATGCGTCTGTTGTTAGCGCTGTCTGCGGGACTGGCTCGAGGAACGACCGCCCTTTGGAAAGGTTTTGTGTGTTCCACCACTGCAGAGAGTGGTGGGTGCGGTCGTCCACCAACCCCAGATCCGTTAGCTGACCTGGAGCCTGGTTCCACTCACGAGCCAAACACTCCTATAATGGACGCCTCTGGAGTCTTGCATAAGGGACGAGAAAGATGCAAGAGGCCTTCATCCCTATTAATAGCATGAACACTCGCGCTGGTGAGTGTTGCGGCTGAAATCTTTAAACTAATGCTTGCATAGCGCTTATCCAGACTGGATTGGGATATGCTAGGGCTTTGGAAGTGTTTATTGTAGCCCCTAAGTATTGTTGTATTCTGGACGGTTCGAGGTGGGATTTGTCCAGGTTTACTGTGAATCCCAAACTGTGAAGCAGTTGAATTGTGCGGAGTGTGTGTTGGACACAGCTGTTGTGGGATTTTGCTTTTATGAGCCCAGATAAGGGAAGACATGGATGTGCTCTCTTCTCAAGTGGGCTGCAACCACTGCAGGGCACTTGGTAAAAACTCTGGGTGCTGTGGTGACCCTGAATGGAAAAACTTTGAATTGGTAGTGTTGACCATCTACCACAAACCGGAGAAATTTCCTGTGAGCAGGATGAATGGGAATATGGAAGTAGGGGTCCTTTAAATCTAGAGTGGAGAGAAAGTCGCCTTGTTAAAGTTGTGGAAGCACCTGTTGTAGAGTGACCATGTGGAAGTGGTCTGATTGGATGTAAGAGTTAAGTGGTCTGAGGTCTAGTATCGGCCTGAGAGAGCCGTCCTTTTTTGGAATTAGAAAATAGAGGGAGTAGACCCCTGTGCCTTGATGAGGCAAGGGAACTGGCTCTATTGCATGTTTTTGTAATGGTGCTAGAACCTCTTGTTTGAGAAGAATTAGGTGTTCTGATGACATTGGAGGCTGTCTGGGAGGAATGTTGGGAGGGGAAGAAGTGAGTTCCAGGCAATAACCATACTGGATAATTTGTCTTATCCACTTGTCTGTTGTGATGGAAGTCCAGACAGGCAGGAACTGTGAGAGACGTCCCCGACAGGAGTGGGATGATCGGGGGGAGGGGAAGCGCAGGAAAGTCACTGCTTAGTGTTAGGGGAGCTGCAGGTGTTATTATCCCTGCCTCGTCCCCTAGAGTATCCTATGGAAAAGGAGCCCTGATTGGGACTTTTGTAGGATGAGGACGGGTGTTCTGGTGTTTTTGAACCTGCTTTGTAGAAGGAGCGTCGATAGGAGCCTCTATTAGAAGATGACTGCAGGGCCCCCATAGACTTGGCATTCTCCGTGTCTTTTCTAAGATGTGTCCACTGCAGGGCCAAAGAGATGCTCATGGTCAAAGGGCTGATTAAGGATACTGTTTTGCACTTCTTGTTTAAAGCCAGATATCCTGAACCAGGCATGTCTGCGTAGTAAAACACTAGTATTTACTGCGCGGGACGTGGTGTCTGCTGCTTCCAGCACGCACTTGATGGACGTGTTTGTGATTAATTTGCCTTCCTGTATGAGGTCATTGGCTTTGTCTTTATATTGTTGAGGTAGGTGTTGAATTAGCTTTTCCAGCTCATCATAGTGAGCCCTCCCGTACCTTGCCAAGAGGGCTTATGTGTTGGCTATCTTCCAATAGTTTGCAGCTTGAGACGCCATAGGTTTGCCTGATGAATCTAATAATTTTGATTCCTTGTCAGGAGGTGGGGTGTCACCTGAACCCAGAAAATTTACCCTTTTGCGTGCATTAGCTACGACCAGGGAATCTAAAGGAAGTTGATCTTTGATGTATACGGGGTCAGTAGGAGCTGCCTTTTATTTCTTATCTATTCTGGGGTTAAGAACCCTAGCCCTAACCGGGTCTTTGAACACCTCTGGATCGTGTTTGAGAAGACCTTTCAACATTGGCAGGACATGAGATGATTTTTGTGGCTGGTCAAAAGTTTCTAAAAGGAAATCCTCTTCTACCAGGTCTGAGTGTAGATTGACCCCATGGGATGTTGCGGCCCTATCTATTAGTTGGGCGAAACCCACATTGTCATCTGGCGGGGATGGTTTTGAGGGCTAAAGATCCGGGTCATTGTGTGTATATCAGGATCGGTATTATAGTCATGGCATGGATCTGGATCCTGTGGTGGATCATCAGTATCATCAATATCTAATGGGATTATATTGTTATCTCCTTGCCTTTCCCCATGTGCATCGTCACTATCCTCTGGCTGTGGTAGTTGGAAAGTATGTTCTGGAGAATGAACTGGAGAAATCATTAAATTAGGATTAATTGGTGGAGGGGTGAAGGAGGTGGTGAAGTATTGGTGCCCATGTGTATTTTCTTTGGAGGAACCGGTGAATGTTGCAAATGTTCTAGTTTCCTCTTTGTAGGTGGTGTAGTAACCATATGACCAGTCTTTGGATGGATAAAGATGGTGGTCCGGGAGAAAAAGTTCTTCGGATCAGATAGCCTTCTTTGGTGTCGAAGCTATCTCTTTAGAAACGGGCTTTGGCTGTTTAGCAACAGTGTCCGGTTTAGAAGCTTTCCATGGGTCCGAAACCTTTGGTGCGGATTGTTTTGGCTCCGAAGGTATTTGTTTGGGAGGTTTAGTTGTGGAAGGCTTCTCCTTCGATGGTTTCAGTTCCGAGGTCTTTGGTGTCAAAGTCTTATCTGGTTGCTTCGGTGCTGAAGAGTCCTTTGACGGTTTTGGTGCCAAATGTTTTCCAGTGCCGACGGAGGTGGGCGCGGCCTCTCAGAAGGCTCAGTTTTCGGTGCAGAGGGTGTTTTTTCAGGGCCGAGTGGCTGGCTTGAGTCAGAGCCGGAAGGCTTGTCTTTCGTAGCCAGGCCCAGGGCGTCCAAACTTTTTGTTCGGTGTGGACCTGGGCCCTGAGGCGAAGGTGTTGCCGGAGCCTTTGGTATGTATGGGCTTGGGTCTCGGTACTCACGTCCTGTTGAGCTGGGGGGACGTCATCTTCGGCGCCATTGTCATCTGCTTCGGAAACCGAGACCTGTTCTGGTTCCGGAAAGGCTGTCTTAGCCTGGATGGAAGATGTCTAGAATGGAGCCAGTGCCTCGGGACATCTTGTGGCGTCAAGCCAGACGATCACGAATGGTCTTTTTGGACTTGAAAGATAGACAAGCCTCACAGTTGTCCTCTCGATGTTCTGGAGAGAGGCACAAATTACAGACGGAGTGGAGGTCCGAGTGTGGGACACCGGGGACATTTCTTAAAGGGAGTCCGTTTCATCGACGTCCGTCGATACCGGTGCGGGTAGGTCCAGCGGCCCGCGTCGAAGTTTCTAAAGTTTTCCAAACGTTTTCATGGAGTGTTGAGGGTGCGCGTCGAAGGGTACGCGATAGAGACAATAACATAGCTAATAGTGACTGCGTGTCGGAGGGCTCGATAACGACACCGAACTGGAGCGCAGCAAGTCAAATCCGAACCCGATGGCGAAAAAAACAATCTTAAGGAAGGAGTCGATGCCCATGCACACTGTCCACCAAAGGAGTCACCACCAGCCTTGTGACTACAAAGACTTCTTCGAAGACAAAAACAAGGTGAAAACATCCGAGCCCAACACCAGATAGCGATCTATGCAAAAGTATCTGCAGCTCATATGCCTCGAACACTTATTTTAGCTTGTGCATAGCATGTTTGAATGCATTTAACAATCCATCTTGAAATGCCAGATTTAGAGATGGGATTGCCTTTGTGGGGGCTGGAGCAAATGCAACTAACGGTTGTTTAGTTTTGGGAAAATCTTTGGTCCTTTCTATGTAGTACAATAAGCCTCTTCTAACGTCAAGCGTGTATAGAGCTTGTTCTGCTACTGAATCAGGTTGAGGAAGAAACACAGGTAACTCAACTAATTAGTTAATATGATATGCAAAAAACACTTTGGGAAAGAATGTGGGATTGTTGCAAAGAACTACCCTGTCTATGTGGAGCTGAAAGAAGCGTTCTTCTAAGGTTAATGCCTGTAGCTCACCAACTCTCCTCAATGAAGTGACTGCAATGAGGAAAGCAACCTTCCATGAAAGAAACTGTAATGGACAATTATGCAAAGGTTCAAAAGGTGGACCCAGAAACCTTGCAAGGACAATGTTAAGATTCCACACTGGTGCAGGGGGGATTCTTGATGGTATTCCCCTGTTCAAGCCTTCCATGAAGGCTTTGATTACTGAAACTTTGAATAAGGATAACTGCTGTCTGTTTGCAAATGCGCAGCTACCGCTGCAGGGTGCAAACGAATGGATGTAGAAGCCAATCCAGTTTGCTGTAAGTGCAACAGGCAACAGATAATGTTTTGTACAGAAGAATCTAGAGGATTGATTTTGTTGTTATTACAATATACAAAAAATCTTTTCCATTTTGCTGCATAACATGCTCTGGTAGTAGGCTTTCTTTAGAATAGTCATACAGTCTGGTGGTAGATTTAAATAACCAAACTGGCTTTAGGAGCCAGATCGCTAGGTTTATTTCTTTGGGATTTGGATGCCTGATTTCTCTATGGTTCTGAGTGAGGAGCCTGGAGGTGAGATGCAGCTTTTGATGTGGAACTACTGACAGCTCCAACAGCGTGGTGTACCATGGTTGACGGGCCCATGTGGGAGCTATCAGAATCAGTGTGAGGGATGTTTGCCTGAGCTTCCGAACCAGAACTAGCTGGAAAGGCAAAAAAGCATAGGCAAATATCCTAGGGCATCCATAATGCATTGCCTTTGGCGAGTGGGTGTGGGAACCTGGAGTTGAACTTTGGTCATTTTGTGTTGACTGTAGCGAACAAGTCTATTTGTGGGAATCCCCATTGTTGGAAGTATGAAAGGAGAAGTTGGGGATGAAGTTCCCACTCGTGAATTTGCTGCCTCTTTTTGCTGAGGAGGTTGGCAATTGTTTACCCCTGGAAGGTGTTCTGCCAGAAGATAAATCCTGTGATGGATTGCCCAATTACAAATGGCTTGACAGTTGGAGTGCCCCCCGTTTTATTACATTGCTGTCATTTTGTCCTTGCGGACTAGGACAACCCTGCCTATGAGGTGAGTTTGAAAAGCTTTGAGTGCTAGAAACACTGCTAGAAGTTCTAGGTAGTTGATGTGGAGACTTTTGTGATAATCGCTCCGCAGACCGTGGATTGTATAATTTTGGAGATGGGCACTCCAACCAGTCAGGGATGCGTCTGCTGTTAACACGATCAGTGGAATAGGGTCGATGAAGTGCTGGTCTTTGGATACATTTTATGGATTCCACCACTGCACAGAGCGATGGGCGTGGCGTCTACCAACACTAGATCAGATAATTGACCCTGCGACTGATTTCACGGATGTGCTAAGCACTCTTGTAGGCGACGCATGTGAAGTCTTGCATGGGGTACAACTGCGATGCAAGATGCCATCATTCCCAGCAGTTGCTTGAATACTTTGCCTGGAAATGTTTTGTTGGGTTGAAACTGTAGTATCATAGACAGAATGTTGTGAATTCTGGCTACATTGGGAGAGGCTAGAGCTTCAAGTGTCGATAGTGGCCCCTAGGATTGCATCTGTGAAGGATGCAGGTGAGTTCTGTACATTGACCGTGAAGCACAATTGATGAAGTAGGTCTATTGAGGTCTGAGTGTGTAGTAGACACATTTTGGTAAGTGCTGGCTTTGATGAGTCAGTTGCCTAGGTTGGGGACGATGTGAATATGTGCAACTACTGCCAGACATTTGGTAAATACTCTGGAAGCAGTGGTCACTCTGAACAGGAGTACTTTGAATTGGTAATGTTAGCCTGCTATCACAAATATGAGGTATTTGCGATGAGCTGGATGAATTGGAATGTAAAAACATGTGCATTTCAAGTCTAGAGTAGACATAAAATCGCCCTGCTGTAAAAGTGGAATTGCCTGTTAAAGGGTTACCATTTGAAAGTGCTCCGAAAGTATGTATTGGTTTAACTGAGATTCAGAATAGGTCTTAAGGAGACGTCCTTTTTGGGGATTAGAAAGTACAGCGAGTAAACCCCTGAATCTTGGTACTGTAGTGGAACTGGTTCTATGTCCCCCTTTAGTAAGAGAGATTGCACTTCTTGTTGGAGCAGCTGCAAGTGGTCTGATGACAATTTGTGAGAGCAAGGTGGAATGTTTGGAGGATTGGCGGTACGCTCCAGGAAATAACCAAGTTGGATCATTCAGATCACCCATTTGTCGATTGTTATAGATTGCCAAATGGGGAGAAACTGTTGGAAGTCTTCCCCGACAGGTGTGGAATAGTCAGAGGGAAGCGTGGGGAGGTCACTGCTTATTAGGGGAAGGAGAGTTACGGGGTGTAGTGCCCTTACCCCTGCCTTTGGAGTGGTTTCCTCTATTAAAGCCTCTTGAGGAACAGGACTGGTTGTTACCTTTGTACGAGGCAGCATTCTGGTCTGAGGTTGTGGTTTTGGACCCTCCCCAGTAAAAGGAGCAACAAAAGTACCTCTGTTTGAAGGAGGCTAGAAAGCTCCTATGGACTTTGCCAATTCTGTCCTTTTTCTTTTTCTCAAGCGCCTGATCTACCTCAGGACCAAAAAGATCTTCTTTGTCAAAGGGGGTATTTAAAATAAGTTGTAGGACTTCATGCTTGAACAAGGAAATCCTTAACCAAGCATGCCTTCCGAGTAGGAATCTAGTGTTGAACTCTATAGCTGCGATGTCAGCAGCATCTAGAGCACAACTTATTGAAAAATTGGAAATTAGATTTCAATCCTGTACAATGTCTTGCGGTTTTGCGTTATGCTCATCTGGGAGATATCGGAGGAATTGCTCCATTTCATCCCAGTGCGTCCCGTCATATCTGGCTAAAAGGCCCTGCGTGTTCGCAATGCGCCAGTGATTGGCAGCTTAAGCAGCTATGCGTTTGCCAGAAGCGTCTATTAGCTTGGATTCTTTTTCTGGGGGAAGGAGCGTCCCCAGAAGTTTGGGAATTAGCTTGTTTACAAGCATTAAACACTACCAGGGAGTGTACGGTTAATTGGACCTTACTAAATACAGAATCTGTTCAGGAAGGTTTATATTTTTTGTCGACTATAGGAGTCAAGATGCATGCACACACAGGATCTTTAAAGATTTCGCCAGCGTGTCTCATCATACCTTTAAGAATTGTGAGTGTTTGGCTAGACTTGTGTGTGGATTCTAGTGTCATAAACTAAAAATCCTCCTCTAAGGATTCTTTGTGTAGTACTGCCCCATGGTATTGAGCGGCTCTGGCAATTAGTTCTTGATAAGATACATTGTCATTGGGTGAAGGTGGCCTGGCAGGGTAAAGTTCTGGGTCATTGTCTATTGGGAGGGTCACTTGTGTAATCCTTCCATGGATCTACTGGTAAATGCATGTCCCCCTCATCAATATCATTCCCCGTCATGCTGAGATTGTGGAGAATCCGGAGGTGTGATGTGCAAAGCATCTAATGTTGGAGAAGAGGGGGAAAGTGGAGTTGATGATGGTGGTGGATGAGGACTGGTACCAATATTCTTCTTCTTCAAAGGTATCTTGTAATGACCGTCATTATGAGGAAGCTTGTGTTTAGGAGGTGGTTTGGTGTGAATATGTCCTGCATATGGGTTAATATAAAGTCTCTTTTGTTTGGGCTCCAATTTGGGAGGGACTATGTCAAAATTTGGATCCGAAGGGACATCTTTCGGGTTCAGCACCAACGGTTTTGGTGCCGAGATGGAATGACTTTTGGATGTGTAAGATTTCGGCTCCGAATGCAGTTTCTTTCTCGGCGTTGATGGTTTTGGCTCCGAGCCGGATTTGGGCTTCAGCTCCAAAGACAATTTTTGGAAAATCGGAAAAATTGTCTCGGTGCCGACCTTGGCCAGAAAGCAGAGGTGGTGCCGAAGTCTTAGGTTTTTTGGGTGTGGGTTGATGGGGCAAAGGGTCTTTAGTACTCACGTCACTCTGTCCCTACAGAACTTCTTTGACGTACAGGTCCATCTCAAGCTCCGAATTCAACTTAGGCACGGAGAAGTCCTCTTGCTCCTCCGCCGATGAAGCATCACTTGCTTCTTGCTCGGACTCCTCACCGAAGATATACAGCGTGAACTTGATATTCTGATGCTTTATTTCTCGACCTCGACTATCGCAAAGGCTTTTCTATGACCGAAACTATCTGCAAGCGCCGCAGTCTTCTTCGTGCTCCGGAGACAAGCACAAGTTACACACCTGGTGTGTCGGTGCGTGGATACTTTGCGTGGCACCTAGGACAGAATTTGAATGGAGTCCCCTCCATCGACAAAGAGCTGGGCCTACGTGGTTAGGCCCGGAGGCCGACCACGAAGCTTTCAGATTAAAAATTGAGAATTTGTTGACTGAAACGAAGCATGTACCAAACAGTAACGTCGAAGGTAGAGTGAATTGCGCTCTGAGGGGAACCCGAAGGCCAGTTTCGAACCGGAGCGCAGCAACACACGTCCGAACCAGATGGCGGAAAAACACTATCTAACAATGGTGTCAATGGCCATGCGCACTATCACCGAAAGGAGGAGTCACCTTACCTCGTGACTGGAGAAAGCACTTCATAATAAAGGTGTCTGAGGAGGGAGGAAGATTGCTTCCTTGAGCAGTTCTGAAGGTTGATCAAAGTGGCCCATATATTGACAGAGCAATCAATGGCCACCCCAATTCATTCCTGATTGATAGAGAGGCAACCTGTTCTACAGTTTGTTCTGCGGAAATCTCTAACTTACCCCTCTCTGGAAGAGAAGTCCAAGTTGTAGGCATTAGTAATAAGCAAATTATTCATCAGGTTTTAGCAAATCTATCAGTTAAAATAGGATAGATGGAGAATAATCATCAGTTTATATTGTGTGGTTCAAGACCAGTAAATTTGCTAGGAAGAGATCTTACTTATTTGCAAGATGAAATGTGTTATTTATTGCATACAAGATGGTGTTACAGTAGAAACGTAGGATGAAGATTACGTTTTCAAATTACACTTAGATGAAAACGGAGTAAAAATTCACCCAGTTTTGACAAAAAAGGACCTACCACTACATTAGATATCGCAGTTAGAGAAGTACGGGATTTTACCGGAAAATACATTTTATCAAAACAGCAGAGCCAGTGAAGATGAAGATTAAACCAGATGCAATACTTTCAAGAACTAGACAACACAGACTTACTGAAGAGGTGGAGAAGGGGATGAAGCCAGGAATAGAGAAAATGATTGAGCAGGGAATCTTTCGAGAAGTGTTATTAGTCCTCTTAATTCTCCGTAATGGGAATTAAAAAGCTAAATGGCAAATGGAGGATCATACAAGACCTCCGAAAAATAAATACAATTGTTGTTCCTTGTTGTCCAGTGGTAGAGTCCAGTAGTAATACTATTTCAGATTCAAACAGAGGCAGAATGGCAAACATATTGATGAGGATTGTCAATTCCTGTTTGCAACACAATTTCCCACAGGGGTATAGAGACCATCAATTTCTCACAAATATTGAAGCAGGATCTGGAAAATGTAAAGTTGCCATGCAACTCAGTTTTAGTCCATTATACTTTAATTGCATCCAAAGCAAAAGAGGATTGTAAATTTGACAACAATGCATTGTTGAATCATTTCACCAGCAAAGATGCAATATTGTGAAAAAGAGGGTATCTATCTCAGACACTAAATTTACATGGGGATGCCAAGTTTCTTAAGGACGTGCTTCTGCAATTTTGAAATTGAACCCTCCGAACAACCGTAGAGCAGTTCAAATGTTTCCTTGAAATGTTCAGACTTGCCAACAATAAACTTCTACCCGATTGTGAAGCCCTTAGTACGGCTAACTTGTAATGATTTACACTATCCGGTACCATTTGATGAGTTTAAAAAGACTGCCATGCGCCTACACTTGGGATGCCCGATTACAATTACATGTTCTGCCATGAAAAAGATCGATGTGTGCTCAATCCTTACACAAAAACACAGGGGACTTGTGTGCCCAGTGGCGTATTTTCTAGGAGTGTCGGATCCAGTTGCTCCAAGTCTTCTCAGATGACTAAAAAAGGTTGCAAAAGTTTGTCTGGCAGTTGAACAAAGCCTTGTGATGGGCCATACTTTAATCGTTTATGTCCCACATTCAGTTGAAAGTCTTTTGACAAGAGCAAATACGCAACACAAACGGCACGTTGACATGACAATAGCGAGCAATTCTTGGAGCTGAGATTATTTCATTCAGAGATGCAATATTTGAATCCTACAACACGATTACCAATTTCAAACAAAAGTGAGGACACAGATAATGAAATTAATGATGTGAATTGGAGCACAATTGTATTGAAGTGACCAGATTATGTACATCAGGACCAGGCATAAGGAAAATTGTACTTGACCTGTAAGGATCTGTTTGTGGCACGTAGTGCTGTAGATTCACATGCAGTACAAACTCAAGTGCTGAGTCCGGATGAGTGCAAGTTGCTTTTCTTCATAGAAGTCTTTACAAGCCACAAAGTACAGAGACTCCACCTGTTTCTGATCATGTACATTGGCACTGGCTTCAATGTTGGATTATTTTTCACATGGCGGGTGAGGGTGGAAATGGAGCTTAGTGATACATAGGAGACATAACCATGCAGAGAACAGTAAACAAAGGGCATCTGTAACAACCAAAGGCTTCCGGGAAAAAGGGTGGGTGCAAATGAATCTACAGCACTAGAGTAACGTTTTCATTTCAAGTTATGTGTGGCTGTAGATTCACATGCTATGCATAGACTGTCTACCCTGAGGATGTTACAGGGGATTGAAAAAGCACGCAGAAAACAGCCTGGCCAACATTGGTTTGTTGGCTTGCAAATACACCCATACTAATGATTAGTAAACGTTTAATAAAGCTTTAGGAACGTTCTTAAATAAGGTTATAGAGGCCTCTTTTTTTATGGGTAGTGGGCTCTAGCGGGGGATAGGCAAAAGTCTCCTGGCTACTGCATTGAATACATTTAACAAACCACTGGGCATTGCCCGTTTTGATAAGAGGAAAAGAAAGCAGATCCATAGGCTCCATTACACGCCGAAGTGAGACATACCACAAGATTCTAAAAGGAACGAGCTTTGGCTAACAAAGGGTTGATTGCCACTCCTGCCTGGATGATTGATGTCCTTGAGGCGTTAGCTAAATTGCAACATATATCTTTAATAGATACGATCACTGTGAAGGAAGCTGCACAATAAAGGATTTGGCCCTTTAGTTCAAGTACAAAATCTCAAATATGTGAGACACTATTATGGCCGATTATCAAGTTGATTGAGAATTTCATCTAAGAGAAGAATTGATATAACTTCATCTAAAGACTGACAGTCTCAGTTAAACATGGATCTTCTTGAAAGGAAGCCACATACATATTCAAGTGCTTCAGGATTTATATTAAGGTGCACCTATATAAGTGCACCTTCGAGAGAGTTTCTTATTACTTTGTCTTGATAAAGATGGGACATTGTATTGAAGTTTACAAATTTTAATAACTTTTATGTATGAAATACCAACAAAAAAATAATTGGATTGAATATATTGTTCATTTTATATAATTAAATTGTCTTTCTTCATTAATCCTTGGAATACTTGTTCATTTCCATCTTGTTTATCTTTGTAGCGTGGACACTAGGCTTATGTCCACTTGAAACTTTTGCTGAATGGTGAGGGGAATGTTGTGTTCCTTCCATTATTGAAGTGATTAGGTACCAAGAGGAAATCTTTCTTTATACATAGGAATGACTCTTTAGACCATCCATAAAAGCTTTGATAACAGGAATCCTGGAGAGGGATATGCGTTTCCTGTTTAAAAGGTAGGCAGCCACTGCAGCCAAGTTGAGCCGAATGGAAGTATAGACTAGTCTACAGGTATAACTGTAGATGGTTGCAGACACTCTTAGGCATCTGCTGACAAAGGGTCAACGTGACCTAAGCAGTAGTGGAGTAATCGTTTCCACAGGCACAGGTGGTGGGTCTGAATACTTCCTTAGGAATGTCCATGCATTCCAGAGAAAGGTTCAGATAGCCAAATTGTAAGACTTCCAGAGCCAAATCACAAGGTTGAGTGCTTTGGGGTCCAGGTGCATGATTTCTCCAGGGCTCTGCGTGAGTAGGTCTGGCCTGTTGGGGAGCCTCTAGTGCGGAACCTAATGTCGAACCAAGGCTGTCTAGCCCATGTGGCATCTACCAGGATATAGGAGAGGGATGTCTGCCAAAGCCTCCGACCCACAAATGGAAGTGGGAGGTGGAAAAGAATAGACAAATGTCCCTGACCATCTCATCCATAGTGCATTGTCCATGGACTGTGGGTACCTGGAGGCAAAACTTAGGCATTATGCAGTTTCTGTGTTGTCAAAGGTCTATGTCACTAAACCACAACAGTCCGATATACTGGAGGAAGACTTGTGGGTGGAGTTCTATTTTGTGTACTTTGTTGCTACATCCAGCTGAGCAAGTCTGCAAAGTCGTTGCCTACTTCCAGAAGAGACTGCCAGCAAATGGACTGTGGCACAGCACCCACTGCCCAAATTGCCTGAGCTAACGTTTACAGATGACTGAATCACCAGCTGACAAGAGAAGTTTCTAATCAGAAATATGCTTCACCAGAGTAGGTGTTTCTAGCTTCAGTGTCAAAGGAAGATACGGATGACGATGAATATTGTAATAATATAGTATATCTCCTGGTTGCTTTGTAGGAAATCTTTAGCCCAACACAGTAGGTCTGAGCTGGTTATGGTGATAAGCAGGTGATAAAATCTTATAAGCCGGATTGTCATGAGAATTTATGGAAACAGTGAATGGTTATCGCATTTATTACAGACTGTAAACATGTAGTTGGTTGCATGTGATCTCAGAGATTACCATAGCAGACAATGGTTTTGATGTTGATCACCCACTCTGACAAACCTTGGGATTAGAAGAATTTCTGTGAATAATCTGTCTGTAAGCAGTATGCGTGAAGGTTATGCACTCCAATAGGCCTGTGATGGTTAATGCCAATCCAATAATAAGGGCTGTAGGTATTACTGGTTAACCATGAATTAATTTCAGATTCTGACTAAGCAAGTAGGTATGCCTCAATAATTTCAAAAACTGCTAGTTAAAAATCAATCTTTTTTTTTTTAAAGCATACACAATTACAGTGCTGAAGAGTGTAGGTAAGCATTTCAGTTGCATAGAAATCTCACAGATTACCATAGTAGGGAAAAGTTGGGAAACCATGGGAATTATAATAGCTAGAGCCTGATTGGTTTACTAGGAAAAGTTCATTCAGATGCTTTAGATCGGATCTGTTAATTATGAAGTTTTAAAGGCAGTATGCCAGATTATAAGGAAATCGGCTTTTCTCAGATTTAACCCAGTTTTTGCCCCCCCACCCCTTATTTTTTTTTACTAGAGTACTGGCGTACAGGCTCCGAAATGTCCTGTGCGGCTTAACAGGACTCTGTGCATGTCCTCTGACTCTTAAAGTGGTGTATGTTTAATTGACTTGTACCCAACTGGCATAACACAAGTTACTAGTAAATCCTTAGTCTATGGTATTGGAGCGCCTAGGTTGTGGGGTCTCATGGCCTGCATTACTAATTGTGCTCCCACAAGCACAAGGTAAAATGAGGCTCTCAGCCTGCCACTGCAGACTGGAAAGGCAGATTAAACAGCCCTAACACAACTTTGCCATCTAAAGTAATAGCAAAGCACATACCTGCCCCTTTTAATGTATGTATGTCACTATAGCAGGCCCACCGAGCCATAAGGCAGGGTGCTATATGTTAAAAAGCGGAACATTTACTTTTACATGTTGCAGCAGTACGAATCATAGATTGAAACTTTCACTGTGGAAAGGCTAGTATAACCATTGGCAAGTACAGAGTTACAGGCTGGCACCCCAGCCCTGCTAACTTCTAAATGGGACTACTTTGGATGGCAAAGTTTGGTATCAAAAGAATAAGAGCAGAATTAATGGGAACATCAAATTCAATGTCACTGGTGGGCAAAGTGCAACTTTAGAAGTTGCGACTTTACTTGCCCATGGTTTCCAGTAGACAGATGTCTGCCCTCAGAGAGACATGCTTACGACTCCCAGGAAAGGACACAATAGGGGCCTGTAACGTAGAGAGGTAGTACCCCCATCTTCAAAGAAGGCAACTTCGGAGGGCAAAGGGCTAACGCTTAAGAGAGGGGCACTCTATTGTTTAGATAGACAGGCTGGCAATAGGAACAGAAGACGAGAAGCAAGTTGTCAAACCTCTTTTTTGCAGGGGCGTGTAGCCACACCTCTGGCTATGGGGGTTAGCTAGGAAGCTTCAAGTGTCGGGAGAGGGGTCTTGCCATGTTGGAAATTGGCAGAATGGTGCACCCTTGAACAGCCAGATGTCATACTTACCAGTAAGTGGTTATCAGGCAGTAGGGGACCTAGTAGCCCAACAGCTACCAACCACATTATACCCCCACCTCCCCAGAGGGCATTTTCTGACCAAAAATAGGCCACTCCGGGCACCCACAACCCCCATTTAAGACAACATAGAAGGACCAATGGAGGAATGCCATGCTGTACAGAGGGAGTAGCAAAGAGATGCAGCACCTGGTTGCTAGCAAAGCAAGTGACTGTGCCTGCCATGTTCTGCTCTAGGGGAAGCGGACTTCAGAGCCCAGACAAGCCAAGAGAATTTCAAGGGCCAGCTGACTGACCCCCTGTTCGCAGCACAGGTACACAACAGCTGAAGAAGTCTGCTAGGGCAAGTTGGTAGCCCAAAGTCATCAATCCGCTAACCCTGCAGCACCGAGGCCCAAGACACAACACATTTCACTGAGCCCGTGAGTGCTGTCAGAGTTGCTGGGACCCTCGGGTATTATCAACTGAGGAAGGATTAAACTGCAACCATGACAACAGGAGACTGGTAGTCCGGTGGTGACTGGACTTCATGAGAGGTCGACCATGCATCCAGGACTATCTCACCATCTTCATGGACCGAGAAAGAACCAGTTGACCACCTTCCATGCACAGCATCTTTCATCCCTTGCATCAGGACCACTTTATAGGAATCCACTTCAATGTGAATAAAGTGTCTGGAACTGCTGAAGGACTGCTTCTTCTGAGAAGGTAACTGTTCTTGGGGACCTTGCTGATCTCCCTGCAGGAGTTGGACACCCCAAGTACTTCTGACCAGTTACGTAAGCTTTCCTGGAAGAAGTTTCTACGTGTCCAATTTGCCAAACATGCGAGGGTTTGTTCGCAGGTGATTGAAATTGCTGGTAAAAGCATTCACTTTAGGGCGCTCCAGCAGGTCTTTTTTGTACTAGTGTCTAAATGCTCATTTTTAAAAGTCTATTTGTATAAACGGGTGTGAGATTTCTTGAGTCATGTCAACTTGTTTTGGTGCTGTTGAAATGCTTACACTGGCTTCATCTATGTAAGCCTTGCAACTCAGTGCCACAGCCATAGGATTGAGCTGAGGGTTTTATACACAAAACCTACTGGCTGTAAAGACGTTTGTAAGTGTATGACATTGTGATCATATAATCACACCATACGATACACCCCATTTCCTCACACCAATCATTTACACGTGTGGATTGTTTTTGCAACATGTTAAATAAAACACTATACTTAATTCTTGAATCTCTTCAGAAGGCCCGACTTAGCGGTTTGCCAAGATAGACTATGTCCAATGTCAGAATAAAACAGCCAGCGGCCATGCTTGTTTCGTTATTGCAAACATATTACTGCTACGTTTAGACACCGCATATTTTTTTTACTTGTATATTTTTTTATATCTCACACATGTTGAGCTTGTGTATTTTATTGTGGCTTTTTAAGAGGGTGAACACAATAAGTTAGTTGATAAACAGAGTTCAAATATAAGAGATAGCTTATACATAAATGCCCAAATCAGTCAGACATTTCCATTCATAACTGACCTACTGGCATTGCCAGTGCTTGTTAAATACCTAAATGACAAAGCGAGCATGGAAAGTAGGAAGGAGTCTGAAACTTGTATGAATGAATGCACATTGGAAATCACAGACTCCATCAACTTATAATTGCTCGAAGTGTGGGTAGACAAGGGGAGTTTCACTGAACTGCCCAAAAGAGCCAGCTGCTTACCATTGGTAACACCTTTTCTGGTAGAGACTATATATTGGGGAGAGGATGTAGCCTTATGGCTAGAGAGGTCGACCTTGAAGCTGGGGAACTGGTTTAGAGTCTCGGCAACAACGATCAACGCCCTGCGATTCTGGGCAAATGACTTAAACTTCCCATGCCTAACAAAAAATGAATGTGTCCATGTGTAACGAAACTGGTGCTTATGTAAAGCACTCTTAATACCCAAGGTCTCTGGTCTAGATTGCGCTATATAAAACCCCAAGGGGGGGGGGGGGGGGGGGGGGGTTGGGGGGGGTTACACATATCTGTAACAGCACTTTCTACACTTTGTGATGTCCACAAGATCTAGAAACTTTTGCAGCAATTCAATCCCACAGCTCCACGTCAGGTAGGTCCCATCCCAGATGTGACATCAGAACCCCTATATATGCACCACCTTTGTTTGCAGACATCACTTTTTTATGCTCTCCGCCTCAGTCAATGAACACTGAGCCACTGAAATCAGATTGTGCCAGTGTCAGGATTGATTAAATACATGGCTCTTTATAACTACTTCCCCTTTTATCTCTCTGGAGAAGCAGATCAAACCTGGCCTGATCACCGAGCTGAGTACCCTTGTTGGGTCAAGAAGGTAGTCCATCTTACTCCTCAGAGAATTGAGGCGAATATAGAAAGACAGCCAAGCGATGGATTGGCTTATGTGGAAGGAGAGGAATACGGTTTTCACCCAGTGAACTAGTTTGACTGGGAAGAACGAAGTGCATGATGGAGTTCGTTCCATCATCTGGCTGATGTGATGAGGAATGCCTGCTTTACAGTGCTCAGGCAAAGGGGGACAAGAGGGCATCAGTTTTAAGGGTGTGAACATCAGGTAGGTAAGAACCAAATTGAGGTCCCTCTGTGGTACCATTAAAGATATTGGCAGGAATATGTATGGCTGATTTGGCATGCTTAAGCCAAAAGGTCTAAACCACCACCATTAACAGCTGTCAAGGCTAGACAATGATACACTAAAGAGAAGAAAACATCCGAAAATTGTACGTTCACAAGTGGACCATTACTGGAAGAACACATCTGGCCGCTAGGATGACACCAACAGGAAGGAGATAGAAAGCCTTTAACTGTCACAGCATACTGGGGTGAACACTCAGCCATATTAGGAAACCTGTGCTCCTAACCAGAAGGTCCAGGTACCACTATACTCTCACCTGACTGAGCCACTAGGATGACTTTGGCCCTTTCTCTCATGATCTTTTCCAACACGGGCATAAGAGAGAAAGGCAGATCCTGGTTGCTATCTAGATCAGTAAGCGCCCGATTAAAGGAGAGCGGAGGTTTCTGGGTTGTGGAACACTATAAGCATATTAGTTTTTATCTCGGAATAAGGTCAAGTACCTCAGCCGCTTGCAGAGTTTCTGTTCCAAAGGCAGATGCCATAGTGGGATTAGGGCTACCCCGTTTGGCAAAATATCCTAGAAGTCAACCAAAACATTGCCATCATTGTCCCCAATATTATTCGCTAAGGCATAGTCTGGCTTAGAGTGAACATAAAATCTAGGTATGGCCAGTGGGGCGTGGGTTCCCAAGTCTGATAAAACTATCTGCTCTATTTACGGTGTCTGATGTTAGAATCAGCATACATCAGTCAAGGCAGCAATGACGACATTGTGGGTGGTGCAGAAGCCGCGGAAAGCAGCTGCCTCTGACAAGTCAGGAGCACAGTGCAGTGACCAGTAAACCAACTGGGAGCTCTCTCAGTTAAATGGGGCCTGAAGTGCTCCAGAAGGTTCAGATGATGCACTCATGATCTAGACCATGTCCAACATTTGATGCTGGAGCAGTTAGTGTCCCATTTGGCTCGGGGTAGGTTTAAAATAGGACCTGCTTCAGAATGGGCTCAGCGTTTTGAAAAGATTCAGTTGCCTTCAGTCACACAACTTTGAACGGTGGGAGGACACTTCCCTTGTGGTTTTTGTCACTTTTGGCTTCAGGTAGCTGCCTCTGCAGCATATGTCCTTGACTTCAACCTGGATCGCTTTTGACACATGTTGCCTCATGGTCTGCTGGTTATTCATCTTGGCGACGAGCAGACATGAGTCATACCTGGAGAAGAAGCTCCATACACAGAAATCATGGGTGAAAACATACATCTGCCAGGTCTAGGCACAATTTGAATCCAGTAGTCTTAGGGGGGCGGACAACTTTTTGCATGCTCATTTAAAATTTTGAGGAAAAATTCAGTCAAATTCATAAGGCTCCATATCATAGTCGGCAGGAAAGAAAAAACTGACATCAGCATGCAGGTGGTGCATAGAGGCCCCAACATTACCTTTTGGAGTGGGGCAGGCCCAATGCAAAACTGCACACCACCTGTTTAACGCAAAGCTGCATGACACCACTTTTCGACACGCAAGGGAATTGCCATAAAGGTGTCCCGGTCCAGTCTGGCGCATGAATAAAATTTAACGGTGAGGAGTCTGTGGTTAGAAGACCACCAGTTTAACACACTATTGTTAAGTATTATCGCCTGACTTACTTATACAGTACCGAACAAAGATATGCAGGTATGACGCCAATAATGCAGTTGGGGTGATCCAGTGTCAGTGGGACCAACACAGCATCACACCAGGTAGCTAGAACAATAGGATAGTAACAGATAAAGATAGCCAACACCAGTACCCACTTAGGATTCCTGCTAAGGGACTAACATCTCAAAGGAGGAATGTTTTCTTAAGTGGCACCAATGCCACCATGAAAAGTCTAAAAGGTTTGTCTCCCTCATCTGCCATTCCAACTGTTACCCACCAAAAGTACTGCCTTCACAGGCAAAGCCATCTCGACTCCAGAGGTAACAATCCTTAGCTTTTTTTCCTACCAAGGAAGGAGCATCTCTTCAATATGAACAGGAAGGAAAACTGTACCTTAAGTCTGAGATGCACACTTGCTTACAATACAAACTTCGTTAAGGGAAAGTTTGTATTTAGTGAGCATCCGGAAAATGCAAACGTAGATGTGTGCAGCGAAGAGCATGTTTTAAAGAGGGAAGGAAAAAAAAAAACAGTACTTTAACGTGGGCAATGTGAATATGCATTTTGTTTCCTTTTCAATAATGGTATGGATCAAATTTCAGCCAGCCATGAACATGTATCTAATCGGTTGGATGGTGCAAACGTTAGGGTGTAACACAATACACTTTATTAGGAGCAGAAAAACTATGCATCATGGGGTTGTGTCAGGTGACTGACTGCCTTTACTAAAAGGATGCAACGCCGTGAAAATAAAATAGTGGCAACGAGGGACAGAGCATGTAAGAATGTCCACCTTCAGAAACTGGGGTAGAGATTAAGCAGGATAGGAGAAATCAAAGTGGGAGTTGGAACGCACTCTTGTTGAGCAAGTTCAGTCTGTTCACTTATTACACAACTTACTCCCTGAATGCATTGACCGGCTATGCAACAGAAATGTACAGCTTTTAAAATGCTCTTAATGTGGATTAGGTCAGTGATGTGAAACTATGCTGGCATCCAGATTCTGTAGTTGTACCTATAGACCCCGTGGTTGTATCTTGTGTGGACTTTGGCTAAACAGCTCCCACTTTACCGGTTACGACATTTTTCATCAAGTATCACTTGGACGATCATGGACTGTGTGCTTGTGGTAGCTGTATGGGGCATTTGATATGAGCACGCATAAGCTACTGCTGAAGGTCTTGGAGCAGTTTCCGGTTTTGCTGTACTATGCCTGAACATTAGTATGCAACCTACTAAAGACATTTACATGTGATTTTCTCAAGACTTGTGTTTCCCTTTTCACACCCCTAATTCTCCTACAGACTTTAACCCACAGATTAATCCTCCAGGTGGAGATGAGGGAAAAACCTAAAGATATACGGCCTTCCTGGAGAGATCATAATCACGACAGGAATGGTAACTGCTGTTGCTACTCAAAATGCGAGCCATAACGATTTTATTTAGGAGGGGCTATAGTAAAACGTAATGCTTTTTATTTGTCTTGATTGCTGTTCTGACCTGTGAACTAAATTGGGGTGTTCCTCGGGAAACAGCTTGCTCACCTTCACATAGGAGCATCGATAACCCCTAGAAAGCAAGCATTTGGCTGGGGGCATGATGTATCAAAGTCAGTTTAAAAGCTGTGTGGTTTAGTGGAAACAGGACTTGTACACAGCCAAGTAGGATTTCATTGAGAAATGCACCTTTGGCAATAGAGTCTCGTCTTTGTACCTCGGATGCTGAATTTTCAGACACGTTCTATGGGCCAGAAACGTGACAATCACACCCAGGCTCCTGGGCAACCAGATTGGTTGGTATTCCTAGATCTGCTACCAGAGGTAAGGCAATGTCAACAGTGGGCACGATCGCGTGACGTCACCTTAAATTCCGGGGGAAATCTCTGCCAGAGGGGGTGCGGTGGAGAAGAGATTTTGCAGACCGGTTTACTTTCCTTCTGCAAGGTTTTGAAATGAATTGGCAACAGCATAGATGGGTTCAGGTAGTTATACCTTTATAAGCTGCTAAAACCCCAACCCTATGAAGTGGAGTCATCTTGTCACGAAAGAAACTTTGGCTTTACCACTGTATAAGAATTAATGCTCGAGGAGTCATGAAAAGGGGTCCTACTCCCAATCCAGGTTGCTCTGCACTTTACCTATGGTGCATTGAACACCATTCCCCCATCCCTGGTAGGTTTCTACATTACCCACTAATCCTTACAACGGTGAAAAATACAGTGCCTTCTCAAACATCAAGCAAAGAAAAACATTTGAAGGAGGGTCTAAGTTTCTTGGCACAAACCATACCTTCTGCCCTCAACTCTCTTCCAGAAGCATAAGGATGCACGCCCGGCCACACTAATAAGTGAACCTGAAATGCCCCCAAACATCAGAGCCGAGTAGCAAAGTACACGGTGGAACCAGAGGTAGGCATTGTGCCTTTTTAAGGCAAGGGGAATATCTGGCCTGCAACCGCCATGCGCATGTCAGGTACTGTGCTTGAGGAAGGGGATGGTGTGCACTCTTCCCAATGGCCTCCGTTCAGGAACCCTGATACGATCCATTAACACGGTCAAACGAAAAGAAATTGACGGATGAAGGTATTCTGGCCATGGCGTGCCTCACTCCAGGTGCTGTGGACACAGATAAAGATTTGGAGCACTGTAGCACATGGGAATCTGAAAATCTAAAATAACACCCAAAACATTGGCACTAAGATCAGAGCGAGACTGGTGAGTTTATTTGGCAACATTGTCAACGCCACACGGCGCAGTAACTATTTCTCACGTCCCCTGCCTTATATACAGGAATTATTTCTGTAATTACATTGGGAGAAACCAATTCTGACTGTAGACAGCATCATAGTTGCATCCAAGTCATGAAAGATCAAAAGCCGCTTTAAACAGGTGACCCCCCCTTCACGAGCAGCATAACCAATACTGGAAAAAAGTCTTAATCCAGCCCGTGGTACTGATCAGCCAAATTGTTCATTTCTCTAGTAGAGACAGTATGTCGGACCAGGGATCTTATAACAAATAACGTTAAGCACACTTTTCAACCACAGCTTCCCACCCAGCAGCCTCCACTGCCTCCTACCCCCGATCCTTAACAGCCATTGTACCCGTTACAGGCAGCAGCCAGATGCAGTACCCACATTTAACTCCTCAAAGGCACACCTACACAGGGATGATCAGAGGATTACCCAGCCAAGACTGCAGCAATCTGCAAGCCCCCAGGAGAAAGGATCAAACTAGCATTTACCCATAGTTCCAAGCCTACATAAAGAAGCCGCGCCTCCTTATCCTGAAAGGTAAAAGCACAGTACCCTAAGGTCTGCACACTCCCACAAGACAATGAAATGGGTCAAAACTTGAGAGACTGCCCTATGCTTAATCACTCCGTCTCTCAGCTATCCTCAACCGCCCCTGGCCACGACGCAGACAGGAGCCAATTCAACTTTAAAGAAAGCCTGTTTTGCGAATTTCAAGAATGGGGTGGGGTGGGTGAGTGCGGCGTTTTGGAAGTGATATTGCAGGAGCTAGATTGATAATACATTTGGGAAACAGCTTGCGCGGCAGCTGAGCTACTGAAAGTAGTTATTTAGCAACTGGCACGCAGGCACTATGTACTTCTAGTTTGAACTGCAACGGCTTAGCTGCTAATGTAGTTTGGTGTTTTTTCCTCTTCCATGTCATGTTCTGCGACTCCGCATCCATAAAAAGCCATCTTATGATATTAATTGGTTCAATTAAGCTACTTTCAAATAGTAATTAAGAATGTGATTAAAAAATTACCCGTTTCCTTTGTAGGCAGTGGCAAATCTAGCCTAGAAGAGGCGAAAGTTACCCACCCATTTGCTGGTGACCGTTTTTACTTTCCTCAAACTGCTACGTAAACAATATGGTCTGCTAGAGCGTTAACCTTACACCTGTTAGGGATGTCTGTGGATACAGACTGTAAATGCATAAAAGTGCACTTGGCAGGTGAAATACCCAGACCACCCATCGTCCCCAAATCCAGATAAGACCCTACTCTACAACCAATGGGCGACTAGTACTGTTCGCAATAGGGTTGGTCAGAAAGAGTAAAGTGAATGGACCGTTAATGCAGAATAACTAACTACTTTGTGTGCCGACCTCCAAATAGTTTTTTTTTTTTTTAAATGTATTCGTCAGTATTCCATTAAGTTTTCCCGCACAGTAGTAGTTTGGCTCGAGGCTGCTACAGTTTAATCCTGTAAACAATATAAAAATCAATAAATATATGCAACTCACCATAGCAGTTTTACACTTGAACGGGAGACAACTGATGGACAAGGCACAACCCAAAAAAATTAAATACTATTTTTTTCTAAAAAGGTTTTATTAGTCAAAGAAAATTGGCAACAGCCAGTTGGAAACCTGCTCAATTTCAATAGGGCATTAATGTTAGAGATGACTTACTGATTTATTCATTACAACCCCCCCCTCCCAACCCCATCATGTTTACCATCTATTGTGCTGAATCCTTCCAAGGAGATTGCTCCAGCGTACCTCTCGAGGTCCTCGCTTTGCTCCTTTAACAAAAAAATGATATCAAACGCCTCCATGCATCCTAAGGCCTCCAAGCGTCAAAAACAGGAAAAATTCTTTGGAATGGCCAATTTGATTGTGTGAAAAAATATCCACATGAATGCGGTTTGGTTGGGACAGGAATCCACTCCTATGATCCATGTAATTTGATCCCGCTCCATGAATCCTTGCAATTGATCCTCCCTATCCTATGAACTCCTATGATTTGAATCCAATGATCCAGCTCCAAGGATTCTGATCCAGTGAGCCCTCTCCAATCCAAACCTTTATAACCAGCAAAACCAAAAAAGAGGAGGCAGAAAGTTAGATACTGTTATTAAAAAACAGTTTCTGGGGAGTGGTCAGTTATGTGTGCCATCGATTAAAAAAAGATGTGCACCAATAAGTACCATATCCCCAAAACAAAACTAAATGGTGAAGCAAAGTTACTTTAAAAATATAACAATTATTAGAGGGGTACATATCTACACATGCTAATACCAACTTTCATTGCTACACTTCTGGCAGTGTGGTTGGAAATAGGTCAAGATGAAAATTAAAGGTATAAATTTAAGCCATAACTAAACTTAACCCATATGCTCAGCAAAACAATCTTCTAGGCCTGTTTTGTACTTATGGCTCATCTCAGGAGTATGGCTTTGGGAGGGATTACTGTAACCAATAGCCTAACACTCCCCTCTTTTAGGTCATACCCAGGTTGAACACTTAAGCAAGTTTGCATCAATCACACAAGAGGACATGCAAGGTTTAGCAGTATTGATATTATATATATTTGATTACTTGAACTATAGCGTGTAGAAAAGCAATCTTGTTAACCTGCGTATTTAAATGCTTTGTGTGAAAGCTATTTCCCAAGCACCCAAAACAAAACCAGGGTAAGGTTTTTTTTTACATCTAGATACAGCTCTACAAATATTTATATGGCCAGCATTCTAATCACAAACTTTCATTCACGTATAACATCAATACTGCCAAAATCGTTTGTGACGGTAGCACTGGAGTCATACCATTGCCTCCATTATTGATTGATCCTCCTCATGTTTCCTTTTGACAATCCTAAAATGATTGAAATGTGCTCCAAAATCCTTTAATCCAAAGCATTCTTAATCCATCTCTTCAGTTATGTCTACAGAAAGACACACGAAAAGGCAAGGTAAAATATGAGACTCCCCAAGAGACAAATTAGCCACATAAACACCCAAAATGCTACTTCGTACAAATCACAACCAGCAGACATTTACACAAACACAAGCCTGAAAAGCATTGTGGGTAATGAAATTTGAGCAATTCTATCGCACATAGGTTAAAATGCAATTTACTAAAGACAAGAGGGGAATGTTTTGGTTAAGGAGCAAATATTCAGATTACACAATGATACCCAACACATTTGAAACGGTGAATAAAACGGGCTGAATTTAAAAAAAGAAAGACTGGACTGGAAAGAACTGTATAACGAGAGTCTACAAAAAAGCATTACTATGGACTTTATGTACGAGAACGTGATCTGCTATGACGGGGAGAGTAGCGTGGAGATCCTCTGCTTCTTCTAGGAGAATAACTGCGGCTTCTGCTGTTGCTTCGACTACGGCTTCTGCTACGACTACGGCTTCGAGATCGCGATCTTCCATAGCTTGGACTTCTTGGGCCATCAACTTTAACACGGATGTAGGCAGTTTCCCCCTATTAAATAGACAGAACTTGCCATTGAAAGATCCAACATCCTTTGCCATTATTCAGGCATGCCGACATGAAATATTTCAACAATCTGGGTTTACTATACAGCTTTGGTTAGCCCACAATTGACTACTTTACCTTAAATGTCCAATCTCTTAAAAAATATCCTTTGATACAAAACAGAACTTGAAAACCTACCTCGTGAGATCTAAATTTAGTGTTATCCAGCTTTCGAACTGCGTAGGTCATATCTTCCTTCCGTACAAACTCCACGACACCGGTTCCATCTCGGAAAACATCAGCATAACATACATCACCTGCTTCACGCATGTGATCCTTCAAATCCTGCCAACTTCCACTAGGAGGCAGTCCTGAACCAAAAAAGTATATAGCGGCACCAATTAATAAGCAGTATGATCAAGACGACGTAAGTGTCAAGAACTGCAAAGTCAAATGTCGATAAAAATAAACTAAGCAGGTAAAACGGCAAAAACAAATCAAGTGTTACTTTCACACATTCAATGATTAAAAAGTTGTGCGCTTACAGAGAACCCGAACTGTACTTCACTAACTTAAAGCTCCACAAAAGTAGACCCGATACCCCCATAAATCTCAACCATGTCTAAGGTAACTACCCATTTGGCAAACTCCCAACCACGCACCCATCTCCTTGCAGTCCAAAACTTGCCCTAAAGATCACTTTATTAGTGCAGCTCATGGTAAATACCACCACAAGAGATGCAGAGCCACCCTTTGTATACGAGGCCAGGCTAGCCCAATACATATGGGGCGGCAAGTTAATTTATAGATACAGCATTTCAAATCACACAGGCAAAGGGATGGTATGATCACTGACTGGCCGGATCACACGACAATGCAGTCCCACCAGTGGTTTGCGATACTAGGGGTAGGCAAATCCAGACTACCAAAGGACATGTATCAAATGACTTGAAGCGTCATACGGATCCTAATACGCAAGATTGGTGCTGGGCCCAGTTTCTCGAGATGTGACGCCCGACATGGAAGTACCGTCCATAAAGTGCCCGTACTCCGTTAGCCGAGATTAATGCACTTGGATACCTAGCATGATGGGAATCTGGTCTCTCAAATGACGAGACAGCAGGAAGATGAGCAGAGCTGTAGGTCACTACGCATCCCGTGTGTGCATGTATGCAAGGGAGCTAGTCTAAATGACGGTTGTAACTAGAGAAATTAATAGCTGGCTAAGTCTACGAGGAGCACTTTCAAAGTGCACAGCGAGACGTTTTATGCTGCACATTTATTAAGGTTCACCGGTCTGAACCTGGAGGAACCAGCTACTAGGGTCTTCGGGGAGCTACGAGCTGTCCCCTGTGTAGAATCCTATTTGCGTAAGCACGGTTGTGTAGAATGCCCCCTTATCATAGACCCCGACTTCGGGGAAAAAGCGTCTTACATTTACAGCGCGTCCCCACGCCGTTAAGGGGAAGCTCGAACAAAGAACAGAACATTGTCAATCGGTCCAGCACTGTCTGCGAGTCTTAACTATGCTTATGTTCTCTGTAAAACTTCAAGGGGCTAAAGGGTACGAGCTTGTGTGTCAAGAAATACATTAAATGCATGCAAATATACTGCAGTTCCTGGAAATAAGTACGATGTGCCAAATACAGAGATTAGCTTAAGTGGGCGGTCACTGCAATGTGAATGGCGCAACCGTCTAACAAAGGATCACTAAAACCAAAATCTGTGCAAACGAGACCTAGAATTATTGAAAGACTGCAAGAAAATGGGGAGATATAAGGGAGAGGGAAGTAGGTATTATGAAAGAAGGCCAACTTTGCAAAGAGACGAAAATGTGGGTGAGTAGTGTCAACGGAGAGGAGGGCAGAAAAGGACAGGGGTGAAACAAAGGAGAGCATGAAAAAAAACTGAGGGAGAGGTTTAAAGAACACCTTGCGCGGGGGTGGTGGAAACAGGGAGCAAGGAGTCAGAGGTGGAAGAGGATAAGAAAAACTGGCACACGGGAAAGAAGGTTAGAGGTCTAATGAAGGAAGGACGGGCAACCCTGTGCTCAAAATTGCTTTAACAGTCCAGCAATCTAGAGACTCCACAAGCTGTTGCATTTTATTTTGGCAGGTCAAGTCTAAGGATTGATATGTTAAAGGCAATCAAGTTCAGCTATATGCAGGCTGTGAAGTGGGAGAAACCTCAATCTAACGCACATCTCTATTTTGTATTGCAAACCTCTAACGGGTCTTGATCGGGTCCGGAGCATAGAAGTCGAGCCGCACCTCACATGGCCGAATCCCATGTACCAAAAGGAAGCCATTGGGGCAGGGAGTATGGTGTTAAGACGGAGGTTTCTTAACATGTCCACTCAATAAATTAGTCCGAATCAGTGTTGTAATGCGCGTCAAAATGTTGCACCACATTACCCAATGATCGTGTGGTGCCCATTTATTTATTTTCATACTACTGTGAACGTATCCCTAAGCAGGACAAACACCCACAGCAAAAAAATAAAGATACCCACCTGAAACAATCACTCTGTATTCGGAACGTCTAGATGGGGGCCCATATCTACCCCTAGGGGCGCCGCCGCCACCACCACCGCCGCCACCACCTCCACCACCGCCTCGTCCTCCTGTTCCTCTACCACTACGGGGAAACTCTACCCGCAGTCGGTAGCCGTCATAGTCGTAGCCATCGCGCCCATATACAGCATCTTCGGCATCCCTGAAGGAAAAACAACATTTAGTTATCACAGTACCAATACCTACAAAAATTAAGGTAGTTGAATGACATTTAGCGAATGGACTACGCAGCCATTTGTTGAAGATAGGCGGATGTATCTGCCAAGGTACAGGGACCGAATTTCGCGAAATTAATAAAAAAAAAACCGATGTCCGTGCGTATGTGATTTATAGATAGGAATTGTGGCCAAATGGTGTCACATGCGCTTGATACAGCAAGCAATTCGACATGGAAGCCACAAGTATCGAGCACTCCATTATCAAGCGCTAGCACATGCAGCTTCCTATACATTACAACGTGCAGAGCACGTGAGGGCAACGGGCCTGCGTTAGCGACCACCGAGAAGTATTGGGGATTCCCTGTTCTGTAGTCCCTCCACCCACAAGAAATAGGCGGGCGCGTGCAAGGGAGAGTACAAAACAAGACTCCATTATAAAAAAAAAAAAAAAAGGATTTGCAACACATGCTGTACCAGTAGTACGAAACTATATTGAGTAGTTCCTGCGATACAATCTAACGTTACTGACCTGCTGTGTTTATTAGAATACCTTTAGATTAAATTTTTTTATTGGAATTAGCGGTTTACGTTTGTAAAAAACAAGGCTAAGATTGCAAAAAACAAAGCAAGAGGATAGCATAATATTAATACAAAAGAACCAATAAGAATCTCCATACACGTCCGATATAGTACACGCCACCCCTCCCCGCTTCGCGCCCGCCACGGCCAAGAAGCAGTAAAAGACGGTACCGCCCACGCAATCTAATGAGTTATGCATTCTCGCGAATACGTACAGTTCAACATTTTCAATTGTAGATCATAAGAGCCCAGCGTCAGTTTTGGTAGTTTAGAGGGACTCGCTAGTTTTTTTTTGCCGCGTCCCAAATTCATGCCTGCAACGTTAGGTACACAACAGCACACGCCATCCTACCAGTAGGAGGAGCCATCTGAAACACAAAAATTACCTATACCCAACTGATGTGGACAATATATGCCCCGGCTCCTAGTAACCTCCAAAAGATTATAAGGTACTCCATTTAGGTCACGTTTTATTCCTGTTTAACGGCCACTAGTGATTCGCTTTTGAATCCAAACAAACAAAGCGTGGTACTTACCGCGGGTCTTCGAACTCGACGAAAGCAAAAGGGGGCCCACCGCGCCGATTCTTGAGGTCGATGTCCCGAATAGCGCCATATTTGTAGAATACGTCCTCTATGTCCTTGGTGCGAATGTCGGGCGGCAAGTTCCCAACATATATGCGGCAGTCATTGTTCCCGGCCGGGCCGCGGATAACGCCTCCTGCCATGTCGTCCAGGGTGGCGGCCGGATGGGGGCGTAAGCCGCAGGCGAAGCAGAATTATGAAAAAAGGTTAAAAATACGAGGGCTGGTCACACAAATGGGAGCAGCGACAAGCGCGACACGCGGTTGAAAAGGCCGCGCACGCAGCAGGCTCACTCCTTAAATCTCTTCTCAAAATGGCGACTGCCCGCCTCTTGTCCATTCACAGCTTGCATATAAATGTGAGGTATTCTTCCGCCGCATTAAAGTAGTACCTAACGGCGATTCAATGTGTATCGGTGCCCCAGACAATAAGTGAAGTAACTATGACCTTTCTAGCGGAAACTATTTATGAAATTAGTATTTCCTATCCTTATAGGTTACGAGAGTAGTCATTAATTACCGTTTGAACTGTGTGTGCATATGGAGTGTGACGTAATTCCGGCCGGAGTAGTCCATAGGCTAAATGCGTTGCTTCGAAAAAAAAAAAAAACGGACGAGGTGAAACCCCTTCACCCCACAATGCCTTGCTGCCTTTGGTGGTGAGTTTCGCAATTGCTTCGGTTTCTTTTGATGAAAGCAGCGTGTTCTGTTCTCCCCTGTCCTTTGTGTTGGGTCCTTGAGATCTGCAGCGTCCTTAGTACAAACTCGTAGACACGCTAGCTTATTCCTAACGAAAAGCAATGTGAAAGTAAAGGGAACCTTTTTAGGTAAACCTATACAAAACGGTATGTCGAAAGCAGTGGCAATCAACAGCTTTCGTGTCGGGCCGGTGAAAACAAAAACAATCTGCAGGTAATTTTTTCTTTGTTGCAGTTTTATTAGGAACTCGATCCGAAGGTATTGGAGCGCTTTGTATGAGCAGCAGTTAAGTTACACAAGGACAGTGCTAAAACCTGGCATAATTTAATGGTGCATTTTTATTACTGTTTGGCATCATGCAGTGGCAGCCCCCGCCCCAGCGCCTTGAGACCCTCACGGATGAGTAGAGCACTTTACAAATGTTTTGATTGATTGATTGCGAACAAAGCCATTACATTATTGGTAGGGCAGCTCCACTACATTTCACAGAAACTCCGTGTAGTCTAATCCCTAAAACAACAAAACAAAATGTACTTTGTTCAAATGCACGTAAAGTTTGTTCTGCACAATGTCAGTGCTATAATTATCTCCACTTAGCAATACAATGTATTTTACACGCACACATGCAAATATATATATATATACTGGAAAAAGAAAGGTTAAGGTAACAGGTGAACATATCAGTTAAAAAATGTTTTACGCTATAAAAACAGTGAAATTAGCCAGTTATAGTTATGTTATGTTATGTTATATTGATTTATTATGCGCACAGCTACTCCAGCCAAGGAGCGTCCCGGCGCAAAGACAAGGAGGAACACAACACAACAGAAACGGGAAAACCTGAGATGAACAACTAAAACAAAAAAGTCTTAATGGCTCTCCGGAAAGAAAGCAGATCGTCTAACTGACGGATTTCAACTGGGAGGGTGTTCCAAATTAGTGCAGCTTTCACGCTGAAGGAACGACCCCCCATCCGACTGAGTCTAAATCTAGGGACCACAGCAAGGGCCTGGCCCTGAGATCGGAGGCTACGAGTGGGGACATAGAAAGAAATAAAATTGGACAGGATTTCAGGGCCTATACCTCTTAATATTTTAAAAGCCAAGCAAAGGACCTTGAAAAGAATACGCTTCCTTACAGGGAGCCAATGCAAGGAACGGAGGACATTCGCCACCGGGCAAAATCTGGGTAGGCCAACAATGGCTCTGGCCGCAGCATTTTGAACCCGCTGTAGGCGAGTTAACTCAGCCTGATTAGCCCCAGCCAGAAGAGAGCTAGCGTAGTCCAGGCGAGAGATGATAGTAGCCTGGACTACAAGCTGTCTGGTTGGGGCATCAAAATATTTAAGAACTGGTCTAAGTCCTCTTAACAGACCAAAACAACAGGCTGCCGTTTTTTTGGTATGTCCTATGAAGGTAAGGCCAACGTCAAACCAGACCCCACGATTTTTCACCTCCGACACTGGGGTCGGAGTGGGGCCCAGCTCAGAAGGCCACCACTGATCGCCCCAAAGCTCCACTCCCTTCCCAACAACCATCACCTCTGTTTTTGTGGCATTGAGCTGGAGACAGTTTTCTGTCAGCCAGCAAGCCACCGCCTTCAGTCCAGACTGAAACCTGGGGGCATCTTGATGAACATCTCCGCTAAGGGTAACCGCCAGCTGAGTGTCATCGGCATATGAGACCAGAGTGAGGCCCCACTGCCTCGCGACATCAGCCAGCGGTCTCACGTAAAGATTGAACAACGTGGGACTTAGCGAAGACCCTTGCGGAACCCCCATGGCCAGAGGCTGGAAACTGGACGAAAAGGGAGGAATGGCCACACAGAAGGAACGGTTGTCCAGGAAGGAGCGGAACCACTGCAGCGCCAGACCACTGACACCGATCTCCTCAAGCCGATGCAGGAGGATGCCATGAGATACGGTGTCGGAAGGCGGCGCTGAGATCTAACAATATCAGCGCCGCCGTCTGACCCGCATCCAACCTAGCACGCAGATATTCTACCATTGCGAGGAGAGCGGTCTCCGTGCTGTGACCAGCGCGGAAACCGTTCTGTGTGGGATCAAGGGCGTTGGTCCGGGCTAGATGTTCCGACAGGGCCAGATTGACATGGGCCTCTGTCAACTTTGCCGGCCAAGGTAGCAGCGAGATGGGGCGAAAACTTTCAGGCTTAGACGGGTCTAAGGAGGGTTTTTTGATGATCGGAGACACTACCGCCTGCTTCCATTTAGTTGGAACTACCCCCGACTCCAGAGAGAGGTTGACAAGGGAACGCACAACAGGGCGCCCCAAAAAGGTCTGGTCTCGAAAGAGAGCAGGCCTTACTGGATCAGATGGAGATCCTGATTTAACTTGCAAAGCAAGTTTGTCAAACCCGTCCGAGGTGAGAGGGGGAAATGAAGGCAGGGTGATCTGACGTAGTGCCTCATTGGAACTTCCCAGCGGAACCCCAATGCTAGGGAAAGTCCGATAAATGGCTTGGACCTTTCCCAAAAAATAGGAAGCCAGGGATTCACAATGGGAGACAGAGCTCTCGGCTAAAGAGATAGTCCGTTTGGCCATAAGATCTTTAACCGCTTTGAAGATGGCCTTCGACGGGTTGGTGCTGTTCCGGAATTCTTCAGCATAGAAGGCCGCACGAGCACGACATATGGCCCGGTGATAAAGCTTAACTGAAGCAGCATATGCGGCTTTTAAGTCAGCCCCATATGTCTTCCGCCAGGCCCTCTCCGCCCGTCTACAGGCTCCCTTCAAGGCGCGTAAGGCCCCGTCATACCAGGGACTCGACTCGCGAGGATTGATCTTGGTCGATACAATAGGTATCAGAGCGTCCAGAGCCCTAGTAAGCCAGGAGCAGAAGAGATCATACCCTTCATCAACATTGTTCAATGGGCCCAAGGGCTCCACCAACAAAAAATGGTGAAAGTCTTCCAGCCTGAGTTTGTTCCAAGATCTCCTGAGTACCCGTCTAGCTGCAGAAGTGGGAATAGTCACTGATACGGGACACTGGATAGACACCAGGAAATGGTCAGACCATTCTACTGGGGTAATCGCAGTGACTTTGGCCTCAGTCAAGTTGGTAAAGAAAGGGTCCAAAGTATGTCCCCCAATGTGTGTAGGCTGGGAAACCAGCTGGAACAATTGAAAAGCCTCTAAGTCCAAAGCGATGGCACGAGCTGTCAAACTGGACAGTGTATCGAAATGCAGATTTAGATCGCCCAGTATAGAAAAGTTGGCGCAGTCAGTGGTCAAAGTGCCGACAGTATCCGCGAAAGCATTTCTAAACAGCACGTCACTGCCCGGCGGACGATATACCACCATCCCAGACAGTGTAAACTCAGGGTTGACAGAGACTTTGAAAGAGGCGCTTTCACAGCCAGCGATCTTAAGGCTGTTCCACACACAGGGAAAACAGGACCTAACTATCAGCGCTATTCCACCCCCTCTAGATGCTCTATTCAAGATGTACATCGAATAGTCAGAGGGGCATGCCAGATTGAGAATGGCAGTGTCAGCTTCCTGAAGCCATGTTTCAGTTATAGCCAGGATATCCGGAGCTTCATCCTCAATGAGATCATACAGATTTTGCTGATGTTTCAAGATCGACCTCACATTCAGGTTCATTATCCGCAGAGAGGGAGAAGAGACCCTGCTATGATGGACAACAGAGGGAGATTTCCGAGGGAGAGACATTGGGGGGTCAAGTATCAGCCCATTGCATAGACAACGATACGGACCACAGAGAGGATGGACAGGCGGAAGTGCACAGCAGCGGCTCACCTGGTTGATGGACATCAGGCTCTCCCTAGAATATGTCAGCATGGCAACAAACCAGTAATTATCACTATCACGAACCAGAGCCAGAGCCCGCCACGACCCGCACGGCCTTAGCGCGGACGGGCGCAGACGGGCAGGACTCTGGCATGACTCCGGCCACGCGAAGACACGCCCGCTGCGCTAGGGGAGGAGCATTAAATATGCGTTCCCCCGCTGGCGCATGCGCAATGAGCGCTGTCGGACCAATCCTCACCACCCCAAACCAAGATGTCCGCCTCCCCAGAACCAGCCCGCCAAACGGCGGTGAGGGGCACGATTACAGTGCAAGTGAGGGGAGCAGAGAAGCGCAAATCCGGGTACCTAAAAGAAAATAAACAGGTGAGTTTAAAAATTGCACAGCAAGCGCCGTAACGCTCCTGCCAGCAGTACGCTCCTTGTCAGGGGGAGGGAAAGGCGGGGACTCGCTTTTAATATGCGTTCCCCCGCTGGCGCATGCGCAATGAGCGCTGTCGGACCAATCCTCACCACCCCAAACCAAGATGTCCGCCTCCCCAGAACCAGCCAGCCACACGGCGGTGAGGGGCACGATTACAGTGCAAGTGAGGGGAGCAGAGAAGCGCAAATCCGGGTACCTAAAAGAAAACAAACAGGTGAGTTTAAAAATTGCACAGCAAGCGCCGTAACGCTCCTGCCAGCAGTACGCTCCTTGTCAGCTTGTCAGTTAGCTGAAGAAACTATACCTCATTCACCCATCATGCAGTCAGCCCTGCCAAGTGTCACCTGTTAGACTAACGCATTTTAAGGCAAGTCCCCACATAAAAAATAATTATGCATTTACACTGCTTCTTCACTTGTCGAGGCGCATTGTTGTCAAAGCGATGTGTGCAGCCAACACTTGTTTGTTTATCCTTATTGCGACACGCAGTGTGAGGTGCTGTTCCGTCGTTAGGAGCGCTCCTCTTAGTTACATTTTGTCAGACCTGCAATATCCTCTGTGGTACTGCACTTGGGTCATGCTCTCTTTGAAGGATGTAATTTTATGTCAAAACGGAAGTTCCTCTTATGCTTTTTAATTTTGCTTTACTTTCGTAGCTACTTTCAATAGCGACAGTCAAAAATAAAGAACAATCTACTGCTCCCAAGAGGCTCCGCAACAGGCTAGCCAGTGGGAGTGAAACACGTAATAATCACAATTACCTATTGTATCTGGAGAGAGGAATAAAGGAGACTCAAATAAGGTAGCAGGAGAGGCTTTATTTCATGTCCAGCCTTAACGCCTCATACATAGCGGTTCCTGAGACTTCTTGAACAGGGGGCAAGCTCTACCTCAAGCCCTTGGAGAAACTCACAAAATAGACTGCACAAAGTTCAGTGCAGTCCTTTCACTGCCCATACAAAAGCAGCCACTGCAGGCCAACACAGCAAAGCACACAGCAAAGTGGTAGTTCCTCCTCACAGCTTCTCCGGCTCTTCTTCTTGGCAGTCTTCTTGCTCCAAAAGAGTTCTAAAGATCAGGGGTCTGGGCCCCAATATTTATATCCCAAAATCCTTTGATCTCTTAGGCAGACAGTGTCTGTGCCCAGCCAATACCAGTTCTGCCTTTTCTGGTGTGACTTTCTGGCAGGAGGTGGAGACGGCAGTGTCAGAGGCAGACCAGGCCCTTTGAGGTGCAAGGAAATCTCCTCCCCCTTCCCCAATTGGAGCCCAGGTCTATTCAGCCCTTTCCTGACCCACCTAGACTATCTGGAGCCACTCCTGCCCCCCAGCCTTCTGTCATCCAAATCCTAGACAGGCAATCTACATTCCAGCAGAGGCACACGGGATGACTGAGCAAGAAAATACCTACCTTCTAACAGTGGTATTTTCAAACACAGAATGTAAAAATCACCTTCACTAAAAGATGCATCTTTAGATTCTGAGTTTAGGCATACTAAACTTTGTTTTCCTACCTAACTCCCCGGGCCAGTTATGTTTATAAGTTGTTATAAACAAACTCCCCATTCTGTCCTATTGGGAAAAGGGAGCCTTGGAATAGCGAAAAACAAAATTGGCCGTAATTCACTATCCGGACATGCCACACAAACCAGGGCATGTCCTACCTTTCACATACATTGCACCCGACCCACAGGGGTACCTTGGGCCTACCTTAGGGTGGCGGACATATAAGAAAAGGGAAGGTGAGGGACTGGCAAGTGTGTGCATTGGCCAAGTCGACATGGGAGTTACAAACTGCGTGCAGACTCTGCAATGGCGGGCCTGAGTTACAAGTCAAAAATTTTTATTTTTGTTACGGTACTCTTTCGAGGACCACAAAGTAAAATATACATTATACTTTCCATTTAA
The DNA here is from genome assembly GCF_964204655.1 of Triturus cristatus. NCBI lineage: Eukaryota > Metazoa > Chordata > Amphibia > Caudata > Salamandridae > Triturus > Triturus cristatus. The sequence continues at coordinate 960,381,766 of NC_140584.1, read as the reverse complement.
AACATTTTCAATGAAATTTTCAAAAACTTACAAATTTTATAACAGACGAATTCATTAGGAGGGCTTTTACATAGTAATAAAAAGTCATTTGATTTAACGATCCTACAGGACCGATAGACGGGCTTAAGACATGTTGACCTCGCGTTTACAATTTCTGCATTCGGACATATAAAAAGTAAGTGTTCCAAGTTCTGGTTGCCCCCTTGACAGAGGGTACAAATGACAGATCTGTCAGGCCTCCAGGAGGAAGTAAAGGTTTGTACAGGAAGTGTTCCCAGGCGCAACATCATAATTGCACGCCTTGCACCGTGTTGAAGTGTATACTCTAAATAAGGCTGGCATTGTTTATATTCCTGGGAGGCTGCATAGATCTTATATGATGATAGTCTATTACAATGTAGGTGGTCAATCTCGTAGCTCAGTTTGGTAGTGAAATTTTTTAGAAAAAGTTTGAGTTGGGCTGGTGACCATGTAGACAAAATTTCCACACTAACTTTTGCAAGCTGTAGAGCCTCTCGCATGTTTGTTAAAAAGGTAATGTGGGTAGAGCTGGTCTCAAATGTCTCTGTTTTTAGTAAATTTCTTAGAGTGCCTTTTTTTGAATGAAGAAGGTTATAGGCCCACCTTATAATACTAGCTGTGGCTACAGCATATGCACTCGTGATGTTACATTCAAGTCTCAAAGCTTGTACTGGGGTAGGTGTAGAAATCCTCAGGAGTTTTTTCAATATTTTACCTTCTACTGAGTCCATATAAGTCCATTGTTTAAAAGGAATATATTCCGAGGCGTAAGACAAGACCGGTGTGATTTTGGCTCGATAGACTTGAATTAGTGCAGAGAAATGCCTTTGTCCAGTAGCTGAGTATAAACGAGACAAAGCCCCAGCATGTAGGTCACTTTTCCTTTTCAGGTGGTTGATTTGGTTGATGTTACTCATATTTTGTGAGAAAATTCTGCCCAAATATGTATACTCCGTTACTTGTTCTAACTTCTCACCACCCAACTTCCATTCGTACCTTACCCTTTTCTTCTGGTTTGAAAAAGCAACCACTTTGGTTTTGTTTGTATTTGGGATTAAAATTTTTTTTATAGAATACTTGTATAAAATATCTAAAAGATTTTGTAGTCCGAATGGTGTTAGATCAAACATGACTATATCGTCTGCGTATAGCAGGGAATGAATATATTCAGTGGCTATCTTAGGAGGGGTGCATATCCCTTGCTGCAGTTGGGAAGGTAAGTCACTTAAATACAGTGAGAATAAAATTGGAGCCAAGAGGCACCCTTGTTTCAGGCCATTTGAAGTTCGTATTATCTTCGATAGGCCCTTGTCACTCCCCATTTGAACACGGCACCAGGTGTCACTGTGTAGGTTTACTATCAAATGCAATAGCTGCTCCGGAATGCCCATTCTTCTTAACTTTGACCACAGGGTCGGTCTGTCCACTCGATCGAAAGCTGTCGAGTAATCAATGAACGCTGCGTAAATAGTTTGTTTTTTCCCTGTTGCGTACTTATCTAAAATGGTTTGGAAGATTGCTACATTATCAATGACTGAGTGGTTTGAGCGAAATCCGGACTGAAACTTTGGGATTAGACCCGATGAAAAGGCCCAATTTTTGAGCCTATCCAGGATTTCTGCTGCAAAAATCTTACCGGCAGCATCCATGAGGGCAATTTGCCTATAATTTCCCGGTATATTTCTTTTTCCTTTTTTATAGATCGGGATTATGATGCTTCCTTTCCAGGAGTTTGGCATTTGACCACTGTCGAATATATAGTTAAATAGCGGCGAAAGCACCAGTCCCCAATCTTTATGTTCAGTTTGGTAGACCTTGATAGGTATCTGATCGGGGCCAGATGCACCCGTGCTCCTTGCCTTCCTGATATTCATAGAGACTGATACTGCCGATGTATTATTGATCTTAATATCTTTAGTTTCCACAATTTGTTCTTCCGCCTCTTCATTATTAATAGACTTATTCTCTTTATATAGCTCACGGAGGTAAATATCCCAGTTTTCCTCTGAAACAGGAGTTGCCTCCAGCTTTTTTTTTGGATCCCGTCATTAGTGCAATCAGTGACCAATATTTGCGCTGGTTGTTTTGTTTGGCTGCTTGTTGGATTTCAATCCAGTTGAAGTCCTGTTTCAGTTTTTTCTGTTTATTTTTTTCTCGTCGTATTTGATTCTTTAATCTATTGATTTCCTTTTTGTTTGCTGACGAGAAGTTCAGATACTGCGCGCGTATCAGCTTATTGAGTTGTTTTACGACTGGTTGGTTCCAGTTTTTATTCTTATTTCTCCATTTACTTTTTACTGATCTGGTATGTTCTAACTTAGTTTGTAAAGCTTGTTTGAGATTATTCATTAATTGTTCGAAATTTTTTATAGGGTCATCTGAATATATGTTAGTCAATATCTTGGTTTCGGAAATTAACAACCTCAGATAGTCCAGATTTTCTATCCCCCAATAAATGCGACGCCTTGTTATGTTTACTTCTGTTTTTGTTGTAGGGAATATTGGCTGATTATAAGAAGAGGACTGTGCAATCCAATGGGTTGAAAGGTGTAGAAGAGCATGATCACTTTCTGCATTGAATATTGTTGAAAGTTGAGTCATTTGTTCTTTTGCTTCGATCCCGCATATAAAGTAATCCAGGGTAGAAGGAGATCCATTTCCTTGCCGTGTGTATGTTGCTGGTATGTCACCGTTGATGTTACCGTTTAATATAGTCCCATTAATGCTGAAGAGAAAAGATAATAGTACGCGTCCTCTCTTATCTGATTTGGATCCTTTTGGGAATTCAGGGAGTGATGTTTCCAAAGATTCCTCTTTGAAAAGACGAGCCCATTTCTTTATTTCACAGTTTGAAATTTTAGCGTTCAAATCCCCCATTATAAGATATGGCAAGTGAGATTGATCTTCAATGATATGGGTGATATTCTCCATTAGGCGATCAAACAGCAAATCTTTATTATTACTGGGAGGTGCATAGATATTGGCCAAGTCGACATGGGAGTTACAAACTGCGTGCAGACTCTGCAATGGCGGGCCTGAGTTACCTTTTCAGGTATACTCACGTGGGTGGCACAATCAGTGCTGCAGGCCCACTAGTAACATTTGATTCACAGGCCCTGGCACACTCAGTGCACTTTACTGGGACTAACAAGTAAATCAAATATCCAATCATGGAAACACCAATCCATTACATAATTTACCACAGGAGCACATGCACTTTACCACTGATCAGCTGTGAGAAAAGTGCGCAGAAACACTACGCCAGCAAAATTCAGTCAAAACCGGCAGGTCAGAAAGCAAAAACTCAGGGGAAACACGCCAAAAGGTGCCAAGTCTAACAGCATGTGAAAAGAAGGAATTGTCCCGTATGCTGGGATTGAGGGTCCTCCAGATGCCTAATAGACCCAGTTGTTGTATGGATAGTTTGTGTCTTGCTGAACACCACCCTCCCCCCACCGGCTCTCTGCGGATGTGTAGTGTCTATCTGTGAGTCCCAGATGAGATTAAAATCTCCCATGAGAACAATTTCCCCTGAGGAAAATCCCGCTAGGAAGGTAAGAAAAGTAGGGTGAAACTCTGCCTGTCCTATATTAGGTGCGTACACTGCGGCTATCGTGCAGAGCCTGCCCAATAACAACTCCCTAACCATGATAAATCTCCCCTCCCTGTCGCTTTTCGAAGCCTCAAGATGAAAATGAGCGGAGGAATGGAACAACAGGGTGTAGAAAACTGGCTCTATATATACTACACCAAAATGAGGTATAGTGTGTATAGAGTCCAGTGTTGTGTTTCAATTTAGATGCCCGTACATAGTTTTCCCTGAATCATGTCCTTATATGGGCACAATTCGCATTGCCCTTATTTAGGCATAGAATCCCAGTCCTTATTTAGGCATTAGCCATGCAATCCAAGTACAGGCATGGTCATCTACATCCGTCCATCCTACGTCACAATGAGTTCTTAGAAACCAGACCCTTAAACCGTCGGTACTTTCCCTAGCTAGGATTATTGATTTCTCCAAGAACTCATCTATTATGCATGAACTACTATTCCTTAGGGGTTCATCCATGACGTCTTCCTCTGCCCGATTTTACGTCAATACTAGCATTCCTAAATACCTTCCAGGTATAAATATACCTTCCCTTACCATGGCAAACCACGGCACGGCTCGGCATGACTTGATTGCACGGTTCGCCACTGCAAATTCGGAAGAGACCATATCCCGGCCTGACGCACTGACCAGACGCTGTCATCCCTGCTCGGAGAGAATCCAGCTTCCAGTGTTCTGATTCCCTTCGCGTGGTGTTAGAGTTTGAGACCCGGAAAGAGAATCCCACCTCTCTCATTCTAAAGGTATGGAGCTGACTAGAACCTAGAGGGACTCTTGGCATATAAACTTAGTATATACCATTCTATAGAAAACAGCACCTACTTCTTACCTCTCACTACACTTAGGTTAGGTACATTGGGGTAGAACTATTTAGAAGCATCAGACTATTCACTTTTTAGCCTGTGTTATTTATGTATGTGTATATGAATAATGTCATAGCTAAAAGACAATGCTATTGCAGTAATATTTCTTCTTACTGCTTACGCTGTGCGTATTATATCTTGCTTACTGTCTAATGATTGTAACATCTCATTTCTCTTACACGAGAAACAACTGTTCAATAAATCCTTTCATTGAAACGCCTGTCTATCTATTGCTGTGTAACTCTGGAGAAACTAAGCATGCACGAGTGAAACTGTTATCTATTGTTTCCACGATTCTGTGACGCGTTCTGATTCTAAGGGAAACAAAGTTATCATGTTTATGCGGTTGTCAGAAACTAATCCCTTCTTGTTTATTTGAGAAGTTTCTAGTGACTTTTGAGTTAGCTGGCACACACAAAGTAATTAAGTTTAATGTACTCGATAGGAGCATACTGACCGTAGTCCTATGCAAAAACTATAGTGTATATTATTCCAATGCGCAGAGCCTATAAGGGAAATAGGAACTACACTACATGGCGCCCAACGTTTGGTAAGGCACTAATTTAACGCTAGATACTGAAGTAACTCAGTCGTGCTTTTCTCAGAGACCCCTACTCATAATTCTCCATAAAGACGTCTGGAGTGGGTAGGTATAATATCCGCCATAGCTGAGTAGGACGAGAATCCTATGTTTTAGCAGTTTGGTTTGTTTAACATTGAAGGATACAGTGTTCTAAAATATTGTGCACCTTATCTTTGTTTCCTTGAAACTTGTTCTGCATATTTCAAAAACAATGTCCCAACACGGGGATGTTGTAGACGCGACTGACCAAGTCGCAATAGGTTTTGATCTTACAGGGTTAAATGAAACCGATGAGTGTTCTACACAGCCCACAAAATTTAAGGAGAGCCATCATTCCAAAAATTATAAAACATGGCCTAACACCAAGAGGTGGTAGAGCAGTTTTTGTGATAGAGGCACATGAATCTTTTCAGACAGGTTTTCTATTTGTGGATTACATTTCCAGAATCAAATCCAGTAACACATGTGTTTCACTTCTTCAAGAAGATGAACCACCTGAGGAATACATTCCCTTCGAGGATGTTGAAATTCCACTCACATACCAGGAGCATCAGCTCTGCTTTAAAGGCGCCCTAAAACATCACAATCACATTACCAGGCTCGGTCCAGTAGGTAGACCATGAGCAACATGGCCGATTTTAGCCGGCTACACACCTCATCCTGACATTGAAACAATGTCAGACGATGAATTACTCACTCAACTCAAGGAGTTAATACAAATTTACAGACAGTTAGTACAATATGTCATGCGGACTTTAACAGTCCAACCACCAATAACCATTCCAAATCAAACCCCTCATCAGGGGAATACACTAAAAATTACCCCACAGACTTTACACGCCGTCATGGGTAAAATGCCCACAAAACGTGAACAAATTCCATTCTGGCTTGCTCAAAAAATTACTCAAAGCGAAGCAGTATTTCCGAATACTAGCCCTTATGAGAAACACAGAATCCTAACAATCTGTCTACCAATGGGGATCACACCACATCTGGAAGACTGCACCACTTGGGGCACAGTCTTTGCTGCCATCTATACTAACACACATGGTGTTCCGTCTATTGCGGTAATACCTGATGTCCCGAAACAAATTGAAAATGAATACGGGGCAGAGCCTGCTTTGAACTTAGGTATGAAATTACTGAAAAACTTCGACCAGGCCTCAACAATAATATTATCTAATATTAAAGGGGAGGCAGCATCAGTGGCGATCCGCCAAAACTTAAGGGAATTTGATGTAACAGAACATCAACTTGAACTACCCAGAATAATAAAAAAATCCTATGAAGAATTAGGCAGAGACAGTTTAGGGGGAAAACCAGTTAAACCACAACTGTCTGAAGGTCCTGAAAATAACTTAATTAAACACAATCCTACATCTTCTAAAAAGAAGTGGGAAAACAACAAACAACATTCAAAAGAGAAACGTTCTCAATCCCGTGGTAGGTCTGCCCAAAAGGAGCACTCAGAAAGGAGGTATAACCTCAGGAATAGGGATAATTTGAAAAAAACCTGACAGGTATCAAGATACTGATACACGTTCCTCTCTTACCTTTCAGATATCTTCACAGACATCCGAAAGAAGAGGATGGTCAGACCACAAAGAAGAACGCGTGAAGTCCAGAGACGATCAACACGTTCAGAATAACAAACCAAAACCTCAATACACTAAGAAAAAGGTAGCAGGTCTGAAGAGCAGACATGCTGAGAATTCTGAGGACACAACTCAAGAACGGAGAATGGTCTCAGACAATGCTGGACAGTGCAGCAGAAGTAACAATAGCTCGCCAGAACCTGAAGGAACTTCTGGAGATAGTGGACTTGAATGAGTACATCACAGTTGAGACTGTGGACCCCATGGTTAGCTCTCCACAAACGTTATATCAAATAACACTTCGGATGGAGGGAGACATACCAAGAAAAGTGAAAGCACTCTTTTGGGAAAAACTTTCAAGGGGTTATGGCATTCTTCTAGCAGAAAAAGACTGACCACCAAAATTTGTCAGGGAGTGCCCACATGGCAAAGACATCATTATGCCAGCCTTCTCCAACCATGTTCCTAGAAATGTAAAATATACTTATGCCAGGAAATGGGCAGTAGCCCAGGACCCAGCATTATACAAAATCATGTAGGATGAGATGAGGACTCACCTCACCATAAAATCCAATTAAAAGGTCAACCTACTGCACAAAGACAGTACCCAATTAAGCAAGAAGCTAAAAACTAGGTCAGGGAGATCTTAGATCAACTTGAATACCAAGGGGTGATTGAAACATGCACCTTATCAATGAACAATCCCTTGTTTTCTGTTTCCAAACCAGACAATACATATCGTCTAGTTTTGGATTACAGACACCTGAACAGTTGTGTTAAAACCTTTGCTGTGCGGGGCGTGGCTTGACGAGGCAAGATGGCGGTCGCACCTTGAGTGCGCTCCTGGACCCCACCGCAATCCGTTCGTCAATCCACCTGCTACTAGAGCCAACCGACCCTCCTGTCACCGGCGGGGTCGCCGTCTTGCTCCCGACTGAGCTTCAGGTAGTCTGTTTTCTGTCTGGGAGGCACATCTGCGCAGAGATCGACCTGCCTCCGGAGTCCGGCACATAAGATGGCGGTGCACCCAGGCTGATTGGGCTTCCGGAGGGACTCCACGGCCTGTGTTCTGGGTGGGTGCCGGGACCTGCCCCGTGAGACTTGGGGGACTGCGGGCGTGTCGTGGTTCCCGGGGTGCTGCCTGTGTCCTCCCCGCCCTGGGGTGTACTCCCGGAGATGAGAGACTGTGTGGGCCCGCCGATCCTGTGGAGCTGCGACTGGAGTGGTGCGGCCTGGCGGGTCCTTCCCCTGGGACTCCTGCTGCTGCTGCTCCTGAGATCTGCGCCAGAGGGGCGCCGTCGGCCGCTAATTCGAGCGTTGAGGGCTGGCGGCTGTCTGGGCTTGTGCGGCACACCAACTTAAACCGGACGCAGTGGTTCCCCAGCCCGCACCTGCGCGCGCCTACATCTGCATCAGCAGTTGGAGGGGGAGTCCGTGGCCTGTTGGCCCAGCGCCAAACTGTTCCTTGGGCGGTAAGTCCCAGCAGCGGCCGCGGGGTCCCGGGCGTTCTTGGTGGGGGTCCCCCTCTTCACGCGCTGGCGGCCTTTCGTGGATGCCTGGCGGAGCTCCCTCGGGCCCTTGAGAGGCATTAATTCAGCAGCGGGGCCCGGGCCTGGGGGTAAGGGAGCTGCGATGTGGTGTCGGCCGCTATTTCGAGCGGCGTAGGAGGTGACCCAGGTGAGGACACGCTCTCCCTGCCCTCTGTGCTGTGGCCCCGGGTTTGTTGGACCTGCGCTCGCCCGGTCTGGCTGTGACTTTGGGCCCACCTGCTTTTGTTCCCGGGTTGGTGCTGGGGGATTTGGGGGTGTTTGGCCGCGTTTCTCGAGCAGCATGGGGGGCTCTCTCTTGAGTCCTCTCCACCCCGGGCAACTCAAACTTAAGGACTGGTGAGCACTATCGTCCCCGGTGGCTCGAGCTTGATCCCTCGCCCACTTCTCTGCCCCCACACCGGGTGGCTTCTGATCGCCCGCAATTGTCGTGCGGCGGAGGTTGTCTTGGGTGGCCTGTCTGGCCTGCATTCTTCCCGGGCGGGGCATTTGAGCCCGGTGGTGTGCGGGCCCGGTGACATCTGGGGTGACGCCATGGGCCGGACCGGATCGGCCAAGACCCCGGCCACTCAGACTAAAATGGACAGATTCACGACCTCGGACACCGGGGCGATGGGTGCTGTGGGCGGGGATGCACCGCCAGCGACGGACCTGTCCACCATCCTCCAGGCCATCCACACTTCACAGTCCTCTGTGGAGGGCAAGATCACGTAGGTCCGGGTGGACATGACCCTCATCCAGCAGGACCTCCGGAACGCCACGGCCAGGATTACGGAGACTGAATCCCATGTATCTTCTGTGGAGGACGAAGTCCAGCAACTTAGAGGGCAGGTGGCACGCCTCCAGTCACACACACAGGAGCTGCACCGAAGGGCAGAGGACGCAGAAAACAGGTCCTGCCGCAACAACCTTCGCCTCGTGGGATTCCCGGAGGGGGAGGAACAGGGCCACCCCGCTGAGTTTATTGAGAAATGGTTGCTATCCTGGCTCCCAGAGGGTTCTCTCTCCCTGTGGTTTGTAATTGAACGAGTGCATCGATCCCTTGTCCCGAAGCCTCCGGCAGGAGCACCGCCCGACTGGTCATTATGCGCATCCTCAACTACAAAGATCGAGACTCTATCCTGGCCGAAGCCCGCAGGCAGCGACGCCTTCCCTATGAGAACCACTCGATCTTGATCTTTCCAGACTATACTCGGGAGGTCCAGGGTCAACGGCGTTCATTCGGTGAGGTCAAGCAGAAATTACGAGCACTCAACATTCAGTATCGGCTCCTCTTTCCGGCACGCCTGCGTGTAGTATTCGCAAACAAAACTTTCTTCTTCGACGGAGGCTTGGACTTGGGCCACGGAAGAAACTTCCTCTTCGGCCCAATGGTCAGATTCCTCTGTGGGATGGTGCGGAGGTTGGGCCGGCTCCAACTGGACCTCCAGAGCCTCGGCCCCAGCGCCATTGCTCACGCAGGCGTCGTGGGCACAGGAGGGCACGCTCGGACTTCTTTTAATCCTGACCTCCCGGATACGGACCTTTCTCGCAGCCCGACACTTCTCCACAGCCCTGCTTGAGTCTGACTCGGGCCTGGCTCTGCAGCCGGAGGCATGATGCTGGCTCACTGTTCTCTCTTTTGATGGCCTTGAATACGAACATCCTACCTTGAGGAGGGGTCCTCCACGCTTCGCACGTTCCCAAGCGTTTTAGTTTGGTTTTGGGATGGTATTGCTGTTAGGGCGACAGATGCTTCTGTTCTTGAAGTATAGGGTGGGTAGAGGGCTTGGGTGGGGGGACCGTTGTCCCGTGTTTGGTTTTTTGTCTTATGTTGTTCCTATATTTCATTGCACGAGCACTTGCAGGGTGTCCCATTCCACACAGGGTGGGGCAGGGTGGCTGACATCAGGGATCCCAATCGTGCATCTCGACGTCCCGGCGCCTGGCCGAGCTTCCCTCTAGGACCTCCCCCCTCTTCCGTGACAGTCTATTGGGATGTCTGACATAGCGCAACGGTATATCCTTATGCCTCCTGCCTTGGAATGTCAATGGTCTCCTTGACCGCCTCAAGCGTACAGCGGTACTACGATATGTGCAACGCCTGGGGGTGGAGGTCCTAATGCGGCAAGAGACGCATTTACTGGGTAACCACTGCCCCTTTTTAGCACACTCTGGGTACGACAGGGTCTGGCACTCGGGCTTCGTGCGCGGCTCCCAGGGGGTGGCGATCCTGGTAAGACGCTCCTTTCCCTTCGTGGTCACACGCATCATTCATGATGACCAGGGCACCTTCTTGGCCCTGTTAGGTACCCTGAACGGCATCCCCCTTACTTTGGTGTCATTGTATTCTCCCCCTTCGTGGCTGACAATGACCCTGGCCGCCTCCGTTGAACTCTTAGCTTCTCTGCCCCTGGGTTCCACCTTCCTGGGGGGGGACTTTAACGCGGTCTCTTCTCCGGCTCTGGACACAACTGGGCCCCCGTCCCACGGCAGGCTCGCGCAGGCCAAACAACTAACGCATCGGGCTGAATCCCTTGGTCTTTGCGACGCTTGGCATACATGGCACCCACGTTCTCGTCAATTTACTCACACTTCGGTGGCGCATCACACACACGCGCGCATAGACGCCGTTTACATTCCCATGGCTGACTGCCTTATGCTTAAGGACGTCACTACCCTTTCACGGGGAATATTGGACCACTCTCCGGTGCAGCTCACTGTGGGCACCCCCCTGCCTCAATGCGTCAGACATGGAGATTGAACGCATGGTTCCTACAGGACAAAGAATTCCGGAAAGTGGTGGGGCGGGAACTCCAACATTACTTCCAACTCAACGTAGGATCGGTGTCGCCGGGCACCTTATGGGAGGCTGGCAGAGCCACGATCCACGGGGTCGCCAAGGGGCATCTCAAGATCCAGCGGCGCGCACAGCTAGACCAGATCACCTCACGTGAGGCTCAAGCCTTGCTCCTTGAAAGATCCACCATCCTGAACCCTGACGCTTTAGATGTGTGGTGCCTTACACACCTCCGCGAAAAGATTCGGCAATTGTCAATGGACGCGGCCAAACTCCTCTGGTGTTCTTCTGTTGCCAGGGTGTATGGATGGGGAGACAAGAACGGTTCACTCCTTCACAGACTGGCCACCTACCCCAGAGTGAACCGCCTCATTCCCGAGATTATAGATCAGGAAGGTCTGATATGTAACTCCTCGGCCGCCATGGCCCAGGCCTTCGCTCAGTATTATCGCAAGCTGTACACGGCCAGGTCCCCCTCTTTGTCTCTTTCGGACATATTACGAGCTGGAGCCAGCCAACTCCCTCGCCTGGATCCAGTTTTTCAGGATGATCTAGACCGTCCCATTACCCAGGAAGAGATTGGAGTAGCAATTGCCCTTACCTTGTCTGGCAAGACACCGGGTCCGGACGGCCTCCCCCAGGAATACTGTGCCCTATTCCACGACCTGCTTACCCCTCACCTCGCTCAGCTAATCAGTGAGGCAGTGGAGAAAGGGTCCTTTCCACCCGAGACTGATATTGCTACCATAGTGGTCCTCCCCAAATCCCAACCCCCCTCCCCTCGGTGCGCGGACTTCCGTCCCATCTCCCTTATAAATATGGAGCTAAAATTGTAAGCCATGATACTGGCTCAGCGCCTTAAACCGCTCTTGCACACGCTGGTCCACCCCGACCAGGGTGGGTTCATGCCATCGCGTGGTACCCGGCACTGTTTGCGGAGGCTTCACTCAGCCCTGGTCCACCGTAGTGTGCTTACTCCCTACCTCGCCATTCTCCTGGTAGATTTTGAGAAAGCCTTTGATTCAATTGACTGGGGGTTCTTAGACGACGTACTGTTGGTAATGGGCTTTGGGCCTCGCTTTCTTGGCTTAGTCCGTGTATTGTACGCTCGTCAGAGGGCGCGAGTTCTGGTGAACGGGGTCCTATCAGAACCCTTTCCGATCTGCAGGTGTACAAGGCAGGGGTGCCCCCTCTCTCCCCTGCTTTTTGCTTTGGTGATGGAGCCCCTGGCGGTCCTGATACACTCGTGTGGACGGGTGCAGGGTTTGGAATGGCCCAATACAGACAAAATTGCTTTATACGCGGACGATGTCCTGATCTATTTGATGGATCCTACGAACTCAGGCCCCCAATGCCTCCGGATCCTCCGGTCCTTTGAGCCGGCCTCCAGCTCAACCCGGATAAGTCGGTCCTGGTCCCCCTTCACACATCCAGAGAAAGCTTCGACTGGCAGTCCACTATACCGCTCTGTCGCCAATCATTCAAGTACCTGGGGATATGGGTGACTCTACTCCCTGAACTCTGCTGGGCTCTTAACGTCACCCCCCCTGGTGATGCGGGCTCGGGGGGACCTGTCTAAGTGGCAGTCTCTGCCATTAAATCCCATGGGAAGAGTCGCCCTCTTCAAAATGTTGATTCTTCCCAGATTCCTCTATATGTTTCAGAATACCCCACTCAATTTCCCAAGGGCATGGTTCCGGGAGCTTGATAGCCTGGCTTCTAAATTCCTCTGGGGGAAACGCAGGTTCCGATTGGCTTTGGGCGTCTGTCGGATCCCTTCTTTTGACGGGGGCTTAGGGATGACCCACCTATACCTCTATTGTTTGGCTACGCTTTTGATTCCCTTACACGATTGGCTTAACGGAGGGTGGTCCGATCCGGCGTATAGGCTGGAAATTAGTGAGTTGGGCCTGTCCAATATCCAGTCGTTGATGTATGGGGCTCCGGTCCCGTCCCGTATGTCGGAGGTGACGCGTTCGGTGTTCCTGGCATGGTGGGCCGCTTTGCGTCACACCAAGTGGACCCACACACTGCACTGACCCGGTGCACCCCCTTGTGGCACTGAACCTGGCTCAGGGAAGTCAACGGGCTGTAGGGCTTTCGGTCCTGGGACCTTATAGGTATTTCGCAACTGGGTGACGTTTGGGCGGGAGACCACATGCATTCCTTTCGGGATCTCCAGACTCTGTATTCCCTACATCATTCACAGTTCTTTAGATATTTACAGCTACGCCATGCACTTCAAGCGCACCTTACAACCGGTACGAGTCTCCTGGATCACATCCCTCCCGAGGCACAAATCCTGCTGGGGGATTTGGGGAAGGGGGGCATTTCACGCATTTATCGGACACTCATTAACAATACCCCAACATCACTTGAGCGACTAAGGACACAATGGGAGGGATGGGTGGGCTCCTTGGAGGAGGAGGATTGGCGCGATGCACTTATGGCCCCCAGGACAGTCACTGCCTCTGCCAGATTGCGCATGGTACAGCTCTATTTTCTACATGCCGCTTATCTGACACCGGCGCGTTTGCACCGCGCGGGGCTCAAACTGACCCCGGCCTGCGCTAGGTGCGCTCACGAGCCGGTCGATTTATTTCAAATGGTGTGGCAATGCTCGCGTTTGGCACGATTCTGGGGGGGATATAGAGGAGGAAGTCACTGTGGTATTGGGGTGGGAGATCCCACACAACCCGAAACATGCAATCCTTGGCATCACGGATGGGCTGGATGGGTCCAGAAATGAAAAGCTATTCTATACCACGGCGATGGTGGTGGCCAAGAGAGAGATAGCGACTGCTTGGAAATGCGCTGACCCCCAACATTGGGAAATGGCGGGTGGGGGTTGACTGGTGTGCCGCGCAGGAGAAGGCAATGTACGCAGCGCGTGGCTGCCCCAAGAAGTTCCGTAGGGTCTTGGGGAAGTGGTTGGGGGGCATGGTTTGATTTCACTGAGGATGCTCTGTTATGTCCATTTGATTCTGTAGGTTCATGATTTTTGGACTTTCCTGATTATTGCATATATTTATTTGTCATCCTGGAATCCTGTTGCTTTGCTGGTGCTCTTTGTAAAATCAATAAAAATTTGTTTATCAAAAAAACCTTTGCTGTGCAAAATGCACACAGTACAGCATTAATGAATAACATTGTGCGTAAAAAATATAAAACCACATTGAATATTTCAAATGGTTTCTTTTGTCAAAACATAGCACCTGAAAGTAGGTGCTTGACAGCTTTCTCAATAATGGGGACTCAGTGCCACTTCTGTCGACTCCCACAAGGGTTCAAGAACAGCCCAGGGTTATTCTCAGCAAGAGTAACAGAGTTACTACAAATTTATGATGACGAGGCATTGTCATGTCGATGATATCTATCTGACAGACGATGACCTAGATAGGCACTTGAACAGGGTAAATACCATTATATTGGGCTTTGCCTCTGAGGGCTACAAATTCAATTAAAAAAATCTAGAATTGCTCATCTCAATGTCCTTTTCCTAGGATATGAACTTTCAAGTGAAGGCAAAAGCCTGGCAGCTAACTTTTTAGAAAACTGTGCGCTGCTCCAACCTCCAAAAACGCAGAAAAATTTACAGTCGATTCTAGGTTTCCTAAATTTTGGAAGAACTTACACTCTAAATTATGTAGAAAGGGTTAAACCTGTCTACGAATTAATCAAACCTGATTACAAAAACAAAGATTGGACACAGGAACACACTGAAATCCTGCGTTCCCTTCAAGCTGACATATTAGCAACAAATCACTTACAAACAAGCGTAAATACACGCAATTTAGTGATCCGAATAATTTCGGGTCAATGCGGTTTCACCTACTTAACTTTTAATGAAAGTGAAAAAGTACCAATTGCATACAAATCACATTTATATACACAAGCGCAAACGCGCTTCACTTCTACAGAATAAATTCTGACAGCAGTTCAAACCGCTGTAGCAAAAGAAAGAGCTCTAGCTCAGAGGAAAGCATTATTGTCGTGACTCCAGTACTAGCCTTAGAGGCGGTAACAAAAGTGAGCATTCCGAATGCAAAAGATTTACATCCAAGATGGATACAATGGGTTAATTCTCTTGCTGCAACAGATGTTGAATATGTTTTTGATCCTAATTTGAAAACACAAGCATTCCTGCAATACGAACATGAATGTCCTCTGCTTATTGAGATTCTCCCTCTTGACCAGTATGAATTTATAATTTATACTGACAGATCAGCACAACCCGCTACGGGGAGTAAGCAAGCTTACAGTGCAGCATGTGCGATCGTTAAATGTCGTTTGCGCAATGGTAAATTCCAACCGATGGTCACTAAAACACAATCTCTAGGAGATTGTACAGCTCAGCGAGCTGAACTACAAGCATTCAAATTGGCACTTGAAAATACGGATCGCGAATTCCCCACACTTATATTGTGCTATTCTTTTTACTGTGTTCAATCATATAATTAATATTTACAGAATTGGCTTCAAAATGGTTTCAAATATGCAAAAGGTGGCACAACAAAGCATAAAACGTTTTGGGAACAAGTAGTTCAGTTGTGAGACGGACTACAAAACACTCACGTGATACTCGTGCTGAGTCATCAACGTGATGGCGTTCACGTTGCAGGGAATTCATTGGCTGACGAAGCCGCAAAGGGGGCTGTGCAAATGGCTTCCGTGGCTGCAATCAGTCGTTCAAAAACGAAAATAGACATTGAGATATTGTTGGCTGTCAATGCTTCAAGCAAAGGCAGTGGTGCAGCGTTACCTAAAAAATTTCCAGTCGTATATAATTGATGCAAACAACATTCTGTTTGCTCGAATCCCTGGAATGGGGAATAGGGTGATTCCAAACATGGAACGTAGAGCAGCTTTGATTTATGAAGCACATCTGAGAGAGGGTCTGTCACATCAGGGGATCTCTAAAACAATGTAAACTTTAAAAGAGATGTGCTGGTGGCCTGGAATGAATACTCTGATTCCCATCTTCATCAATAACTGCATAGACTGCAATAGAGATCGCAGTGCGGAATGCCACCAGACACCAGGCTGCGAAGTTGCCTGCCCAGTACAGACACCATTGTTAGACAGCATTAAACTATCTACGTGCAGACGTCCCCTTGGACAAAAGCAATCCCACAAACACTAAGTCAAGGTTCCTATGGATGTGGCCTCAGCGCTCGGCTGACGCTCGAACTGTTATAAAAGATTTGCGAGTCTTTACCAGCACATACGCAATAGGCACGCTACATTCTGACCAGGGCCCTGCGTTTAGCTCTCGGGCTTACAAAGAGGCCATGGCCAGTTTGGGCGTTGCGTTGCGGTACTCCTCTCCATTCCATCCTGAGGGAAATTCGGTTGTGGAAAGGAAAAACCGGGACATAAAGCGGTCTATAACAGCTAGGGTATTAGGTTTGAGTGATGGGTGGGTTAAACATCTTTATGGGGTCCAACGCTCATTAAACAATTTGTCAAGAAGTTCTCTAGGAGGGGTCACTCCATATGAGGTCCTATTTGGGACAAGAATGTGGATTCCTGATCTCGAATGTAAAGGCACAGTGGTGGAAAATAAACCATTTGATATCAAAGATCGTTTGGCTGTTTTACAGGACTTAAATGAACTAAGATCGAAACAAAGCAAAGTTTTCCTGAAGCCAACCACCAGCAAGGCCTGTCTGGATCCCAAAGCTCTGGGATCTAGTCAGAGAGAAGATCACGGACAAGAAGGAATTTGGACCTTCTTACAGACAACCGGTACCTGTTCTAGCAATCCACGGATCAAGAACAGTACTTCTGCCGCCCCTTGCTGGAAAAAAGGAGAAAAGATTTGTGTCCATCAACCTCATCAAACCACACTATGTGGCCGATACTAAACAGTAGGCCATGTGGACTCCGACCAAGTAGCAGACGCACTCCTCTAGCTACTATCCAAGAGGTTCAAACTGAAAGACTAATTACCATTGAGAATCCATCAGTAATAAATGAAGGACTAAGCAACAATGCTATGGAACTCATTCCTCTTGAAACCCAAATAACAGTTTGTCCTGATACAGCTGTCTACACCAACGTAACAAGTGATCCACTGGTTCCAGCGATTTCAATAAATCCTGATGCAATTTCAACCATTGACAGAACTGCCTCTGACTATTTCATTAACTTTGATACGTTTTCTGAGGATCCAAGTGAACCTGAAACAACGACAGCAAAAAGAACTTTCAAAGAACAAGCACAAGACTTCTTTCATCACGTGAAAAAGACTTATCTGGTTTCACCATGGATTGATCTATGGATTATTTCTGGAATATTCTTCTTTCTGCTTTGGCTAGCTTTAGTAATGACTCTGAGCATGCTGATAAATGGAAGATATATTCATTTGGACACAGGAAGTAAACATGTAACTTACTTTTGAAACCACACAAATCATCCCATCGTGAAGCAAGAGACTTGTCAGCAGTGAACATCAGAGCCGTTCCTATACAAGATGGTATAGTTTGGGACAAAACTGATTATGATATATTCGGTCCGTCTGAACTTTTGAAGATTCAACACTTATTTCAAATGTCATTAAGT
The DNA here is from genome assembly GCF_964204655.1 of Triturus cristatus. Taxonomy (NCBI): domain Eukaryota; kingdom Metazoa; phylum Chordata; class Amphibia; order Caudata; family Salamandridae; genus Triturus; species Triturus cristatus. The sequence goes on along the minus strand of NC_140584.1, from coordinate 960,364,204 downwards.
GACTTTATTATCTCCAGTACCTATTCTAATGATTGAGACTTTGAGACTGTGAATAACATGACGTCTGATCTAGAAAGGTCTGCTGCATTCTCTAACCACGAATACTTAGAGTTCAACAGACTATGAACAGCTTTATTGTTACAACCACTATGGTCATTATTTCTTGCATAAATCTGCAACACCTAGAAATGTATTTATGTATAACCAATGGGAACATTGTCCTACACCACAAAGGGGTAGCTCAAAAACGTTTGCAATGAAGGTTCCATATTTTTCATGGTTCAATACATCCAAACCAGAAACGTTTTACTTTAAAAATGTGAACAACACAGGAACGAAAAATATGTTAACAAATATGAAACAGATTTATTCTGCAGCCTTTATTGCCCAACTGTCTAGACAGGGTTTCGAATTTTGGAAAGACACAATTGACACAAAATCTGTCTGGGGTACAAAAGATTGGCAAGTGCAGGGGATAGAAGCTTTGTTTAGAGCCTGCATCATCCCACAGCAGATAATGTTTTTGAACGACACTGTCCAACAAACGTCTTGCCTTGGGTTAGCCAAGATCAAAGACATGAACACACCGTCCATACCTACACCTGCAAGTAATAGCACTACACAGGGGGTGGTCGACGTACATACTATCTTATAAAACAACAGATCCGCTTCCGAATGGAAAAAATGGTTGCTCTGGCCCACAGACGCAAACATCTGTCAAGAAAGATTCCTGAACAAAGATACAAGGTCTAACGATCAATAGGCCAGACCCACGCTATGTTCAAAGACAGCATCCAGGGGTAGTAACAACATACAGTGTAGGAAAATTATGCCTTGATTGGCTACAGACATCTACACTAGAGGATATTAAACAACACTTATCTTTACTTAAAGAAGACGCAGACCTTAGGGAATTCTTGCTAGGTCCAAGAAAACCACGTCAAAAACGTTTCATATATGCCAGCATCTATGCTGCTTATAATTAAATATAGAAGGTAACCCAAGCAGACGCTGCAGAAAGAATACGAGAAATTGATCGTATTAATTTGGAGAAATCCCTCGCTGTGGTCGACAATGGGTTAACAACTCTGTCATCCAATATATATTCATTGGGCAACATTGTATCCTCTGCTATAGACATTGTGGAACACGATTTGGTCCTTCTGCATCAAGGCCAGTCTCAAATACGTTCTATTCTGTTTTTAGGCTGGACGCTACAAGATTTGCGTGCAGGCTATGTGCCTTGGCGTTTCATCAACACGTCTTCTCTGTTTTCTGATTACAATCTCACTGATAAACAGATTGAGCTGTCACAAAGGGGAGCAAAGTATACAGTGCTGAGTATTGAAAAACTGGAAAAATTGCCATTTACAGTAGCAGAAAAACCAGCTACTGAATGGATCATACATGGCAAAATAACTCTGCCTGTTACAACTTTCCATTTCCATTTATTGCCTTAAACACATGCCAGTCGGCAAATATGAAAGGTTAGGTAAAGAATACATCAGGACATCCTGGGATTTACCTTACACGCACAGATGTTGGAGTGGGGGGCGTGAAGTGTTTATTAGCGGTACACACTGTGAAAATGCACTGAGCGGTTCACTCATATGTCGGGATATCGGTTTACACGGGGCCTGTAGCGGTCCCACTGCAAATTTATCCTGCCACCTGCAAGGTTCACCGGCAGCTGTGATTAATCCAACGTTTGGCCAACTTTCGAATGGGAGTTACCTCATGTTGAATGATCAGAGCTGTTGTGGTATGTTGCCAGGTATCCCATATCTAGTAACGGTTACTTCCAAGGTCACTTGCTGTATGGAAGTCTTGTTCCCCCAAATAGGCACAGTCAAGGAGTCGCCTTTATGGCCTTTACTGAACATCTCTTCTATACGAATTGATACTTTAAGCAGAATAAAAGCCATTCTTTTACAACAAACCGTGCCTTTGACCTCGGCCATAGAAACCTATGATCTACAAGTCGCAAGGACTTTCGCTGAGTTACAGGCTCTGTTAAGGACAAATTGCCCTACACATTTCGCAGAAATGTTGGGACGTATCTTAAACATGTCTGATACGAGCGGTATTGTGCATGTATTTAAGACCGTATGTTCGGGACTGTTAACACCTTTTCAGGCAGTCCTCGGAATCATTCCAAACTTCATGCACTCGATGTTTGGTGGTCTGCCACTAATTCTAGCAATTGTCGCAGGAATCCTATTTTTATTCCTACTGCTGCACTATGGCAAGCCAATCCACCAGCGTCACTCCCTGCGGCTTGGAGAATGCTGTCCTGGAAAGGAAGTCTTGTGAGCACATAGTGCAACTATTGGGTTTTCCTTGTCTACGAGAACTGAATACCACATGGTTTCCGTCACTCAGACCAACCTTACCTGTTCTACGCTGCCTGCTTTGCGGTGAAGAATGCGTGCTAGACATCTGTCTAACACTCCCATCAGTCATGCCAACGGATATCGAGACTCTGCTGGACCCGATAACGGCCCATGCTCTGTATTGTCCCCAGAGGCTACTGATCCTGATGACGGAATTCATTGAGATCTCACAGACACAACATGCTACTGCTGAGGTACGAGATGGATCAACAGGCACACAAGTAACATCAGCAACGAACACTACTACTGAAGATGCATCACATCTATGTGCAGTTACTTCTAAACGAGGTAATCGACCTATCACCGACAACGGTAGACGACTTTTTGTCTACAGGATTAGAAGATTTCATGTTTTCTCCAGCATCTTCAAATAACTTTTGATTTGGCTCACAGTGTACCATGTAATCTATGAATTCGGCCTTAATTTTGTTTCAAAACAAAAGACCAAATTTGAAACTTTCCTACAAACACGTTTTGTGAATATTGACCTTTTTTTTTTCTTTTATGGCTAGAAAAACTCTGCTTACAGTAGAACTATTCATAGAGAACAGGCTTCTTTGAAACACTTCCAGGGACACATTGTCACCTTTCTTCGCATTTATGTAATCATGACATGAAATGGCTCCAAACTATTTTTTTTTCCTTTATGTAAAACTGGACCATTTCATCATATGTATATATGTATGTTCATTCACTTAGCATTCCCTGTAAATATATGCTTAGGATGAAACATTGCTTTAATATTTACAGTACCTTTTGCATTTTATGTCTAGCAAAGTTTTTAACAAAGACTTCTTTTAGTATGCTTTTACAAATGTTTTTAGCGAACATGTGATACTCAATTTTATGTGTTTAGCATTTAGCATTATCGATCATTCGTCAATGGAGTGAGTGTTTTGTTTTGATTTAGATGCCAGTACATATGTTTCCCTGAAGCATGTCCTTATATAGGCACAATTCGCATTGCCCTTATTTAGACATAGAATCCCACTCCTTATTTAGGCATTAGCCATGCAATCCAAATACAGGCATGGTCACCTACATCCTTCCATCCCACGTCACAAGGAGTACTTAGAAACCAGACCCTTAAGCCGTCGGGACATTCCATAGCTAGGATTATTGATTTCTCCAAGAACTCATCTATTATGCATGAACTACTATTCCTTAGGGGTTCATCCATGACGTCTTCCTCTGCCCGACTTTACATCAATGCTAGCATTCCTAAACACCTTACAGGTATAATTATACCTTCCCTTACCAAGGCAAACCACGACTCGGCACAACTTGACTGCACGGTTCGCCACGGCAAGTTCGGAAGAGACCATATCCCGGCCTGACGCACTGACCAGACGCTCTCATCCCTGCTCGCAGAGAATCCAGCTTCCAGTGTTCTGACTCCCTTCGCAGGGTGTTAGGGTTTGAGACCTGGAAAGAGAGTCCCACCTCTCTCATTCTAAAGGTATGAAGCTGACTAGAAGCTAGAGGGACTCTTGGCATATAAACTTAGTATATACCACACTATAGAAAACAGCACCTACTTTTTACCTCGAACTACACTTAGGTTAGGTACATTGAGGTAAAACTATTTAGAAGCATCAGACGAGTATTCACTTTTTAGCCTGTGTTATTTATGTATGTATATATGAATATATGTCATAGCTAAAAAGCAATGCTATTGCAGTATTATTTCTTCTTACTGCTTACACTGTGCGTAGTATATCTGGCTTACTGTCTAATGATTGTAACAGCTCATATCTCTTACACGAGAAACAAGACTGTTCAACAAATCTTTTTATTGAAACGCCCGTCTATCTATTTCTGTGTAACTCTGGAGAAACTAAGCATGCACGATTGACTGAGTAAAATTGTTAGCTATTGTTTCCACGATTCTAAGACGCGTTCCGATTCTAAGGGAAACAAAGTTGTCATGTTTATGCGGTTGCCAGAAACTAATCCCTTCTTGTTTATTCGAGAAGTTTCTAGTGACCCCTGAGTTAGCTGGTACACACAAAGTAATTAAGTTTAATGTACTCGATAGGAGCATACTGACCTTAGTCCTATGCAAAAACTATAGTGTATATTATTCCAATGTGCAGAGCCTTTAAGGGAAATAGGAAATACACTACACCAGGTGACCCCAGAGGTAGGCAGAGGTTAAAGTTAGATAGAAGCTTACTCTCTATTTGTGGTAGAGTGGTCGAGCAGTAAGGCAGTATCAGAAGACAGTGTTAAGCATTTGATGTACACACTCAGTCAGCAAATGAATTCACACACACAAGGACTGAACTCTAGACCAATTGTTTTTGTATACAAAATGTACTGTTGTTTTATTTTTAGAACCAAGCAAGCTTGGCACAGGTAAGCATTAAATACTTTACAGTAATAAGTTGCTGATTGTAGAACAGTTTGAAAATGTAATAGGAATTGTACTTTGTTTGATTTACAGCCGATGCAGTAGGTTGCAAAACTTAGCAAATACAGTACCATGAAATGAATAGGTCTTTTTCAATAAATTACAGGTACGTTACGTTTTACGTTTCTTTTCTAACTCAGTGCTGGATACCCAGATTCAGCACTGGGACATTTACTGCAAACAGGTAAGTAAATACATTTTGGTTATTCGTGCGATTTTTAAAGAATATTTTTAGATTTGGAAACTCCACACTTAAAAACGTTTTGGAAGAAATTTGTCAGTGTTATCCTATGGAGGAAAAAAGGTTATCGGTTCACAGGTAAGTTATCGACTGTGGGAGTTAAGGTTCTGGAGTTAGACTCAGGGCTCCACCAGGGTCAGTGATACACTCTTGTTACACCCTCAGCAGCACTAGGGCGGCCGTGTGCAGAGTGTTGAGGCCCAATGTTATCCAATTGATAATAGGGGCCTCCGGTTGGTGGCTGCTGGCAAGCAGGCCACAGGGTTGTGGGAGCAATGCTCCTAGGTTTTAGGTCAGGGCAAATGGGGAAACGAAGTAGGACAAAATGTGCACCCTCAGCGGCACTAAGGCGGCCGGTTGTAGAGTGCTGTTTCGACGTCAGGTGTCCTGTTGTTTTCAATGGAGAACCTCTGGTTTGCAAAAGCACTGCAAGCGGGGAGACTAAGGACTTCTGGGTGCGACCACCACTTCAAGAGATAAGTTGGGAAGTTAAGGGTTGGTTAGGCACCGTTGGTTTGGGCACGCAAGGCCGTGGGGCGTCGGGTGCAGGGGTGCCTTTTGAGGTCAGATCTTCTTACCAGCTCCGGGTCGCGGTTGGGGGGGGCCTTCTGGATTTAGGCTGCAGGCGTCGGCTGGAGACTTGAGACAGGTCAGGGTTCACCGAATCTTGGGTCAGGATCGCCGGGGGGACCTCCTCGTGGTGTTTTTTCCACTCTGGCTGGGTTCGGCGGGTGCAGAGTGGGCTGGATTTGCGGTCTCCGGCTGCTGTCAGAGGTTGCAGTTGAACAAATCAGGTGTTCACAGGAGAAGCAGTCTTTGGAAATGAAGGCAGCCAGGTCCTCCGGGGGGTTTGAGGTTGCTGGCTGCAGGACAGGGATTTCGAAGGAGCAGGTTCGGGGGGAGACAGGCCGGTAGGGCTGGGGCCAAGTCAGTGGGCGTCTTCCTCTTGTTAGCTGTCTGCACGGCTGTTCGGTCCTTCTTCTTTTCTTGTCGTTTCAGGATCTGAGTAGGCAAGGTTTAGGGTGCCCCCTAAATACCAGATTTAGGGGCGTTACAGGTAGGTAAAGGGCAGGGACCAATGGGTACATTCCCTGGGGTGGGTACACCCCCTATAGTGCCACCCTCCAGTGGGAGGGGAGCAGGAGCCTATCCCTGGTTGGCTAGGTCCCCCGTCCTCAACATGGCGGGGACTCAGGGTTGTGCTTCATCTCGCCTCCCCCACCTGAGGGGTGGCGTTGGCAGAGGTGAGCACACCTCTTTCCCTCACTTGTTTTTCCCGCCGGTTCTCCCGTCCAAAGTGGGGGGTAGAACCATTGGGGACCAGTTGCTGAAAGCAGCAAATGGTCTGGAAAGGCTCAGAAAGGCGGCATGCCTTTGAAACTTCCCCTTCGTGAACCCTGCCCATCCTGTGGGAGGAGGCTTGGCACCCTGTCCCAGGATGTGCATTGGTTCAGGCCCCCGAGAGCAGCAGGCTCTCGACACAGGGGTCCAGAAACATGTCAGTTGGTGGCAGCCTAAGCAGCCTCTCAGTCAGGTCACTAGAAGTTGGTCAGGTTTCAGGGGGCATCTCTAAGATGCCCGCTGTTGTGCATTTTACATTAAATCCTACACTGGCATCAATGTGGGTTTAATGTGTTGAGAATTTTGGTACCAAACTTCCCAGTCTTCAGTGTAGCCATTATGGTGTTGTGGAGTTCGTAATGACAAGCTCCCAGCACCATATATTCTTAATGGCAGCACTGAACTTGCAATGCCCAAGAATGGACTTGGGAACTGTAGGGGTACAGGGCTCATGCACCTGTACCCTCACCACTGGTATAGTGCACCCTGCCAGAGAGGAGACTGATCTATGCCAGGGCATTGGTTTGTGGGCATGGCACACAGAGACGGGTCATGTCGACTCTTCACTTTGTTCTGCACCAAGACACTCACCAAGACACGCAGCCTGCCAAGGCAGTGTGTGTGTCAGGGTACAGGACCTCTAAGGGTGGCACAATAAGTGCTGCAGCCCTTAGAGGCCTTCTCTGGTCACAGTGCCCTGGGTACATGTGGTACCATTTACCAGGGGCTGACATGTGGCCAGAGATGCCAATTGGGTTTAGGCTTCAATGCAATTTTAGGGAAGGAACATAGGCCCTGGGTACCTGATTAGCAGGAGCCCAGGGCACACTCAGTCAAAGAACATCAGCAATTCAGCAAAAAATGGAGGCATACCATGCAAGAAAGAGGGCACTTTCTCACATAGGACAACACCGTTTTGTTTTTTGGGACTGGCTGCCCCAAATATCAGGGGATAGCGTCTATGCTTCAGCCTTAATTCCACTCCCTTTTTAAGATGAGTCTCCTTCACGACCATCACTTGTGGACCATGATCCCCTAGAAAGCTTTGCCGTTTGTTAGGGGAGTTAAGGCCCCTAACATTCCATGACATTAGTTTGACCCCCATCCATCCTTTCGTCCTGACGTGAGTAGTATCGGGTAACCCCGCCATTACGTTCAAGTTGTGATCCCTGGGTAAAACATGTGACAAGACAATTAAATGAACAAAAACATGAACTGTTCAAGAATCTGCAAAGTTCCGTGGGACAGTATCCTCAGAAGGCTACTGGGCCTAGACCACTCCCGCACCCAGAGCCCTGTGAGAGATCTCTGCAAGACCTTGTCCCTTGCATAGTCCCATCTTGAATCCGGCCATCGATGCAGCGATTGTTGTCGGCAAATGTGATCTGTTTTGGGACAGTAGGAAAAGGAATCAAACATTGGCATAGCCAATAGGTCTCGCCTCTGGGACCTTATAAATGTTTAGTTATCTATTACAATATCCTTGGTGCAACACCATCAACTGTTGCATGGCTAAACACTTATAAGGTAGGTCCCAAAGGCAAGACCTATTGGCTATGCCAATGCTTGTTTAATATTTGTGCGCCCGTCCCCCCTTCCTCCCCCACGTAAATGCATCCAGCACTGAAGCCCAGGTATCGCCTACCAATGTCAGAGTTCGAGCTAGAGATGAGCCTGGAGAAACATCAATGAATGCGTAGGTGGAAGGGTTGTGCTCCTAGGTTGGATTGGTAAGGCCGACAGTCTGGCGCCAGGTGATGGGCCGATGCTTGAGTGCCAGCTCTAGTCCATATTTTCATGATGGACATTTTGGCCTGTGTCTGTGTTGTTTGGCACCTTCCAGCAGCCCAGTGAGGCGAGAAAGGCCTCCTCGGAGGCCTATAGCGTGGGGCAGGGGGTCTCTGTCATTGGCTGGCATATGAGGGATTTTTACCCATGCATGTTATTAAATTGTACATTTTCAGGTATATTAAATGTAGGAATTAGTGGCTATTGGTTGAAAGTACAGCATCATACCACCGAGGAGTTTGCAATGTATTGCACTTACCAATGTATCTTAGTCATTTATTAGATACTTGGCATAGGGCTGCTCTGAAATGCTGTTTCTAGTATGAACTGAAAATTGGTTTAAAAAAAAATAGTTTTTAAAACAGTGTCCACCCAGACACTCGCAGCAGCACGCTAGGATCTCCCGCCATCAAAACTGAGCATTTAAGAGTGGGCATGCTTATGGGTGAGCTGAGGTAGGAACCCCCAGCGTTTCTTGCAGGACACCCAGCATTTTGTTTTACATCACTGAAAAGAGCAGAGGTGCAACCTTCTCACATGGAACTGAGAATTCCCAGTAAGAAGCTGGACCATGGAAGGAAATGAAAGGTCTCAACATTTATTTATTATGTGTCTATTTATTGCCATGACCAAAGTCAGCACCTTTGAGACTCTATAACCTTAGCAATAAATTCCAATTCTTTTGGCGTCTGTAGACCAGCCTGCAATTTTACTGACACTAGTCCCTCGTTTTGAAAGTTCTCGAACGAGAAGAATTTAAGAAATCACTTTTAGATAGTAAACCATCAGGATCTCCCACTGATCAATGTCCTGCAAGACTTCTCTTACCAGCACAAGAAGGTGTTAGGCCTTTATTGAGACAAATTCTGGCTGTATTCCCATTCAATTACAATTTTTTTTATCATCCATCTCCTTTTAAAGAAAACAGGTCTGAATCCTGACCACACTGCTAACTTTCCTTGAATTGCCCTCGTGCCGATGTTCGCTAAATTGGTAGAATGAGCAGTTGAATGTGAGAATACTGTAAAACGAAATATTGTCTGACATACAGTGTCCTAAATGTTGTTTACAAAAAATATAATTGCATTGAATGGAGAAATTCGATTATCAACTTAAAACAGGGTGACATTTTTGTAGGCTCTATTTAGGACACAATATGGATGCTGAATTATATTTTACCAACTAGATTTTTGTAATACACCTGTCAACTATGTTTCCGTCCACGTTTTGGCGCAGAACTTTTTGTCCGAAATACATGATGAGCACATTGTGTTCCACTTTAGAAGCAATGTGGCCTAGACTTTACAGTGAACTGTTCTTTTTGGGACTGAACTGGTTTGCATAGGGGTTGGCATAAACCAGCACTTATTTATAGAAATGCTGCTTTTAGTTCTAAAGTAGTTCTGACACTAGCTCAAATATTTCAAAATAGCGAATGATATACTCTACTGATGTCAATCAAACAAGCCACAGGCCTGCTGTTCTAAGTGTACGTGGACTATTTTGGACAATTTTGGGGACCAGGATGTATTTTTCATTATCACACTTTGACTCCAACAAAGAGAGCTAAAGGTAGGTAAAGGGAGGGTGGGGAAATGGTGACAGAGGGAGAAAGCAGAAATAAAACGGAACCTGCAAGAGTGAGATAAACAGACGGTGGTGAGAAAGAAGAATGATGTAGAACAAGGTCAGAGCCTTGGTGTTTGGCAAACCTACAGTTCAGCCCTGCTGAAGGTGGGCAATTAAGAAAACCTTTAGGTCACTGCACTTATTTGTTTTAGAGGTCAGTGAGGTCGGTGAGCCACTCAACGATCGAGCCTAAAGCCTGGCTCAAGCTCGGCTCGAGGTCCTGTTGGAACCTCGTGCCCATAACGAGCCGAGTTTCATGTGGCTTCTGTCTGCTTCCCTCCCTATACCCAGGATGCGACCTTACAGTCACATCTGCCAACTGTGAAACTGGGGAATCAGATTGGTGTCCGCTCAACTTCCTGTGATTCTGCGCAAGTAATGTAATCTGCCCGTGCCTCTAAACAATACATTCGAATTTGTGTAATGTAACTGGAGCTCCTGTAAAGCGCTCAGGCCTCGGGGCGAATTCACGCTATGTTTAAAACTGCACTGAAAGGTAAAAACAAAGCCTTAATATGAGGGAAGACAAATGGACACCCATTTACTGGCCAAATTGTACAAAGTGAAACCAGAAAACCTAGATAAATTGTTGGTTCTCCACTTAAATTGTGTGATCTGAGGCAAACATCTTATTTCACCCAAACTTTTTTTTTCATTCTCGTTTATGAAAGCTCTTTCAAATATGTGAGTTTAGACTACCAGTTGTACAAAACTATAACTTTTAATAAGTACTTCCTGCGCCACGTTAAAGAATTTTGAAGAGGCTTTATCATATTTTAGGTGATATTCACTGCATGATTAACACAGCAAATATTTTCAGGGATCTGCTCGTGCACGGGCTCTAAGATCCGAGTGAGGTCCTTAGCTCGGCTGTGGCTGGGCTCTCCTTGTTAATCTGTTGGCCTCGCCCACCTCTGATTTCTTTACAATTCAGCCACTGTGACCATGCTTCAAACTGGCTTTCAACAGTGAGGTCACTCCTTCAACCTCCTACACCGCCACCACCCTCTGGGGAGTCCCTTGTTGCCATTCTTGGTCCTGCAAATCGAGTGACCCAGAGGAAAGAGGAATAAAAGATTGGGACACTGACAACAATTGTTTAGATGCCCCTCAAGTTTCACGATACAACAGGCTGCATCACATTTATAGCAAGTCCTTAAGCAGATTGAAGGGCCCTGAAGGGGAGGGAGCTCTCCACCAGGCCCCATAGTACATTCCTGCAGTGACCACCAGTTCAAGACGTGGCTGTTGCTCTTTGATGAGCACCTTCCGGGACCCTGAAGTGACCCCGCCTCAAGACGAGAGCACTAACATCACTCAAGCGCCTCTCGGAGGCTGAGTTCACGCGGCGCTGTATAAACGCATTGTCTATTTCAGGTCTCCAGCTACCCACAACAAACACAGCAGCTGCACGGTAGAGTCTCTGGGGTAGGTCCTCCTATATCTAATGTGGCGCTCCCTCAGGGCAGATGTGACCAGACGAAATTGTTGACGCCTCATTAGTGTGGCCTGGGCGACATCTTGGTAGAGCGCACATGTCGCTCCTTGGTAGCCCACCATTTCTCTGTCTTGAGCTTTACGGAGCACCAGTTCCTTGACTTTAAAGGAGGCGAATTTGGCTAGGTTTGTCTCTTGGGCGTTGATTTCTCCCTTGCAAAGCCGGGCCCGCCCTGTGGACGCATTCCAGAAGTTCTTTGCATACCCCTTGCCTATGATGCTAGTGAACAGGCCCACCATGTACGCCTCTAGGTCCGTTCCTTCTTTTCCTTCCACTAGGCCCGCACCCTTATATTTTCTCTTCGGGAGCGGTTCTCCAGGTCCTCACACTTGAGAAGCGCTGAGTTCAGCTGGGCGGTAAGGGATTCAGCTCCTTCCTCTAACGGTTGTATTCGACCTTCCAGATCTTGGCATTTTGCTTTTAGGTCGAGGGTGCACACCCCAATTGAGTCTGTCAGCCTGGAGTGCAATCATTTTTGTGCCCATTTCTGATTTGAAGGAGTCAAAAGAGGCTCCTATGTCTGCCTTTATGTCTTCCCTTAGCTCTCTTTTGAAGTTCCTCAGGGTTGCAAGGAGGTCTTCCCAGGTGAGCGCCATGCCTCCCGTCCCCTGGATGCCCTCCTCCTCCTGCACCTCTCCTGCTTTGTGCGGCCCGAAGTAGCTGGAGACCTTGTTGGGCTGCCCTTTTTTGGGTGGCATAGGGGCAGCTCTGGGTTGCACCCCACAGCCCTCCGCTCTAAAGCCACAGGATCAGAGGGGGGAAGATCGGCTCCTTCGAGAGGGATCTGTGATGGCACCAGGGTCCAGGCACACCCCCCACCTCCAGGTGGGCCGCACGTTTCTTTGGCACCTGCTAGAGTATGGCCTCCCCTAGTTCACGTGGTGCGTGGGCTCTGTTGTCACTCTCCGTGCTGAACTCTCCATGATCTAGCCTGGAGGACAGTGGGCGCCATCTTAGGCTCAGGCATAAGGCCAGGCATCTCTTTCGGGGGTTCTCACCTCCCCTGGCATGCAGTGTGGCCCAGCCGGACTGACCCGGGTAGATCGCCCTCTTCTCTGCCTGTCCTCAGCCTGATTATCTCCTTGCCTACAACTTAAGCAGTTAATCGTGCTTCGGGGGAGGGGCCACTCACCTTCTGGTGCATTCCTGGTCTGAGGACCCGTTCGCCGTCTCGGGGTCTCTCTATATCGTCCTCATTCATTCAGGGGCAAAGCTCATCCAGCGGGCCCCTCCTGGGCACCAATTCGATCCGCGCCTCCGGTGGAACTCTATTGCAGCCGGGTACTTCTGCCGTTCGAGGCTGTCATTTCAGGAGCTCAACTTCGCGGCTCCGTATCTCGTACAGACAGCCGCTAGTATGCTGATGTCCTCGATCAAACCACCGGGCCCCCGGCGTCCCGGGTATGCTACCCTCCGATCAACGAGTAAGGAAGAGTTTTAGCCGTAACAGGATCCATCTGCCATCTTAGCTAGGCGGCCGCGGTCTCGATAACCTTTTAAAAAGTCATTTTGGGGTCCCGCTCACCCGCAATAGTTGACCAGAGGAGGTTTCTGCTGTTTAAAAATCCAGTCCCAGCCCTTCTTTTGCCATCTGCCTGGGACTGGACGCTGTAATTCACACTCTCCCAGGGCTCTTTCACGGAGCCTAGTGAAGTCACGTCTTCGCCGCCATGATGGCTTGCCACTCCCCCCAACCACATATTGTTTGACCAGGTTGAGGTCCACATCCTTAGAATATTAGCATATCCACATGTTTTTGTCATCCATTTCTGCACTACCTCCACATATATCAGCCACACTGGCCACAACATCAAAGTCCTCCTCCACATACATTTCCTCTTTTTCATCACGTTGGGGTAACCTGGAAATGAAATCTACTTCTTGGTTTAATCGGCCAGGTACATGACTAATATCAAAATTGCACTCCTGTAACGTGGAGGACAACCTGGCAATGCGGGCAGTGGCATTTCTTCCACCTCCGGGAGACACAATTGGTATAAGAGGCTTGTGATCTGTCATAATGGCAAAACAAGTTCCCCACACAAAATGTCTAAAATTATTAGTGGCCCACACGTAAGCTGGTAATTCGCGCTCAATAACGGAATATTTACGTTCTGCTTCGCTGAATGTCTTTGAAGCATACACAACCACCCAGTCTGATCCAGCAGCACGCTGTGAGAGCACCAAGCCCAACAGCGATAGCATCAACTGATAACACCCCTTTCTTTCCTTCCACAAAAGGCTGAAGCGCAGGTGCATTCACTAAATGATGTTTGATACACTCAAACACACATTGCTGTTCGGTACCCCACACATATTCACAATTTTTGCGCAACAATCTGTTTGAAATACCGATGATGCTAATGTCAGTTCAAAAGGCATCCTTTTGAATGGGCCTGGGCGGTAAATTCCGTTTCGCTCGGGGAATTTGGGTAATTTCGCGTTCCGTGGAGAACGTGGAATTGCCAAAAATTCTGCGATCCGCGGCTTCACGGAATTTTTTGCTTGTTCGCGCTTTCGAACAAGAAAAAAGTATCGCAAATGGGCGGAACAAGCAATTCCGCATGTTCGCTGAACTTTCCGTGCTCACGGAGATTTTTTACCATTTCGCTGAGCTTTGCGTAGCGCGATTACGCACATTCTGCCCACCCCTACTTTTGAACTGGTACACTCCACAAGGTGTGATAATACTTGTCAAATGAGGGAAGGGAGGAGGGGGAAGAAAGGGTAAGGGAGAAATGCGGGGATAAAATACCATAAGACATAACACCTATAGTAAAACAGGACCAAGTATAATGTTACGCTTGACTGCGAACAGCCCTCTTTTCTTGCTGTCACGATAAGTAAATTTCCCTTTATTAATTCTGACTTGTTGTAACCATTCAGGTTTCTTTTATGTACTGTTTATTGTACCGTTTATTGTTTTATGTGCTTGAGGGTGGTATTTTTCATACCTGGTTTGGCTTCCGGGCTTGTTCCTCCCCTTATTAGCTGCGCATGCTGTTTCACGCTAGGCCCTCAGACGATCTCAGTGTGCCATTTTCTATATCTTCTAACGTACATTTCCTTTTCTTTGTCATACCGTTATGGCTCACTCTTCAGGCGGTAGCGAATGCCTCTCTTTCTCGTTGGTTAATGTCAGGCAGTGTCTGTCCTTCAGTTTTTAGGTCTCCGGTAGCGAAGGCTGCGCTTGCGCAGTCTCGCTCGCGAAATTTAATGACTTGGAGAAGAGGGGCTTGAACCCGCCTCTCTTCTCTCCTCTTCTCCATTGGCTGGCCTCTTAAATGCTGGTCAGCCACTGGAGAAGAGGTTTGTCTCTCCAAACAAACCCCGTCCTTTTCGGATTCGGGGGCGTGTTTTTTCCGATTCTTTCTCTCCTCTGGAATGTAAACATTCCAGCCAATGGCAAGAGGAGAGAAAAAGAAAAACACGCCCCGAATCCGAAAACGCCACTGCGTTTCTCCGAGGCATTTCTGCTTCACCTCGGAGAAAGGCGGTGGTGTTAATGGTGTCCTCTCATCCTGCTGTCGGCTCCCGTGTTCGGCTGCTGCTCTGGTCTCCTCCCCCTTGGTTAAAGATATATGGCAGCTTCGATTCCTGTAATTACCGTCTGAGGCCCCTTATGTTGTTCGTTCCTTGGAGGATTCAACTCCTGGTTTCATGATCTTCGGCCCCGTTCAAAGTCTTCGTGCAGTAACGCATCATACTTCTCCCGTACTTCTCACCACAGCCGCTCCGAGGGTCACCAAGGTGCGAGTCTCTCCCCCTGCACTCGCGGCCGGGGCCCGCACCACGTGTGAAGCCGCGAGCTCGAGTTACAGGAGCCACCCACAGCGTTCAGCTCCGCCACCGCGGCCGGCCGCCTCTCTCAAGCAGGTTGTGTCCTCTACTGAAAACAAAACGTGCATTTATGAACGCATCTGTTCTGTTCAGTACCATATACAACAATAATCATGAAATAAACGGATCATAAGAAATTAATATGATATTGTTGAATCGCATCACTTTTTAGTTTGAAATGAACAAAATATTTCCCGAAACTCGGAAAGTACTTTCAAATGGTAAAAGAGACTGAACTTTGTCTATAGCCTTGCTGTGTGCCATATTCAGTATTACATTACGGTACGAATGCACCATTCCAAGATGGCTACTCCACTCACGACATCGGGTTAGTCGTTCCCTGATCTTCCGGATGACACTCATTCAGCGCCTGCGCATTGAAGTCGGCTGACAGCTATCGACGCAGAACGCTTTCCTTTCTGCTCGTGGACCGCCACCATGGTGAGTCGAACTGCGATCTGCTCTGGGGCAAAAGTGGTTGTAAGAGGATAGGGTGGTGGCTAGGAAGAAAGACGGGGGTCGCGGTAACATTTGGGGTGCAACTCGTGTGTTTTGAGGAGAGGCAGAGCTGTGTACCTTAGGTGAATGGTAGGGACAACCATATATCCGCTTCGTGCAGCCCGGGCGCTGGCCTCCGTGGACATCCATGCGCCGGTGAAAAAATTGTTTCACAGCTGGCCCTCTGAGATTAGTGTTCGCATTGTAGAGTTCTTTTAGTGGTAACATCCGCTTCATTTGAAGAAAGAATACTTGACAAGCAGATGCAGGTTGAAAAATTTAATTAAGCTTGTAGGAAAATAAGGAGGCCACAACGTGCGCAGCCAACCCGCCATCAGTGTCTCAACTGAAGACG
The DNA here is from genome assembly GCF_964204655.1 of Triturus cristatus. Taxonomy (NCBI): domain Eukaryota; kingdom Metazoa; phylum Chordata; class Amphibia; order Caudata; family Salamandridae; genus Triturus; species Triturus cristatus. Next base: position 960,348,208 of record NC_140584.1, on the reverse strand, counting down.
CAGCCACACATTACAAGCACATAGGTTTCCAAACACAAAGAACGTGCACGTGAAAATCATAACCAAGACATGCACCTGAAGGTCATTCAAGTAAACATTTCACTAGTGAAAGAGCTCAAGGCCGCTCACAAGAGAACAGCATAACACACAGAAGAACTCGAGAGTGGGACATGTACTTTGAAAGTACAGTACAAGACGCATTCCAATAAATTGGTGCTCTGAATTACTTTGTAGTGCCATTTTTCAAAGTGTAAGGGTTTAATACATTTAAACCAGTTGGGCATCAAACACCTTCCCTCAATCGTTATGATGTACCGTTTAAAATCCGACAGCTTGACCTCTGCAGCTTGGCTTCTGAACCTTGGCCTATGACCCAGGTGTCTCTGATTAATTTTGCAATCAAGTGATGCAAATATTTCATTATGTTTTAACGAAGAACTGAAGGTGGGTTGAACTTGTAATGCTGTAATACCCTCCTTTAGAGTTCACTGGCAAGTGGAAGTATCTACAGCTAATTTAACCCCCTTTAATTAAGGAAACCCTTTAAAGGACTGCTAGTTAATTGAGCCCACGGACACAATGTAAATATTGCCAGAAGATTCAAGCCTATGGTATTTTCCGGTGGGCAATGACGTCACACGTATATTGCTGTTTTATGGTTTTAACGTAAATTATGGTGCAACTATTCTAAATTGTGCTTGAGAATCATAACTCAACGCCGCTGCTATAAATAACTAACTGCAGTATTGCCTGCGTCCTTCCATCTTCAACACAGTATTCAAAGTTTAATCCATGCACTCTACAACTGGATCTATGGTAACGGTGACATTTGAAGTAGCAAAAAGTAAATATGTGTCAAATTTTGAGGTTACTGTGTGGCTCTGTGTGTGTGTGTGTGTCTGTGTGTGGCTCTGTGTGTGTGTGGGGGTGGCTCTGTGTGTGTGTGGGGGTGGCTCTGTGTGTGTGGGTGGCTCTGTGTGTGTGGGGGGAGGGTCTGTGTGTGTGTGTGTGGCTCTGTGTGTGTGGCTCTGTGTGTGTGGGTGGCTTTTTTTGTAGGTGGCTATGCGTGGTGGGTCTGTCTGTGTGGGTAACTCTGTGTGTGTGTAGGTGGCTCTATGGGTGGCTCTATTTGTGTGTGGGTTGCTCTATGTGAGTGGCTCTGTGTGGGTGGCTCTGTGTGTGTGGGTGGCTTTGGGTGTGTGGCTCTGTGTGTGGGTGCAAATGCAATAGGTCTCGCATTTGAGAGTTATTAAGCTATTGACACTGTAAATAACAATGCCGTTTCTTTAAATGTTTTAAAAACAAAAACATAAACAAAAATAATGTCATGAGCAGTGCCAATAGCTTTAACTTTAACAATGCCGAGACCATTACATTGTAAATGCTTGTTTCACCGTAATCTGCAGCAGTATTGTATACTGTTGGCTTTTTGACGCTGCCATTCGTGACGTCACTGCAAAGGCAGAGGCTTTGTTTCCGCCTTCTCTCCTTGCAAATGCTGCTTCAACCGGAGCGGTCACACCTTTTGGGAGTGACTCAGAGTTTCTCCAATCCATGGGTTTCCTCCCACAAATGTAACTCCTTTTCTGCCTACTTTGGTTCTAATTCATTTACTTTCTATGGAGTTAGACAGCTTTCCTATTATGCATAGTGAAAATTATGAAGGGGAAGCTTTTAAGAATGAATTGAATGATTTTATTCATTCTTCTGTTGAGCAGGCTGTGGAGGCCTCTATGAATAAAATGACAACATTGACAACTCTGTTTTATCCATAATGTCGAAGTGTTTGATGGCATATTCTGCGGGGTAAAGCATAAAAAGCTGTCTTTATTTGTAAAAAAGAATACTGCATCTATTTCTGTTCCTGAGTTTGCACTTTTGAACAGTGAGGATTTCTCACACCAGAAAGAGGACTTTGATCCTCTCAGGTTTCCTTCTAAGGAGTGAAATTCTAAATGAAACTGCAAAGTTTTCTTTTTTCTTTTTAAATGCATCCTGTTTTCCTTTAAGGAAAACGTGATGCATTTAAAAAGAAAAAAGACTGCTTTATTTAAAAGCAATCACAGACATGGGGGTCTATTTGCGACCCATTAAGAATCGCTAGTGAAACTGAAAACAGTTTCATGTATTAGGATTAGCGATTACCTAATTGCGATTGGGAGAAAATCGCAATTAGGTAATCGCTACTTGTGATAATGATACATGTGGCCCCTAGACTCTTTTCCACATCAGATTATTTTCATGCCAAGACTGTACTGGCATGAATCCAGGCTTTAGGAATTAGGATGTAATATCATCTATGTGGGTAGTACTATCCGGCCCTTAAAAGCTAGAATCCAGGAAAACGTATGGGCCATTCGAAATCAAGACACTAGATACCCCATGACATCACACATGAGTGAACAACATGGGGGAAGGCCCGAAATTTGGTTCCATGGTATAGACCATATTCAGGTGAAATCAAGGGGGGGGGAGTTAGAGAGTTAGCCCTCAGACTGAATGAAGCTGGCTGGATTTGTAGACTAAGTAGTACAAGTAAGGGACACAATACAGATGATGAATTACATTATTTCTTCTGAATAGCTAGAAGCTTTAGTTAGACATATGTAGCTGTAATCAATATGGAGAGAAAAAAGACCATAATGAACATTGAAAATATGTATAGGAGGTTGCATAGAGGGAGCGACCTGACTATATTCAATGATGGGTGCAGGTGCTGTATAAGAGACTCACTGGCAAAGATAATAAAAAAACATTGCAACAACTTAGATGAAGTACATAAAACTATACTTGAATGGAAGCTGTGGGTGTTATTTGTAAGAAAAGACTGATTGTTAGAGCAGGTCTAAATCTATCTAATTATCACATTTATCACTATGTGGTACACACAATTTGACCTGAATAGAAGCTATGTTTGTAACCTGTTTAAAATGATTGGGATATAATTAAAAATGTTCAAATATATTGTGCACTTGGATGTGCATCAATGAAAAAGTATCACTAGAGGAGATTACTACCTTGCCCCATTTGTCAATACAGCAGGCAGGCATCAATACTTTGGTCGGAAGTGTTAGAGGAGATACGGATGGGATCTGTGTATCCAGTATATATAGTGAAAATGAAATAGATAAGGGTTTGCTTGATTTTTATTATGAAATATTATTGAGATAAACGCTTGATTAATATGTATAACAAAAAAACTACGACTGACTACTGGTTCAGCACTTTAAATCCCAAAGTATCAAAATGAATATTCCTTTTCTGTGCACAGGTCTTCCGGAGTGCGCCGTAGGACAGCTCCACTGAGAGTCAGTTAAAGAAGCAAAAAACAAAGAGGAAGATGCACCAGATAAAAGGAGTCCAGATCCAAACAAGTATCCTTAATGTTTCCTTTTATTTTCTTGTAGTATGAAGAGGTAAAAACCAGCCAACGCGTTTCGTTCCACACGGGCACTTCTTCAAGGCTGTAGACAAGTAACATGACGACATATAAATAACATGTACAACGTATAAAACAACAAACACCAAGAAAGTTATGACATAGTACATATAGATACTATGGTTACAGGGATCAAAAACACACATGAGCCAAAGAACAGGGCACATATATATACATTATCAGAACAATATATAATAAAATATATATATATACACATGGAACATTTAGAAAACACATATATATTTACATGTCTAAAAACGAAAAACATACACAAACTAAGGGCATGGTCCAGATTCATCCTAATTAGTTTCTAAACCTGGTCAATATTTTTCGCTGACCAAATGTATTTCGTTGATTATTGTGCACGTATTGCTGTTTATTTGTTTTCAAGAAAAATGGAAAAGGGAACAACAACCAGAGAAAAGATGACAAATCTACAAGAATCCTAAATCCCAAAGTATCAAAATGAATATTCCATTTCTCTGCAGATGGCACATAATCTCTTTGGTACAGGGATGTCTAAAGAAAAAACTGTTCCGGAATCTACACAAAAAAACAGTTTGAAAACACTGTTTATAAGACTTGAACGTTTGAAAAAACATGAACTTAGTCGATGGTGGGATGGTATTAACCTTAAACAATACATGGAAAATGGTAAGGTTCCGAGGGGTTTACGTATTCTAATTTTCCCCACCTTGGAGGACCTTAGTGATACCCTACTTAAAGAATGGGAATGCAACTTAGAGGGAGCCTCACAAACTATGATGGGAATTTTGGTAAAACATGCAATGGAAAAAGGGGAAAAACTTCAGGGGGAGATTACTGTAATTGAAAAATTAATCAGTGAAATGGAAGAAAAATACCTAATTGAAAAAAACTACGCTATCTTAAAACAGATCATAGATAGCCATCAGATAAACTTAAAAGATAAAAAGCTTAGGAAAATCAAAAGAGAGGACAGAGATCATCGTGATGGAAGAATCTATACTTTTCACAAACAATTTGATAACGTACAAGGGTTGGAGGATAAGAAAAGAAATAGAGAGGACAAGGATGAAAGTGAGGATACTATCTCCATAAGTAATATTTCTGTCTCGTCACAGGGGAGTACGGCTTCATCAACTGTGGGAAATAAGTCCCTTTAGGGGAAGGGGCCTCGTCCTTTCAGAAAGAACTTGCAAAATTACGCATTTCCAGCAGACTCCAACAAAAGAAAGAACAACAAAAATCAGACGGGGAGGTAGGAGGTCAGAAAGCAAATCCCAGAACTATAACTGGAAAAACAGACACTTCTACCAGAACCAAGAAGGTCAATACCAACTAGTGTCAAATAATGATATGGTTACTACAGATATTGATGATGGTTGTGATTTGAAGATTGTTAATCTGTCTAATAAAAGGCTTGATGAAGATGAGATAAATGTCCTCAGTAAAGGTTTAAATTTTTGTCCGACACAAAGTGGGGATTTGGTTAATGCCCATGTTGACCTGTTTAAGTTTGTAAGGCTGTTAAAACTTCGTGACTTTTTCGCAATCAGACCACAGGAACCCATCAAGGGTACACTCCCTCGAGAGCCAGACTCTCATACAATCGCTGATGTCAGAAACATACAATGTCTCCTGTCTATCTGTGATGATGATATTTATGATATGCCCACCTTACTTGATGATTTTGATATTAGACAGGATGGCCATGTGGCAAGTGGTTTACGTCCCAAATCCAAATTCACACCCACTTTTGGTTACAACTCAAACATTGAGGTTTTCCATAAGAAAGTGTCGGAGGAGTTATATTCATTGGAAACTTCAAAAAAATATAAATCAAAATTAACACATAACATCTCCCTAACTGAAAGATTAGCCCTAGAACGCCTGAGGGAGGACACCACCATTGTGATATGTGAGGCAGACAAAGGGGGTAATGTGGTCATTATGAACCGTCTTGATTACCTTAATGAAATTAATCGGCAACTGGGCGACACCTCCTGTTATAGACGCATTACACACAAACCCATTCCTAATCTTATCTCCATCATAAATGGTAGACTTATCGAATGGAGAGATGCATGTCTCATTTCGGAAGATGAATATAGATACCTTAAAGTTGACTGCCCATCATACCCTTGTATTTACGTTTTACCCAAAGTACACAAAGGAGGTCCTTTTCCCCCTGGAAGACCTATTATCTCAGGGGTGGGATCATCCACTGAGAATCTATCTAAATTCGTTGATGTTAAATTACAGAAATTTGCATTCGATCTTCCATCATATGTAAAAGATAGTAAAGATATTTTGGTCAAATTTAGAAATTTCCAATGGTCGGATGAACCCCTGTTTGTGACTTTCGATGTCGTAAGCTTATATACCTGCATCGATAAGCACTTTGGAATTATGGCTTTGCGCTCCTTCCTGGACAGAGAAGGGGCCAAACTATATGAGCACAACGAAATGATTGTTGAGATGGTTGACATTATCTTAATGAATAACTTTTTCTCACATGACTCTAGTTGGTACCAACAGACCAAAGGCGTCGCGATGGGTTCCGGGTTTGCTCCCTCGTACGCCTGCCTCTTCATGGGGTGGTACGAGAAGGAGCATGCCTGGGCCCGAAGTGCCTCCCCCTGGACGGAATTTATCGTGTTTTGGGGGAGGTACATAGACGATATTATCTGCCTTTGGTCTGGTTCTGTAGAAATGTTGCAGCAATACTTTGAGTACCTTAATGACAATGTCTATAATATCAGACTGACGATGGCCTATCACAAGGATAACATCAATTTTTTGGACATAAACTTCTATGTTGAAGATGGGATGATACAGAGCAAGCTATACAGAAAGGAGACAGCGTGCAATGCGGTGCTACATGCATCCAGTGCCCATGCTAGCTCTGTTATTAATAATATCCCATTTGGTGAAATGACTCGCATTAGAAGAAATTGCAGTACTGAGAAATCATTTTTACTTAACATCAAGGCAACAAGGGGAAGATTTGAAAAGAGAGGATATAGTAACAGATTGCTGGATAAAGCTGAACAGAGAATTCTCGTGACAAATCGGGACTCCACATTACTAGATAAGTCCATCATACGGGGGTCCCCAAAAAATGACAACAAAATGAGGTTCATTACTCAATATACCACTCCTAGTAGTAACATCTTTAATGCCTTACGTAAAAACTGGCACCTTCTTTCCTCAATCTCTGGATTAAAGGACTGCTTCACAAATAGGCCTGCTATTACATACCGAAGGGGGACCTCTTTGAGAAAACAACTTTGCCCAAGTTATATCGTGATCCCTCCAAAAGATGGTAACTGGATACCTAAGAAGCCTAACAGCTTCTTTACTTGCAGTCTTTGTAATGTTTGCAGTAGTGGAAAAAACAGAACGACGTCTTTTTCCTTTAATAGCCCGCGGACTTATAACATTACTCACTTTATTAACTGTAATACCACGCATGTGGTATATATCTTAGGATGTGAATGCAACATCATATATGTGGGGAGCACCACACGATGTTTAAAAATCCGAATACAAGAACATAGGAGAGCATTAATCAATAGGGATACGAGATACCCTATTACTGAACACTACAATTACAAACATAATGGTAGTAATACCTTCTGGTTTCATGGCATTGACCATGTACCCATAACTAAGAGGGGCGAAAATCGTGAACTGGCACTCAGACAACTAGAGTCAAAATGGATTTGCCGCTTGCGGGCGACTGTGCTAGGCCACAATTCTGATTCTGAAATGCATTTTTTCCTTTGAGATGTATCTTGTGAGCTGTTTATGTATCCTGATGTTGGGACAACTCTGTGTCTTTACAAACAAACTTCCCTTCCCTTTCAATAATTGACTTGATTTCTTGGATAAGATGTAACGTTAGATTTTATGGCACCCAATCGAGTTTGTAGACTTTCCCCTCGTTGGCTTGCTTGCAAAACTACTTTCTTTTCCCTTGGCTGTCTGGGTCTTTCTCTTTTTTTCTTTTTTATCTTTAATAATCGTGTCATGGCTCATGCTTTCTTCGCTTGTCATGTACATTATGATTTTTATGAAATGTAGGATTTGGTATCACACGCAGGCCTATTGCTTTTTGGTTCCCTGACATTATTGGAACCTCCTTCTGAATACCATCCAGAATGGCATGCTTTTCGATGTTGGGGAGAGTTTTGTGATGGGTTACATCACCGTTCCAATATGGCACCCTCCAATAATAACGTTTTATCTTTCCCCATCCGACTTTATCTCTGTGTAACATGGGACTTATTGGTTCGCCATATTATTGGACGCATGAATACACTATATGAATAAATCATATGCTTAAATTAATATTTTTCATTTAAAAAAAAAAATAGCCCCTTTGACATTAATCGTCTTCTTAAAGATCGATATGGAATTTAATTTGTCCTCAAAACGGGCAAAAGAATTTACATCACGATAAAAACAAAGAATTCTCTCTGCAAACAAAGATTTATATGTATGGGTAAACACTATGATTTGACGTCTTCCTGTCCTAACATGGCTTCCCTTTTTTCCCATACTTTCTGTCTTACATCTAAACATCGCGAGATTCGGGACCTCGTTTACGGTCAGATGACCGACACTTTCTGTGTTTATACTTTTGGAAATGAATGGGACGTTACTCGGATAGCGTTGTGGCGTGACCCTACTACTTTCCTGGTTGTTCGGAATATGGGACTTCCAAGGTACGAACTTTTACACAGTATTAGGGAATTATTTCTGGTGCTATTCACTTCTCACATTTAAGGCTAATATCCTTGGAATTTTAAATATATTATAGAACGAGGTTTATGGAATTGGAATTTGAAATATATTATGGGACGAGTTTTAAATATATATTTTTCTTTATCTATGTACGTGTGGACTTCGGGCTACTTTCCAGTGTCCGTGTATTTGTGTTTTTTTACTCTTTTCGGCAACTTTTGTGCAAAAACGGACTTCTTCCGTCATTTATTGTTTTCTGAATTGAATTATAGGCCTGCAACCTGTTCTTGTCGTACTTACATTAATTACGAAACGGGGGTTACTTTACCGGCACTCTGACGTATGGTTATTTCCACTCCACTGGCTATAAGGAAGTTGACTTCAAAGCACATGTGGTATATAACTTATTGTGTTCTATTCTCTTTTTTCGGTACTTTTGAAGCGACAGAAGTCCTTGTATTTTTTACTTTCAGATTATCGGAACCCTTCTGATTCTGTTCGTATTATGGAGTACAAATACTGAATTATATTAAACTCATTAGCCTGTTGACCGTGAGGCTTGATGCATACTTGCTTATAATACTCACATTCTAATATTGGGTAAGTCCGTTTTGAATATGATTTTGAGACTACTTTACCCGATAAATTATTGGAATTATGTGTTTCTTTGGGGCTTAATTTTCTAAGCATACGTTGATTGGGTTTAGTAGTACATCCCAGTCCTTCAATGTTAATGCGGTTGTATCACTAGTCTTTTTGAGTGCCCTGTATTGTTAGGAGCTTTCAATTTCCACTTAAGATCTACCATGCTTGGTTCGCGATACATATATGTTTATATATTGCTTTTATATTAGATTTTCGACTTTGGGAATCCTCCATATATATGAGACTGTATTTCGCGCTTGAAAGATAAAAAGAACTTATTCATGGTGAGTGCCCGGCTATTCTCATCCTTACTGTTATTGTTACGAGCATTAAATTACTATTCTCACATTATTATCTCCCCTTACAACCCCCTTTTCCCACGCCCTCTCCCTTTTCCCTCCCCTTCCCCTCCCTCCTCTCTCTCTTCTTCCCTTTTGTCTTGCTACCCTGTCTGTGGGATATGTGTATTAGGACTCTTGTAGATTTGTCATCTTTTCTCTGGTTGTTGTTCCCTTTTCCATTTTTCTTGAAAACAAATAAACAGCAATACGTGCACAATAATCAACGAAATACATTTGGTCAGCGAAAAATGTTGACCAGGTTTAGAAACTAATTAGGATCAATCTGGAACATGCCCTTAGTTTGTGTATGTTTTTCGTTTTTAGACATGTAAATATATATGTGTTTTCTAAATGTTCCATGTATATATATATATTTTATTATATATTGTTCTGATAATGTATATATATGTGCCCTGTTCTTTGGCTCATGTGTGTTTTTGATCCCTGTACCCATAGTATCTGTATGTACTATGTCATAACTTTCTTGGTGTTTGTTGTTTTATACTTTGTACATGTTATTTATATGTCGTCATGTTACTTGTCTACAGCCTTGAAAAAGTTCCCGTGTGGAACGAAACGCGTTGGCTGGTTTTTACCTCTTCATACTACAAGAAAATAAAAGGAAACATTAAGGATACTTGTTTGGATCTGGACTCCTTTTATCTGGTGCACCTTCCTCTTTGTTTTTTGCTTGATTAACATGTCACTGGAGATGGAAATTAATACATGGGGGATAAGTGATGAATTCAACATACCCGAGTAGGGTACGGTATAGCTAGACGACGGAGGTACTATAAAATCGTGCATAGCATTGATAAAATGCAAAGTGCCTCTCAATTGGTGTAAGCACCGTATTTGGTGTTTAGAATCGGGTCGACATGAGGATGCAACGTCGTTTTTTTATAAATATCTTTCAGGGACGACAAATTGGGAGATCGTTGATGTTCAGAAGAGCCTGATAATTTAGTAACTTTCCCTTGTTTTGAAATTACGTCGGGGAACATTGCCGACGTACCTGTGCGGATAAAAGGAGGAAGAAAGCCCGGGCGTTCTCTTTTGAGCACCGAAGAGGATACATTGTTGCTATCTCGATATGCTGTGACTCGGGTGAGTTATGCTGAATGCATGTGGGATTTGAAAGGAATCTATATCTGGAGAGTAGAATGAGTTTAAGAACTAACAAGGGCCCGCAATTAATATTGATTTTTTGTCTTCTAATAAAAGGGCTGGAAATGAAGGGCCCGTAATGAATACGGAAACGGGTATATACTTGGAGGTCGGCACACAAGTCTTATTTAAAAAATACCAGTTACTCATAAGAAATGTATTACTTTACGCGTGTTTTTGCAGTACATATTATTAAGAGCCTGTCATGAAAACAAAACGGGTTTGTACTTGGAGGTCGGCACATAAGTTTTATTATAAAATAACAGCTACTCACAAGATATGTATTACTTTACGCGTGTCCTTGCAGCACATATTATTTGCAAACCCAAGTTTTGTTTAGAGGTGGACATAATGCCGTTTGAGACAATTGTCAGGTTTCGTTACAAATAAAAGCTCCGTATACAATTGGAGTTGCTGTACCCGCACTTTTGGCTGTATGTACTATCTACCAGCGGGATTTTTTGGATAACGAATTACGGCTGTAAATATATTTATAAATGCAGAATATGTTAGGATATTGGTTTTACCCTCTCTGTTTAACTACTTGGTGGATTGAAAGGACTAGTAACAAGTTGGGATTACTAAGCATATTACATACTTGTCGTCTTATTGCAGGCACAGTAGCCAATTACTAGGAAGAGTCACAAGACCATTGGAACACTTGAAATAACTTTGAAACTATAGGTAAGATATTAGTATGTGGTGATAAGTGCTACAACTTACAAAATAAGAAAATTAATATATTTACTGTCCGATGCTGATAATAGGATAGAGATATAGACATGCAACCAGTAATGGCAACTTTTATCCTTGCCAGGCACAATAATCGGTAAGGACGATAGAGGTGTCTTGAAATAAAAGGAGTGGCAGGAGAAATTTGCAATTGAGTCACCTTTGAACACGAGTTCTACCATTAGTTTATAATCACCTCCAGAAGAATTGGTAGGTGCACGGTTTTTGTTGTGGGAGCTATTTGACAAGATAAAATGGGTGAGACTTGCAAAACTAGTAGCTGGGACCGTTGGTGAGCAGCTAGTGATAAAATCAAGTTGTCCTTTGTGTTTTTGTGTAGTAGTATATACATTAAGTTATTTTCCTGAATGCCCTTATTCGTTTTTGTTTTGAGTTCAATGAAAAAATGATAGATGTTGGAATGTACAATATACATATTTGCAATTTGATTTTGTACAGACGCCTACCTGATGTATCAAATGGGAAGCGTTGATATATTTCGAGGCTCCATAAAGGGGTGTTACGAATACAGATACGATACTATGAGCTTTTAAATTGTGCATAATGGGGATCTATTTTGAAATATAAATGTTTTCAAATTATTTGGGATTGGCTTATACAAGTTTTATGATAACTCCTGTCTATGATGGAGATAAGAACACTGAAAAGATGTTGGTATCAATTCTTAAAAAGGTATGGGTTTATGCCCAGGGGCTTGATTGGTTACGTATGTATTTAACCTAAATTGTATAAAGGAGATTTAATAATTGTGGGTGATATCTTGAGATACTTCCTGTCTTGGTGTAGTATTTGTTTGTAACATTGTTTGTCCATGTATTTTATATGTTATTATATATGTATTTTTAAATGGTTTTACAGCCCTGACGAAGTTCTTTTTCCAAAAACAAAACGCGTTGGCTGCCCGGTGTTTTTGCATAACTGAAGAAGAATAAAGAACATTTGGAATCAGACAACTATCGGATGCACATTCATCAATTTATTGTTTTTTTTGGGATATTTGTATTGGGTGGTGCAGTCCACAGTGGGCTATTATCCTGATGATGGCCTGGAATCAATCAGGCTGAAACGCTGTCGACCCTCCCCAGCAAAGATCTTTGGCATTGCTGTAGTCAATTTATTCATTGTTAAGAAACTACACTGTATATAATTTTTTGTCTCTTTTGACCACATTGTTACCTTATCATTTTCGCCATTCACACTGTTCTTCACCCTTGTGTCACTGCGCCGTTCACTACCACTAGCACGCCCATTGCTCACTTGAGTGTTATGGTCACTTGTACCTTGACTTGTACTGTAGTGCTGTAATAACTACTTAGAAATACAATTTTTCTCCAAATTCCCCTGTGGTCTCCCTTTCTTCTTCCCCCTCCCTATGTGATTTATATCACTAATTCTGAATTGGCTATGTTTTAAATGACTTCCAGTTGAGACGTTGTTGTTTGTTACAAACTATTACCCGGTCTCTCCTGGGAAAACGGGCTTACTCCTGTTTATTGTGTCTTTACCTTCAGTTTTACAGCCACACCTTCCATTGATCAATCTTTACTCACATTTTTCTCAAAATTGGTAAGGGAGTTGAAAATGCCTGGTCCCATATTTGGTGGGTCCTTTGGCCCGCATTTTTGACATGGCTGAGCGGCTAGACTTGAGAATCTTGACATCGATCCCCTTGATGTGTCTATGTGGGTGCAGAGAGCATTCTGTTTGCTTGGTAATGCTAATGCTGCCATAACCCATGATCAAAGGAAAGGCCTGTTCAAACTGGACCCTAAACTAGCAAATTTGGTGAGTATCGATCCAGATGACAAGACGGATGAGCTTTTGTTTGGAGAATTCTTCATCAAAGACCTTAGCTCCTATGTTACCACATTTTCTTCTATTGATAAGGCACAACAATAATTTTTCCCAGCATGTTTTTGCACGGGACAGTAGCGGCAGGAGTCGCTTTACCGGCCGTTCCTTCCGCAACCAAGAATACAGAGGCTCCTTCAATTCATCTTTCAGTAAAAAATTGTTCGAGATCACCAAAATCTTAGCGTGCAACCCCCCAGACTTAGCTCCACCTCCTTCCCAATCCCTCTGCGACTCCTTGGCCAAGTTCTTTTTTAACAAGGTCAACGACATTTACCAAGCATTCACTGATAAAACTACAACTCAGCCCCCTATGCCCAATGGCACTACTCATGAGACTGTACTATCTCAGTTCACGGAGCTCGCCGAGACACAAATTAAGGACATCATTGCCACCATCAAATCTGGATCGGCATTAGATCCCTGCCCTCTCAAATTCATCCGTCCGGTAATGGATTGCTTGACCCCTGAGATCACTTCAATCTGTAACGCCATGTTCAGTACAGGGATCTATCCAAACTCACTAAAGAACACCCTGGTTAAACCTCTTTTAAAGAAAGCCAATCTGGATAAGGAACAACTAAAAAATTACCGTCCCATAGCTAATCTACCCTTTTTAGCCAAGGTAGCGGAGAAAGCTATGAATACACAACTCTCGCAGTTTCTAGAGAAGCACCAATCATTAGATAACACTCAATTCGGCTTCCGCAAATACCACGGCACAGAGACGGCCTTAATTAAAGCCACGGAGGATATACGAATGATTCGTGACTTGGGAGGAACAGCGATACTGATACTACTCGACTTATCTGCTGCGTTCGACACTGTCGACCATAAGATCCTGGTAGACCGTGTCAGAAAGATGGGCATTCACCACCTGGCTCAGAACCTGCTCTCCTCCTTTCTAGCAGGGAGAACACAGGTGGTCACACTGGGGCAATTCCAATCTGACAAGTTGTCACTGCCGTGTGGGGTCCCTCAAGGCTCATCCCTAAGCCCGACACTATTTAATATCTATGTGTCGGACTTGGCAACTGTCATCAAAGCCCATGGGATGGGCCTTACCTCATACGCAGATGATACACAACTGGTGCTGGCCATTAATGGCGATGGAGAGAGAATGGCAGGAAACTTCCAGGAGGGCTTGCGGGCAATTGGAGACTGGATGGCCTCCAATTGCTTAAAACTAAACTCCGAAAAAACGGAGGTAGTCATCTTCGGACATCTTTCACCTTGCTGGTCAACTACATGGTGGCCTCCCTCATATGGGACCCCCCCGAAACCAGTCACCTCTGTCAGAAACCTGGGAGTGATTTTTGATGAAAACCTGAACTTTATGGCCCACGCAAATAAAACAGCAGGTACGGCCCACCATAAACTAAGGTTGATCAAAAAACTTCTGCCATTTTTACCAGCTGCAGCCGGAAGGACCTTGGTCAGTGCTCTGGTGTTGTCCTCCCTTGACTACTGTAATGGTCTGTTTATCAATGCTCAGGCCAAAGTGATCAATAAACTACAGTCAGTTCAGAATGCCGCAGCCCGTCGCCTGTCTGGTATCCCGAAATTCATGCCTATTTCAGAAACAATAAAAAATCTGCACTGGCTCAAGATCAATAACAGGATTAAATTCAAAACACTCTGTATCACTTACAAAGCACTGCATAACCAGGGTCCGGACTTTTTGAAGTCCCATCTTCGGTATCACTCCTCCACTAGATCTCTCCGGTCTAACAATCTTAAATCTCTGCAGGTACCACGAACTAAAACTGTCACGTGGGGCGATAGGCGCTTCCTGGTGGCTGCCCCCAGACTTTGGAACTCCTTACCTACCACCATCAAAGAAAGCACCTCCTTGATGCTATTTCGCAGGAAATTAAAGACTTGGCTCTTTGATCAATAACAGCTGTCAACTAGCCTCTGTGGGTATCTCACGCCTTGTTCCCTCTAGCGCCGAGACGCCTACGGGCATTTGTTCGCGCTTTATAAATCTCAAAAATAAAAAATAAAAATAAATAAAATCTTACGGCTACCAAGAATTCAAACCACAGTTCTACCCCCAAAGAGGGAGAGGCTATCGTGGCCGTGGACAAAGTAATATCCGAGTCAACAATCAACAAAGTAAGTCTGTCTTCTAACCCTCGTCCAGTAGGAGGCCGTCTTCAGTATTTTCTTCCAAAATGGCAAACAATAACTGGAGATCATTGGGTGTTGAATGCAATACAAGGTTATCGTATAGAGTTTTATGTAACGTTTTTTTTAAACCTTTTTTCCCCTCCAAATTTCTCTTCAGACATCATCTATACAAACAAGCCATCCAAATATCCAACCCAGATCTTTAGGGATTTTTCAGTTTCTTGTTTCTAGTTCAAAAGAAAAACAAAACGATGAGACTTGTCATCAATCTCAAAATCTTCAACCAATTAGTAGTTTCCTATCATTTCAAGATGGAAACTTATTCACCTCAGAGACATTGCTCCAACTCGATAGGATGGTAAGACTAGACTTGCGGGATGCGTATCTTAAATCCCCAATCATCCGTCTCACAGGAAGTTTCTTCAATTTCCATGGTTGGGACTAACTTATTGTTTTTCTTCCCTTCCCTTCAGCCTTTTGTCAACTCCCTAGTGCTTCACAAAGGTGATGAAACTAGTGGTAGCGTTTCTCAGATCCCTGGGGGTCAGATTGAAAATCTACTTAATCATCATCTTAATCATGAGTCAAAATATAAAAATTCTTTGCTCCCATCTCCATCTTGCTTGTTCTCTACTAACAAAGTTGATTTTTTGGGGTAAATTCAGAAAAATCTATCATGATGCCCACTCAAAAAGTAGAGTTTCTAGTTTTTCTTATAAATTCTTCAAATGCCACGTTGCACCTGCCAAATCCAAATGTAAAGTCTATCAAATCCGAAATTCTTATTACACTTTGCAGTTCCCATATCTCTCTCAGATCATTAGCAAGAGTAGTAGGCCTTCTTTCCTCCTCCATCCAGGCCATCCTTCCGGGCCCTCTCCATTATCAGACTGAAGAAAGTGCCAAAGCAAGTAAGTGTTTTTATAATATTTTTTTCGCCCCCCGAAGTTGGCTTTTCAGTCTGGGGCATAATGCTGCTCCCAGAACGACCTGGCAGAATATTTCTACTTCCTGACCTTGTAAAGACCGTCACAATCGAGTACCGGTTTGAACATCGAAAGAACCTTCTGATGTATGATCTCCTTACGCCCTGAGGAAGCCCCAGGCTGAAAAGCCACCTTTGGGGGTGAAACACGTGTTGGCGGTTATATCTCTGTTTGGTATCACGTTATTGAACAACACTGAAGGGAAAAGGGTTCTTATGAAGTACACTGGATTCAATAAAAAGGATCACTTTTTTTCATAAAAACACTTACTTGCTCTGACACTTTCTTCAGTTTCATAATAAATGGAGAAGGGGTCTCCCATTTCCAAGGAAAAGTAGATCCTTCAAATAAATCTTCATTTATATACAGGAGTGCACAAAAAATCTGGACCCACTAACCCCTTCTTGCTTTACCTCTCCATCATCAGGCCCTCCAGCGCCTCAAGATTCATCATCTACATAAAGGCCTGGCCTATTCAGATTCCATAATTTTAGATCCGGAGTCCCATCTAGAACTTCAATGGTGGATCAACCATTTAGATGACTGGAATGGCAGTGCTATCATTGCATCAGCCCCCGATCTTGTGTTAGAATCAGATGCAAGTCAGACGGGAGATTCTTGCACGCTCCTTTGCAATCAAAAGCCTAGCAAAAAATAGGGTACATTGCTTCATTCTTCTCCGCATGGACAACGTCTCCGCTGTGCGTTATATCAATCGTCTAGGAGGCGGCACAAGGTCCAAACCTTTAGCGGAGTTGGCAAAAAGTTTTGGGAATTCTGTCTACTCAACAAGATCTCTGTTCGTGCAGAGTATCTACCAGGCTTGCTCAATTCAATCGCGGATTGGCACTCCCGCCATCTGCGGGACTTCAGCGATTGGAGACTTCATCCATCTGCATTCCAAGTTCTGCCTCACAAATGTGTTCCTTTCAGTATAGATCTTTTTGCTTCTTGGCTCAATTCTCAGCTGCCTCACTTCTGGCTACAGATGCCTTTTTACAGGACTGGTCCCTTTCGATCAATTATGTATTTCCTCCTTTCCTTATGATCAGCACGGCACTAGCTCTGGTCAGACGACAACAAGCTACCCTAGTCATAGTGGTTCCCTTCAGGCAATCTTATGGTTTCCTCCCCTTCTCGTACTGGCAATAGACTTCTCTGTTCTTCTCCTTTCCTTTCCCAGTCTCCTTCTGGATCCTCTAGGCAATTCCCACAACTTGGTGCTCAACAGTTCCCTCACTCTCTCCGCCTGGAAGATAGCAGGCCTGATCAATGTATCAACTTCATTTCGCCAGAAGCTGGAGAATTCATTGACAAAACCTGGGGCCCCAGGCACCACTAAAGCTTACAAGTCCGCTTGAGCTTTATGGTCAAGCTGGTGTTTGGGAACACGTATCCATCCCTTTTCAGCTGTTGTAATTTACATTGTGAATTTCTTTGCGGCTGAAGCTAGTGGAGGTAAGTCATACAGAACTATCAACTTATATAGATCAGCAGTCTCCATGAATCGCCCTCGTATCAACGGTAAACCTGTGGAAGAGCACTTGCTCATTTGTCGCCTGTTGAAGGGAGTAAAGTTTTCTATTCCTCCTTTGCCAAAATATAATAAATTGTGGGATGTGAATGTTGTATTGAATTTGTTTGTTGGTTATTTCTTGGCCTAACAAATGGAATCTCTCTTTAAAAATGCTTTCTACAAAACTTACAGTGTTATTATGACTTATCTCTGTTAAACATGTATTGGATGTATAGGCTTTGCATGTTTCTTCACGCCAATATTCTCCTGATGGGGTTCTTTTCATGGTTATAAAGCATACCAAAACAAATCTATGTGTTTTACCTTTACTTTCCACAACAACCTAAATTGTGTGTCTGTCAGTGTCTTAAACTGTATGAACAGCACACTTACGATCTGAGAACGTCCTCTCATTCTCAACTCCTTATTTCCTTTTAAACACACCACAATCCTGTTTCTGTTGCTACTTTGGCTTGTTGGGTCAGATGGATTATGTCTTCAGCATTGGAGCTCATTGTTCCCGGGGTGCCATGGCTTCTAAAGCTTTTTGGCAGGTTCCAGGCTTGAGGACATTCTAAGATCGGCCGACTGGTCTAATGATAATGTCTTTAGAATTTTTAAATGTAAACCTGTTCATTCTGCAACTTCTTCTGCAATAAACACGCTTTAAACAAGCATAATAGGAGCCTCCGGTCTTGACATAAAATGTAGATTTTCCTAGTAATTTATGAAGGAAAGTCTTAATTTTGTTAAAGACACTGAGGCGAGTATTATCCCACATCAACACTTACTCATTTTGTGTTTCTTTCACTTCCTGACAGCGTCTCCTGCTTTACCAGCTACTTCCTCTTTAGGACGCTATGGTTCAAGAAGAATCTGCAGTTTTCTCTTCTTCAGCTCATTCCTCGGCTCACTATCCAATTTTGCAGGATCCTTCGCAAGGCTTCATGTTCATAGATGTTTGCCAAGAACTTTTTACATTTACGTTTGCACTTTCTATTGTACTTTCCATTTTCCCTTTGTTCTCTGGTTCTTTTTAACTTCTTGCACAAGAAAATAGGGGTGTTCACAGTCAAGCTTAATATTATACTTGGTACTGTATTACTATGGGTCATTGTGATGATTACGTGTTTCACTCCTGTGAGAAGTTGGCCTGATGTATGATGTCACTAGTTATAGTGTACACCTTATATCAGTCCAAATACCCTTATGGTGATTGGTTGTAAAGTCAACCTTATAGACCAGCTATCCTAGTGGTAGCATGGACAAGAGCAGTCTTAGGCTAAACTCTGAATGGCATGTGAAGCCAGCTGTGATACCATATATAATCCCTTGAATACCAAATGAAAGGACACCACAACAGATATATATATAAAATAAAGTGTATTTATTCTAAGCAAACCCTCAACACTCTTTATGAGATTAGAGGTAAGTACAACACAGTCTTATTAATGCATACAGTAAGTCACACAGGTAAGTAATACAGTTAGGCCCTAGGGGCCACGCAAACCATATACTAAGTAAGTGGTATAAGAACCACTGTCACGGAAATAGAATAGGCCTAGGCCTAGGGAATCGCTGGGGCTACACTACACTAGCGTTAGTTAGGAAGTGGGAGGCCCACGGGATTCGTGTGCAGAGTGGAAACACTCACGCGTAATGCGTAAAAGTCAATAGCAATAGTACAGTTTAGAAAACGGTAGATTTAGGACACTTCCGGAGTAGCTAGGAAGTTGAGACTTGAAAACTAGACAATAGGATAGTCACTATCCTGATGAGCACCGGAGTACCCAAGTTACCTAGCCCACAGGCTGCGGGTGCATAGGGGTGAAGATGCGTCGTTTTCCTCGTCGACTCCTATGGATGCCTGAAGAAAGATGCTGACAGGCAGTCAGGGGAGAGTGTCCGGTGGATCCCAAGGCTGGGATCAAGAAGAGAGGAAACCTGCAAGCAGAAGGGACAGAGTCAAGGTCACTAGCCAGTGACCACGTGGAACCGGGAAGGAACCAGGCGATGTCGTGAAGAGTTGCAGGTGAAGGTGAAGCTTGTCGCTGCAGCCAGGAGGACCAGGAAGCGTCGAGGACGACCAGGACCAGGAGGCGAGCTGTCCCACGAAGGCTCTTGCTGTCGGCGGCGTCGAAGTTGGACTAGGACTCACCAAGCCTTGGCAAGCGGAACCCACGAAGAACGAAGGACTTGCTTCTGGTGCAGACCAGGAAGGTCTGGGGTGCTTCTTCTTTGCAGAGAAGCGGGAGCCAGTCTGGAGGAGCCAAACCAGCGCAGAAGATTTCAGGGTGCGTCGTCACAGAGGCCACTAGCCAGCGGGCAAGCAACCGGACAGACGCGGCAAGCAGGAAAATGCTGAAGGGCCCCACGCAGGACTCGTGGAGTGTGGGGGGCTGATCTTCGGTGCAGATGGTGCTTGGGGTTGGGGCTTCTCAATCCCCGGTGCACAACTTCGAGGGTACCTCAGAAGCTGCGCTTTAAGTTACTAGCCACTTTTTCCAGGTAGCCGGTCCCACGTCGCTCGTCGCCTCCACGGATCTCAGCTCGGCTGTAGATGTGGATCAGGGTCGGAGAAGTCTGGAAGTCAAGGCTCTGGTCAGGCTCTGCAGTCGGTTCCTCGTAGAACGTGGGCAAAGCAAAGGGTTGTCTCTTGATGGTGCCTGTTTGCACAGGGTAGCCACTCCTTGGCTACAAGGGAGATTCTTCAGTCTTCTTCTTTCGTCGAATGTCGAAGGTCCAGAGTTTCTGTTCAGTTTTGCAGGTTCAGGATAATCTACAGTCTTGAGGCCCAACTCCCACTCTTATACTAATCTGGGGGGCTGGGATACCTGCTAGGTCACGCCTTATGGGTGGGACCTGGGAGGGGGTGGTTACACCCACTTCCCTTTGTCCAGTTTCGCGCCAGAGCTGGGGCTGGAGTGCCCCAGCGCCGGTTTGAACTGGACTATGCAAGGAACACCTTGTGTGCCCCAGGCATGTCTCATTCCTTTCAGCCCACCCTGCCCCAATACACTAAAGGCTGTCTGGGGAGGTGCTAGCACCTCCCCAAGCAGGAAACCTATTGTCCAGGCCTCCCTGGCTGGGATCACTCCCAGCAGCAGGAGGTCAGACTTGTGTCTGTGGCAGCAGCATCCATTTTGTGATGCTGAGGCTTTGGTTAGAGTTAAACAGCAAAGTAGGATTTTAACATGTCTCTCCCTCTAGAAGGGAGGAATAATATCCTCATCACCAGAAATGGTATGGGGGTATTATTCCAAAGTGTTAGACACCTTACACGACATGTTTTGATAAAGCCAAACCATAGTTACCATAACCGTTTAAGATTATAAGGTACTTTAAGAGTATATGGTAGGCTATATCATAGAACAGCTATAAGGACATGGTTCCGAAAGCTGCAGACAGGCTCAGCTCATGCTAGAGCACCATCTCACATGTTACCAAGCACTCTGCCTCCAGGATTGTTAAGGCCTGCCATAGGAGTGACTGATAGGTACACATGTGTCTATATATAAGGGTAGATATAGGCATACTATATCTAAGCAAGGGGTGATTACACAACCTTGCCCCAGCTGAGTGATCAGCCAGTTGTGTCTGATTGGAAGGCCAGACCAGGGGTGGCATAATACATGCTGCAGCCCCTGGGAGGCCTAGGGTACACCTATGCCCTGGGTACCTAGGGTACACTGTACAGGGTCCAATAAGGTGATCCTTACCAATTGGTTATGTACCTAGGGTACATGGAGTCCATTTTAAAGAGAGAGCAGGCAGCCTGAGACCCTGAATGGCAGGATCTCGGGCCAACTAAGTCGAAAAACCAGCTAGACACTAGGCAAAAAGTTGGGGGTAACCATAGTCAGATATCCACCTTCCTACACAACCCCCCCCCCAAACGAAAGGAGATAAGGCTGGCCTTGACAAGGTAAGCCTCTATTGCCTGAGTGGCCATATAAGGAAGAACCAGCACTGGCATGGTTACCCCCTGTCTCATGGTCCACTAAGCAATCCCTCATCCTAAAGATATCATAGGGTCTCCACCATAGGGAATCTCTACCTTTGGTGTGTCTTTGCAAAGTAAAAGGCTGGTGTTGAGATGGAGTACTGAAGTGAGTGTCCTCAAAGTGAGGCCTCAGCTTCCTCCAATCATCCTCCACCATGGATGCCTTTCTTTCTCTAACTGAGTTGCACTGTGCTCTCAGGGTCAGCCTCTGGCTACCTAAAGCTGGAGGCTGGGTCCCTTTTGTGGGCTTACAGGAGGGACAGGTCAGGTTTGGGGCCCTAAGGTCCCATGTTTGCCTGTGCCCAACAGAATCCCTCTGGGGGAGGTCCCTAACTACCTGTGAAGGGGATCCCTCAGGAATGTTTTTACCCATCACCTGGCTAGGGCTACTAGCCAGGCAATCCTCATTCTTTTGATGGGGGGGTTCTTGTGGACAGGGGCCCTCTTGGGGTCCACTGGCCTCCCTGACCTCTGCAGCCCTGGGCTGACTGAGGCAGGGTAGAGAGAGGCAGGCTACCTGCACCAGACTGGGTCCCACCTTGGAAGGGGCCACTGACATCAGAGGCTCTGCCAGGCCAGGCCTGGCTACCTCTGGGGCAGTTCCTTCACAAGGGGTGAGGTCAGATCCCTGAGGAGGCTGACCTTTTCCTAATGTCTGGGGAGAGGGAGACTTTTCTTCCTCCCCACTACTCTCTGTTTGTGTGGAGTGATCCATAGTTTCAGGCTTCACTACACCTATATCAGTCTGAGTATGGGCTGAGACCATTACAGCCTTGCCAACCTTTTCAGGAAGGCACTCAGTTTGTGTTTGAGCTGTGACTGTCACAGCTCTGCCAATTTCTACAGGGAAGTCTGTCTGTGCCTGGGCTGTGGCTACCACTGCCCTTCCAACCTTTTCAGGGAGGAAATCTGCTTGGACAGGGGTTGTGACTGGCACAACCCCACTACCCTTTTGGGAAAGGCCTACCATTTTGGAATGGGTGTCTTGTTCAACTCCAGCCCAAGCTGAGAGTTCTAAGTCATTCCCCAGTAAGCAGTCCACAGGCAAGGTTGGAGACACTGCCACCCTTTTAGGGCCAGTGACACCTCCCCAGCTGAGACATACCTCTGCCATGGGATGACTGTTCTGTTTGCCATCAATGTTAGTCACCTGGTATGAGAAACCAGGCAAAAGCTGCTCAGAGGGAACTAGCCTATGGGCCACCATAGTGATGCTAGCTCCAGTGTCTCTGTAGGCCTCAGCTTTTCTACCATTGATGTAGGGTTCCTGTCTGTACCTACCCAAAGTGTTGGGACAGGCAGTGAAGTTGGCAAACCCCATGCCACCATCACAGACAAGAGTAGCTGCTGTAGGGGAATTGGCTAAGCCAGGACCCCCCTGTGTTCCCCAAGAAAACCCAACCAAATTTTTGGGGGCACTCCCACCACCTGGGGGATTACTGCTGACAGTAATAGGTGGTGTGACAGGAGTAGTTGGAGGAACAGTTTTGTTTTTAGCCTGTGGACAACTGCTGTCAGTTTTCCAATGCCCAGGAGTTTTACACACATGGCAGTAAGGCTTTTTAACTGTGGTAGAGGAGGGAGCTTGGGACCCACCACCCTGTGTGGAGTTTTGGGGCCCTGAGGAAGATTTCTCTTTTGCTTTATCCCCACCCTTCTCTTGAGGCTTGGTGGTATCTTTCTTTTGGTCACCACCCTGATTTTTAGGCCTAATCCTGGTCCTGACCCATTTATCTGCCCTCTTTCCCAATTCTTGGGGAGAGGTCAAATCTGAGTCTACCAGGTGTTGATGGAGAAGCTGGTTCTGACAATTACTAAGGATCTGCTCCCTCATAATCAAGTTGTACAATCCTGTATAGTCCTGCACCTTGCTGCCATTTAACCAACCTTCCAAAGCCTTAGTGGCACAATCCACAAAATCAGACCAGTCCTGTGTCTGTGTCTTCTGGGTGTCTCTGAACAACAACCTATATTGCTCAGTGGTTAAGCCAAACCCATCTATCAGAGCACTCTTCAGGACTTTGTAATTGTTTGCATCCTCATCACTGACTGTGAGGAGCTTGTCTCTGCCTTTGTCAGAAAAGGAGAGCCACAAGATAGCTGCCCACTGACTTTGGGGTACCTGCTGTACTTTGCAGGCCCTCTCCAAAGCAGTCATCCATTTGTGGATGTCATCCCCATTCTGATATGGGGGGACTATCTTGCTTAGGTTTCTATGGTCATAAGACCTATCCCTATCTCTAGGGATGTTGCTGCCACCAGTTGGTTCTGACCCACACAATTTTTGCTCTCTAGCCAGAGCAAGCTTCTCCTTGGCAAGGGCAATTTCTTCCCTCTGAATCCTCAGATTGGCTTCCCTCATTCTGGCTTTATGCTCCTTTCTCTCAGGTGAAGTCATTCCCCTGTGAGAGGAAGCATTAGAGATGCTAGAGACATGGGAGTGGATGGATTCCCTTGAAGGGGATCTGTCCCTCCTGCTTCTCTGTGAAATCCTACTTGTGGGTCTGTATGGGGGGACCCCATGCAAACTCCCATGTAAACTTAGGTTAGCCTGGCTAAGTCTTTCTACTTGGCCCTGGCTGTCTACCTCTTCCTCTGAAGTCCCATCTGACTCATCTGTGGTGGGTAGACCCTTATCTACAGCTATGGCACCATCCCTGGCAGCTCTTTCAGCATCATAGGCCTCCAGAAGCTCCACTAGCTGTCTAAGGGTAGGGTTTGAACCCTGTTTTATTCCTCTGGAGGTACACAAGTGTCTCATCTCCTGGAATGTTAAGGTATCATATCTAGAGGGGATCTTTTGCAGACCTGATCCTCCTGAGAGAGCATCTACTTGATCTACTCTCAGAGACATGATCTAGTGAGGGTGTGGTGTGTGCACCTACCTACACTAGTTGTATCTACTAAACCTCTCTAGTAGTTGTAGTCAGGGTGTGTTATTCCCTTCAACCTACAACTACAAAGTCCAGTAGGACTTAAGTATAATAATCTATTTTATATGTACCTAGACAATATCTGTGTGATCTTTCAATTTAGTATCTCAAGATTACAATGGTATTACAACAGCAAGCTCAGATCCCAACCGCTGCTCACCAATGTGAGAAGTTGGCCTGATGTATGATGTCACTAGTTATAGTGTACACCTTATATCAGTCCAAATACCCTTATGGTGATTGGTTGTAAAGTCAACCTTATAGACCAGCTATCCTAGTGGTAGCATGGACAAGAGCAGTCTTAGGCTAAACTCTGAATGGCATGTGAAGCCAGCTGTGATACCATATATAATCCCTTGAATACCAAATGAAAGGACACCACAACAGATATATATATAAAATAAAGTGTATTTATTCTAAGCAAACCCTCAGCACTCTTTATGAGATTAGAGGTAAGTACAACACAGTCTTATTAATGCATACAGTAAGTCACACAGGTAAGTAATACAGTTAGGCCCTAGGGGCCACGCAAACCATATACTAAGTAAGTGGTATAAGAACCACTGTCACGGAAATAGAATAGGCCTAGGCCTAGGGAATCGCTGGGGCTACACTACACTAGCGTTAGTTAGGAAGTGGGAGGCCCACGGGATTCGTGTGCAGAGTGGAAACACTCACGCGTAATGCGTAAAAGTCAATAGCAATAGTACAGTTTAGAAAACGGTAGATTTAGGACACTTCCGGAGTAGCTAGGAAGTTGAGACTTGAAAACTAGACACTAGGATAGTCACTATCCTGATGAGCACCGGAGTACCCAAGTTACCTAGCCCACAGGCTGCGGGTGCATAGGGGTGAAGATGCGTCGTTTTCCTCGTCGACTCCTATGGATGCCTGAAGAAAGATGCTGACAGGCAGTCAGGGGAGAGTGTCCGGTGGATCCCAAGGCTGGGATCAAGAAGAGAGGAAACCTGCAAGCAGAAGGGACAGAGTCAAGGTCACTAGCCAGTGACCACGTGGAACCGGGAAGGAACCAGGCGATGTCGTGAAGAGTTGCAGGTGAAGGTGAAGCTTGTCGCTGCAGCCAGGAGGACCAGGAAGCGTCGAGGACGACCAGGACCAGGAGGCGAGCTGTCCCACGAAGGCTCTTGCTGTCGGCGGCGTCGAAGTTGGACTAGGACTCACCAAGCCTTGGCAAGCGGAACCCACGAAGAACGAAGGACTTGCTTCTGGTGCAGACCAGGAAGGTCTGGGGTGCTTCTTCTTTGCAGAGAAGCGGGAGCCAGTCTGGAGGAGCCAAACCAGCGCAGAAGATTTCAGGGTGCGTCGTCACAGAGGCCACTAGCCAGCGGGCAAGCAACCGGACAGACGCGGCAAGCAGGAAAATGCTGAAGGGCCCCACGCAGGACTCGTGGAGTGTGGGGGGCTGATCTTCGGTGCAGATGGTGCTTGGGGTTGGGGCTTCTCAATCCCCGGTGCACAACTTCGAGGGTACCTCAGAAGCTGCGCTTTAAGTTACTAGCCACTTTTTCCAGGTAGCCGGTCCCACGTCGCTCGTCGCCTCCACGGATCTCAGCTCGGCTGTAGATGTGGATCAGGGTCGGAGAAGTCTGGAAGTCAAGGCTCTGGTCAGGCTCTGCAGTCGGTTCCTCGTAGAACGTGGGCAAAGCAAAGGGTAGTCTCTTGATGGTGCCTGTTTGCACAGGGTAGCCACTCCTTGGCTACAAGTGAGATTCTTCAGTCTTCTTCTTTCGTCGAATGTCGAAGGTCCAGAGTTTCTGTTCAGTTTTGCAGGTTCAGGATAATCTACAGTCTTGAGGCCCAACTCCCACTCTTATACTAATCTGGGGGGCTGGGATACCTGCTAGGTCACGCCTTATGGGTGGGACCTGGGAGGGGGTGGTTACACCCACTTCCCTTTGTCCAGTTTCGCGCCAGAGCTGGGGCTGGAGTGCCCCAGCGCCGGTTTGAACTGGACTATGCAAGGAACACCTTGTGTGCCCCAGGCATGTCTCATTCCTTTCAGCCCACCCTGCCCCAATACACTAAAGGCTGTCTGGGGAGGTGCTAGCACCTCCCCAAGCAGGAAACCTATTGTCCAGGCCTCCCTGGCTGGGATCACTCCCAGCAGCAGGAGGTCAGACTTGTGTCTGTGGCAGCAGCATCCATTTTGTGATGCTGAGGCTTTGGTTAGAGTTAAACAGCAAAGTAGGATTTTAACATGTCTCTCCCTCTAGAAGGGAGGAATAATATCCTCATCACCAGAAATGGTATGGGGGTATTATTCCAAAGTGTTAGACACCTTACACGACATGTTTTGATAAAGCCAAACCATAGTTACCATAACCGTTTAAGATTATAAGGCACTTTAAGAGTATATGGTAGGCTATATCATAGAACAGCTATAAGGACATGGTTCCGAAAGCTGCAGACAGGCTCAGCTCATGCTAGAGCACCATCTCACATGTTACCAAGCACTCTGCCTCCAGGATTGTTAAGGCCTGCCATAGGAGTGACTGATAGGTACACATGTGTCTATATATAAGGGTAGATATAGGCATGCTATATCTAAGCAAGGGGTGATTACACAACCTTGCCCCAGCTGAGTGATCAGCCAGTTGTGTCTGATTGGAAGGCCAGACCAGGGGTGGCATAATACATGCTGCAGCCCCTGGGAGGCCTAGGGTACACCTATGCCCTGGGTACCTAGGGTACACTGTACAGGGTCCAATAAGGTGATCCTTACCAATTGGTTATGTACCTAGGGTACATGGAGTCCATTTTAAAGAGAGAGCAGGCAGCCTGAGACCCTGAATGGCAGGATCTCGGGCCAACTAAGTCGAAAAACCAGCTAGACACTAGGCAAAAAGTTGGGGGTAACCATAGTCAGATATCCACCTTCCTACAACTCCCATTTGCTAGCCTATTGCTGAGCCTCTTCGGAGCTGTAGTTTTTCATTTATTCTTGACTGCTTCTATTGAAAGTAAAGCAAGATTAGAAAGCATAAAACTTGCCTCCGTATCTTTAATAAAATTAAGACTTTCCTATATAAATTACTAGGAAAATCTACATTAATGGGTGGCGTCAGGTAGGGTGACCAACTGGCATGGGTGAAAATTCAGGACGGTGAGTGTAAGAGTGTTAAGAGTGCGTGGCCTGGAGGAAAATAGAAACTCAGGATTTAAACCCATAACATGGTAGTTAGGGTTGCTTTTACAAATCAGTATTTATTATTATTAAAAAAGAACCCTATTTTGCAACCTTGGAATAATGAAAGATTGTGGAAAAACAAAGGCAGGTAGCAAAATAATTTATGTGACAACAGCATTTAATCCCAGAGCTATCCACGTAAAAAAATATTAGTTGATCTGCATGTTACACCTTGTGCTTTACTAGAGGCACGCACCCTATCCCTCTGTGCTAATTTGAGTCTAACGGGGACTAGGCAAAATTCAGATCTCTCCAGGGCACAAGTCCTATAAAAAGAAGTGGGGGGGGGGACTGATAATATGCAAATGACGTCATGAAAAGCAGAGCTCCCACGTTTCCTACATTCAGTCCAAGTTTTTACTCTGTATTCTGGAACTTGTAGTCCTACTTATCCCATGCGCAAATAAAGACATCGTATACAAAGTAAAAACCTGGTCTGAGGGAACTACTCACGCAAGACTGGAAAAGCTGGGGGCTCTGCATTACTAGAGGAAGCTGCCCGCGGCTGAATCGAATACCCACACTAGATAGCAAAGAATCGCAGTGAATGCTGCGCGATTAACCCAGTCCTTCGCCGTTTTGTGTTTTAAAGTCACAGGACGGCAAATGAACACCGTTTCATATTACTGCAATTGGGACAATACCGCTTACACTAACAGTTTCCTTTTTATCATCCACGCCTCGTGGGGCCCAAGTACTTGGCGGGGGGACAGCGTCCTCCGTGTGAATAGAGTGGGGGGACGCCGTGTACCTGCGCGTACCCCCGACTCGAGCCCTGGATCTCTCTAACTAATACATTAATCACCACAGTCAAACTGACATTTTTATTGGGGCCTAAAAAATATTCTGGTGCGCAAAAAACTCTCCAGTCTATGCAAGCTATTACAAAATGCACCCCTCCGCACCCATCTTGGCCCCTGGTGCAGCGGAACAATCCCCTGGACAAAAAAAGAATGCCCTGCCCTAGACCAAGGCAAGAGTAGGCCTACCACATGCTGTAACTGCCAAGACTGGCCCATTTTCATTCTGTATGTGACAAACATCCGCAATACCGAATGACAATGGGTCCATCGCAGTCTGTGCTAGGCCAGGGTGGGGCTGCTCTTTAGCACATAAGTGGCCCCACCAGGGAGTTCTGCGGAGCTCTGAGGCTTCTTGCAGAGGGAAAGTGCAGCTCGATGCAATTCCCAAAAATACGGACAAATGGCGTCCGTAAAAGGGATCATCATGGACGTGAGATCCAAAAAACAGACGATCTTTGAAATTTACGGACGGTTGGTCACACCAGCGTTGGGCGACCCCAGCAACATATAGAAGGGTTATTTCCACACCTCGCCAACCACATGCACTGGACATACAGCCAGCCCGCTCAGCAGCACATGCACTTAGCCATGTTTATAATATGGTGGTAAGTGCTACACCCAAGGCTAGTTGCCAGAGCTTTGCTGTGCACTTTCTCGAGAGTCGGCAGAACTGTCAGAGCAGAGCACACAGTGGCAGCCTGGCCGGCACACCCAGACTGCAGCAGGAAGTACCCAGCTCACCCCATTTGTTCACTCGGGCGGCTGAAAATTGATCAGAAAAGTCAGCGACATTTTATTCAGGTAAGTAAATCATGGCCTGAGTCAAGTTGTTCTCCTTTTACAGCAAAAAGTCACATATGACGGGAAGAATGGCACGAGAAAACAGTGGAAGCCAGGCATCCAAGATTCCGAAGTCAGACATGCGCTGAAGTAAGAGAACGAAACATGAGAGATCGCAGGGGATGGAGGTAGTGTCCTATGCTGACGACACTCAAATTATGGTGTCCCTTAGCCATTCTTTGAGTGTCTCTGCCTCTAGTTTTAGGGCCTGCATGCAGATGGTCGCTGAGTGGATGGTGCTGAATTCTTTAAAACTCAACGCCGATAAAACGGAGGTTCTCGTGTTCGGCAAGGATCAAAACATCTGGTCCAATGAGTGGTGGCCTCCGTCCCTTGGAACCTGCCCTACTCCTTCCTCTACGGGTAGGAATCTTGGTGTCATTTTTGATACCTCACTCGCCATGAACAGTCAGATCAACAGGACCGTGGCCACGTGCTGGGGAGTCATTAAAACTTTGAAACAAATCCTCCATTACTTGTCCCCGCAGGCACGTAAACATACAGTCACTGCCCTCGTGGGCTCCAGATTGGATTACTGCAATGCATTATATGCGGAGTCCAATAAATATCTGATACAACGTCTGCAGGTGGTACAGAACGCTGCCGCCAGATTCGTTTTAGCACTCCCTAGGGACTCTTCGGCAACGATGGCCAGGAAGAACCTGCACTGGCTTCCCATTAGTTTTAGAATTTCTTTTAAACTTCTCTGCCTCACCTACAGAGCCGTGCAGGCTGGCCCCTCAAATGCCTTGGGGTCTCTGCTCACCCGATATATTCCCAGTAGGTCTCTGCGATCTTCAGACTCTAACCAGCTGGTAGTTCCTCGCTCTAAAAGAGCCAGATGGGAGAGCAGAGCCTTTTCCATTGTTGCTCCTCTACTCTGGAATGGCCTTCCTCTGGAGATTAAGTCGTTACCATCCCTGTCCTTGTTCAGGAAAGCTCTTAAAACCTGGTATTTTATAAAGGCCTATCAATAAGCTCTCCTGTTTTTCTCAGTCAGCTTTATTTGTTAGGCGCCTTGACGCCCATTGGGCTAAGTCTGCGCGATATAAGTTTTGCTTCATTCATTCATTCATTCATCGTTTAAAATCAGAGTCTAGAGTCACAGCAGTGCATGCACCCCCAGTGTTCCCGTGCCAAACCCAACAGTGCTAGTCTACTGGATAACTCTGCACATAACGTTTTTATTTATATATCACTGTTGATTTTTAGGTCTCGGCTGCGAAGGCTGCGCTTGCGCAGTCTAGCTCCGAGATTTAATGACTTGGAGAAGAGGGGCTTGAACCCTCCCCTCTTCTCCCCTGTTCTCCATTGGCTGGCCTCTTGAATGCTGGCCAGCCATTGGAGAAGAGGTCAGTCATTCAGATTAGGCCCCGTCCTTTTCGGATCGGGGGGCGTGTTTTTTGCAAGAAGTCTCAAGGAGGAGATAACAGCAAAACATGCCCCTGAATCCGAAAACGACGCTGCCTTTCTCCGAGGCATTTCTGTTTTGCCTCGGAGAAAGGCTGTGGTGTTCCTGGCCCTCACCTCGCCCGCTTCCAACCCGTCGTTCGCTTCCGCACTTCCTCCGGGTCTCTGCGCCTTCGCCAGGACCTCACTCGCCCTTGCCACCAGAAGAGGCCCTTTATAGACGAAGCCAAGCGCCTGCGGGCCACGCACATGAAGGATTACCCGGACTACAAGTACAAGCCCCGGCGCAAGAGCAAGGCTGCCCTCAAGAAGGTCTCGGCCAAGTACGCGCTGTCCTCCGGGGCCATGATGGGCCACGGGCCCGGGGGCAGCCCGTGCATGGAGCCCTACACCTGGGCACACAATGCCGCTTATGCCCCCATGCAGGGCGACTCAATGGCCTACCAGCAGCAGTACCACCGCTACGACCTGGCCAGCCTGCAGTACCCCCCTGGCATGGGGCCGGGGCAGAACTACCTGAACGGAGGCGGAGCCTATAGGTGAGTGCACCTTGAAGCCTGGGTCTGGGGTGGAGGTATGGCGTTGTAGGAAGAGGTGTTTACAAGTGAGTACACATTGCAGCTGGGGTGGCTTCACTGAGTCGCGGCACCTACAGGCGAGTGCGCCTTTAAGCCTGTACGCGGGGTGAAGGTATGACGTTGGATGTGCTTTCAAGTGCGTGTACCTTGCAGCCGGGGTAAAGAGGGGCTACAGGTGAGTGCGCATTGAAGCCTGGCCTTGGGGTGGAGGAATCG
Source organism: Triturus cristatus (assembly GCF_964204655.1). Classification (NCBI taxonomy): domain Eukaryota; kingdom Metazoa; phylum Chordata; class Amphibia; order Caudata; family Salamandridae; genus Triturus; species Triturus cristatus. Next base: position 960,316,655 of record NC_140584.1, on the reverse strand, counting down.
CGTTCATGGAGGAGCCGTGTCTGCAGGTGAGTGCTACTCGAAGCCGGGGCTTAGGGTATGAAGGGGTGCTGTCTGAGGACGCGGCAGAAACTGGGGTAGGGCCCTCTTGTGGCGGCCCCTACACTCCCACCTCTCTACTCCTCCCCCCACCCCCTTTACTTCCTCATCTCTGTCCCCAGGGACCGGGCGCGCAACACCAATTGGACTCAAAGGGCTTCATCCCCCCCCCCTGTAAAGAAGACTGCATGCGTCCAATTCAATCAGGAAGACAGAGTCGGTAAGTAAACTTCAATGCAGAGTGAAGTTTATTTCAATGCCAGCTAAACACGGGAGTACTGCTGCCCACAACAATGATCAGCTGCCAACTGGTTTAACTAACTGTAGATTCATTAACGAGCAGACGCAGCACGAGAGATGCACCCTCAAACATAAACATGTTTGAAGATACACTCTCGCGCAGCGCCTGCAAGAATGTGGAATACATAGCATGTCATATAATGAACACAAAGAAAATACTAAACTGAACATGACGTGAATAAACATTGACATAGTACCTTTACATCATCTCCTTTCCCATAAAAATGAAAAATAAAGACTAAAATAAAAAGGTATTTTACGACATATAGTAATCTTTGAATCTAGCAGGAATGGAACAATTGCGATGAGATTTACATGAGTCAAAAGTCGTACTTGGAGAAGGAACTCTAAGTTGAGACGCAGGAGACGTTTGTGAAGAAGAAGATGTGACAATTGAAGAGGATGAATCCTGAGTGACCACATTGTCAGATGAAGCTCCTAACGGAAAATGTGAACAATCATAGTCATCTGTGGTAGATCTCTTGCAAGTAATAATTCTATTGGCCTGTGCATGTGAAATTTTAACAACAGCTCTTTTACTCCACCACCCTTTCCTTCCCAAGAAAAGTGAACCTTTTGAGGTTTTGACAACTTGAATAGGTGAAGAAAATTTAGAGTCTCCTTTCGTAACCTTTTTTGGGTTCTTAAGTAAAACCCAATCTCCAATCTGAAAATCCTTCGTGAATAAAGAACAAGATGAATCAAAATATTTCTTTTGAACGTTCTGTTTGAGTAAAACATTTTTCTTGAGCATAACTTTATCCTGACAAGCCAAACATGAGGTATCTTTCTTCCTGATAAGATCAGTTATCCAGTTAGGACAAATGTTTCCATTAGGATTTCTCTTTTTAAGCAGTCTGAAAGGAGAAATACCCGTTGTGGAGTGAGGGGTGACCAAATATGACCAAATTGTCTTTCTTAAAAATAATTCAACAGGAATATTACAAGCTAAAGCAGATTGAACACCTTCTTTCAAAAATCTGTTCATCCTCTCAATGAGACCATTCGATGATGGGGAGTAAAGAGCCACTTTTAGATGTTTAATGTCATGAACTTTGAAGAAATCTTGTATGATTGTTGAACAAAAGTGCGAACCATTATCTGTAACAACCTCTTTGGGAGAACCTTCTGATTGAAAAACTCTGTTCAAGAATTTTACAACAGCAACGGAATTAGGAGAATCACAAAAATCAAAATCAACCCATTTTGAGTGATAGTCAATGAGCGAAACAATGTAACGTTCACTGCTAGGAAGAAGATTGAATGGGCCAGCAAAGTCCATAGCAATCTTGAGCCATGCCTCCTCAGGCACAGGTACAGGGTGAAGAGGAAGTTTGTTGATTTTCCAATGCTTATCAGAAAGTAAACATGTTTCACATGAATCAATCCACTGAGTCACATCTTTGTCCATAGCAGGCCACCAGAAATGTTCCTTAAGTTTTCTGCAAGTAGCTCCAACACCTAGATGTCCATCATGAGCAGATTCAATTAATTTAATGCGTATAGAATTGGGAGGAATACATTGGTCACCACGCATCAAAATTTCATTAACAATAGAAAGATCATCTAAAATTTGAGCATATGACTTTAATGAAGCAGGCAGGGAACGTTCTCTGGGCCAGCCAGAAATAATCATGTTCCTGACCGCTTGCAAAATTTGATCATTATCATATGCTTGAAGCCAATCAGCTTGTGACAGGACGGGAAAAATGGACAAAGAGTCATTGATAGATGCCACTACGCATTCTACTTCATCAAATTTTGGGTCAGGAAGATCATCTTTTAGGGGAAGTCTAGACAGACAATCTGCTCTTACATTGAGACCACCAGAAATATGTTGAATAGTGACATTATATTCATGTAGTCTGGAAAGGATGCGTACTAATCTAGCAGAGGCTTTACCAGTGCCATTTCCGTTGAGAAGATGCAATAGGGGTTTATGATCACTTAAGAGAATGAAATGGCAACCCCAAATGAAACTTTTAAACTTTTCAACAGCCCAGGAGCAGGCAAGTGCCTCTCTCTCTATGGTGCTGTAATTTCTTTCAGCAGAAGAGAGAGATCTAGAGGCAAAACCTATAGGTGCCGATCACGATCCGGCAAAAACCGGGTACGAACCGTCGGACGGAGCATAATCTCCGTCCGACGCGTACCCGGTCGTCAATTTTTACAAACAAGGAATTACGATTCGCACGGGTACACCAGTACCGTACGAATCGTAAAAAAGCCCGACCGACCAAAAAAAACCTACCAATGCGATCCGGAAAAGCGCCGACCTGACGTCGGGACGCTCGCAGCCAGCCATTCACGACCCAGGAATCACGATTCGCACCGACGTCACCCCGCACGGTGAATATTTTGCGGCAGCCAAAAACTGCCGGGAAATCAGGACGACGCGAACAAGGACCACCAGTACGCGACGGACAGACGACGACGTGAACAAGGAGGACCAGTACGCGACGGACACACAGGACGACGCGACCAAGGAGGACCCGTACGCGGCAGGACGATGCGATCAAGGAGGACCCGTACGCGACAGGACGACGCGATCAAGGAGTACCAGTACGCGACGGACAGACATGGACCCGAACCTACGAGTCATCCCTGCCCTCATAGCAGTCCACCTCCTCTACAGGTTACGACGCAGACGCCGCAGAAGGTCAGAATAACTAAGGGAGGGGGGAAAGTGGGGTGGGGGTGGCACGACCAGGGCAGGCCACAAAACAACCACATAAGTCACACACCACACATGGCCTGGACATACCTGACTCCCATGCCCTGGTCACCACGAGGGGGTGGGGGCGTGTCCTGATAAGCCAGCGACCGCCACAACGGAAGTCCGTCACCACGCGAACCGGTAACACAACCAGACAGGTACGTCCCGTACCCACGCCCACACACACGTCACCCCAACAATGGCGGGACGGATCGTACCCACGTGGCAAAGGCCTGGGTACGGCCCGCACAAGCATCACATAGCGTGGGGACGGATATGTACGGACCCTACCCCCACCCCGTATGCATGGAGCGTACCCCCACCCCAACAGTGTAAGTACGACCCGTACCCCCACCCGCGTATGCATGGAGCGTACCCCCCATGCCAACAGTGGAAGTACGACCCGTACCCTCACCCGCGTATGCAAGGATCGTACCCCCCACCCCAACAGTTGAAGTACGACCCGTACCCCCACCCGCGTATGCAAGGATCGTACCCCCCACCCCAACAGTTGAAGTACGACCCGTACCCCCACCCGCGTATGCAAGGAGCGTACCCCCCACCCCAACAGTGTAAGTACGACCCGTACCCTCACCCGCGTATGCAAGGAGCGTACCCCCCACCCCAACAGTGTAAGTACGACCCGTACCCCCACCCGCGGACTCACGGACCGTACCCCCACCCCAACAGTGTAAGTAAGCCCCTTACCCCCACCCGCGTATGCAAGGAGCGTACCCCCCACCCCAACAGTGTAAGTACGACCCGTACCCCCACCCGCGGACTCACGGACCGTACCCCCACCCCAACAGTGTAAGTACGACCCGTACCCTCACCCGCGTATGCAAGGAGCGTACCCCCACCCCAACAGTGTAAGTACGACCCGTACCCCCACCCGCGTAAGCATGGAGCGTACCCCCCACCCCAACAGTGTAAGTACGACCCGTACCCCCACCCGCGGACTCACGGACCGTACCCCCACCCCAACAGTGTAAGTACGACCCGTACCCTCACCCGCGTATGCAAGGAGCGTACCCCCCACCCCAACAGTGTAAGTACGACCCGTACCCCCACCCGCGTATGCATGGAGCGTACCCCCCATGCCAACAGTGTAAGTACGACTCGAACCCTCACCCGCGTATGCAAGGAGCGTACCCCCCACCCCAACAGTGTAAGTACGACCCGTACCCCCACCCGCGGACTCACGGACCGTACCCCCATGCCAACAGTGTAAGTACGACTCGAACCCTCACCCGCGTATGCAAGGAGCGTACCCCCCACCCCAACAGTGTAAGTACGACCCGTACCCCCACCCGCGGACTCACGGACCGTACCCCCCATGCCAACAGTGTAAGTACGACTCGAACCCTCACCCGCGTATGCAAGGAGCGTACCCCCCACCCCAACAGTGTAAGTACGACCCGTAACCCCACCCGCGGACTCACGGACCGTACCCCCCATGCCAACAGTGTAAGTACGACTCGAACCCTCACCCGTGTATGCAAGGAGCGTACCCCCCACCGCAACAGTGTAAGTACGACCCGTACCCCCACCCACAGACTCACGGACCGTACCCCCACCACACCAGTGTAACTAGACTCGTACCCTCACCTCGAATGCATGGAGCGCACCCCCACCGTGTATGTTCCAAGCGTACATATCCAGAAATAGGAGGTGTGTGTGCAGAGTCCACCCAGCAGTGCCCAGAGGCAGGAGGGGTGTGTGCCTATCACTCCCAGCAGTGCCCTGAGACAGGAGGGGTGTGTGCAGAGTCCTCCCAGCAGTGCCCAGAGACAGGAGGGGTGGGTGTGGAGTCCTCCCAGCAGTGCCCAGACACAGGAGGGGTGGGTGCAGAGTCCTCCCAGCAGTGCCCAGAGACAGGAGGGGTGGGTGTGGAGTCCTCCCAGCAGTGCCCAGACACAGGAGGGGTGGGTGCAGAGTCCTCCCAGCAGTGCCCAGAGACAGGAGGGGTGTGTGCCTATCACTCCCAGCAGTGCCCAGAGACAGGAGGGGTGTGTGCCTATCACTCCCAGCAGTGCCCAGAGACAGGAGGTGTGTGTGCAGAGTCCTCCCAGCAGTGCCCAGAGGCAGGAGGGGTGTGTGCCTATCACTCCCAGCAGTGCCCAGAGACAGGAGGGGTGTGTGCCTATCACTCCCAGCAGTGCCCAGAGACAGGAGGTGTGTGTGCAGAGTCCTCCCAGCAGTGCCCAGAGACAGGAGGGGTGTGTGCAGAGTCCTCCCAGCAGTGCCCAGACACAGGAGGGGTGGGTGTGGAGTCCTCCCAGCAGTGCCCAGACACAGGAGGGGTGGGTGTGGAGTCCTCCCAGCAGTGCCCAGACACAGGAGGGGTGGGTGCAGAGTCCTCCCAGCAGTGCCCAGAGACAGGAGGGGTGTGTGCCTATCACTCCCAGCAGTGCCCAGAGACAGGAGGTGTGTGTGCAGAGTCCACCCAGCAGTGCCCAGAGGCAGGAGGGGTGTGTGCAGAGTCCTCCCAGCAGTGCCCAGACACAGGAGGGGTGGGTGTGGAGTCCTCCCAGCAGTGCCCAGACACAGGAGGGGTGGGTGTGGAGTCCTCCCAGCAGTGCCCAGACACAGGAGGGGTGGGTGCAGAGTCCTCCCAGCAGTGCCCAGAGACAGGAGGGGTGTGTGCCTATCACTCCCAGCAGTGCCCAGAGACAGGAGGGGTGTGTGCCTATCACTCCCAGCAGTGCCCAGAGACAGGAGGGGTGTGTGCCTATCACTCCCAGCAGTGCCCAGAGACAGGAGGTGTGTGTGCAGAGTCCTCCCAGCAGTGCCCAGAGACAGGAGGGGTGTGTGCAGAGTCCTCCCAGCAGTGCCCAGACACAGGAGGGGTGGGTGTGGAGTCCTCCCAGCAGTGCCCAGACACCGGAGGGGTGGGTGCAGAGTCCTCCCAGCAGTGCCCAGACACAGGAGGGGTGTGTGCCTATCACTCCCAGCAGTGCCCTGAGACAGGAGGGGTGTGTGCCTATTACTCCCAGCAGTGCCCAGACACAGGAGGGGTGGGTGTGGAGTCCTCCCAGCAGTGCCCAGACACAGGAGGGGTGGGTGCAGAGTCCTCCCAGCAGTGCCCAGACACAGGAGGGGTGTGTGCCTATCACTCCCAGCAGTGCCCTGAGACAGGAGGGGTGTGTGCAGAGTCCTCCCAGCAGTGCCCAGAGACAGGAGGGGTGTGTGCAGAGTCCTCCCAGCAGTGCCCAGACACAGGAGGGGTGTGTGCAGAGTCCTCCCAGCAGTGCCCAGACACAGGAGGGGTGTGTGCAGAGTCCTCCCAGCAGTGCCCAGAGACAGGAGGGGTGGGTGCAGAGTCCTCCCAGCAGTGCCCAGAGACAGGAGGGGTGTGTGCCTATCACTCCCAGCAGTGCCCAGACACAGGAGGGGTGTGTGCCTATCACTCCCAGCAGTGCCCAGAGACAGGAGGTGTGTGTGCAGAGTCCACCCAGCAGTGCCCAGAGGCAGGAGGGGTGTGTGCCTATCACTCCCAGCAGTGCCCAGACACAGGAGGGGTGGGTGTGGAGTCCTCCCAGCAGTGCCCAGACACCGGAGGGGTGGGTGCAGAGTCCTCCCAGCAGTGCCCAGACACAGGAGGGGTGTGTGCCTATCACTCCCAGCAGTGCCCTGAGACAGGAGGGGTGTGTGCCTATTACTCCCAGCAGTGCCCAGACACAGGAGGGGTGGGTGTGGAGTCCTCCCAGCAGTGCCCAGACACAGGAGGGGTGGGTGCAGAGTCCTCCCAGCAGTGCCCAGACACAGGAGGGGTGTGTGCCTATCACTCCCAGCAGTGCCCTGAGACAGGAGGGGTGTGTGCAGAGTCCTCCCAGCAGTGCCCAGAGACAGGAGGGGTGTGTGCAGAGTCCTCCCAGCAGTGCCCAGACACAGGAGGGGTGTGTGCAGAGTCCTCCCAGCAGTGCCCAGACACAGGAGGGGTGTGTGCAGAGTCCTCCCAGCAGTGCCCAGAGACAGGAGGGGTGGGTGCAGAGTCCTCCCAGCAGTGCCCAGAGACAGGAGGGGTGTGTGCCTATCACTCCCAGCAGTGCCCAGACACAGGAGGGGTGTGTGCCTATCACTCCCAGCAGTGCCCAGAGACAGGAGGTGTGTGTGCAGAGTCCACCCAGCAGTGCCCAGAGGCAGGAGGGGTGTGTGCCTATCACTCCCAGCAGTGCCCAGAGACAGGAGGGGTGTGTGCAGAGTCCTCCCAGCAGTACCCAGAGACAGGAGGGGTGGGTGTAGAGTCCTCCCAGCAGTGCCCAGACACAGGAGGGGTGGGTGCAGAGTCCTCCCAGCAGTGCCCAGAGACAGGAGGGGTGGGTGTGGAGTCCTCCCAGCAGTGCCCAGACACAGGAGGGGTGGGTGCAGAGTCCTCCCAGCAGTGCCCAGAGACAGGAGGGGTGGGTGTGGAGTCCTCCCAGCAGTGCCCAGACACAGGAGGGGTGTGTGCAGAGTCCTCCCAGCAGTGCCCAGACTCAGGAGGGGTGGGTGTGGAGTCCTCCCAGCAGTGCCCAGAGACAGGAGGGGTGTAACACATGTGTGTGAGGCCGGAATTACCCACATCCATACTGCCTACAAGGGAACATGTCCCCATGAACTCATGTCAACAGACTCCACACACAAGTACAGTGATCACCAAGGATGCCACGATTGTTGCAGGTGGAGACATGGCCATGCATGCATGGCCAAAGTAGAAGGGCTCCGTCACACACACAGCTCATGTAGACACTGCTCTGCGCTAAACATTGGGAACACCCTGCAGGGAAGAAATCTGGGTACACAGAGGAAGGAATACACCCTGGGACAATTGCACCATGCAGTAACTGCTTACATGACCAAAGGAAGTTAGCCAACACCTTGTGATGGCACACAGATCCCAGGGTCCCCCCAATGAGCAGAACACTACTACATATCCCACACACCCAAACCCTTAAACACCACCCAAAACCATGTAGCAGCCCCACCAACACCAATACCACCATAGCAGTAGTGTGATAATGAAAACAAAATTAAGCTTTATTCAGCATGAGCACAATGTCCGTGGATCGCAGGCAGTTCAATATTCACAAAGCCCATAGGGCAGTCAATGATTCGCAGCTGGATGGGGGACACAGTGGGATGCGTGTCCCCTACCTTGCCTGCACAGTCAAATGGCATCGTCTTCCATACTGGTGAGGGCATCAGGGGGGGGGGAAGCACCAGGCACCGCAGGGACATCAGGGCAAAGGGGCGGCGTTGTGGGTGCAGGGATGGAGGACTCAACCACAGGGGGTGTGTCATGGCCAAAGGCGGAGGCCAGGATGGCACTACACACCTTAGCAAGGTCCTCCAGGGACTCCCCTGCACCCGAAGGGACCTCAGGCCCCAAGGAGGGGGGGGGGGGGGTCAGAGGGATGGGTCGCAGCGCCACCGGGGGAGGGTGGAGACAGGGGGGGAGACTCAACCACCCTGACCGAGGACTTCCTTGACCGCTTGCGTGGTGGTGTAACTGTGGGGCTCAGGGACAGAGCGGCCATGAAGGAGTCCTTGGGGGAGATGTGGCCAGGAGAGCTGAGGGGAGGGGATTTGGAGGGAGTGGACTGGGTGGAATGCGGACTCCCACTATGGCTGCGTGTCACACGTTTGCCCCCCGACCCAGTGGGTGTGCCTACCTCACCCTGTGTGTGCGTGTCAGGAGGAGTGCGGTGGACCTTCCCTGCTGGTGTGGTGCCTGTGTCTGTTGATGTGGGTGCATGCCGACGTCTGGGTGTACGTGGGACAGGCATGGGAGTGGGAAGTGTGGATGGGGCAGGGGTAGGTGGGGGGAGGTCGCGCTGCAGGAGACCCACTGCTGCAGTCAGTGTGGAGTCTATGGACCTCAGCAAGTTGCGTTGGTCAGCCTGCGATGAATGAATGCCCTCCAAGAATGCCTCGATGTTGGTGAGGGATTTCCCGTGGGCATGGAGGACATTAAGGATCGCAGCCTGACCAACCTGCAGTTGCCGCTGGATGTCCACAGACTCAGCATTGGCGGCAGCAGTGGAGACAGGGGCAGGGGGTGCGGTGCCTGGCCGGAAGGAGACATGCGGTGACCGGGCACGCTGGGAAGGGACACGAGCAAGTGGGAGGCGGCTGATGGGAACTGAGGGGGCGGTGCGAGGTGTTGTTCCGCTGTCAGCTGCTGGTGCAGCCACCGCCCACTCGGAGACATCCTCCTCGGACCTGTCAGCTTCGTATTCTGACGTGCCAGTCGACAGGTCCTCGGCCGCACTATCCTCCACCTCTGTCCCACTCGATGTGCCAGCCCCGATGTCACGGCTGGCACTGGTGCTCGGTCCCTCCGCCTTGCCTGTGTCCATGTCTCCCTCTGTGTCCCCCGACGATGCTGTGGGCAGGGTGGAGAGACAGAAATTAATCAGACAGCTGTACACATCAGTCACATGAGTCCAATCGACATAGGTAACACTGCATAGCCTGAAAAGGAAGATCCCTAACATCTACTAAACAAGGTACCGATGTAGGGCATGAAACACACAGTTGGTTGAGCCACCATGCCACTGAAATACCATGGAGAGCATGAGACAATAGCTAAAGACAGGAAACGGAGTCTGACATAGCACTCAGGCCCTGGGGACAATCCAGCACTGCATCTGCACCACACAGCGTTGGCGAAAATACCGATGACCAGGGACCATATCCATGAACTTGAGACACATGCTGCATAGGTAATGCTGAAAACATGCCCAACATGACTCGGTCACTGCACCTTGCGTGTGTGTCCAGAAACATCACACACTGCCCAGACCCAGCAAGTAGAAATCAGGATTTGACACATAGGCATTGCCCGCCCCAACAAACCCCTACACGAGGCAAATTGTTGAGACACAGGTGGCACCAACATCTCATAGTCTGGGTGATAAACACAGGGGCAGGCAAAATGCAAGATTGGACGCCAAACAGCCAAGGTGCGCCTGTACAAATAATGAGGTACCAGTGCCCATCCTCAGATGAGTATAACAAGACACACAGGCACTGGCAACTGTGAGTATGAAGAAGGACAATCAGGTCAGGCTGCACAGTGGACACCTGTACAAAATAGCACGTCTATATACATGGTGACAGGGGACAATGGCACAGAGCACAACCTACGCTGTAGACACTGAGAGTGTCCACGTTTATGATGACACATACACCACTGAGGAAAAGGTGCCCCAGGGGACAGTAGTGGGCACGCAACTACATGCTACTGAATGGTAATGACTGCAACACACGTCACCATCCCTGCACTATGCGTATCGCACACTCATGCACATCATGTCACAGGCCACTACATAGGACATGCGCACTGTAAGGCATGACACATGAGAGACCAACTCCCATGTCTGGAGTCCGCATCAGTGCCAACTGACATGGAACCCACATGCAGTGAACTTGACAGTGCACAGGCAAGGTCCCACAACCTGTTACACACCACCCCCACACATGATGCTACAGTCATTGTTCTCGTGGACAAAGCGCCAGCCTACATTACCTTGTGAAGGAGTGACTACACACAGACCAGGGAACACATTGCAAGGAGGGGAAGGGTGGCAGGGGCGCAGCGCTATACTGGGGCAAACAGGATCTGCACAGCACCTTTAAACCCTGCCAGTGAATTCATGCTACTGTGCCCTTACAAATGCCGGTGACACACAACAAACACACATGTACCTACCCCCTTCCGGCTGCTGCATCGCCTGTAAGCGCCTCTCCAGGTCTGGAAAGACCACCGGCAGCACACGCCTGTGGAGGTGGCTCAGACGGCGGCGGCCGCGGTTCTTGTGGCTCTCAGGTGAGTCCCCCAGCAGGAGCCGTGCAATCCTCCGCGTCCAGCACCGGATATCCTGCCAGCGTTTCCTCACCTGGGGCAGGCTCCGCCTCCGACCATCCACACCCCTCACGGCACTGACGGCGGTCAGCCAGATCTGCTCCTTGGCAGTGGCGCCTACCTGTGAGGAAGAACAAGTGACACCACATCAATACACCAGCCACATGTCACAGAGAGACATATGAGTACAAATTAGCTGGTTACAACAAGGCATGTCATGCAGTCAACGCATTGCACCTTTGTCATAGGGACATCATCCCCTGGTGAGGGGAAAAAGCAGTACGTGCCATAGTGGGTACACAGGTGGAATGATGGCATTGTCACAATCAATGATCAAGGCTCACACTGTGCATCACACCCACCCCTCCTGTCTCAGGGCACTGCTGTGAGGACTCCACACCCACCCCTCCTGTCTCAGGGCACTGCTGTTAGTGATAGGCCCCCACCCCTCCTGTCTCAGGGCACTGCTGTTAGTGATAGGCCCCCACCCCTCCTGTCTCAGGGCACTGCTGTTAGTGATAGGCCCCCACCCCTCCTGTCTCAGGGCACTGCTGTTAGTAATAGGCCCCCACCCCTCCTGTCTCAGGGCACTGCTGGGAGGACTCTGCATCCACCCCTCCTGTCTCAGGGCACTGCTGTTAGTGATAGGCCCCCACCCCTCCTGTCTCAGGGCACTGCTGTTAGTGATAGGCCCCCACCCCTCCTGTCTCAGGGCACTGCTGGGAGGACTCTGCATCCACCCCTCCTGTCTCAGGGCACTGCGGTTAGTGATAGGCACACACCCCTCCTGTCTCAGGGCACTGCTGGGAGACATCAGGCACCCCCCCCCCTGGGACCCCCCCGACAGTACATGGCATGTGTGTCACACCAGGACACAATGCCTGAAGTCACAGTCACAACATAGGGACAGTCTGTGCCAGTGGCCTATGCACTCACCTGATACCCTGGTCGCCCATACTGCATGGAGTACTGTGGGAGGATCACATCCAGCAGAGCCATGTTCTCCTCCAGGGTGAATGGCTGTGTCCTCTCCACAGCCCTTGACAGGGTTCCAGGGAATCAGTAGCAGCAGCTGGGTCGACGAATGCAAAGATGTGCAGGCAAGAACTCCCTCATGGGACCTGGCTGCCTTATATGTGCCCTTCTGCCCAGTCTCATGCACAGGAGTACAGAGTGATTGGTCACTCACATTTGCATCCTATGTTTCCACCAATCCCTTCAAACCTAGCAGTCTGTGGGTTCTCTATCGGTTTCATTCTCCTGCATGATGTCAGCCCCACAAACACATTGCAACAAAGTAGAAGAATTCCAACTGACTTCTGCTGTGTACCTTCCAGAACAATTTCGAAATTTGAACTTGGTCTCCATGACAACCAGCATGCATGTAGGCCTTAATACTTGTCCCCTATGTAATTTGGAGCATCACACACAGGTACGGTGCGTTTCGGGGCCCTAGGGCACCCCAAATGCATGGCAACGGCCCGTACATGCATGCCTACGTTCACTATCACTATGGGTGTCCTCGCGTATGCGTACTCGTAGTGGTACGGGCCGTACACTCGCATGTACGCTCACTATCACTACGAGTACGCATACGCGTGCAGACCCATAGTGATAGTGAGCGTAGATGCGTGTGTACGGTCCGTACCACTACGAGTACGCATACGCGTGCAGACCCATAGTGATAGTGAGCGTAGATGCGTGTGTACGGTCCGTACCACTACGGGTACGCATACGTGAGGACACCCATAGTGATAGGGCCGTACACACGCATCTACGCTCACTATCACTATGGGTCTGCACGCGTATGCGTACTCGTAGTGGTACGGACCGTACACACGCATCTACGCTCACTATCACTATGGGTCTGCACGCGTATGCGTACTCGTAGTGGTACGGACCGTACAAATGCCTGTACGCTCGCCATCACGATGGGTACACATACGGCAGCACTCCCACAGTGATTTGGGAACATACACAGGCCCTCTTAGCAGCAGTACGGCGGTTTTTACACATCACAGTGGTGATAGGCGACACACAGGTAGGAATAGGGCGGACATACTTGTCCATGGATGGACATACTTGTCCATGGATGGACATATTTGTCCAGGAATGGACATCAAGGCATCGTCTGTGCATTACTACATGTGTGGGGCACAGGTGTGACAGGCTGTGATGTGGAACATGACTCCTGAGTGGAGAAGGCACCAGATGTATGATGAGATGTGTATAGGTGTACTGTGTGACGGTGCAATGTGTGCCAGGCATGCCCTTGACTCCTTTGACATGTGTGCATGTCGTACTGCGCACTTGGGGTGAGCGTCACTGGCATGGCACGGACACCAACACACGGAAGTGTCCCATGATGCCCGGTACAGGGGTTATGACACATGACTTGTCACTACCCACAGTGCACAATGTGACTATGTCATTTATGTGTGCGGGATTTCCATCAGGTTGATGTTGTAGCACCCTCAAAAGCTGCAGCCGTTGCAGCAACCAACATGTGTCTGTGTGGAGATTGTCATTGCACACTGTTCCGCACACCATGCCACATGTGTTATCGGATGTGAGGTGCACATGTATGCATGGGACACGGAGTAGCGTGACAAGGCCATGTCAGCATCCTCACAAGGAATGTGTGGTGAGTCATGACATGTGCACCTTCATGGCAAGGTGTGTGGGCAGGCCTAGTGTATTGTCATGTGACCTGTGGCTCCGGTGTTCCGCTACCAGTCTCTGCAATCGGCATCCTACTTCTGCTGATGTGTGGGTGTATGTCACTCCTGTCTTGCGTCTGGCTGTTCACTTGCACTGGGACACAGCTATTCCCATGGCGTGGCATGGGGAGGTTCTCAATCTCCGTGTGTAGCTGGGTCTTGGAAGGAGTGTCACCTTGCATCCATACGTGTCCTGGGCATGTAGCACATACCTGACTCCCTATGTAGCATGTGTGTATTGCCAGATTTACATGTGCTCAGTAGACATGAGTTGTTGTCGTAGTGCACTCACTCTTCCTTGTCACTTCCAAATTACTGCAGAGCGCCGCCTCTTGCCCGAAGAATTCCAGACTTGGCTGCCATGCAGGAGAATGACAGGATCCGGCTCTACCGCTTCACCCAACCGTTGATTCTGGAGCTGACGGCGAGACTGGCACCACACCTGCAACCGCAGCACAGGTATCCTACGGCACTGACACCCCAGCTGAAGGTAATGGCTGCCCTACATTTTCTTGCCACGGGTACCTTCCAAAATACCATAGCTCATGTTGGTGGCATGTCCCAGAGCATGTTCAGCGGTGTGCTGCATGATTTCTTGGAGGCCATGTTGATTCACCTGGATGACTTCATCAAGTTCCCAACCCCTGAACAGATGACTGAGGTCAAGCGTGGATTCTATGCCCTGGGAGGGATGCCCCATGTCATTGGGTCCATAGATGGGACACATGTAGCTTTGGTACCACCACACGCACGGGAGGTGGCGTACCGCAATCGGAAGCACTACCACTCCATCAATGCCCTTGTGGTGTGTCTGTCCAACATGGTGATTTCACATGTCTGTGCTCGTTTTCCAGGATCAGCACACGATGCCTACATCATGAGGCGTAGCGGGATGCCTGATATGATGATGCAGCTGCGCAACGAACGGGCATGTGTTGTTGGTGGGTACAGTCTGTCTGTCCTGTATTCTGTATAGCCTACCAGCACGACCGCTTCACCACTTCTAACGATGTCCATGTGCTTCCCATGTAGGGGACGCTGGCTATCCCAACATGCCTTGGCTGCTGACACCTCTCCGCAACCCCATCACGCCGGCCCAGCTCCGCTACAACACCGCCCATGGCCGGACAAGGCGAGTGATAGAGAGGACGTTTGGCATGCTGAAGAGCCGATTCCGGTGCCTCCACAAGACCGGCGGTGCACTCCCTTATGCCCTGGCGAAGGTCTGCAAGATCTTCATGGTCTGCTGCATGCTGCACAACATGGCAGTTGAAAGAGCTGTGCCACTCATCCTGAATCAACATGACGAGGACCATCCACCCGTGGAGGACGAAGGGCTTGGCAATGGGGCTAGTGATGTGGAGGATGTGGAGCCGCAAGAGGACATCCGGACTCGGCTCATACGCGACTTCTTTGCTTAGTGGTGAGTACCAGTGTCTGAGTGTGCACGCATTGGTCCCCGTGTGGCATGCGTTGTGATGTGTGTCTCCACCTGCATGTATGGCACGTGAGTCAGAGGTGTGTGTGGGTGTGTCACTGGAGTGATGGTGGCAGTGATGGTAGTATTTCCCCAGTCACAATGATGACCTAGCATGTTGTCATCCATACATGTGTCGAGTAAATGCACATGCAAGTGGCTGTGTTATTTGTGGCTGACTTCTTGTGTGTCTCTCTTCCCCAGGTACCTGCGCATGCCGTTTGCTGGTTGCATTGTTGTGCCACTGCTATTCCTCATGGACATGACATCGTGGGCTGACTCAGCGTTACAGGCACGGACACGTTTGGAAGTCTCCATGGGGTAAGGGATGCATCTGGGGTGTATTGGTTGTGGCAGTTGTTCACGATGTATGCACACTGCCCCTGTCGATGTGTTGTTCCTCTGCAGCCATGTCGCATCCCCATGGGACACGACATGCAGCTGTGTACACCTGAATAGATGGTCTGCTTGGTTGACAGTCATCAGTGATGGGATAGTGGATTGTGATGATGGCATCAATGTGTGTGACACTGCCCTCGGACACATACGGTTAGCATTGGCTTGACATGGTGTGGGACTTCCACATCAGCGGATCTATGGTGTATGGCAGGCTCTCCGTGTGCAGCTGTGGGTATTTAGCTGTTAGCCGACGCTTGTGTGCCAGTACCATGGCTATCACGCATTTGTGCTGCAGAAGGGGGGTGCCAGTGTTGGACCCACATGTCACTCCACATGATGTGTTCATGTGTACTTCGAGTTGCCTCTGCAATCCCGAATACATGACTAATAAAGGTGTCCCTATGCCTCCAAGGTGCCTCTTCTCAGTCAATGCTGGTGTGTTGGCACGGTGCATCCTGCATGTCTGGCATGGTATTCCCTGATTGTGGCTATGTGTCAATGTGTCGAGTGGCAAGATGCAAGCTGTGTGTGTGGGCTGAGACTGTGTATTGGGCATGATGTCCATGACTGCGTGGGTATTGTGACATGTGCCATCCCCATGCATCCAACGTTGGCCAGGCCCCCATTCTCTGCATCCACCGGACTCAAGCTTGCAGGACATGGTTCTGCCACCTGTCTACACATACCTGGGTGCCCCCCAGGACACTGGACTGGATCCCTGACCTCTGCGCATGACTGTTGGTGTACTCAATGTGTGTGTCAGCATGGTTGTTCGGCCACCCCCTCAGCTGGTTGTGCCCATCACGGGTGTGTATGGTGCTCCATGTCTGTCTTGCCTAATACACTGTGACCCATGTGTCCTGTGCCAGAGTCAGGCCCCAGGGTGTGGATGGTTGAAGAGAAAAGATGACTCAGGCATGTTTAGACTTTACAAGACACATGTTAGGTAATAATGCTACCAGCAGGCATCTACTCTTCATAGTGTGATTTATTATTGGGGGGGGGGGAAGGACAAAGTGAGGGGCTTTCCGGGATTATGGAATCCAAAGTTCAGTAGGGGAGTTGGTGTCCTTGCCATTGGAAATCCTCAGAGTCCATGCCACAGTCTTTGTCAACATTGGTCAGCCAGTGACCAGCAGGGCCATGTGGCAGAGAATGTCTCTTGATGCTGTGATGCTGTTGCTCCAGTGGGCCAGGTGCCAGGCCAGGTGTCCTGGGAGATGGTGATGTAGCAGCCACCCTCACGGTCCTTTCCGTGGACGACCCGGCCTCCTGCGGGGAACCTCACCAGCAGGCCGTGACGACGTCTGGGATGCTCCGTCGGATGTTTCCTCCTCCTCCTCCTGATCCC
This sequence comes from Triturus cristatus, assembly GCF_964204655.1. Lineage (NCBI taxonomy): Eukaryota > Metazoa > Chordata > Amphibia > Caudata > Salamandridae > Triturus > Triturus cristatus. Next base: position 960,299,786 of record NC_140584.1, on the reverse strand, counting down.
TCCCTGTGGGTGGTGATGTTCTCCGCCTTCTGGCACAGGGAGGGTCGGCCATGGTGTCGGCCATCCGACGGAGTGTAGCGTGAATCCCCTGGAATGCCGTCACTTGCTCAGCCTGTCTGTCCTCCATCCTCCGTTGGTGTACCAGTAGACAGGCAATTAGCTCCACATGTTGCTGGGCCTGCTGGGCCTTGATCCCCTCGAGGACGGACACAACCTGGGCCATGCCCGTGGTGTCCTGCCGGTATGAGTCCAGGATGTTACGGACATGGGAAAATACCGGATCCCCAGCCAACTGGTCAGGCTCGCGCCTCCGCCGTCCTCCACTCCCACCACCCCTGCCCACTTGCACCTGGCCTGCACTTGTGGGCACATGGGGTCTCCGGGACCCCTGAGGGGTGGCATTGGCGTTGTCGCCTGCCTCCTCCTGGGTGCCCGGGACACCGTGTCCCTCCTGGCGAGCCTGGCTGCATTGTGGTGTTGGGGCAGGGATCCTGGGTGTCTCCTGGGATGTGGCAGGAGTGGGGGTGGTGGTTGGCACAGTTGTACCTGACGCAGGTGCTGCAGGTGGTTGGACACCAGAGGGGCCAGGTTGGTCGGGGTCGTCCGCAGAGTGGTGAGAGTGGTCGCTGCCGGTGGGATCGGGCTCCTGCAGATCCGGGTCCTGTGAGTGTTCCCCCCCAGTGTTGGGGGGTGCACCACGACGTTGACCTGTGTGTGAGAGAGACAATGTTAATTTGGTCCATGCAACATCCATGTTTCATCCGTTTCAAAGTTGGCACATTTCCTCTTGGAATTAGGATCGGTCTTGCATTCCACTCACAGTGCACTTGTGCATGGGTGTGTCCCTTGGGCACCACTTTGGCCCCTTTAACTATGTGTGGCACAGTCTTACTTGCTGCGTCAAGTGTGACTGCAGTCAGCAGTGGAGTGGGCAGGTGTGGCGAGCCATGCATTGGTGCCTTCCGTGTAGCACTGTACATGTGCACATGGAGTGGATCCACACACTTATATTATCCAGGTAGCTGTCGTTGTGCTCGTGAACAGGTTGTGACATGGCCCTGTGTTTTGCCATGGTGAAGAGGGGGGGTTCTGGCACTGGCCACCCTTGTCTACATGCACGCAGACTACCTGCTGACGAGCAGACATTCACACACGCAACACGGCTGATTAGCTCTCCCTGTGTCTCGCTCCCTCTGTGTCCCCCTCTCCCTCCCTCCGTGTGTCAGCCTCCTCCCTCTGTCCGTCTCCCTCCCTCTCTGTCCCCCTCTCCCTCCCTCTCTGTCGCCTTCTCCCTCCCTCTGTGTCCCCCTCTCCCTCCCTCCGTGTGTCAGCCTCCTCCCTCTGTCCGTCTCCCTCCCTCTCTGTCCCCCTCTCCCTCCCTCTCTGTCCCCCTCTCCCTCCCTCCGTGTGTCAGCCTCCTCCCTCTGTCCGTCTCCCTCCCTCTCTGTCCCCCTCTCCCTCCCTCTCTGTCCCCCTCTCCTTCCCTCTCTGTCGCCTTCTCCCTCCCTCTGTGTCCCCCTCTCCCTCCCTCCGTGTGTCAGCCTCCTCCCTCTGTCCGTCTCCCTCCCTCTCTGTCCCCCCTCTCCCTCCCTCTCTGTCCCCCTCTCCCTCCCTCTGTGTCCCCCTCTCCCTCCCTCCGTGTGTCACCCTCTGTCACCTCGGCCCAGCTTCCTGGGCACACACTGTTTGCAGATCTTTGAGTGGCCCTTGGCTTGTTGATGTGAGTTTGTTCCTGATCTCCAGGCACCCATTGGGTGTGATGTGTGTCTGTGCGCTGCTGCTGTGGTGGTGTGTGCTGCCACTCTTTCACAATGTTGGCTGTTCATTAGCTGCTGTCATGTGCAAAACAGTGCCTTCACCCCCATGTGTTGATGCAAGGCGTCCGCCATTTGCTGGCAAGTCATTCCTGTGTTGGGACACACTGTCTGTCTGGCTGTGACCTAGGCCATATGGGTAGAGTGAATTGTTGTCTGCTTCTGAGTTGCACTATGTGCGTTTTGGGGCCCAGCCTCCCGCCATCCGGGTTACCGTGTCATGTGTTGTTGTCTTCTGTGGCCTGTGACTTGACATTGTCCAGCTGGGTGCATGGGGCATGGTGGCAGCAGTGGCATGTGCGTGCTCATGGAGTGTGGTTGAGTCATGCGATGGCTTGTGGTGGTTGCGTGCCTGTTAGTGATGTTGGTTGTGGATGCCGTTCCCCCCATGTGAGGTGCGTTGTTTGTGTACTCACCCGGGTCTCGGAGTCCTTCTAATCCTTCGACTGCCTCCACCGGCAGTATGGCCATCACCCTCTCCTCCCAGGGATGGTAGTGTACGGGTCTGCGGGAGGGCCCTCCTCCGGTGGCGTTGGCCTGGTCGTGTTCATCCTGCCTCTTGGCTCGGACCCTCCTCCGCAGATCGTACCACCTGTTCTGGCATTCCTTGCCAAATTTGCTGTGACTCTGGTACCATATGTTATGTTCAAAAGACGAACGCCTATAATGTGCCTCAACTGTTGTGCAAGTATTGTGTGACCTTAGTGGGATATCCTTTGGGCTTTTCTACGGGTTGGTTTGTTCCTTCGACAAGCAGAGGAGGAAGTTAGGTTTGAGAGCACTATAGGTAAAGTAGAAAGAAAATTATAGAGGAAACATACGACCAATCATTGTGAAAGTCAAAAACCGACAAAAAGATTAATTTGGATGTGCATGTAACTTCTGACAGACTGCTGCTTAGGTGTATGTGTGTCAAGATTCCTGCCTGGTCCGTCTGGTGTCCGCAACAGCATTCACAGCATCGACGATGGTCTGCCACATGGCTGTTTTTGCTGCCTGGCTGGTGTTTCTGACCAATGTTCCAAAGATCTGTGGCTCGACTCTGAGGATTTGATCAACAAGAACCTCCAACTCTCGGTTACTGAACTTTGGATTCTTGGTAGTGGGCATGATGAGGGGTGTGGATGGTGGGGGGGGTGTGGATGGTGGGGGTGGTGTGTGGATGGTTGTGGGTGTGTGGGTGTGGTTGTGCAGGTGCGTGTGTGTGTGAATGTGATGAGGGTGTGTTTGTGAAGGTGGTTGTGTGAAGGTGTGCAAGTGTAAGGTGTAGTAAAGGTTGAGGTCTGGTGCTGTGGGTTGTCTGTGGGGTCTGGCAGCAGTGGGTCTGTTGCAAAGGCTCATGGTTTGTGTGTGTGGGCCCTTTTTATTGGTCCATTGGTGGGTGTGGCTGTGTTTGAATTGTGGGTGGGTTGGTTATAAGGAGTGGTGGTGTATTGGGCCTCTGTTTGTTTTTGGCAGTTGCAGGTCAGTGAAGGTGTTGTTTTAGTGTTTTTTGGCCATGTTTAGTGGCTTTGTGCCATTCGAATGGTGTATTGTTGTGTTGTTTTGTTTTGTCCTGGTTGTGTCCGTGCGTTTTGAGCGTGTGTACGGTGTGTACATGGGCCATTTGGTTGTACGGTGCTGTCCTTGTGTGTGGCTTGGTACGACTCGTACATGCGGTTGTGATGTACTGAGTACACGGTGGTACGACACGTACAGGGGTGGGGGTAGGACTCGAACGTACTGGGATGTACATACACGGTGGTTCGACACGTACAGGGGTGGGGGTAGGACTCGAACGTACTGGGTACACGGTGGTACGACACGTACAGGGGTGGGGGTAGGACTCGAACGCACTGGGGTGGGGGTACACGGTGGTAGGACACGTACAGGGGTGGGGGTATGACTGGAACGTACTGGGGTGGGGGTACACGGGGGTAGGACACGTACAGGGGTAGGGGTACGACTGGAACGTACTGGGGTGTGGGTACACGGGGGTAGGACACGTACAGGGGTGGGGGTACGACTGGAACGTACTGGGGTGTGGGTACACGGTGGTACGACACGTACAGGGGTGGGGGTACGACTGGAACGTACTGGGGTGGGGGTACACGGGGGTAGGACACGTACAGGGGTGGGGGTAGGACTCGAACGTACTGGGTACACGGTGGTACGACACGTACAGGGGTGGGGGTAGGACTCGAACGTACTGGGGTGGGGGTACACGGTGGGACGACACGTACAGGGGTGGGGGTACGACTGGAACGTACTGGGGTGGGGGTACACGGTGGTACGACACGTACAGGGGTGGGGGTACGACTGGAACGTACTGGGGTGGGGGTACATGGGGGTAGGACACGTACAGGGGTGGGGGTACGACTGGAACGTACTGGGGTGTGGGTACACGGGGGTAGGACACGTACAGGGGTGGGGGTACGACTGGAACGTACTGGGGTGTGGGTACACGGTGGTACGACACGTACAGGGGTGGGGGTACGACTGGAACGTACTGGGGTGTGGGTACACGGGGGTAGGACACGTACAGGGGTGTGGGTACGACTGGAACATACTGGGGTGTGGGTACACAGTGGTACGACACGTACAGGGGTGGGGGTACGACTGGAACGTACTGGGGTGGGGGTACACGGGGGTAGGACACGTACAGGGGTGGGGGTAGGACTCGAACGTACTGGGTACACGGTGGTACGACACGTACAGGGGTGGGGGTAGGACTCGAACGTACTGGGGTGGGGGTACACGGTGGGACGACACGTACAGGGGTCGGGGTACGACTGGAACGTACTGGGGTGGGGGTACACGGTGGTACGACACGTACAGGGGTGGGGGTACGACTGGAACGTACTGGGGTGGGGGTACACGGGGGTAGGACACGTACAGGGGTGGGGGTACGACTGGAACGTACTGGGGTGTGGGTACACGGGGGTAGGACACGTACAGGGGTGGGGGTACGACTGGAACGTACTGGGGTGTGGGTACACGGGGGTAGGACACGTACAGGGGTGGGGGTAGGACTCGAACGTACTGGGGTGTACATGGACGGTGGTATGACACGTACAGGGGTGGGGGTAGGACTCGAACGTACTGGGGTGTACCTAGACGGGTGGGGGTGTACATACACGGGGGGTACGTGTCGGACGTACGGGGGCTGGGGGGAGTGTTGGGCGCGTATGCGGGCACATGTCTCCATGGTTGCTATAGGAGTTCGGTGCGGACGGTGTTTTTTCCATACGGTTGTGACCTCGGACGCACGGGATGGATCGTGATTCCTCGGTCGGACTTGACTTTTCACGTTTGTACGGTAAATCGTCCGAGGACGTGTCGGACACATTTTCCGACCCGAGGACGTGTGGGGAATGATTCCCAATGCGGTTCGTATGGACTTTTTCCCATGCGAATCGTGATTGCCAGTTCGTACGGCACTTGTACGATTTGTACGGTAAAAAGACCGGATACGAGTCGCACGGGGTAATTTTTTACCGGATCGTGATCGGCACCATAGTGTTCTCCTTTGCACCAAACCATTGACATAAAACAGCTCCCAAACCCAACTGACTAGCGTCAACATAAATGTGGCATTTGACCCCAGGGGTGAATGAGGATAACACTGGGGAGTCAGAAATAACTTTTTTGATAAGATTGAAGGAAATATCCAATTCATGAGACCAAATAAATTTCTCATTCTTCTTTAAAAGATTACGTAACGGTTGTACTATTTGTGAATAGGCTTGAATGAACCTTGAGTAATATTCCGTCATGCCTAAGAAGGATTTAAGAGCATCTTTATCTTTGGGTACTAGAACATTAGAAATGGCCTTGATAAGTGAAAATGTTGGCTTGATACCATTTGAAGAAATAGAATGACCTAAGTAATCCACCTCAGATTTTAAAAATTTACATTTGTCTTGACCTAAGGTGATGCCTGCATCTCTAAAACGTGTAAGTACTTTTTTGAGTGTTTGAACATGTTCATGTTTATTTTTAGAAAAGATTAGAACATCATCTTGGTAGGCCTGAACACATTCGATATTTTTAAGTAAACAATCCATAAATTTCTGAAAGACGCTGGCCGCAGAGGCTAACCCAAAAGGCAGCCTCAAATATTTATAAGCTCCAAAAGGGGTAATGAAAGTTGTCAAGGTGGTGGACTGAGGAGACAGGGGAATTTGATGGTATGCGCTGCGAAGGTCAAGTAAGGTGAAGTATTTTGAACCATTAATGCCAGTTAGAAGATCTTGAATTTTGGGAAGGGGATGACAATCAATAAGTATATTTTGATTGAGGGAGCGAAGATCAGCACAGAGACAGATACTGGAATCTTTCTTCCTTACAATTACAATGGGACTAACCCACTGAGAAGAGTCAGTTGGTTCAATAATACCTTCTGTTACCATTTTTTCCAACAATTTTTTTAAATCATCCCTTACACTAAGAGGAGTGGACCTGAGCTTATGTGTAACAGGTATGGCACCTGGCTTACCTTTAATTAAATGTTCAAATTTTTTGATTTTACCTATTTTGGAATTGAAAACTTGAGGAAATTGTGTGACAATGTCATTAACAATTTGTTCATTGTCATCTGAAATTGATGAAATATCAGTATCATTAACTTGAACAGGATTTTCTGAACCGGGGACAAGTTTCAAACCCATTTTTGCCAAGTCTTGCCAGCCTACTATGTTCTTTCCATTTATTGCAACATATATTTTAGTAATGGTTTGTCTACCAAGACACGATATATTTGACATAAAAAATCCAAGCATATCTATGTCTGTGCCTCCATATGCTTTAGGAATGATATCAAGTTTTGAAAGGGTCATAGATGCAGCCCATCATTTTTCAAAAAGAATGTTAGAAATGATGGTAACCGGAGCACCTGAGTCTGCCATCATGTCAATTGATTTATCGGCAATAACAACTACACATGTTGGATCCTTAGCACGTTCCTGATTATTTAAATCCTCACAAGAATCAATGGCTAAAATTTCCCTTTCTTGAATGTTATTTGACGATAAATCTATAGTGTTAATATTCATGTTTTGTAATGAGGACTCAAGAGGGGCAACATCAAACGAGGGGGCATTAAGTTCTGGATATTGAAAGTCTTGTGAGGAAATGGACCGAACATGAACAGATTGCTTACTTCTACAAACTGAGCTAAAGTGTCCTATTTTGTTGCAATTTGTACATTTCTTTCCTAAAGCAAAACACGTGGGGCTGTTACTAAGGTGTGTTCTAGAGCCACATCTGTAACAAATAGTGGTAGGTTTCTGATGAAATGGTCTTGAGAATTTGTTTTTGACGGCAATAGCATTCACAAGCATGTCATTTTGAACCAAATTTACAGGTGTAGTATTATCATTTGCAATACATTTTGATGAAACAATGCTTCTTTCAATACTTTTAGCCATATCAATGACTTCTGACAGGGTAGGATCTCTACAGCTTAAAATACGCTCCTGAATGTTCTTGTGATAGCAACTATACACAAACTGGTCCCTAATGTACATATCCAATGAAGCACCAAAATTACAATCTGCTGATAAATTTCTAAGTACAGAAATATAGTCTTCTACAGTTTCATCACAATTTTGTTTACGTTTCATAAAGTTATAGCGTTCAAGCATGACATTTGGTTGTTCTAGATACTTTTTGTTGAGTCTCTGAATAGCATCAGTATAAACATTCCAACCATCACCATCTCCAAGGGGAGGTATCGTGGTTGGTAAGTTATCAAAAGTTTGACGACCAGCTTTTCCCAAGTGACTATAGAGTATTGCTAACTTCCGTTTGGCCGGATATTCCTCTGCAGCAATGGCCACCATATAGCTTTCAAAACTGCGAAACCATGTCTTCCAAGGTTCAGCAGGTTTGCCATTAACAGGGAGGAAATTATTTAGCTGTACAATCTGCTGGTTGTTGGCCATGTTGAATAAATATTATTAACTCTTTTCTTGTTTATTTTTAGAAAAATAAATATTTTCTTCCTTTAAGATCCTTATCTTTGTTAAATTATAATTTTCCCCTTTTTGAGATTATTATTTTAAACTTTAATGAAGTACATACCAGGTCAGGTGCTTTATATGTGGCAAAATAGCTGATTCCGTTGTTAATCTCAAATTTAAGGTGAAAATGTGCCAACCCTCTTTTTGACACATGTAACGATAGCGTATCTGTTTGTGAAGGCTTTCTTCTCTTTTTTTTTTTTTTTTTAAATAAAGACAACACCACGACGTGAAGCGCGATGATGTAGGAATCAAATCCTCTTCTATAGCAGTCAGCGTCGATATGTTTTAGGGCTGTTTCCTTGACTCTCGTGATGTCGTCATCACGTTGTTTGTATCTTCGATCCGGATGTCCGTGGTAGCGGAAACTAAGCAAAACGCTTTAAATTCAGGACGAACTGAATCCGTGGTCAGTTTTCGCCTGAAGAGAGCTCGTCGAACTCACAACTTCAACTGCAACAACCAAGACGGCAATACAATGCGGATTAACTTCCTGGTTACGAGTGCGTGTCCCGTAGTCTTCGAAAGTTGTAAAATTGTGAATAGCTGGTGAATCGCGTCGCCAAATGTAAAGAAGACTGCATGCATCCAATTCAATCAGGAAGACAGAGTCGGTAAGTAAACTTCAATGCAGAGTGAAGTTTATTTCAATGCCAGCTAAACACGGGAGTACTGCTGCCCACAACAACGATCAGCTGCCAACTGGTTTAACTAACTGTAGATTCATTAACGAGCAGACGCAGCACGAGAGATGCACCCTCAAACATAAACATGTTTGAAGATACACTCTCGCGCAGCGCCTGCAAGAATGTGGAATACATAGCATGTCATATAATGAACACAAAGAAAATACTAAACTGAACATGACGTGAATAAACATTGACATAGTACCTTTACACCCCCCCCCCCTCGTGTGTGGCAGCCCGGGATGAGACAGCTTCCCAGTGCCCACACAGCCGCACCCGAGCACTTCACAGGTCTTTGAAAGACCATTTGCATGTTAATGAGGCCTCGCTGGTGTTTCACCCCTTCTAAGAGCCCCTGCAGCTCCACTCTGCCTATTGCTTAAAGATTCAGCCCAGCCCTCCCCCCTCCCCCCCCCCCCACCCGCGAAACAAGCATTTACAATGCAACGGTCTCGGCATTGTTAAAGTTAGAGCTATTGGCATTGCTCATGACAATGCCGTTTCTTTAAATGTTTTAAAAACAAAAACATAAACAAAAATAATGTCATGAGCAATGCCAATAGCTCTAACTTTACCAATGCCGAGACCATTGCATTGTAAATGCTTGTTTCTTGCTGCTGCTTGCTAATTTCTCCATTTATTTTAGGCTCCCCCTCCTCTTTGTATTCTGTCAGACCTCGTCTGGCCCTGGCAGACTGGGGGTGGTTTGTTGGGCGATGTCCTTGCTTCCAAAACACTATTTGCGTCCAGTTGTACATCAGTGCCACAATTTCTTTACATGCAGACTTGTAAAGGTGCAGTCACCTGCACTCTGGCCACTGATAGGAACATGCAAAACGCTTTAGGACCATCGCACCACACAAACAGGCCTTTGCTATAGCCGCGCTGTAGTCTGATGCTCATCAGGGCACGTACACCTTGTGCTCGTGCCTGCCAACCTGCAGCATTGAACGCGGATGCCGGCGTTCTGTAAACTGATATCAACATATCCGCCAGAATCAACCGAAGAAAAGAAAAAGATTCAATGTTTGCGTTGGTCGTCTACCCCAAGCCCTGAGAAGCCCGGGAAAGGATTCTGCTGTCGGCAGGGCAGCGACATATCCTTCAGCTCCCCAGATGGGGGCGGGGGCTTTGAAGTAGAGAAGACATAAAGCAGCATCTACGGCCGAAGTATACTGTTACAGACTGGATTACCTGCAAAACCCGGCAAATCAGGCATAAACTCCCTTAATGGCCTATGACTGCCTAATAAATCTAGGATTGAAAAAGCCTAGCATTTTAGCGTCTGAGAAGATTGGAGGAAGCTGCAAACTGCAAAATTGGGTGGTGGCGGCGGCGACAGGAGAGGTCAAAACACGCAGGCAAACAGACACAGCAGAGGTAAGTGAAAGTGTGGCATTTAAGAAATTCTTTCTCAGTGTCATTTTAGCTGCAACTAAGCAGAGTAAGCTAAACTAAACACTGCAAAAGTGCAGTAGGTGACCTTAGAGAAGTGTAAGGAAATAGAGTTGCTAGTAACAGCAATGGCACCTGGCAGAGGCAAATTGCGGAAAGACATTGGCCAGTCAACAGACTCCACAACGAGAAATGACCCAGTTGATGAGGCTAAGGCAGTCTCAAAAGGAAAAGGAAACAAGCATTTGCAATGCAATAGGTCTCGCATTTACGCGAGTTTGAGCTATTGACATTGTAAATGACAATGTCTTTTATTTATGTTTTGGTTTTTAAACCATAAATAAAAGGCATTGTCATTTACAATACTAATAGCTTAAACTCTCGCAAATGCGAGACCTATTGCATTGTAAATGCTTGTTACTTATGGTCCTTGCTTACAAGAAGCAAGGCTGGCAGTCAAAAAGGACAACTTTGCTTCTCATAAGCTACGACTACAAGTACAAAGTGCGTGTTTATGCAACACTTGCAGGTTTTGAAAATACAAATAAAAGGCATTGTCATTTACAAAGGCAATAGTTCAAACCCTCCCAAATGCGAGACCTATTGCATTGCAAATGCTTGTTAAATACTATGCACCCTGCCCAATTTGCCTACAGGGCATACTTGAGGGTGACTAATATGCATTAAAAAGGATAGGTTTAGGGCTGGCCAAGGGTTTATTGTGCCAGGTTGAAATGACAGTTTAAAACTGAACTAAATGCTGCAGTAGCAGGCCTGAGTGATAATTACTTTAGTGGGTGGCACAATGAGTACTGCAGGGTATGGGTAAAGGTAGTACAACTTTTCTAGGGACTTAAAAGTAATTCAATCTGTTAATTTGGTGTAAGGCACTGTTACCATGTTTGAAGGAGAGAGCATAAGCACTTTAGTAGTTGTTACCATTGTTAAAGTGTGCACAGACCTAAAGCCAACAAAAAACAAATTCATCAAAACAGGTGGTATGAAGGCAAAATATTTGGGGAAATACCAGACCACGGATGTCAGATCTAATTGCCTGTGCCTTTTAATGTTCCACTGTGCACCATGTGATCAATTGCAGGAATACTGACAGTTTCAGCATACTGCTTTTAAAGCTTTCCCGACAATAGAATGGAAATGTTTGTTAGAATCCTAATGTACGGAGTGTTGGTGTAAGGTTCACGATGCCAAAATGTGTTCATACCTCCTGTCAGGAAATTTTAAACAGATTGCCTTGACTCCACACCTAACGAACTTCAGCGTATGTAGGGAGAAGGACATGAAGATGCAACACTTTTAGAATTATAATGTGACATGCAGAACTGGTGCAAACTGAAATATACGTATGCACTGGTGAATCTGTCACCCGACGTCACCAGATTGGATCAGAAAAACAGTTGATTCCAAATTTGGATTATGTAAAATGCTAAACAAACAGGTGCAGCATTGCTTGATAGCAAAACATGGTCACAATGCAATATGCGTATGGTGTAAAATTGAACAATTTAGGGGCATATTATCATGCACGGCGTTAAAATTATCGCCGCTTTAGCGGCAGAAAACTGCCGCTAAAGCGGCAATAATAGGCTTGATAATATGCCACAGAGAATTCCAATAGAAGCCCATGTTCACACCAGAACTTGGGCTTCTATGGGAATTCTCAAGGGCATATTTTCAAGCCCATTATCGCCGCTTTAGCAGCAGTTCTCTGCCGCTAAAGCGGCGATAATTTTAACGCCGTTTCTTGATAATATGCCCCTATGTTTCTTCATTTCTGCGTATAATATATATCTACATTTGCCCAGTTTCCTGCCGCTTGTCCCTCCAAGATCGATGACAGGTAATTTACATGGCTACACTAAAAGGGACATTGTTAGTTTCTTCCTCGAATGTTTGAACGCACTCCTACCCTGCAGTAAGTCATTAGGAGCTAAAGACGAACGCAAGCACTATTTTAAAAAAAATAATTGCACAGCTTTATTATGACTCATCACTAATAACACTGAAAGAGTCTTGAGTTATGCAGCTGAGAAAACGAAAAACCGTAAGATGGAGGTCAGGGGGTTCTATGGTGTGTTCTGCTTTATCTATCCTTAGCGTGACCGTTTCTATCTGTGCCATTTGCAGTTGTGGAATTAAATAATGAGATCTAAGTAACAAATTACGAGAAGCAAATAATATTTCAGCCTTACTTTGAAATCAAAGCTCTAAAATATTGCGACTGTTCTATTACAATCAAGGAGCGTAAAAATCTCTTACGCAAAGACAAGGGGCCACAGATCGCAAGTTTAAATTAACGGGAAAGACATTTTGCACACAAAAGAGAGAGTGGGAGACTACACAGAGGTATGCGGCTGACATTTTTAAAGAAGTGTGCACCATTCAAAAAATTTCACGCTGTGGTGGGCATGGTTTATCTCAAGCCAGCACACACAGAGACAAACACTTTCCTTTAAACGTCGATGCCAGTCTCTGGCGATGCTGATAAGAACCTACTACCAATCGTTAGCATGTTGCAATACACACATTTCTATTTACGCGTCATGTATGCTACAAGACAGCTGTCAACGTTCCCGTATTGGTAAAGCCAGAATTCCCTGAGCACGTAGTGGAAGCTGTTATTAAAAATAGAGCAGGATGCCAAAGCCACGCAGCATGTGTCGAGGCCTCGCTGCAAACAGGGAGGTTCTGCGTTTGTGTGGAAGGCGCATCAACGGGCTAAAATAAAAACTGAATGCTGGCTGCTGCAGGGGCTGTGTGCACTTGAAGAGTGGAGGGAGGGCTTATAATGAAACCGAAGGGGAATAAAAACGGCCAGCAATGGTCCAAAAGCATAAACATGCTGGCATCAGGGTGTGAAGCACTCACCCGGGAGAAACTAAGGCAAACTCTCCCGAGGAAACAACCGCGCGCCACTCGCAGGTCAGAGGAGGAAACACAGGCACACTTAGCGGAGGAAACAAAGGACACATAAACGCACGCATGTGAGTGTCTGAGTGAGCAGCAGCGAGAAAAAGTAAACATTTTAACAAGCAAACATTTTAACAAGCATTGGCCGCGCAAAACGCGATGGTGGGGGATAATGAACAGGCATTGAACGCGCGAGACGCGATGGTGGGGGGGTGGGGGAGAGAAGCGCGAGTAGAGATAAGCTGGTGTGAAATAGCAGCAGGGAAGGGGGCGGAGAGGGGCTACGAGGGAGAGCGAAGTAAAGCCATATGGCTGCTTTGCGCGCGTGCACGCCTCGTGCACTGTAGCTCTATGCCAGGGGAAGCACTTTCAAAAACCCACTACAAAATGTCTCAAAGAGACAGCTTTCGCTGTCTCAGCGAGACCTAAAAAGTCAGTTCTCCAGACCAACAGCAGAATAACCCAGGAAAGCCCTCTGGAAGACTAGAACGGAGGAGGGTTGGCCCCTTATAACCCTATCAAGAACTTTGTGAGCAAACACTTTAAAAGAAAAGAGACCATGCCATGTCCAGGCATAAGTGCGGAGGAGCAGCAACTAAAGTCCCAAATCGAGTTCGAGTTAGACTGCCTGCTTCCGCCGGATTTAGACTGCGCTATTACTACCAACCGATCATTATTAAACCAAAGCGGCCTTACTTTTAACCCAAGGCTATCTTCATCACCATGATTATTCACCCCCTAGCCAGGCGGAAGCCCACATCAACAGAAAGAGAAGGTGGGACCTGTAGAGAATAGCATCTCACGATTGGTGAGAAACGTGTCCGATCAGGGGGGCAGAAGGAGAGCCCCGAGCGAAACCTGAAAAGTTTGAGCGTGGAAACTGTAAGCTCAGTATTTTACTCTACCCCCAACCTAGAGATTTCAGCTACCCCTTCTTCAACTATGTTGGATGTAATGGTGATTCTGCAAAAGACTCTGCAAGGACAGTTGGAAGTGTCCATGATGAATAATGATATCCTGAAATCTCAAAAAGAACAGCTACAGTTAATTGCAGGCGAGTTGAAACAAATTCGAGAACATATAGCATCTATAGTTAGACCAGTAGAGAGCAAAGATATAAACAGGGAGCTGGGAGAGCAAGGGACACATATAGTGGGGGGTCATAGTGTATACGTCTCAAAGTGCCCAATGCTTTTAAAGAAATTGGAGAGGCAACCAGTTACAAACAATATATACCTATAACGAGAAGGGTGGTTAAGAACTTAAAAGGGAAGGAGAAATCATTAGGAAAAAAGAACAGTGCCAACGTTAGGACTAGTGATAGTAGGATTAAGAAATTAGAAAATCTGCCTACAAAAAAGACTCCACAGAAAACTCAGGAAACGCTAAAGCCTATAATGAAGGATAAAAAAGGAAAAAAATACAGTTAAGATCAGAAAAGGATGAAAGAAGAGAGCTGGAGTTTAGAGGCCCAAGTAGACTGCCAATAAGGAAAGATAATTGGTTGGAGCAAGGAATGATTAATGGGAATTCAACTGCACGGAGGAGGGAAATGAAAAAGGGAAGCACAAACAAAAGAAAAGGAGAATAAAGAGGGGAAAAGTCTGTGGTTGTACTTGGAAGCATTAAACTATTGGGATGGGCGTAAAAGATTAAGGAAATTACACCCTTAAATCGATCACAGCTATTGCTAACCTTCTCTAAATACACCAGCCTAAAAGAAATAGGGACAAACGACCTTCGGTAAGTAGGGATTATTCAAAATAAAAACTGGAAGGAGGTCTCCAAAGCCCTGATGTACTGCGGCTTAGTAAAGTCTACAATAATAGAAGCAGAAAAGGCGTTACAGAAGGAAGGAATAAGGGTAGTCCCTAACGCAGAACTACCAACAGCAAATAATCAAAGATTAGCATTCCTAAGCCACAATGCGGGGCTAGGACAAAGACAAATAAGATTAATTGACCAGGAACTGGATGGAAAGGAAGGTATAGAAATCATAGTAACTGGGGGAAGGATGGTAAAAGGCTGGAGGGATGAAAACTGTGGAGATACGTCCTTGATTTATATTACGCCAACCCAGAGAGAGGAGGGGTGGGTAAGTGAAATAGATTAGGATATTGGGACACCGCAGAGCCTAAGGATTCTTTCTTGGAATGTTAATGGCTTTAGCAAAATATTAAAATCTGGAACCTTAAAAAAAACAAGAATTTGCAATGCAATAGGTCTCGCATACACGAGTTTGAGCTGTTGACATTGCAAATGATAATGGCTTTTATTTTTGTTTTCAAAACCTAAATAAAAGGCATAGTCATTTTTAATGCCAATAGCTTAAAGTCTCGTAAATGCGAGACCTATTGCATTGCAAATGCTTGTCTTTTCACCCACTCCTCGCCACTGCATGATTGTTATCTGCGAGTGTCCTGATGCACAAAATTATCAGAATTTTCAGGATTTACAAACTTAGTGTGACCCTGACCCACCGATTCTAAGACCCGTCTAGACCCGAAGATGTTCTTTCTCCAAACATGTTTCATGGAATAAATATAAAGATGGTGTGTAAACCTAGGTAAGTGTCAAAATACTTGCGACATTAACCAGTGCCCACAAGAAGCCCCGCATTCTGAATTTAAAGAAAAAACATTCTTGCATGTGACACAATAGGAAACGAAAGTGAACAGAAAATAGTGATTGGCTGGTAGTGGCATGTGTCATGGGATGGTGTCATGCCTCACTTTCACCTGGTTTGCCATCGGCCAATGACGTGTCCCTCGCCTCAGTTGGGTGCTGAGTCAGCACTATCTTCTATATGTCAGTACCAACGAGTCAGGCGAGTGAAGGGGCTGGGGGCTGCACAGGGGGTGTGCAGCTCTGTTGCGTAATGTGAGTTACGGCGAGAATCCTCGTGTGCTCCAAGGAAACAGACAGAACGGTACACTGAGCAGCCTGTGCTTGTAGTCTAGACCCTTGTGATGTAATTGCATTCATAATTTGTTTTTATCTTGAATGAATCAGCCAGATTCAAAGTACCCGTCAACGTGTGTGACATACGGGAGTCTCGGAGACCCATTAACACATTTTGCTGCTGTGGGGTGGCATCATTTTTCGTAGGACACTGCTAGCTTGCAGCTCTGATGACGTCACGTTGAAGCTACCGCCACTGAACATATTACTTCCATTATAGCAAATTAAATCGCCTGCTGTATTCGTAGTGTGTGTGAACGGAGTTGCATGTATAGTAGCATACTATAAACATCACTTAAGTTTATGGGGCTTACTTGTGTTCTACGTTTTTATTATTATTTAGTCAAAGGTATTTATCGTTTTAGTTAAAAATATTAAGTGAATTTAATAGACTTAATTTCAGTGGCCAATTAAAGCAGTTGCAGTTAGTACAAGACGGTATTTGCAAAAAATCATCTTTATCATTAGGTGCTAAAAATGATAATGCTGTCCGGTTGGCTTATTGGTCAGTCTAAAATTAGTCTTTTAAACAGGATCACAAGCACCTAGGTGTTATTTTGCTAGGAGGTGTGCCAGGGTCCATTGCCAAAGGGACGCACATTAAATATTGTTCGGGTGCTGGCAGGTAACAATGGGCTCTAGATGTGACTAAGGAGCAGGCATGTTAGAATGTGGACAGACGCATCTGCTTTACTGCTTTTGCTCGTGCTTCTGTGATTAAAACATATATATGTATGATAAACACGGGAAATAGTGAGGTCTCCCATGTGTTGTGGTGGTTACTGTCACACAGGCTACTTTGCAGAAATGTGCAATAATGTGCTGCATCGCTTGCAAGGTACCAAAGGCAAGACTGACTGCATTGCAAAAGCTTGTTGATTTTTCTCTCACCCCTCTACCAGGCTCCAGTGGTTAAATCTGATGTTATTTTCGAGCCTCCGGAGAACTGAAAGTGAAATCTTTCTGAACATCAGAGGCTTCGCACGAGGTCTAGTGAGAGAAGTGATGGGTGTGTGACTGTGTGTGCCCGCGGCTGATCGGAAACCAGTAGGAGGCGGCCTCTGTCAGTCAGCCGCTCCGAGCCTGGGCTGCCCTCAGGGTGCAGGGTGCGTGCAGCGCGGGACAGAACAGGCGAAAGCGCGAGACGAGAGCTCAGGGCAGAGTAGAGCTGGCGGACAGCGCAGGGCAGGAGGGGAGGAGACACTATGGGGCTGGCAGGAGATTTCGCGAAAGAGGGTGAGAGGAAGACTGCGGCCGCCGCGTCGGTCTTCAGAGGAGTTGAAGCCTTCTTGGTGACAGCGACACCTAACTGTGCAACCAGGGGACGAGGTGACCACTCCAAGGACGCCCAGCGCCTCTTGGCACAACTTGAAGAGATCTTGAAGCGTACTCTGGAATCTGTCCGCACATTTCGCCTTCTAATCTTTAACAAGACACGCCCGTGGCGCGCGCGCGCTTGGGGGCGGGGGAGCGGACCCTTTGAAGTGCTCCCAAAAGGCGGATTGCATGGCGGCACGATGCGCGTGATTGTGCGCGTGCTAGCCATGCAATCCGCTTTTTGGGAGCACTTTTAAAAGCCCCTATAGTCCCTATAGTCTCGCTTTGCGATCGCTTACGCGATAGCAAGGCGAGACCTAATAATAGATACCCATGAGATCGTGTGTCTGCAAGAAACCTGGCTGTGCGATGTGACCCCAATAATAGAAGGATATGTCCCGGTTTTTAGGTCTGCAACAAAAGGTCAGCAAGGACGACCGATGGTGGGATACTAACCCTAATGTCAACTAGAATGAACAAGCATTTACAATGCAATGGTCTCGGCATTGGTAAAGTTAGAGCTATTGGCATTGCTCATGACATTATTTTTGTTTATGTTTTTGTTTTTAAAACATTTAAAGAAACGTAGATGGATGGGTGGGTGGGTGGAAGGAAGGATGGCTAAGTGAAAGGGTCGATGGAGAGAGAAAGGGAGGATGGATGACTGAAAGGGTGGATGGGTGGAAGGATGAGTGACTGGGTGGATGGATGAGTAAGTGAAAGGATGGGTGAAAGGGTAAATGGCTGGATGGATGAGTGAATGGATGGGTAGAATAGTGGATGGATGAGTGTACAGATGGATAGGATGAAAGGAAGGATGGATGATGGATGAGTGAAAGGATGGATAAAGGGATGGGTGAGTGAAATGATAGATGGAAGGATACATGATGGACAGGTTTGCAAATGTTTGAATATGTTTGGATATGGCTGGGCTTACTTATATACTATTGCGTGACCTCCTCTGATGTGTCTGTAAAACGTACCTATTGTCCTGAAGTTTTGTCCTGAATTTTGACCTCTTGTCCTGAATTTGTGTCCTGAATTTTGACCCTTTGTCCTGAATTTTAACACTCACCGTCCTGAATTTGCACCAACGCCAGTTGGTCAACCTACTGTGCAAAGAGTAAGGAGAACAATTAAGGAGTACAATGGACGAATGCCATCGACAGAAGTAGGTAGATAGGTGGCCAAAATACCTCTTGGATAAGATCATAGTGCAACGCAGGCTTTGTCACCTAACGATTTACCATGTAAATTGCTAAATAGGGGTGAAGGACCATGAGAGTATGGAGTTCTGTATTAGAAACTCTTAATGTGGTAAACCGTATGCTCTGAATAGATTGAGGGTGAAGGGTTCTAAATCCGATGAGTGTGTATCCCAAAACGTAGAGCATTCTAAGAATATCATACAAGTATCCCATTTCCATGCAATCTTACCGGCAGCTTTGGGCTGACCTCTCCCTTGCAACAATGGCAGAAAAAGCGGTGCTGAGACACCGTCACCCCAGCCGCTGCAGCCGCCTCCGCCATGTTCTCCCTCCTGCGAGCCGACCACCTAAGAATGGTGTCCCTGCGTGACGTCACAACTCGGAAGAAAACCTTACCGGGCTGGGACAGACCGCGGCTCTGCCTGACTGTGTGACGTCAGAACTTCGAAACGATAGAGGGAAGGGAAGGGATGGGATGGAACAGAACTGTCTCAGTTCTCTATGGTCGTATTCGAGGAAGCGCCACACCGAAATATTTCCTAGTCTACAATGCGCATGGGCAGAGCACTGTCCCAGCGCTGGCCATATTAAGATCAGGCTAAAGATCACGCCTCAATGATGTACTCCATGATAACAGCTTTCATTTTCCACTATCTTTCTGCACAATAAGCATGACAAACAGCCTTGTCAACAATGGATTTTATAGACTCTTGCTACTCGAAAACGGATCCGAACTATTAGTTATTTAAACGACAGTAACAACTAATAATTTACATACACGGGATGAAATGTAGGTTTCATTACATCATTCCCTTAATTTGTTTACTTATACAATAAAATGGGTTCCGAGAAACACTTGTTTTTTTTTTAATTTTGAAGCATAATGTAATTTTATTTTCTAATATACGATATAGATATTGCATTTAAGCACGAGACTTCGAAACTTTAAAGATGGACGCTCTATTTGTCGTCTACCAAACATCACAGCCGTATTTGAAGGCTGGTGTGATTCTAACAGTGGTTTAACTCTGCATTCCAAGTCTCAGCATGGCGAGAGAGTGAACACAGAGTTCCACAATATCTTTCCTTGTTTGTTCTTGAAAAGAGCGAATTTTCTTCACCTGGTGAGAAGACCTCTTTCCCGAGTTTTCCGGAGTGGTATTCGTGTGGTAAACTGGAGTTAGTTTAAGTGTGAGTGCCTGGGAACAAGTGAAATCCTGCAATCGATGTTTTTTTACCAACTCATTTTAATGTGTGCTTCTAGCCAGGAAGGTTTTATTAGAAATCTATCATCCTGTTTAAAACAAGTAAAGAGGGCACTGGAAGACACCACCGCCTTTCTCCGAGGCCAAGAAGAAATGCCTCGGAGAAAGGCAGCGCCATTTTCGGATTCGGGGGCGTGTTTGTCTTTTCTCTCCTCCAGCCATTGGCTGGAGGAAACAATGAGACTTTCTGTAAAAAACACGCCCCCCGATCCGAAAAGGACGGGGCATAATCGGAGTGACTGGACCTCTTCTCCAGTGGCTGGCCAGCATTTAAGAGGCCAGCCAATGGAGAACAGGAGAGAAGAGGGGCGGGTGCAAGCCCCTCTTCTCAATGTCATTAAATCTCGCGAGCGAGACTGCGCAAGCGCAGCCATCGCTAGCCGAGACCTAAAAAGGTGACCACTACCAGGAAGATGTAAATGGCTGGCAGCATGTAAATGGGGCCTCTGGATCCATACTCAAAGAATGAAAAGCTGATAATAGTTAATGCCTATATACAGGGGGGTGTGATCTGAGGAGTATAGGCAGGAAATGGGAAGGATAAAAGAAGACGTTGACTGGCTGTGCGAAAGTTATCCGAAAGATATTCTTATATTTATGGGGGACTTGAATCACAAACTGAACTTAATTAAAGTGGATAGATGGACCAAAGAAATGTTAAAATCATTTAATATAAAGATGGCAACCTTCCCAAGAACTAAAGGATCAAAATGGGATATAGCGCTGGGAAATTATTTAGGCTCTCAGGGTCTACTCTGTTTAAATGGACGGGTAGGTGAGGATTGCCCAGCACAGCAGACTTTTAAGAGTGGCCAACAGTTATGCCCAATTGATTCTATGTATATGCATGCTTGGAACTTTGACAAAATAAGGGACTCCTAGTGGGCTCTGAAGAGGGAAGTGATCACCATCCGCTGAAATTAAAACTGAGGGGAGGAAAAGTTATTCAAAGGGAAAACTTGATCCCCGTTATGATGGACTACCCTAAACTAAACGGCTGACCACTAGATAAACTGAAGAGCATATGGAAAAATTGTCAAATTTGCAGCAAAAGATATCATTAAGTGACATCTTGGAGCCCCATCTGGAAGGGTATGAGAATACCATTGGACAGGCGGTACAGTGCCTTAGAGTATTCTTAAAAGGGAAGGGAAGAGGAACTGCAAAAATCCAGAATAATCAATACAATAAAAATAACTGGTTTACTGAGGAATGTAAGATTCTAAAGGCGCTGATAAGGAAAGGGGAGAGAAACCTCAAAATAAGGTATGGCAAAGACAGCCAAAATGCGCTGATGAAGTTAAGGTGTAGGTATAAAAATTTGATTAGAGACCAGAAAAGAGAACATATAGAGAAGTGCTGGAGACTTATGATAGAGGCAATAGAAAATAAAAACATAAAAAACATTTGGAAACTCATACAAGAGCAGTCTGGGAAAACCCAGGGACAAATGATCTGAGTGTTAGAGGAAGAAGCTTGGGTGGAACACTTGGAGGAAATATATGGTAAAAAGGTGGAGACGGGGTGAAACAAGTAACCCCTTGGGAGAATGTGGGCGGTGATATAAGATCTATGTTTACATTAAGTAACATTAGAAATATTATCACAAGATTAAACCTCATCCGAGCTGCTGGACCTGACAATATGCCTGCAATAATTATAAAAACTTGCCTTGATTGGTGGGCGGAGTTATTGTATAGGTTGTTTGATAGAACTTTGGATATAGGGATTATACCTGAAAGTTGGAGAGGCGCAATTATCGGGCCGATACATAACAAGGGAGATATAAAAAGGCCAAAACATTATAGGCTGATTAATCTCCTGGATGTGGCTGAAAAGGTGTTTAAAAAAGAAATACTAGGAATGTTAAAAGCTTGGGCAGACCTTAATGACATAGGACCACCTGAACAGGGGGGTTTTAAGAACGACACTTGACAATCGACCACTGTTTTTCGCTTTGGTCTATTGCATGCAAGTCTGTGGAGCAGAGGGGGGGCTTATTCAGCTACGTTGTAGACTTTCGTGCAGCTTTTTATTTGGTAGATAGAAAACGCCTGTGGGAGACTTTGGAAAAATTAGATATCCCAAAAGACCTCTTAAGACTGATTCAGAAACTACATAGGAGCAACTGGGCCCAGGTGATTATGGATACTGCAGGGACATTAACACAAAAAATACACGTGAATAATGGGTTAAGACAGGGGTGTGTTTTAGCCCCTTTACTCTTCTCTTTATTTGTCGCTGATCTACCAATGCCCTTAGCTGCTGCAAACGGTTTTAGCCCTAAGATGACTGGTAAACATGTGGCGTGTCTCCTGTAGGCAGACGATCTTGTGATTTTAGACCAGACAGAAATACGCCTGCAAAGAATATTAGACAAGTTTGAGGATTATTGAAGGTGGAAAAAACTAATGGTAAGTATGGATAAGGCTAGGATACTTTGCTTTGAAATATCTAAAATTAAATTTAATTGGCACCTAGGTATGGAGAGTTTGGAACTTGTTAACGAATATACATTTGTTGGTGTCTAGATGAATTTTCCATTTCAAGGACAGTTCAAACCAGAGACCTTGAAGACCAGGGCTACTGCCTCTGTGAGTGGGCTGAAAAGATTTAATAAGGCCGTTAGAGAAATGTCATGTAGACCAGCCCTAAAAGCCTACATAGCAATGATCACCCTGCAACTGCAATATGGAGTGGAATTGATATACATAAGTGGCAAAAGCAGGTGGGATGCCGAGAAGGCGAAGTGCTTGAAGTATTTGCTTTCACTTCCTAGCTCTGCCATGATACAAGCAATAAGATTGGAAACTGGCATGATTTCCTGGAATATTTAGGCTGCAAAAGCCTTAATAAGGTTCTGGGGAAAATTGAATGGGGAGGAAGGACAGAAAGTTGCTCAGTGGTGCAAGAATGAAATTGTGCAAAGTTAACTCAAATGGGCTGGAAGGGCTAGGTCCAATATGGTTGCCGTGTGTAAAGATATGAAAGTAAGGCTGCTTCCGCAGGCTCTACAGATTGAAATTTCAAAAAGTGAGCTGAAAGCGCTAGGCAAAGAACTGTCCTACGAAAGTTACTATCAATATTTAAAAGAGAAAAAAATCAGTGCACTTTATGCTCAACGCATGGCGGAATAATGTGAGTTACCCGTATGTGGATACTCTATCTCAACAGCTGCTACGAAATGCAGTATTAAGAGTAAGAATTGGTCTTAACCCTTTCAAGATAAATGATATGATAAAAGCTAAAATGGGCAGTATAGGAGGGAATTGTTCTCGTGGGTTGAATACTAAATGTGACATGTTGCATATTTTGTTGGACTGCCTAACAATCAAACAACAGCGGAGAGAGTGGTTAAGCCCAATATTCCTGCTTTATGGAATTATGACTCAAGGGTATGCTGCAGAATTTTTAACCGATATGCATTTTTTAGATGTCCTATTGGAATATTCATGAGGACAGTAAGGGCAATGTTTATGGATAACTAAGAGTAGGGTTGATGTACCTTTCATGGGCACCTGAAGGTATTTTTGAACACATGTTTTATATGACAATTTTATATGGTCTTATTAGATGAAATTTATTTTTAGATATGTATGTGTATTATATCTTAATGGTGTGCTGTTTAAAGGCCATTGGTCTAAATAAACATAATTTTGATTGATTGATTGGAAGGTAACCACACAAACAGCCTTTTGCAGGACAAAGAGGGCCACATCTGCACAGGATTCAATAAAAGTGGGGGTTGAGGGGAAAACACAGAAAGAATTAAAGAGGGATGAAAGGTGTGAGGGGAAATAAAATATAGACAAAAAGGATAGAGAGGTGCCTGAAAGGAAAGAGAGACAGAAGGGACAAGGATAAGAGGTGAGATAAGAGAGGCTCAACACAAGAAGTGAAGACAAAGCAGGAGAAGGGCAGTGTGCGAGGGAAGTCACATTAAAAAATGGGGAGTGATGTTGAAAGGCTGATACGGGCAAAGGGAAATGGAGAGAGAGTAAGGGTAGGGGGCAAAGGCATGAGAGCTGTGGAGGAGAAGACAATATGAGTTAGATAAGAGGAAAATGGTGGGGAGGGAGGAGGTGAGAGCTAGCGATGAGGAGTTGAAGGAGAGAGGAAAAGTGCAAAAAAGGAGAAAAATGAATGGAGAAGGGGAAAACACCAGAGGGAGAAGATGGAGGGAAAAATGTAGTTTGAGTGATAGGAGAAGGATGACATTTTTGCAAAAAGTAACCAGAAGTGGATGGGACACAGAAGATTAAAGGAGGGTGAAAAATTAAAGTGGCGAGAAAGAAGGCAACAGTGAGGGAGTGAGTGGTAAAGCAACATATGGAGAGAAGTGAGGCAGTGTCAAGAGGTTTCTCATCTGTAGCAAGAAGGGAAGGATAAATAGTTCTTACATGTTGTATTAGTTCTTTCGCCACAGGGATAGTTTGGCAGAGGAAACATCATTGGTTGACTCTGTGAGGTTGTTCAGCCTGTGAGGTCAGGAGCTTTCTTAGTGCTCTTCCCATGAGAGTAAGTATCAATGGTGCAACAGGCGTGGTAGCACAGGGCACTAGGGACCTGATGGGTCATCTGAATCATGATTAGTGTGGCACATTATTACCCAAGCAGGGTCCATATTCCTTGCCTGCACTATGGCCCATGGCTCCATTACCTCTCCCTCCTCTTCTTTCTCCTGCATACTGTGCCTACCTGTGGCCACATGGTCTAGGTTGTTGTACTCTGATATAGGAATGCAGTGATCACCCAGGTGTAACTGTCACAGGCTGAAGATATCGTGTGTGAGCTTCAGCAAAGAGACGTGCTCCATCTGAGCACTTCAAATTTTATACCTTTAATCTTCACTTTTAAGATGCCTTTTTGACCAGTGAATTTCAGAAAACGGGCTGTCCTTTTTAGGTCGAGGACGTCCGGTCTGCCGAAAGGCAGAACCGGAAGTCGGAGATTTAATGACTTGGAGAAGAGGGGCTTGAACCAGCCCCTCTTCTTCCCTGTTCTCCATTGGCTGGCCTCGTAAATGCTGGCCAGCCACTGGAGAAGAGGTCAGTCAGGACGTCCGGTCTGCCGAAAGGCAGAACCGGAAGTCGGAGATTTAATGACTTGGAGAAGAGGGGCTTGAACCAGCCCCTCTTCTTCCCTGTTCTCCATTGGCTGGCCTCGTAAATGCTGGCCAGCCACTGGAGAAGAGGTCAGTCACTCCATTTAGGCCCCGTCCTTTTCGGATCGGGGGGCGTGTTTTTTGCGAGAAGTCTCAAGGAGGAGACAACAGCAAAACACGCCCCCGAATCCGAAAAGGACGCTGCGTTGGTGTGCTCGTCCGCTCCCCATGCGTCCGGCTGCTGCTCTGGTCTCCTCACCTCTCCTCACCCTGTCCTCTCCGGAGCTTATTGTTTGCTTTAGCCTTGGAAGCTGCTTTCCTCAGCAGCATTCTGCTTTCTCTCTCACATTCACAATCACTTAAATGGCGCGACTCACTTCACAGGCCTGCACGCGCTGTGTGGCTTTAGTCAGCAGGCACAGCTGAGAAGAAGTAATTTGTTTTTGTTTACAGGTATGACAGTTTGATGACGAGATACCAATGCAAGAGTGCAGCCTTCTTCCTGGCTTCCCCTTGCGCCCCCCCCCCATATATCTGTATATTTCCGAGATGCCTGCATACCCTGCCCAGTTATTCTAAATATAGCGGTGTCAAGGGGAAGGCGATGCAACGGAGCTGGGCGCACTCCGCTGTGACTTTCTAGGAGCTTGCTTCCAACAGCTGGATCCTGCCAGTGGCAGGGCTGCGGCGGAAGGGGCCTCGCGAAAGGAAGGGTCACTGCAGTTATATAAAGCAGGACACGTTTGAATCTCCTCGCAACCGGATCCATTTTGAAGTAAACACGCGGGGGTTACCTGCCAAGTGGCCCCATGCCATGCGTGTGCCTTCAGCCAGGTCTTCCTGTTTAACCAAGTACATCTGCATACTACAGTTTTCCATACTTTTTCGTGGCAATGCCATAAGCAGGCTGCTGCCGTAGAGTGCTGGCTGAAAGCGGCGAGTGTCTCAAGGTGTCACACATGACAAGGTGACACTTGGCAGCCATCACAGTCTCTCCCTACAGGTAGTGTGCAATAACCAGGGCCACTAATATTGGGTTAGTGACATTTTCCACATACTCAACAATCTGATGCATATATTGCAGATTTCACAAAACAAGTTTGTTCTACCTCAAACCGAGCAAAAAGTACTAAACAGAAAGCACCACACATGGTTTCCGTGCAATGGCACAACTGTGGCAAGGGTTATCTGGCTCCCATTCAGTTGCTGATGTTATAAGCAGGTGTTAAACTGGTACTGAGATTTTGGCCGAGACAGTGTGAATAGTTGTTGAAATGACCGAGTGCCTTTTTTGCCACATAATTGTGTGAACGCTGCAACTTAATTTTACCCTTTACTTCCTGTGGCGCTAATAAGAATCCGCAGAATGCAAGCTATTATGAAAAATGCCAAGCTGTAAACAAGGTAGCCATGTAAAGCGAGGGTACCCGATAACGCATCGAGGCTGCCACATAATTGTGTGAACGCTGCAACTTAATTTTACCCTTTACTTCCTGTGGCGCTAATAAGAATCCGCAGAATGCAAGCTATTATGAAAAATGCCAAGCTGTAAACAAGGTAGCCATGTAAAGCGAGGGTACCCGATAACGCATCGAGGCTGGGACATGGTCACCCCTTCATTTACATTTGTCAGGGATAGGTCAGAAGTTGTGGGAGGTGTAGTACACGTATCAAACCTACAAGTGCCAGAACGCAGTGTAAACGGAAATGACTGTAGACACTGAGGTAGTCAGCCAGAGCAGACCAGCTGGGAAGTTGTCCTGTACCACCCACAAGACAGCTTAAAACACTTTATTTTTTCTCGTGAAGGTACGTGAAAAGTCATTTTTCAAAGCCGTTCCACTTATGGTTTGTGATCTAGGTTTCTTATTTCTATGTACTAGTGCAACACGTGTTTCAAACAAACCGTGTTTTGATATATATATACATTACAATTTAATTGTGTTCTCAACTTACTCCCTGCCGCCTGAGAGTAGTTTAACGAGCTGTTTTTCCCTCTCATTCTGCTGTTTGTTAGGTCGAGGACCTAAAAGAGCCTCGGGGAGATTATCGTGTTTACTTCATTTTTATTCATCCTCGCAGCTGCCGGTGAAGCTGACCTTTACAGCCGCATGGTGCATGGTCTGGCGGGTATTTATTTTATGACAATATGGCTGACAGGACGCACGCCAAGCCGCACCTACACGTCTCCCTTCGAATTCCCCTCAGAAAATGATCTCATCTTTGATTGATGGTGCAGGCCTTTGACTGCTCTCAGCTCTTAAACGCGACCTTGCCATCAGTGGCGTAATGTAAAATGACGACACACCCCCCATGCAGAATGTGACGAGGGCCCCTCCAGTCTACTGTATCTCACAGATATCTATCAACCTGGGCCTGCTTGGGGGCCCACTCTAGGGTTACCCGCTCCCACACACCCCGTGTTAGGCCCCTACTGGTCACTGATATCATATTTAGGCTGTGCGACAAACTGAGTGAAAAAAACAGTGAAGCGAGGCAGCGAGCCAGCCACCAGCCGATGCGATGCTCAGACTACAGGGGCATTACCGGCAGGCACCACATCTTGCTGTCTCAGGAGAGGGGCAACTTAAGACGCATCTGACAGGAAAACACGAGGCTCTCATGTAAGTGCGAGCTATAACACGGTTAATAGCATCTAAAATATTACAGGATGTCCTTGTTTCGTGTCTGTTTCCAAGCCTTAAGACTTTTAAAGCCAGCACCTTATTTTTAACCGCCCCTTGGTGGAGCCCGGTAGCAGTAACGAGCTAGTAAGGCACAGTGTAGACGGCAACCAGGCGAGGGAGGCAAAGTTCCAGACGGGACAATTGAATTGTCTCTTACCACCTCGCCCCTCGCTCTTTGCTTAATTACGTTAGGAGACAGCCTCATAATGTAATTAATCGAAAGAGAAAGGTGGGCTTGGAGTAATTTAGTTAACCAGTAAGTAACTGCAGCCTTCCTGCTTTTCCGCTCGTGTGGGATGGGGCATGTTTTGTACCACCACCCTTTCATATTCAGACGTCTCAGAAAGAGCTTCTTTAGGACTCAAAACGGGGTTACCTGGTATTGTTGAGGTATGCTAGAGGAACACATTGCTACATATAAGGTCACATTTCTTCAAAAGGAAAATGACATGATGCTGAAAAACTTTGCTCGCATTTAAAGTCATTACTGCATTATCGTTTCAATTGTGACTTTTGTATGCCTGGTTTCATGGACCAATTATTCTTCGGTTTGTACTGGGAACACATTACACAGAGCACCTTTCCAGAAAAATCACACAACGAAAAGTCATTATATATCAATATTGACGCAAGTCCCTGCACATTTTTTTTGGATAATTTTGGGAATGATGGGGTTACAGTTTATACAGTTATCAACAATCGAAACCTCCATAGAGGTTCAAATTAATGAAGGGCAGTGCCTGGCCATTTAAAACACTGGGTCAAATATATTGAACTCTGTCACGTGTCATAGCCTGACCTCTACAGTACGTGCTCGGGTTAAACGGACGACTGCCTTAATCAGGGCCGTAATGTAAACACCTGCAGGGGGCTTACTTTTTGCCAGTGTCTGCCGGTACGCTTATCGGCTACTTCAATTAAAATCAATAAAAGTTGAAATAATGTTGGATACTTAGCGCAAAAAAAAAAATATATATATTTTTATGCAACACTAAGCATCCGGGATGCTGTTTTTCACAAGGCACAAGTTTAAAAAAAACCTTGCTGATGAACTTGTCTCCCCTGAACATTGTAAGCACATTTGTTTGGCCACATTTACATTTTGTTGGTTTCGGAAGATGCACTTCCTATCTTTTTACTATGAGACACCCTCCGTTCTTCCTATTTACCCTCAGCCTCTCCCTTTCGTTAAAAAGAGTTTTTCTATTACGCTAGTGTCTGGTGGAACGGTGATCGGCAAATCCTTACAAAAAATAAAAAATTGTAGAGATAAGAAGAACCTTTCTGCAAAAACTTTTTACAAAAATTATAACAACACTGATCATCCGGGATGTTTATTTTCACAAGCCACAGGCGCTACCACGAATATAAATTACAATGTTGTGTTCACAACTGTTCGCTGGAAGCAGACCAGCGCCGCCACAGTGATAGCAGGCAGACAGCACACCTTCCCCACTTCCCAAAGAAAACAAGCATTTACAATGCAATGGTCTCGGCATTGGTAAAGTTAGAGCTATTGGCATTGCTCATGACATTATTTTTGTTTATGTTTTTGTTTTTAAAACATTTAAAGAAACGGCATTGTCATGAGCAATGCCAATAGCTCTAACTTTAACAATGCCGAGACCGTTGCATTGTAAATGCTTGTTTAACTGCTCACCGAGCAGTGGGGCGACACTACTCTGCCTTACGGATGAGCCCCTGCTGACTGAAATGTCACACATGAGAATGCTGAAAACATAGAAACTGTCACACATACGCAAACTGAAAATGTGGCAGCTATGGTGTGTGTCTGTTTCACTGCAGAGACAGTGCTGCAAGGTAACTACTGGCCACAAGTCAGGTCTGCACTCACTGTTTTTTAATAAATAAAATACATACGAGGGTGCAGTGCTGCATTTAAGGAGGCAGCGCGCATTGTCGGTAGCGCTGAGCTGTCCAGAGGAGAGCCTACTGTGTCACATGCGACTGGCATCTCTGTTGTTTTAGAAAGTTATTGATGATCTAGCACTAGTTATTACACCTTAGGTGCCACTCATGCCAGGGCGCACTTCAGTCAAGCTGACCCTGCCTCAGAGTGTCTAATTAGTGTGTGGTCTTGCAGAGCATTACAACTGGTGAGGGTGATATAAGAATTAAAACACTCACGTCAGTGTTTGATTGGTTTATTGGTGGACTCAAGCAGTCACTGAGGTGGCGGGAGGCAGCTTTGTTTTTTTTGTCACGTCCACCACTGCCAGAGCAGACAAGGGGTACGGACCTTGTCCATGCCCAACCCCTCACTGTTGCTTGACCTGTTGAGCGGGCATGCTGTAAGACAGTGGCAGATCCATGTATAATAGCGGCTATCCAGCAAGTGCTGCTAGCTCGCTACAGAATAGTAGGCGTCACTAGTCTCTTCTACAATGCTCATTTAAATTGTTTTTATCACATCATGATCATGAGCCTAAGTAAAGTGGGCATTAGGTTAGTGCCCTTCCATTTCTGGTGCTTTGCAGCAGTTTTAAGATCTTAGAGTTTCTCGTTGCTCAAATGGGTGTAATTTCTGATATTTATGTGTTTCCCTCATCTTCATTGCTTGACTATGCTTGTGAGAAAGAGTCACTCAAAGTCGGTAAATGTCACTCATAGTTACTCTGAAATTGTGAAAATGTCACACGTAAGCAGTCTGAAACCTTGGCAGCTATGTACAGTGTCGTCATCAATGATGTCTTTCAGTTGTCATTAGTGAGATTTGTGTTGTCATATAACATGTCATGAGAGATGTATGTGACGTCATAAGCAGTGCATGACGAGGGGTGAGTTATAGTTTCTTCAGTTAATTATAACTGGGGAAACACTGGTTTTTGTAGTAAAAAATATTTTGTGTTAACTTTTAAATAACTATAACCTTACTTTATCCTTAGTTGTTTTGTTGAATTGTAAGCTTTTTTATTGTAAAGTACGATAATATTACAATACCTAACTAGAGCATCACTTTAACCTTTGTTTGTTTCAGTGGATTTCTAGGATTTTTGTAACCTAACCACATCTCACTGTACCAATCTCTGTGGCCTCGCCATGATTCAATCCCCTATGGGAAGCCAATGACCCCCATGGTTGAGCAACACCCACCCCTTATTTTGTTCCACAATGCAGTGGAGCTGCAGTTACCCAGCAAATTTATACGGGCGCTGCACTTGGTGTCACAGTGAATCTGCGGTTCCAAGGAATTGCCGAAAAAACAATGTACTTTTAATTTGACCTGGAGGGGTTCCAGGCCCAGGGGAGCATGCTACCGATACCCAGACCCCTTTACATGTTTTTAAAAATCTCCTAAGACAAGGGGACCGAGTCCTAAAATGCCTGCTGCAATGTTTTATTCAGGTTGCGGCAAGCCAATCTGATCACGTAGTTTGAGATCACGGATCCGCAAATCCTGCAAGGTGTCATGTTTCATACAGGTGCCCAATATAGGCTCAAGTAGCAACCCGACTGTTCACCTATATTTCCCCTGCCATTACACCACATAACGTATCTTAGTACTGACCTTTTACCTAGTTACGGTAATGCCTAAATGACATGGTGTTTTTCTCATTATGCATGAGGATTCTTTGAATCACAGCAGGACACTATCTCCAGCATAATAACTATGTATACGGGTCATTCCTTTCGCCATCCTAGTCCGACATGACACAGCAAGGTATATCCCCTGGGGGTACCGCATTGGGTATATAAACACCATATCTCTGCTGAGGCGGTAGAAGAGAAAAGGACTTCCATGCTGACACACTGACGCGAGACGCTGAGGTTCCTGCACGCAGACACTCCAGCTTGCAATGGTCTGACATCCCTTGCGGGGTGTCCATCTCGAGACTAAGACGGGGTCCCACAGTCTCCCACTTCAGGTAATGGGTGTGACTTTATCCTAGAGGGATTCTTGGCTTTAACACCTATATACATGCTAGGTACACTTGGGTACATCTAGTTAGGGTCGTATCGTAGGAGTACGCTTTTATTACTGTCATGTATTTTTATACTTGCCTATATTCATTGTTTTAGTACTATGATAGAAATCTATCATCCTGTTACTCTGTTGGTGCTTACGATCATTTATATCTGCTTCTGTCTTATGGTTGTTTCAGCACACCTATTTTACATTAGAATGACGCTGGTTCAATAAATGCTTATTGAAAAACGTCCCCATCGTTTATTCTGTGTATCTCACTGAGACAAAGTGAGCACGAGTGACTGAGCGAAAAGTATCGCACTGTTTCCAGGATCCTGAGGGATCAGGGTTGTCATGTTTGATAGTTGCCAAGAACTATTCTCTCCTTGGTAAGAGGGGTTTCTAGTGGCACAGTGAGCTAGTTGGTATACAGGCTAACATACCCGGTGGGGGTGTCTAGAATCAGTCTGGACACCAATCCTACAGTGTATGTTGTCTAAACACGCAGATCCTATATAGGCTTATAGGAACTACACAACATGGTGCCACCAATGTTGGTTTCGTACTTATTTAACAGTGAAATCTGAGTAGTTCAGTCATGCTCTTCTCAGAGACGTCTGGAGTGGGAAGGGAACTATCCGCCACAGCTGACTAGGCATATTCGATGTATTGGCTGTAGGTTTATCAAGCTTGAAGGACAGATTGTTCCTATTGTGCATAAAACCTTATCTCAGTTTCCTTGAAACTTTTTCTTCTTCAAAATAATGGCTGACGAAAACGCCGCTGCGCCAGCACAACGTGCAGCCGCAGTGAGGGAGGAAGAACAGGAGGAGGAAATAAACATTTCTGAAAATGTCAGAAGTGCCCTTACTTTAAAATTAGCAGACTATGGAGCCATACCTTGGGGTGGAACAGCTACTTTCGTGATCGAGGCTCAGGAGTCATACAGAACAGAGGTATTCTATTCATGGGTTAAATTCCCACAAAGAGATACACAATCAAATACATTTAATTCTTACACTGAAGATGAAACACCAGATGAATACTGTCCATATGAGGACATTGAAATTCCGCTCACCTACCAGAAGGATATTAACTGGTTTAAAGGCACCCTCCCCCACACAAAAGACAAAGTAAGACTAGGTCCACTCAGAAGAGATGGAGCCACTTGGCCAGTCTTAGCAGCTTACACACCGCATCCAGACATTGACTCAATGCCAGTGAAAGACTTACGTCCACTTCATAAAGAAATGATAAAACTTTACAGAAACCTGGTACAGTTCGTGATGAGAACACTCACACTTCAGCCAACAAGAGCTACACAAACAGGACAAATTCAGGGATCTACAACTAAAATTACACCACAAATGCTGCATGCAGGTATGGTATCCCATCATTAGCAGTGATACAAGATGTATTAAGACAAATACAGAATGAGTATGGAGCAGAACCTGCTCTGAACTTAGGGATGACATTTTTAGGAAATGTTGCCTCGGTATCAGCTAATATATTAGCTAACATTAAAGGGGATGCAGGAGCAGTGGCATTAACCCAACGGGATTTCATTCCTTTACAACAGGAACGTGAATTACCTAAACTTATCGTAGACACCTATGCTGAATTAGGTAGAGATAGTTTAGGAGCTTAAGCAACAAAACCTCAACTCATGGGTGGTCGTGAAAAGGATAACACCAAGCAAGCACCTGATTCTTCCAAGAAGAAATGGGGTAATAACAATAAAAAACAAAAGAATAGAGAGAACAGATCTCAATCCAGGAGTGGATCTCCTCAACAGGAGCCCTCCGAAAGCAGATGCAACCTTAGGAATAGAGATAACATAAAAAAACCTGACAGGTATCCGGATACTGATACACGTTCCACTCGTTTCTTTCAGGGTTCACCAAGAAACTCCGAGAGAGAAGGACGGTCAGAACACAAACGAGAAGAGCGTATAAAGTCCAGAGACACACAACGCGCTTCAGACCTATACTTCCAAAAAAGAAGAAAAGCCAACATCAAAACCTCAATTTAAAAAGAAGAAATTAGCAGGTCTCAAAGTTAGACATGCCCAGAATTCTGAGGACTCATCTTCTGAACGGGGAATAGGCTCTGACGATGCTAGACAGCACAGCAGAAGTAACAATAGCTCACCAGTACCTGATGGAATTTCTGGTGACAGCGGAGTTGAATTAGAAAATCACGGTGGAGACACCTGATTCAAGGGTAAGTGTCCCACATAGATTACATGAAATAACACTCCAGGTGGAGGGGCACAAACCCAGAAAAATTAAAGGTGTCTTTTGGGAGAACCTGACTTACGGCTATGACATCCTTTTAGCTGAAAAAGATTGGCCGCCTGAAATTGTCATGAATTGCCCAAAGGGAGAAATGGTAATTTTACCGGCCTTTTCTGACCTCGTTTCTATATACTTAAAACATACATACTTGCAGGAGTGGGCGGTAGCCCTTGCTCCAACATTACATCGCAACCATGTTGGATGGGATGCTGAGTCACCTTACCATATAATCCCAGTAAAAACTCCACAGAGACAGTACCCAATAAAACAAGAAGCGAAAAAACAGGTCAGGAAGATCTTAGATCAACTTGAATACCAGGGTTTAATAGAAACTTGCACCACTTCAATGAATAATCCTGTGTTTCCCATAATGAAACCCGATAATTCATATTGTCTAGTTTTAGACTATAAACATCTTAACACATGCACAAAAACATTTGCTGTACAGAATGCACACATGCAGAATTAATGAATAACACTGTGGAAAAAATACAAAACAACACTAGACATCTCAAATGGATTTTTCTGCCAAAATATAGCGCTTGAGAGCAGGTATTTGACAGCATTCTCAGCGCTAGGTTCCCAGCGTCAATTTTGTCATCTGCCAGAAGGGTATAAGAATAGCCCTGGATTGTTTTCTGCTAGGGTAACAGAATTACTTCAGAATTTGGATGAAGAGGCATTGTCCTATGTATATGATATTTATCTGACGGATGATGATTTAAAGGATCACTACACCAGGGTGAGCAACATTATTTTGGGGTTCACCTCTGATGGCTACAAATTAAACTTAAAAAAATAAAAAATAGCCCACCTCAATGTCCTATTTTTGGGATATGAGCTATCAAGTGAACGGAAAAGCCTGGCAGCTAACTTTTTAGAAAAGTGTGCGCTGCTCCAACATCCTAAATCTTTGAAGAATTTACAATCCATATTGGGATTTTAAAATTTTCGCAGAACATACATTTTGGATTACGCAGAAAAAGTGAAACCTTTCTACGACTTAATAAGACCTGATTTTTCAGTTAGGCATTGGACACAGGAACACACTGATATCCTTTGTTCCCTACAAGCCGACATGATAGCTTGAAAACAATTGCAGACACGCGTAAATGTCCTCAACCTGGTGATCCGTGTTATTTCGGGTCAATCTGAGTACACTTGCCTAACCTTCAATGAAAGAGAAACAGTGCCTATAGCATGCAAATCACACTTGTACACAAACGCTGAATTGTGCTTTGCTTCTACAGAATAAATACTGACAGCAGTACAGACCGCTGTAGTGAGAGAAAGAGCACTGGCTCAGGGGAAACAAATAATTGTCGTAACTCCGGGACCAGACTTAGAGGCTGCTGCAAAGGCAAGAGTTCCTAATGCTAAAGCTTTACATCCAAGATGGATACAATGGGCTAATTCTCTCACAATCAACACCGACTAAACAGCACAAATGATGACCGCCACATAGTGAGGACCAATGCCTGATGAAGGGTAAAAAACCCGAAATGCATTGGATGGATAAATAGTCCGTACACTATGAATTATAAAATATTTGAAAAGGAAGATACAATGTTTGAACAATTAAATATATGAATTGACATTCATATGAATTGAACTTGTTCTCCTTCATTCATAAACCGAAGAACCTATATCCATAGGACCTCTGGAGTGCCCAAGGGGGACACATCCCAGAACGGGACTGCAATATTAATACTAATTCTCTCACTGCAACGGATGTAGAATACAGATATGACTCTAGTCTAAAAACACTAGCATTCCTGCAATATGTAAAAGAATATCCTCTCCCAAATGAAATAATGCCTCTAGATCAGAATGAATATATAATTTACACTGACGGATCTACTCAGCCCACCATAGGAAGTAAACAGCAATACATCGCCGCATGTGCAATTGTAAGGGGTCGTATGCAGGATGGCAAGTTCCATTCTTGCAGTACGAAGACACAGCCTCCAGGGGACTGCACGGCTCAGCTGGCAGAACTAAAAGCCCAATAACTGCCACTAATAAATACAGATGAGAGAAATTCCCCACACTGATTGTGTGCAATTCTTTTTATTGTGTCCAGTCATTAAATCATTTTTATTGGCATTTTCTTTAATTAAGTAGATCCCAAAAAGTGCAAACTGATAAGTTCTTTTTTGTAGGGGACTTTAACCATCATTTGGAGGCACTTGCCAACGCAGATTTTGCCTGCCTGCTTGCAGCCATTGAATCTCTTGATCTCTCGTCTAGAGTAGACAGTCCAACCCACTTGGCGGGCCATGTATTGGACACCAATTTTTCAAACGTCCCAGAACTAACAGATTGTATATGGATGCCACTTTTCACAATAGTTTTTATTGGTAATTTGTTTGCTAAAGAATTTATATTGTCATCATCACTAGAGTTCCTATTGTGTTTAAAGACTATGGTCTAAATAAACAAGGTTTTTCTCTCTCTCAACAGTTGAACCTCCACAGAGGGTTGGCTGGACGGACCATTCGGTTTTGAGTTTCTCTTGGGCCCACTCAAAATGTTGTGGGCTTCCGCAACCGCACAAAGATCTCCGCAGAGCCTGGAAAAAGGTGACAGCCTCGGCCTTTAGCAGGGTCTATACACCTCCGTTTTTCACAAACTGCAACAACTGTGACCTGGCCTTAGAAATATTTGAGGCCTCTATTACAGAGGCTCTTGACTCTGTTGCACCATTGAAGATGGTAAAGATATAGACCAGGGCAGCCCCGGCACCGTGGTATTCTGATACACTTAGAAAGGAAAAGGCCCTGTGTAGGGTAAAAGAAAGGAAATGGAGAAAGTCCAAATCCAAGCAAGATGAACAGTGCTACCGAGAGGCCCATAGAACTTACTTAAATAGTTGTAATGCAGCCAGGAGAACCTATTTAGGCTCTCGCATTATAGGAGCCAAGGCCTCCTCGCGTGAGCTCTTTGCCATCCTGAAGGAGTTTACAAATCCAAGGGCAAACAACCCACTTCCGCCATTGACGCAGGAATTATGCAATCACCTAGCGACACATTTCACTAATAAAATTGACACAATTTATCACTCCTTCGGGCCTGAAGAGGATGTTCATGAGAGAGCCCCTCTACAGGAAAATCCCTGTTCCCCGATATTAGAATGCTTCCCTATCATTACCGGCGAACAGGTAGGTGCCCTTCTAGCTTAGGCGAAATCGGGGTCTGTCTTAGACCCGGTACCTCCTGCGATTATGTCTGAACTATCCCCGGTCATAGCAGATTCACTTGCAGAGATATGTAATATCTCATTAGCGACTGCGACTTTCCCAAGTAAATGGAAGAACGCACGCATTAACCCTCTGCTTAAAAAGGCCTTAGCAGATCCTACGGATTTACAGAATTACAGGCCAATCTCTCTTCTCCCCTGTTGTTCCAAAATCATGGAGACAATAATCAACCAACATCTTTCTAGTTATTTAGAACACAACAAAATTCTAGATCCATCCCAGTCCGGCTTCCGTGCATCCTATAGCACCGAGGCCGCTCTACTAGAGGTTACGGACACGCTCAGGATGTCACTGGACAAGGACTCTCCAGTCATGTTAGTGCTGCTTGACCTGTCGGCAGCCTTTGAAACCCTCTCTCATTGTATCCTGTTGAACAGGCTTATAGAGATTCGAGTCAGAGGCCTGGCCTTTGACTGGATTCAGAGTTACCTGTCCGACAGAACACAATGTGTTCAGTTGGACTCATTTGTGTCACAGACAATTGTGGTGGACAAGGGGGTTCCACAAGGCTCTATATTGAGCCCCACGCTGTTCAATCTTTATGTTGCCTCCTTGGGCTCTATCATCAGAAATTACGGGTTTGAAACCATATCCTATGCTGATGATACGCAGCTGATGGTACACATAGAGAACAACCCCGCAGTAACCAAAGCTAAGTTTGTTACTTGTATGACGAGCATTGCCAGCTGGATGAGGAAGAACTTCCTGCAACTTAACTCCGCTAAAACGGAAATGTTGTTGTTGGGCAAGGCAGAAGAGCTGTGGAGCACTGACTGGTGGCCGACAGAATTAGGAGAAGTTCCTGCCCCTAGAGGGTGGGCTGAAAACCTAGGGGTCAGAATAGACAATAAGCTTTCAATGGAAGATCAAGTGAAAACTCGTGCAGGTACCTTGCGGTTACTCAGTAAGATCTTTCCCTGGATTCCATTAAACGCCAGAAAGACCCTCATTGAGTCGCTCCTTATCAGTCGCCTTGATTATGGCAATTCCCTGTTGGTAGGAATTAGGGAAGACCTGCTATCCAAGCTGCAGGTGGGGCAAAATACCGCAGCCCTTATCAAACCAGCACCAACCCCCTCCCGCCCTCTCCTGCACCTTTTACACTGGCTCCCTGTAAGGAAACAAGCCATCTTCAAGCTACTCTGCCTGGTCTTTAAGTCCCTGCACGGTATGGGCCCGGTCTACCTGACTAACAAAATTGAACGCTATCAACCTGGGCGACAATTTAGATCCAGTAATCGCAGCCTGCTCTGTTGCAGGAGAATTAGGAAAGTCAAAATGTGAGATAGTGCGTTTTCTTATCTGGCCCCCAGACATTGGAACAAGCTCCCTGAACATATGCGTGCCTGCTCAAACTTTCCACAATTCAAAAAGTTGCTCAAGCCCTGGCTATTCTAATGAATGAATATTGTATTCCTCTTACATTTACCTCCTTCTCTGGCGCCGAGAGATCCCCCTGTGGAAGATTCGTGCGCCTTATAAATGAGTCAAATAAAATAAAATAAACATCAGTATTGGTGGCATTGACATAAAAAGATATATCACATACATTTTACACCTTGACATGAGGCTGAATAACATTGTGGTCTATAGCCTCCTGTACAGTCCCAGAATTGGTGGTATTTC
Source organism: Triturus cristatus (assembly GCF_964204655.1). Taxonomy (NCBI): domain Eukaryota; kingdom Metazoa; phylum Chordata; class Amphibia; order Caudata; family Salamandridae; genus Triturus; species Triturus cristatus. The sequence continues at coordinate 960,261,308 of NC_140584.1, read as the reverse complement.
TAAGGAGCGAGTGGTAAGGCAGTATCAGCATTCATGTAAGGCAGTCTGTGTTGTGTGTTGGATGTGAGGCATACTCTCGCTATTAGCACTATATCCTAGGGGTTGTTTCGTGCCAGTAGTAATATGAACTTAAACAAACCCTGGAGGTAGAACTGGGATACACTGTGTCGTATATTGCTCCATTCATTGGTAGCCGCCTGAATGTTGCAGTATGGTATGGTGGCTATTTAGGCATGCGCAGGTGAGGGGGGGGGAGATTCGGGGTCGCACATGCAGTAGTGTATCTATGACCCGCTCTTGGTTGCCAGTTGTGATCCGCTGGGCATCTGGCTTATTGTGTCCAGTCATACAACAAATATCTTCACTACTAGTTTAAGGACCCAAAAGGTGGCACAATTAAGCATAAAATGCTATGGGAACAGCTAGATGAGTTGGAAAACGAACTACCAAGAGCTCACGCAATACACACGCTGAGTCATCAACATGATGGCGTTCACGTTGAAGGGAATTCATTGGCTGATGAAGCTGCGGAGGGAGCAGTACGAACTGCTGCCGTAGCTGCAATCGCTTGTTCAAAAACAAGAATCGACGGACAGATAATGGTAGCTGTCATTGCTTCACTCAAAAACAGAACAGCCTTCCCGAAAGGCTTTCCACTCAAATACTCCTACAAGTTAGATGCAAATAACATTCCATATACTCAAATTCCAGGAGTGGGGGATAGAGTAATACCAAACATGGATCGCAGATTGGGTTTAATTCTAGCTCAACACGAGCGTCTAGGTTCTGCACATGCACGGATTACAGCGCTATTGGTGGCCAGGGTTAACTGAACAGACAAAGAATTTTGTCCTAAATTGCGACATCTGCCAGCAGATGAAGGGTTCCACCGTAGCGCGTCCAGTATAGACACCATTACTAATAGAAGACAGACCTCTCGCTAGTGTCTATTTGGGCCACTGCAGCCCCCTACAATCGGATGGGGCTTACAAGTATATCTTGCTGGCAGTAGATTCATGGACTAGATTCCTATGGGTATGGCCTCAGCACTCGGCTGACGCGCAAACTATTATAAAAGATTTGCGAGTCTTCATAGGTACATACGCAGTTGGCACATTACATTCTGACCATGGCCCCGCGTTTAGCTCTAGGATGCCATGGGAAGTTTGGGTGTAGAATTGCGGTACTACTCTCCATACCATCCCGAGGGAAATTTGGTCGTGGAGAGGAAAAACTGAGACTTAAAGCAATCTTTAACAGCAAGAGTATTAGGTTCGGGTGGTAGTTGGGTCAATCACTTATATGGGGTACAACGAGCCCTTAATATAATGCCAGGAAGTTCCCTATTTGGTGTCACTCATTACAACATCCTATTTGGGATGAGAATGTGGGTACCTGATCTCGATTGTGAAAGCACAGTGACGGATGAAAAATCATTTGACATTTGGCTGTTTTACAGGATCTGAATGAGTCCCGGGCACTACTAAGCAACGTGCAAGTAAAACACACTGCCACTGGGGAAGTCAAATCAGTCATGGCAAGACCTGCCTGGATCCCAAAGTCAAGAATCTGGTCAGAGAAAAGATCGTGGACAAAAAAGAATTTGGGCCATCATACAGAAAGCCAGTCCCTGTCTTGGCTGTCGAAGGAACAAGAACAGTACTTCTTCAGCCTCTTGCCGGCATTAAAAAAAAGAGATTTGTCTCCATTGATCTGATCAAACAACACTATGGGGCCGATACTGAATAGTTGGCCTCGTGGGCTCCTAGGTAGCCGACTCTCTCCTCTCGCTACCATACAGGAAGTTCAGACAGAAAGACTCATAACATTTGAAGAGTCACCAATAACAAGTAATGGAATTTCCAACAATGAAATGGATCTCGTTGCATTGAACATCAGAACACAAATGAAAGACAGATATCAATTCGGCCTCAAACCGATGTCTACATCAATATGCCTCTACAAGAGACGTCTGCCAGTTCAACTAAACCTGCTGAGCTACTAAAGATAGATCAAACTGCATCCGGCTACTTCATCGACTTTGATACCTTCTCTCTTGATCCCAGTGAACCTGAGACAACGCCATCTCCAGTTTCTCGTAAGCAACACATTTGTTATTTCTTCACTTCTCCTGAAAAAGACCTACTTAGTATCACCATAGCTACAACTCTAGATGATAACAGGAATATTATTTCTTCTTTTCTGGATCAGCCTAGTGACTGTTTTTTGCTTACTCATGAATGGAAATTATCTCCCAGAACGCTCTGCAGTTTCCAAAGTGAACTTGGTCCTGAATCCTCATTCATCATCTCATCGTGAACAAAGAGACCTGTCCTTCGAGACCATTACAGCTGTTCCAATTCCTGATGGTATAGTTTGGGACAAGGTTGATTATGATGTATTTAGCCCCACTGAACTTTTGAAAATTCCACATTTATTTAACATTTCTCTAAATGATATCATTACCTCCAGTACATTTTCTGATGATTGGGATTTTGAAACTGTAAATAATATGTTGTCTGATTTGGAAAGATCTGCTGCATTTTCAAACACTGAAATGTTAGAGGACACATCTAACTTTGATACCATGTACTGTTACCAACATAATGGTCATCACTTGTTACACAAATCCAGTATACCACTAAATGTTTTCACATCCCACCAGTGGGAACATTGCCCAACACCACCAAAAGGTAGTTCAAAAACATTTGCACAAAACCTTTCCTATTTCTCAGGGTTTAACACTTCAGACCGGACCTCTTATTACTATAAGGTTGCACCTACAACTGCATGGAAAAATATGCTAACTAACACCAGACATTTATTCTGCATCTTTTATTGCCCAACTTTCTGAGCAGGGTTTCGATTTATGGAAGGACTCAATAGACATTAAATCAGTCTGGGGTTCAAAGGACTGGCAGGTAAATGGAACGGAAGCACTATTTCGCGCTTGCCTAATTCCACAAATCATCTTTCTAAACGACACTGTGCAACGAACTTCTTGTCGGGGACTAGCCAAGAACAAAGACTTGAACACACCTCGGATTCCCTCACCTACACACTTTGAGGGGTGGCAAAATTATGAGATACAGTTGATGACATCATCCACACAGTTTCAAACAATTCGTCAGACTCCCGAATGGAAGGGGTGGTTAGTTTTGCCTGCAGACAAAAATAGATGTCAATCAAGATTCAGGGGTATAACCAGAGGGTTTATTATTCATAGGCCAGATCAACGCTGTGTACAAAGAGAACATCTGGGGTAGTGACATCATACAGTGTTGGGAAGTTATGCCTCGAATGGCTAGAAACCTCGACACTGTCCCAGGTGAAACAGCACTTATCCTTACTCTCAGATGAAGTGGATCTAGGGGATTTTTTATTGGGTCCCTGAAAACCATGTCAGAAACGTTTCTTATATGCTGTCTATAATGAAATCTGAAAGATCTCTCAACAAGAAGCCGCTGAGAGACTTCGTGAAATAGATAGAATTAACCTAGAAAAGGCGTTAGCTGTAGTTGACAATGGTATGACTACATTAACATCCAGGATTTATTCACTGGGCAACATTGTTTCTTCTGATATTGATATACTAGAACAGGGCTTGTCCATACTACAACACGGACAATCTCAACTACATTCTATTCTGTTATGAAGCTAGACGCCGAAATCATTGCTCGCTGATTATGTGCCTTGGTGATTTATCACCAGCACGTCCCTATTTTCTGCATACAATCTAACTGAGAAGCAGATAACAATGGCTCAAAGGGGAGCAAAATATACAATGCTGCAGATTTGAAAAACTGGATCAATTACCTTTTACTGTGACAGAGTCACCATCCACAGAATGGTTAATCCATGGCCATATAACATTACCGGTCACAACTTTCCAGTTTCAGTATTGCCTAGAACAACAACAGGAGGGCAGATGTGAAGAGATGGGTGGGGAATTCATCAAGGAATCTTGGGAATTGCCATACAGATTTCGATGCAGGAGTGGAGACATGGAAGTGTTTCTAAGTGGTAGTAACTGCAAGAACGCTTTAAGTGGATCTCTCATATGCCAGGATATCATGCCTCATGCAGCCTGTAATGGTTCAGCTGCTAACTTATCATGTCACTTGAAAGGTTACCCAGCTGCCGTGATTAATCCGGTGTTCAGGTTACTTTCCAATGGGAGTTACTTGATGGTGAACGATCAAGGTTGTTGTGGGATGCTACCGGGCATCGCATATTCTGTCACAGTAAACTCCAGGGTTACTAGCTGTATGCAAGTATTGTTTCCACCGACCCACACAGTCAGGGAGGCGCCGTTATGGCCTTCATTGAATGTTTCCTTTATACGGCTTGATACTCTGAGCAGAGTGAAAGCCATGCTTTTGCAGAAAACGGTGCCCTTAACCTCCACCAGAGAGACTTATGATCCTCAGGTCGCAAGGTCCTCAGCTGAGATACTGGATATAGTACGAACGAACTGCCCTTTCCATTTCACAGAAATGGTACAACGTATCTTTAACATGTCTGAAATGACGGATATAGTACACCTATTTAAGACCATGAGTTCTGGACTGTTAAGCACCTTTCAGACAATCTTCGGAGTTTTTTCCAACTTTGTACACTCAGTGTTTGGAAGCATTTTTGGAGGACTTCCACTGATTCTGTTCCTAATAGCAGGAATCCTGATTGTAATTTTTCTGCTACGCAATGGACGTCCCAGTCACCAAGGGGATGGAAAAAATGGAGCGTCAATACCATGATCGCATGGTACTCCATCTGGGCACACCTCGCCTTCAGGAACTAAGCGAGTTTTGGTTACTATCATTTCGACCAGTCTGGATTGACTGTGTTGTATTCTGCGGACAAGTATGCGTGTTGGATCTCTGTCCAACACTTCCATCGGTTGTGCCACCAGACGTGGATGCTTTACTGGACCAGTTATCTGCTGTGGGCACTGCAGAAGATCATCTGTGCTCGATTGACTTGTTCTGTGAGGTGTTTCAGGGATCGTCCTCTGCGTTGGCAAGCAACAGCGATGTTGCGTCTCCCAGCCAGAACACTCAAAAATTTGGCTCTTTGTGTGCCAGGAAAAATTTGGCCTTTTTTCAAAACAACCTAATTTGGAATCTTAAACAACAGACTGTTTTTTTTGGTCCTGCATAGTTTTCAGGCACTCATAGTTGTTCGGACCATATATACGTACATATTTTAAGTGACTTCTTTAAGAGACTTCTATAGCTTATACTAGAATTTTAGCATTTTTTCACCTTTTTGCTTATTAAATTATCTGGGTATTTTAGAAGTACATGTAGTATTTTTCATATGTCGTCCAGTCGGATGAGGAGTGGGTGTTATGTTTCATACAGGTGCCGAATATAGACTCAGGTAACAATTCAACCTTTCACCTATATTTCCCCTGCCATTATACTACATAACGGTTCTTAGTACTGATCTTTTACCTAGTTACAGTAATGCCTAAATGACATGGGGTTTTTCTCTGAAAACCAGCCTCATTCATTATGCATGATGATTCTTGGAATCACAGCAGGACACAGCAGGACACCATCTCCTGCATAATAACTATGTATAAAGGTCATTTCTTCCGTCATCCTAGTCCAACATGACACAGCAAGGTATATTCCCTGGAAATCCAAGTCCAAGGAAAGAAATGTTTAAGTTTACATCTATTTGGATCAAAGAGACAAGAGAGCCGCAAGTCACTTCCTAAAAAAAAAGCTCCTGAAGGATGAGATGATTATAACGAGTATGAGAAAGCCTTCCTAAGGCTGGAAGAGCAGTTCAAACCTCCAGTAACTAAAACTTGTGAAAGATATCACTTTTATACATAGCAACAGAAGGAAAATGAGAGCTTTGATACATTTTTAACTGCACAAATTTAAACAAACCTTGGGCATTGTTGTGCTCAAACATGGCAATTGTGCAGAACGCCAAAGGTCTTGCCATGAGATGTACGTTAGAGGGACTGTACACAGACTCTCACGTCATCTTTACCCCTGAAAGTACAGAGTCACTCCATACGCTAGGATCTTTACCATTTCCGATAGTGGATCCCACTGGAAATACTACCGTGGATCTATATTGATACCCCTGGAACAATTGTTACCATCTACGATTAAGATGACTAATAATCTTTGACTCTTATTACATGTTTACCTACTATTACCTACCCAATAGGCATGGCGAGAATATTTCTTGTGTAGCCTATTGACCTTCAAATTACGACCGTGCCCACCGCCTGACCTTACTTTATTTATTTATATCAGACCTGATGAAGTTGCTAAACCGACGTAACACGTGTTGGGTACATGAACACTGAACAAGATCTGTGAATAAAATATCTCTACTGAAGCCAAAGACTTGGATGATTGTATTATTCATGTGGAACATATTCTCTTCCTCATGTTAATGTCTGTATTGGGATAACTACTGCATGGGAATTTAACCGTATAGAATCTATGTTTAGTGTGGGCCAAAGGTTTGTTTAAATTTGTACAGGACTCCCACATCAGGGAATTCAGTTTAGGAGAGTAGGGTAAACACTCCTTCCTTGGTCTGCACCTGCTGATCCTTGGGCTAGCAAAGAGAGGACTCTGCCTGTGGTGCCTGTTTCAAGGAAAAGTCACCCCTAAGCCCCAGACAGAATAAGTGAACTCCAAGAGTCAGTTGGCTGACTTCCTATTACAACACCGGAACAGAAAAGCTGAAGAAGTCTGCTTTGGCAAATCAGTACCCACAATCTTTGACCTGCACTGACAGCTGACGTACAGCCTGGCAGACCGAGTCCTGATGCTTAAAAGTTGCACCCGAGTCTGCTGCACCCGAGAGAGTAGCCAGAGTGCAGTTTGGACACCCAAGAAGTACACTAGCCTCCACCAAAGGGAACCGCTGGTTTCCCTGTGACCAGAAACCTGTGGCAACTGGACATTTGCTGGACCCACCATGACTCTGAGGGACACCGTGTTGCAGGGGTTCTGCAGAGTCACAGAACTATGCTTGGGATCATAGAACCTTAGTAGGCAGGGACTGAGTCATCCTACCACCCGAGTACCTATGAGCCCGACTAATTATAGTGTCTCACTTGCCCGCCTACTCACTCACAGAGGAACAAGTGATTAGACACCCCAGAACACAACACTACTGACCCTCTCAGGAATCGCGGTTACAGGACACACCCTTTCGCTCTCACACTAGTACTAGTCCACAATAAGTTCTGACAGAGACACAAGGACTGTTTAAAATGTTTATTTTAACTATCGTGCTTTAGTATGCAGTATACGTGCCACAACAAGTAGGAAAATGCCTAATACAAATACGGTCAGCATAGCAAGTAGACCGTAAATGATAAATGGAGCTGTCATTATATACGACAGTGCAGCCTAATCCCTTTCCACGTCTACAGAAGCAAAATTATTATATATCAGAAGACCTCAGAGTGTTAGCAGCAGACCCTGTACCTTAGTATACACAGATGAAAGTTCTACATCTCAGGTGTTGTCACAATCTTTTCCCTAGAAAGGTCCCTTCCAAGTGTGTGTTACCCATATGACAAAAGTACATGCTCACAAACAACAGCTGCATTTGCGTGTTTTGTCTAGGTGCTAGGGCGTGACCAGAACAGAATAACAAGGGGCATTGTTGTTCAACCATGTCTACATGTTCAGACTAAATACCCGGAAAGAACAGAACGTAAAAACAACATTGTGATCTGTGTGAAAGTACAGCGTGGCACAATGCAAAATGTGTCTGTAGAGTAACCTGCACAAAGCAGAGGGCAGTCTGCAATGTGCTGATGCAAACATAGGGAAAACAACAATGAGTCTGCACGGGACACATGACACCCTGCCCTTGGTCAGGAGAGTAGCACAGAATGACGGCAGAAATCAGATGATAAGCAGAACCAAAGTGTGTAAACAATTGTAGTTCGAGAGCATCTGAAAATAGTATTGCTGAATGAGAAAGAATGTTTTGTGCGCAAAAATATATACAATTACAGCTTATTGCTGGGACCCAGGATGTAAGATGCCAAATGGAATGACATCAATTCTAGTAAGATATCAGTGCCTTCTAAATTGGCAATAGCACCCATCCAATTGAGTAGGTGAAAGGAAAAATCACGCTTGTCATTTACAGTTGTCAATAGGACCATCCAAAGAGAACTTATGTTGAGTTCAATGAAACCGAGATCTAGGAGACACTGTACAGTTGCACAGTGACCACCTCTGGCCTCTGGCCCCAATGCTGGATTGTATACAAGCTGCATACCCAAGGAACAGTCCTGGTTATGGGTTACTTGGGGACCCATCAATAGTTTGAAATCCAGGGCAGCATTAGATGGGGTAGCCAGGCAGATATCCAGGACCCGCTGAAAGGGGTACCGGATGCAATTAAACAAAGGTTGCACACAGGTAAAATAAGCATGTCAGACAAAATTCAGCATCTAGAGGCACCATTCCAAAAAATTGTAGCAGTCTCTCACGGTACAGCTGCAGCGATGCCTGTCCGGGCAGGACCACAGATGGAGCAGCCATTGCGGAATAGAAGGTACAGAATGATGATGCCGCAAATCACGATAAGCAGCAGCAGGAGCCCACCACATACTTTGGAAAAAATAGAATGTATAAAAGCTGTGAGTACTCCAAAAATAGTTTGAAAAGAAGTCACAAGGCTGGAGCCCATGAGTTTAAAAAGTGTGCCAGGCCATATCAGATGCATTAAATATTTGATGTATCAATTCCCGGCAATGCAGGGGGAGAATTGTGTTCAGTAATGATTGTATTTCAGTAGACGTTCATCCACCTGCAATTCGAAGGTCTCGCATGCTGAAGTGAGAGCCACTTCTTGTTGAAACAATAGTGCTTTGAGTCTTCTTAGCTTATTGAAATTAGTTTTCAGGTTCGGAATAGAATGCCACAACAAATTTTCTACACTCCCAAGTAAAGTGGTAAAAAGGTTGCAACAAGTAAATAACTGAGAAAACAGACAACACGTACAGGATTCCCACCTGCAGACCTCAACAGTCATGATTATTAAGAACAAGATAACTGCCATTTGAAAGCAATGTGAGGGTGGAAATAATTGTGGGAATTGGAGTTCCTTTCAAATAACAAGCCAGACTTGGGGCAGCAACATTAAAGGCGCCGTGGATTTTCACTTGTTGACACACAAGGGAATGTCCAGCAGTGGAATTCACATATTTCTCCTGCAAAAAAAACTTCTCTTTCAAGCTATTGCCAACGACACGTAAAAGGCAGGGACCATAATTCATGTATGTTACTGCTCCCAAGTGGTTCATATCTACCTATAGGGAAGTGTTTCAGACAGACAGTAAATTGAAACATCGAGATGGGTAATGAGATAACCCTGTGCATTAACCAAACCGCAAAATGAGTTTCATAGGTAGAGTTAAAAACTCCATCTTTCATTGTACCTATGAAAATAGTGCAATATGCTGAATAAGTCTGGTTAGAGCCAATGGCCTGTTGAGCCGATCCATCAGTGTAAATGAGACATTTGTACGTATCCAGAGGAAGAATGAAAGAAGGGAGAGGGTGAAGATGTTCATACTGAAGAAATTCTTGTGTTTGCAATGATGGGTCAAAAGCAAAACTGACATCAGCCGATGTCAAAGACGTAGCCCATTGAATCCAACGCGAATGCAGAGCTTTACAATTAGGGACACTGGTTTTCATGACTGCCTCTAAGGCGGGCATGGGAGAAACTACAAAAATGCGTTTACCTTGTACCATGGGGCGTTCTTTTAGAACAGCCATCTGCAAAGCAGTCAGAATCTTTTCAGTAGAAGAAAAACGCAATTCTGCAGGAGTATACAGATACGATTTATAAGTGATTGGGACTGTTTCACCCTTATTAAAAGTCACATACGTAAAATCGATCACTGCGGGCAGAATCCAGATGACCAAATTTGTAGAATTCAATCTAGTTGGTAAGTACTGCGTTGCTAGTAAGTCAGACTAAAACCGCGCAGCACCACGGTGTGTTCCGGAAGCCAAAAGGAAGCAGAAAAGGATGGGTGTATCAAAGCATTAAGAGGTTTGATACGTTGAGCATTGTAAGGAATGTAAGTCCTGCCAAAATGTGAAAAAAAACCTTGCAGTAACTGCAATTATTTGAGGGTAGATGGAGGTTGCAATTGAGCACACTTCTCTAAACAAGCATTTGCAATGCAATAGGTCTCACATTTGTCAAAGTTAGAGCTATTGGCATTGTAAATGACAATGCATTTTATCTATAGTGCTCGCAACGTAAGCCCAATTTACACACATCTGTTCTGTTCTCTGATGTACAAATGAATGTGTTCTTTTCTAGTTATTTTTTCACAATAAGGAACGTTTTTTCAAGAGGAGCATCTTCTTAAAGCATGTTGGTGATCTATTCCCCTGTGAATCTGGGAACAGTAGTTACTCCAGACTGTTGCTAGAGCAAATCTCTGGCATTATGATGATAAGAAAGGGTAGGACAGGAGTTTGTGAAAGCCCACAAATGTACAAGTTTGTGGGCATACACAAACATAAAAGGCTAACAAGGGCTTCATCTTCCCACTTCCACCATATGGGTGGGGGCTACCCATGTGCATTTCTTTGAAACGTGGTGAGAAAATCCAATGTAGTAAACCCATTCACTCCTGCCAAGATTCCTTTGTTATTTCCTGCCAGTTGTTAATAAAGGCATTTTGGGCTGTAAATATCCCTTGACTTGTGTGACAGTAACAAAGTGCCATGTGGAGAATAGCCCTCAGTATGCTCAAAGGTTTAAGGATCTGAAAGAAAAGACTCTGTGAAGTAGGGAGAAGAGTATTAATTTCAGTTGCACAGCCAGTAACAAAATGGCATTTCTTGTAGATGCTATACTTCTGAATATTACACTTAATGTCTCCTTGAAGATACAGAAACTCTGTAATTGTTTCATCACTTAGGGGCCGATTCCGATCCGGGTTGGAAGGGCACCGAACGTGATCTGGCCGGAAAAACTATGAACCGTACGCGTGTTTTCTGGCCGACGCGTACAGCTGTACGAGCGAGCAAGTACGATGCGAGCTACATGAAATTCACCGAGTCGTTTCCGGGTCCGAACCGCTCCATACGTCTCGGTCGTAAGCTAACCGTGGCGTGCAATGGATGCGATTCACGACCGAGCCAGTACGATGCACGCGTCGGACAGCCTGTGCGAGCCGGGTGTCCGGCTCGCAAATCGTCTGGGTGGTTGCCTTTGGGGGTCCGTGTCGGACCCCCTGTCACCCACAGCCCTACGACTCGGACACAGGGGGAGACCCATGAGTCTCCCCAACACAGGCATGTACGGTGCGGATGGCACCGACGCGTACCCACTGTAGGCGGCGCACTTGTCCGCGACGTACCCATTCAGTCAATGGGAGCCCATGTACGCGTCGTACGACCGGCTCCTATTGACTTCTATGGGAGTCCGACCGAACCGAGTCCGGCAGCATAGGGCCGCATCGTACTCGCTCGGTCGGACTGCAGGACTCCGGCTCGGTCGGGAAACACTCCGGATCCGGCTCGGTCGGAGTGCTTTCCGACCCGGTTCAGAATCGGCCCCATAATGTGGGCATATTTACTATATCCAACAGTACACATATATCTTAGGAAACCTCGTGCGGGCAGAGGTGAAAGTATATCTCTATTCTAATGCATGGCCTTCATTGGCTTGCATAAAAATATGAATCATTTTCAAACCTCTCTAAGAAGCACAAGATACTATTAACCTGGCAGTTCAACCCCTCAGGGACGCAACCTTAGCCTAAGCATAAACATAACATATTTATACAGGTTCTTTGAGCTTCATACTCGCAATACAGTAACACCACCATTAGGATCACTTTCCTTGCATGTGAATCTCTGGTCACAATTTAGTAAATACTGTAGATCTGCTTGGTCTACACCTCTTCTCTCAACTCTACAATTATATTCAGCCATTCGTTATATATGTTGTTAATTAAATAAACGCATGAACATTTGTGAAGCGCACAAAGACCTAAAAAATGCATTACTGTCTGATTCATTTATAAACAAATGAATTGTGAAAATCGGCAAATGCAGCCCATGTTACAATTGTGGCACTGATTATACACTTACAAACACACCATTAATACATATGCAAACTCATAATTGACAGCTATAGTGGAAAAAGTTTTCTTACATATGATGCCTGATCGGTAAATGTGTATAATAATGCAATTCCATTTTTTTCACAAATAATCTATATAATATAATTATTTATATATAGGGCTCCCTGTTTTATGGTATTTATTTTGTTAATCATTTCTGTCTGTATTTATCCATATTTAAATTTTTGCCATTTTATTGGTAATTATCCATATTTATTTTGTGTTTTGAGAAGAAATGGGGCTTTAAAATTGTATATTTCCACGTTTATTTAACTCTTGGACGTGCACTCATACATGGATGCCTTCACATTTTAGCAAATGTAGCAGAACGTATATCAGAAGACTACACTCACAGGCACATATTAGCATTATATTACAAATATTTGTTAACATATGCCTGCATTTTAGGATATCTCATCCATTTTTTTAACTCGCCGTGCTGTCTCCCTGCCCTGTGTTTGCCTGGAATTCACGAAATACAGCATGGAGAGGCTGTCACCAGAAGCATCATTTTCAATATTTTTCCGCTTTTAAAAATAAATACAGACAGGAAACACATTGGGCCAGATGTATCAACACTTTTTACGATCGCAAACGGGCCAATTTGCAGAATTGGCCCGTTTGCGATTGCAAAAAAGCTATTTATAATGTATGAAACATTTTTTTATCGCAATTTGGGTAATCGCAATTATTTGCGATTACCTAAATTGCGAATGCAGTTAAGGAATCACAATTTGCGATTCCCTAAATGCTATTCTTGAATCCATCGCAAATTGTGATATTGCTGTAAGGAATCGCAAATCGTAAATTGAGATTTCCTAGTAAAAAGCACTTTGCACATTTCAGGGGTGCAACAGGGTGTCTTTTTGGAACCCTTGCACCCTTGAACTTGCATGCGCAATTTGCGAGTACCTATTGGGTACTCGCAAATTGCGCATGCAAATCCCATTCATTCCTATTGGCCTCTTGGCCCATTGCACTGAATGGGAAGCCATTCTTTAATTGCGACTCGCAAATTGTGAGTCACAATTAAGGAATGCTAAGGAATCGCATAAAAAATTAGATTTTTCAAATACATCTCGTTTTGCAATTCTCAAATAGCGATTCTCTAAAAATCGCTATTTGTCTGTATTGATCTGTAAAAATCAGTAAAATCGGAAAATCGGAAGCCTTATTTATATAATTTCAGGGTGATTACTTTTTGAATGAGGTTATTTTGACTGGAATCAATCCATGATGCCTTGTTTAGTCTATGTGCTATATTCTGAAGCAGCTGCCTTATTGCTACTATGCTGTGTTAAAATGACTCATAATTTCCAGTCCTGGAGACACACAAAAACAGCACACAGCCCTAGTGTGCCTTACTCTGCACCAGGGAACTCCCTCATTTGGTGCATCCAGTACAGTATGGGACCTTGCAACCAATTATGTAAAAGGTAAAGTCCCTACTACAGGTGCATACCTTCTGCGCAGAAGAGGCGTAAAGACTGGGGGTATTACTACGGTCACTGCTGACACACTGCTGAGTGTAATGGGTATTGTAGTAGGGAGGAGGCAACTGATGAGGGACCACAATGCTGGATGCTGTATAGGAGTGGAATTACGGGTGGGTTGCGGACTAGATGCTACTACAGGCTCGGGTGCGGGAGGGGAGGGCGTTGGGTGTTTTTGTGAAGTTATGTTAACTGAGAAAACTGCGACCTATGGTTGAGAATACTATATAGAAATGATGCACTGTGCTGAACTATCGGCTGTACATGACACATTACATATTTAACAACTGTACTGTCAGGTTGCCGGGATGTGGGATGAGTGGTGCTGTAATAATCTGCACGAAGTGTTGTCAGCCGGCCTCCGGGTTGTAGGCGCGAAGCTATGTACATCACTGTGAGTTATCAGTACAAAAAAAAAGAAAGTCAAGCAGCTAATCCATATTTTTCTTAAGATGGAGATCCCTTCTGATTTTTGAAGAAGGACATGGACTCCCCTCACAGATGGGTACATTGTTTGTCTGCATCTCTCCTTACAGAGCTTTCATTAGGGTCACTGGCACTCCTATGCTCCTACCTCAAACTTGTGTTTTAGGGTTGCACTAATGGTGTCACATGTCCTTGTTGGCCTAGAGTTAATGCACCTCCAAAGCTCTTGTATGCTGTGGCATTCACATTAGTAACACAGCGCGGGTGGCTCAGTCCATGACCCCATCCAAGTGACAGAATTCCATTATGCATCCGCACAGAACAGAAGTGGCATAGAAGCGTTGCAATCCTTGTTGTACATAGTTTGGCCCTGGAGGCATAAAAACTACAAGTGGAAACTCCCGTCACACTTCTGTGATCTGCCTTTAGGCCATATCGCGAACATGTTCAATGCCACTGTGCACCCATTTTTCATGCAATTGAACCATTTGGAGCGCATATACTAACAGTGTCGTATTAGATGTTGGAATGTGAGCTCCTGAGAGCACAGGTCTCAGTATTAGTAGAAGTTGCTTCTTTATACTTCTGATCTGTGCAGTCTGCAGCTCATGTTCTAATTCACCGAGCTAGTACGTGCATTTCAGAGCAAGCACAAAATCAGTAGGTCCACATGTCTGCCATCGTGCTGTAGCGCACCTCACAAGCATAGATCTTGTTTGAACTCATGGTGTTTATGTGGAATGATGTAATCATGAACCTGCCGAAGTAATAAATTGCATGATTCTTTAAATGCCAAAAATGTACCTTCAAGATAAACATTGTAAAAGACATCTTTTTTTTTTAAGATGGCAAATGCCTGGTCAGCTTTTGAGAAATTTATCATAGAGGAAAAACAAGGAGAGAGCGAGGGAAATAAGAGGGGGAACGTCCTGCTCCCCAATGTAATGCTAGACTTAAACAATGTGGACGAACCAACTATGCGTATGTGTTACAATCACTATGTGTGGTAAGTACATGGACCCATTATGTGTACTTAAAAGACCCCTCACACACCAACCTAGTTGGTGACATGCTTTATCATTGGGGTCCCAACCGGGTTGCCAAGTGCCCCCCGGTTGTGCTACGATGCCTGGTTACAGCGGAGCTGGTGTGGTGCAGATATGTGATGTGATGTGAATTGATTATTTTAAAAATATCTCTGAGAATCCTTGCCTTTAGACTTTAATAGTGGCGGCTCAGGATATGGTTAAAAGATATATATGTGATGTAACTATCAGGAGATTTTTACCGTTGGTTGACTATGTGTTAGGTCTACATGTTTCAGCCCATTAAAAACGTGTGATAGGGCTTTCTTCAGGACCAGGTAAGTGAGAATAGTGAGTGGCAAAGGTGAAAAATGCCACGTGAAACCAGTGAGGTACCTACACATGTGCTAAGGTGTGTGGTGTAAGTGTGGGCGTACTTACTTGCACTTGTCACAAAAAACACTATATTTAAATATTTGCCAGCTAATCGAGGCTCGGAGCGGTGCTCTTCCGATGTCCCAATTTGGTCTCGGTGAGTGTCCCGATTCAAACCTGCATGAACCCCCCGTAGTCCCGGCTGGTATGATTTATCATAGTAACAAAAGTCAAAGGCTCATCTGAATAAAATTGAAGACAATGCATAATAAACTTCGGAAACTGGTATTTATGTTGGAAGATACTACCTTATGATGAAGGAATTATACTCAAAATGTGTGTCGCCAGAATGCTCTGCAAGTGAAAAGGGAAGCTTTGCCAAACAAAAGCAGAAAACCAAGAAAAGAGTAGACCCCTAAAGAACACAAAAATATGACAAAGCGTAATGATACAGTAGTTAGTCCCTGTTGTGTGGCAGGAATGAAAGAGAAAAGGAAGGACAAAGAGTCAGGACTGACCACTAGCAAGCGAGGATTTATAAAGCGCACTGAAACAAACAAATCAAAAGCAGGGGAATGGCTTATGCTCAACCTAAAAATGGGGGTGCCAAACCCCTACCCTCATTGGTCAATTCATACCCAAGAAAAGAGAACAGCCAGAAACACAATATGCGATTTCACAAATTTGAATTTGTAGCCTAGAACTGCAAATCGTGTGATGATATGATCCACTCGCGAAAGATGGGGATTCAATTCATCGTCCATCAGGTATATGTCATTGACATAGGAAAAGGCATCAGGATCAATTTCATTCAAAAGGGACACAATACGTGCCACAAAAACACTTCTACCCCATGGGTAATCTTGCATAGCGCCTCTGGAAGCTGAGGGTGCTGAATGCAGACAAGTCCCGGCTCCCAGGAGCCAGGTAATGGCAAAAAAAAAGCCATTTGAAATATCCAAAGTAGTTTTAAATCTTTTACGTACAATATTATTGATTAATACTGTACAATACATGTATTGCATTGCATAAATCTGGATATAACTATTCAAATGTCTATAATCCAAAACTATGCAATATAAACTATCAGGTTTCAAAAACGGAAAGATAGGGTTATTCATTGCAGAGACACAAGGCTCAATTACACCCTTATACTCCAATTGAGTCAGAATCTCTTTAACCGAGGCCTTTGTGTCGCGTTTAAATGGATATTGAGGTTGTGCCTGAGGAGCAGAGTGAACAGGCACAACATGTGAGGGAGAATCCTTATCCCAGCCAGCCTGGTTGTGGTATAAGGCAGGAGCTAAGGCAAGAGCCCACTCTGAAGGATAGGCATTTTTAGTCTCATCAGGGCCATATTGTGAAAAAGAAGGAATGATCACTTCCTTGCCACGAGGACAAGCAAGAATAAATTGGGGGGGCGAGCAGTCGACCTCCACCAATAAAATGTCATAAGAAGACGTAAAGTTGTCCCAAAAAATTGCATTTATGGTGCGCTTAATGTCACCCTCAATCTGAATGTCTACATGATAGAGTCTATCAGGGTGAGCTACTCGGGTGTCCACGGTTTCAACAGTTATAAAGGTGTCAGTTGCTTTCGCCTCCAGAAACTCTTGGAGTGTCTGGCGCACTACAGTAACTTCCGCCACACTGTCAGGGAGAGTCACTGCCCAACTTCTGTCCAGGAGGAGGGTTCTCACCGCCTGGGGCATATTTCGCAGTCAATGCGGCAACTTTTTTCTTCTGGAACAGGGCTCTATGGAGAGGTGGTTCCTCTCTATTGACTTTCACGTCAAAAGAGTGCAACGGGTCCCGCTTGGGTTGTGTGGACTCGCCCTGTCTGCGATCTTTCCTACTGTTGAGCAGACGATTCCTGAAAGAAACAAGGAGAACACGGATCAGGAACCTGAAACCTCTCAGGAGTTTTAATTTTAGACTGATCACGTAAATCATATTTACGTTCAGAAGCTTCAGGTGGGTTCGAGCCACCACGAGACCTAGGCTTCTGTTGCTGCTTATTTTTGTCTCATGTCCTCTTAGGAAAGACTAGACATCCATCCTTTTCAGGAGGGGGCTTACCATGAGACTGAGTAGAAAGTCTAACCCCATAATATTGCGTCCTAAAGACGTATAAACGTCAGCAATGATAACCAGCAACTCACGTTCCCGATCAATGTCAGCCACCACCGAAAGGCATTGATGAATTAAAAAAGCAGCTGCATCACCTTTAATATTAGAAAGAATCATTTCGGAGACCACGGAAAAAATACCCAATAACTTCATCCCCAAATCCAGAGCAGGACCTGCCTCACGTTCATTCTGTACTTGTTTGAGAATGCTCATCGAGGGGGTGCCATAACAGAGTGTATACACTGAGGCAAACATGGTCCCCCAGGTGTTGCAGTCGGCCAAAGGAGGAATTAGACCACTAGGCATGCACATAGTAAGGATTCTGTGCTTCTCTACAGGACCCGTAAGAGGGTAAACTACATCAAGCTGCTCAATTTTCTGAGCAATTCAAAACTGCAAATCCTGACAATTTTGAGGACGTTTGTCCATCACCAAATTAATGATAACGGGGTTTCTCGCAAGGCCTCCACCTTGTGCAGCCTGCATAGGAGGCACAGCCCCAGGTGGAGCCACTAGAAAAGCATAGGCAACAAATTGGATCAGTTGTCTATAAAGAGGAACCACCTGACCGTACATCAAACGAACTTCCGCCAAATTAGCGTTAAGATAATTAGGATGCGGATTTAAGCCGCCCAAAACAGGCCATGTGGCCCCAAGGGGCCCATACGAACAAAGGAAATAGGATGGGGTAGGGCGCCATTAAACCAAATCTGGTGCTCCCAAGCCGTAAGAGGAACTTCAACAACTGCATAAGGGCGATAAGCTGCCGGAACAGCAGCAGGACTATAAGCATGGAAAGAATTATCATTCGCATTCACAGCGAGAAACGTAACCCAGGAGTAAAACACTTTGAAACTGAAAGCAGGATCCGCTACGACTACAAAAACAACTGGATACCCAGCATTAGGAACTCCATGCTTCAACAAATGTTGAGCAACCACGGCCCGGCAATGAGCCGGAATCGCAAGGGGTTGAGCCATCACTGAAAGTCAAGGGAAACAAACGGCAGCACATAACGGGTCAAAAACTTTTTAAACTTCAAGCTTGGAAAACCTACAGCAATAGGTGATCCCTATAAACTGAGGAGGCAAAGCCATCCCACCATGGACGTCTCTGGGAAACGGTACACCTCCAGTGTATTTTGTTCATTTTGGTGTCTAAAAATTCATAAAAAATGAGTGTTGTGTGACTTTCTTATCTGCTTGTTTTGTTATTTCTAAACACTTTACACTTGTTCCTTTGTTTAAGCCTGACTGCTCAAAGCCACAGCTACTCACGGTCGAGCTAAGATTTAACATATGATCCTGACTGGACCCAAGAAGGTATTGACAGTGTATTACACTGTGAAGTTGCACAACCACACTGTCGTACGGTGTAGGGAAGTCGGTTTCTGTTGAAGCAACTCCCCACGCCCCACCATTTTTTGCCTGATATTTTATGCACTTTAGGATTGTATCGATTTCAATTTTTGGATAAGTATACAGAATTATTCTCCAACGGCCGGCGAAGAAGAGAGAGGAAGAGGGGAGAGGCAAAGGGGGTAGTGGGGTATGGATTTGACAACAGTAAACATCCGAGAAAGTCATTAAAACAAAATATACAATGCTTGCACAAATGATACAGTATTAACCCCTGTCCCACCCCCCACCATGCAGAGGTGTTAAGTATCAGTGCCTGACGTAAGGCATCGGACTCGCAAATATATTGGACAAGAGAGATCACGGAAAGTAGTGGACACATATTTCATACTGGGCCCCCACATTTTCTCAAACTTGGGTACGATGTGATTTACAACTGCTCTCAATTTCTCCATACTGACGAAGTCCCAGAGTTTGTGTGTCCAATCTGTTTGCATGAGTATAGTGTCTGTTCCCCATCGTGATAACAAGACTTGCTTTGCTGTGCACAATGCCAGGGTTATGGCCCTTCCCCTAGGGGAACGTAGGGGTTATGTTAAGGCATTGGGCTGTCCCAATTAGATGTAGCTAGGGAAATGGGGCAGATCAGTGTTGAACATGTGTTCATGTCTGTGGAGCCTCCGATTAATCAATCAATCAATCAATCAATCAATCAATCAATCAATCAATCAATCAATCAGAACATTTGTAAAGCGCACAACTTACCCGTGAGGGTCTCAAGGCGCTGGGAGGGGGGATGCTGCTACTGCTCGAATAGCCAGGTCTCGAGGCGTCTTCTGAAGGTTAGCAGATCCTGGGTCTGCGGTAGGAGGATGGGGAGGGTGTTCCAGGTCGGCGAGGTGGCAGAACGATCTACCATCGGAGGTTGCTCTTTGGACACGGGGCCCTGTGGCGAGGTCGGCGGAGCGGAGCTGGCGGTTGGGGGTGTAGAAGTTGAGTCGGCTGTTGAGGTACGCTGGTCCGGTGTTGTGGAGTGCCTTGTGTGCGTGGGTGAGGAGCTTGAAGGTTATCCTCTTGTTGATGGGGAGCCAGTGCAGCTCTCTCAGGTGGGGTGTGATGTGGCTGCGGCGAGGGATGTTGAGGATCAGGCGGGTGGAGGCGTTCTGGATGCGTTGGAGCCGTTTCAGGAGTTTGGCCGGGGCTCCTGCGTAGAGTGCGTTGCCGTAGTCCAGGCTACTGCTGACGAGGGCCTGGGTGACCGTCCTTCTCGTTTCAGTGGGGATCCACTTGAAGATCCTGTGAAGCATGCGGAGGGTGTTGAAGCAGGAGGAGGAGACGGCGTTGACCTGCTTCGTCATGGAGAGGGTGGAGTCGAGGATGACCCCTAGGTTGCGTGCATGGTCGGTGGGTGTAGGGGGTGCTCCTAGTGCAGTCGGCCACCAGAAGCCGTTCCAGGCCGAGGGGGTGGGTTCGAGGATGAGGACCTCCATCTTGTCCGAGTTCAGCTTCAGTCGGCTGTTTCTCATAGCAGTCGGCGATGGCCTGCATGCGATGGCCCAAGGAAAGGACCTATTGGTCCTGATCTGCACACTCCTGTAAACGCCCCAACATTTTGAATTTAGCGGTGACCCTAAACCTGCCTCCATAAATTCCTACATCCTACGAAGAAGAAGGACGGAAGAAGTCGCACAGCAGAGGAGACTGTAGAGAAGAACTGACTTGACCCCAGCTCCACCAGCCCATCTGCAGTTTCCAGAAATTCTGCGCCAAAAGTCAACTTGTTCTGCAGCCAGCGACCTCTAGAACTCCTGGGAGGACGGATTGCCTTCCACAAAGACCGGATCTCCTGCGAACAGCAGCTCTGTTTCAAAGAAACTGCATAGAAAAACTCTGAGCCTGCTGAGGACAAAGTAATTCAGCGCCTGCAACCACCACGGCACCTGTTGTCTATGGCCCAAGTCCAAGTGGCCCACCGGTCTCAATGAGGTCCCTCAATGCTCCAGAATCTGAGTCCACTGTGGGTTGACCCCTCCAGGACTCCCCAACGTCGCCTGAAGCCTCTGCATGGATGCCCTCCCCCAACTGCGAATGGGCCGGGAAGGTGAAATTTGACTTCAAAATGCACCCCTGCATCCGGCAGCCCTGGGGAAGAGGACCTGAGGTGCACCCATGTCCCCAAGCCCTCCTAAGTACCTGCCCAGCTGTTGGTTTCTCCCGGAAGACTTCCTGGACTGAGCCTGCAGCCAAAATCCAAAACCGGCAACCTCCACAGGATTGCATTG
The DNA here is from genome assembly GCF_964204655.1 of Triturus cristatus. NCBI lineage: Eukaryota > Metazoa > Chordata > Amphibia > Caudata > Salamandridae > Triturus > Triturus cristatus. The sequence continues at coordinate 960,240,059 of NC_140584.1, read as the reverse complement.
GGCTCCTGACCCCTCCTAAGCACCCTGCATCCGGCTGCCCCTGTGCCGCTGGTGGTGTGGACTTGGTGCCAACCTGGGACCCCCTTTGCCCTGACATTAACCCTAGGAGCTTTGCCCCACACCCGAGTGGGCTGCTCATGAGCAGCCCCTGACTGAAGGTCCCCTTACTCCTATTCGCTAACATTGGGCCCCTGCACTTGGTGCAATTTGAGTGCCTAACTGGACCTTGAGGAATCATGGTCCTAACTCCCAAAAGCTATTCTTGCAGGTTGTTTACTTACCTGCAAACCGATAACCCTATTTTTCCCATTGGAACATATGTTATGATTTTTTGTTCCTAAAATGTTGTGTTGAACTGTGTTTTGTATGAAAGCAAAGTAACTGTGCTTTAAACCAAAAAGTGTCTTACTTACCTTTTTATTGTAGAATACACGGTGTGATATCTAGGCATTTCACCCCGAGTATCAAAAGTAACTAAAAAGTAATCTAAACGTTTTCCAAAGTAACCTCTATGTATTTTGAATTGTTTTAAAATCAATACAAACCTGTAATTATTGCAATTTCAACCACAACTACATTTCCTTGTAAAGCTTAGCATTTGAAAGTATATTTCACTTACCTGTGCCAAGTCCTACTTGGTTCTAGAAATAAAACATAAGTATGCCTTTTTTATATTTACCTTATAGGTCTAGATTCTATCTCTGAGTTCGTGCCATCAGCCTTGATTGAGTGAATACAATAAATGCCTAACACACCCTCCTGATAAGTATAACTGCTCGACCACACTACCACAAAGAGAACTGTTAGTGATTATCTAATTTAGCCTCTGCTATATCCCCTGGCCTCTGTGCACCCTATACCTCACTTTGGTATAGTATATACAGAGCCAGCTTCCTTCATATGGTTCCTACTAATTCAGTGAGACTGTGCTTTTGGGCAACATAAGCATCAAAACTGCGTCCACTCATACCATCAGAATATGTTGACCTGGTTCATGGTTTGCTCACATTGTGCCGTCTGGACCCTTAAGCCTCCAAGGGTAAGGTATGGTGTCTGCAACCTCAGAACATGACAACCCTTATTCCCCCAAGGAAATCGTGGAAACAGATCTACCCTATCTCAGGCATGCTCAAAGGGGGACACAAGAAATACACAAATTGGCATTTCAAACATTTATTGAAGCAACTGATTTCTTGTGTAAAAAACATGCGTTGCAACGATTAGCAGAAGGACACAGAGCATGGTAACCAGCATTGCAAGAATGGTTATAAAGGTAAAAACCATTACAGTTATTGCATTGATTATATGAATACATATAATTATACTCAGCACTACCTATCTGTTAGACCTGGCATCTTTTGGCTTGTTTCCCCTGTCTTTTTTTGCCTTCTGACCTTCTGTTTTGATGGTATGCTGGACTTCGTTTTGCTGGTTTAGTGTCTCTGCGCACGTTTTCACTGCTATTCAGTGCTAAAGTGCAACTGCTCTTACTGTAAATTGTATTGTATTTGAGGTTGTTACTGCCATGTCAGCCTGGCAAGTGCACCCACTTGCCAGGCCCTAACCTTCCCTCTCATCACATGTAAGGCACCCCTAAGGTAGCCCAATGGGCAGGGTGTAGTGTATGTGAAAGGTAGGACATGTAGTAGTGTGTTTTATATGTCCTGATAGTGATTTACTGTGCATTTCGTTTTTCACTATTGAAAGGCTGCCTGTTCCATAGGTTAACGTGTGTAAACTTCCATTGGGACAAGATAGAGAATTGGATATTAGGCTCTTTGTACTCAGAATTTAGTAACACATCTTTTAGTGAAGGTGGTTTTTAAATTGTGCGTTTTAAAATACCGCTTTTAGAAAGTGGGCATTTTTTACTTAATCATCCTGTGTCCCTCTGCCTGGTTGTGTATTCAACGTTTGGATTTGGAGTGACAGGAGCTGGGGATGTACATTCACACAAGACAGTAACAGGGGGTGTTGAGGTGTATCCTGCCTTTCCTGGGTGACTCTTAGCCAGGCTGAATAGACCTTTTCTGCATTTAGAGTAGTGGAAGGAGTTTTCACTAGCACTTTAACAGGCTGTGTCTGCTTTGCACAATGCTGTCTTCACCTCCTGTAGTGAAACTGGACCAGGGAGTACCAAACTGGTTTTTACTGAACTCACAGACTTTCTGCCTAAACATCAAAGGGAAAAGTAGTATAAATATTGGGGCCCTCACCCCAGAACTTTAGAACTCATTTGGACTAAGGAACCTGCCAAGAAGAAGTGCCAGTGAAGCTGTTAAAAGGAACCCCCACTTTGCTGTGTGCTTTGCTGTGTTGGCATGCAGTAGCTGCTTCTGTCTTGGGCAGTGAAAGGACTGTACTGGACTTTCTGCAACTTATTTTCCTGAGCTTCTCCAAGGGCTTGAGGTGGAGCTTGCCTCCTGTTCAGGAAGTCTCGGGAACGGCAAAGATTTAAAAAACATCTTCTACCAGCACTGGGAACTGTGTGTTTTGTACTGCAACAGAAGTAAAAGCAACCTAACGCTGTCAAGGATGTCACTGCCAGCTCCGTTACCTGTTGCCACCGCAAAGAGCACTGCCCCGCTTTGCACTGCAACCTTTTTCTCAATGCTGCCGCCGTCTGCCGCCGCCACCGGGCTCCTGCTTGCACCGTGACCAGAGGGCTCCGCACTACGGACCACTTCACTCCACATTGCTGCCTTGTTAGTCCTGATGATGACACTCCACTCCTACATTATCGCCGCTGCCACACCGTGGCCTGGGATCACCGCTCATGAGTTGCTTGATGCACCGCCCTGTCCCGCACAGCAGCCTTGGCATACCGATGCAATTAACTCCTGATCGTCTACTGATGACAGGGCTTCAGCAACAATGATTGCACAGTGACCTGCCAGCACAGTGACGAGTACTGCTCCATTTTGCACCGCAGCCCTAGTCTCACCGACGCCGTTGGATGCCGTCTCTAAGCCGCAGTCTGCAACGTGACCTTTAGGCACTGTATTCCACACCGCTCCACTTCGCACCGCAGCCCCAACGCCTGCCGATGCTACTGACTTCAACCTTGTGAGTTCGATCTGTAAAGCGTGTGACTTCAAGGACCAAACGACTCTGGAACCAGCCTCCGGAACCAACACCGATGCCTTTTCGGAACTCATCGCAAGGTCCGCGTTGCCCTGCATTTCCAAGGTACTGATTGCGGGTCTTCCTGACACCGTAGCTGGCCTGCATCGCAGCGGTCAGCATGAACTGTTGGATTTGTTTGTTCACGATGCCATGATAGCCTCGGATGAGCTATCGACTTCAAGGAACTGTATTTTAAGTCTATTTTTGCTATATTCGTATTTAGATTACTGTATGTTGAAATGTTGTCATTTTGGTCTTGTTTTACACAGATAAATATTGGCTATTTTCCTAAAACTGGTGTGGTGTCCTTTTGTAGTGTTTTCACTGCATTACTGTGTGTTATGTGCAAATGGTTTACATATTGCCTCTGAGATAAGCCTGACTGGTCACGCCCAGCTACCAAGGGGGTGAGCAGGGGTTATTTTAGAAATGTAATCCCCTTACCCTGGCTAGAAGGAAGCATCCCTACTTGGACAGGGTGCAAACCTGCCAACCAGAGACCCCCCATTTCTAACACTATCCTAGAGGGTTCCATGATGGAATATCGTTAACATAAATATCGTCAGAAATAAATATCGTCACTAAAATATCGCTTACATTAATATCGTCATCCTATACTTAAACAAGGATTCACACAAATATCGATTTTTTTTTATCGACAACCCTAATATCGTTCACACTAATATCGACAACATGAATATCGACTACTACATGATCGACTTTATTTTAAATAACATGACCTTAGACATATATATCGACTACACTAACATCGACGACCTATCTGCTTATAGAAATATACAAAAAATATCGTCTTTTTATTACCAACTCGATATGCACTATTCTTTTATTTTACACACTTTTTTAAACTATTTTACTTTACAAAACTATTCACACATATAATTATTTAACGGTTTTCTAATTCAAAATAACGTTCTCGACCAATGATTTTGAAATTTCACTAATTGAACCAATCAAAAGCTACCATTAATTAACTCACTAATATAAAAACAATTATACACTTAACGTAATTTACCATTTTTGGGCCAAACTTGGAGAAAAACGGTTACCTTGCTGAGAGAAGAAAATACAAACCTACGACTACAACTACAAAACGTCATACTACACTTGAAGTAAGTAAAATCCCATTGCTTTTTTCATTCGAACTTAGCATAAAGTAGATAAACTCCCTAAATTAAAAAGTGTTCTTCTTTAGAGTGAAAAAAGAACATGTTGAACTTATCAACAACGACCAGAAACTTACATGTAAAAACATTTATTAACTACCTTATCCATGTCTACTTAGATAGTTGACAAAAATTATTTAAACTTGCTAAGTAAATGTACAATTGACTTCATATATTAACAACTACTATCATCCAAATACTATAAGTAACACAATGATTCGAAAAAAAAAATGAATGCTGCGCTAGGTTGCTGTCCAGTAGCACAGGCGCAAAGGAGGATAGTTCAGTTAATCCATGAATGTATAGGCAGCATACGTGGCAACTGCTTCCAACAAAACATCGTTTGCAGGGCCACTAAAAGTCTCAGCCATCCAATTAATTAAAGAAAAGGAACATACGTGTTCTTCAACCATCGGAGCCTCTAGCACAATCAGAGGGCAACCGGAATGTTCCTCTAAATAGCTCATAGCCAAGAAGTCGTAGGCAGCCGTTGATATGTCCCAATTACCCAGGATACCATGCGCCGCACCACAAGCCATAATCCGGACACCAGAACAGGCCAACTCGTGAGACACTAAGGGCCTCATCAGTCGATCGAAATCCGGCACCGGAGACACCGTGTTGGTCAAGCACAAATCCAGAGGCCATTCAAAGGGACAATCCAGGCAGTGAAATACAGGTTGCACGCAGGTGAAGTAGGAATACCTGAAGGATAATCCATATGCCAGGCTTAAAGTCGCCAATGGCAGAGTACCATAAAAGTCAAGCATCCTATCACGAAGAAGATGCAGACGGGACAGGTGCTCGTGTGGCACAGAAACAGCAGCCATTCCGTAGTATGAAAAGTAAAAGCAGCACACCTGCCACCAGCGCCAGAAGCAGCGGAACACCTCCAAAGATGCTCGAGAAAATCGAATGAAAAAATGCCGGAATCACACCAAAAATAGTTTGGAAAGAGGTCACGAGGCCTGAGCCTACAAGTTTAAAAAAATGAGCCAGGCCGGTCGTGCACGAGGCATTGAAAATAGTTAGGATCAAAGCTCTGAAATGTAGGGGGAGGTCAGTATTCAAAACCGCCTGTACCTCAGTGCGCGTATTAGCAACGTGAAGGACAAATGTTTCACGAGAGGAAGTCAATGACACCTCTTTTTGGGACAATACAGCTCTTATTCTGCTCAACTTGTTGAACTCTGCTTTCAAGGTTGGAATCGAAGGCCAGATGGAAACATCCACCCGCCCGTGCGGGGGTGAAAAGAGAACATTATTGCAGCAGACAACCCTCTCCGATACAGTTACTATATATAGGATTCCCACTAACATCCCGCAGCAAGCTTCATTATTCAAAATTAAATAACTACTGTTTGCAAGCAGCGTCAAAGAAGGCGTAATCACAGGCACTGGGACACCTCGTAGGACGCAGGCCAAAATCGGGGCTTGTACATTGCATGCACCGTGTAATTGAATGTGCCTACATACCAAGGAATGATCTGGTGTCGTGGTACATTCCTCACCCTTCAGATAAACCTCAGTTCCGTCCCTAGTACATCTATACGTAAAGGGGAGGGACCAAACCTCATGTATGAAAGCGGTGCCCAGCTGTTCATATCTACCCAGAGCATAATGTTTCATACAAGACGTAAACTTAAGAAGTGCGAAAGGTAGAGTTATCAACCCGTATATAAGCCACGTGACTGAATTGATTTCCGCCACAGAGAAAGGTAACGGTTCTAATTTTTCAATATGTAATAATGAATATGTAGCATCTTTCATGGACATAAATAGCTGCTTATCAGTAATGTTAAAAGGAATGAATAACGATGTAGTGCTCAAATAGTCCCAAGGGACCCTCCCTGCCTTTAACGTCTGCAATGTCCATGCAAACTACATAACAGAACGCAACTGGTTTTGACCATTATATAACACAGACATATCATCATGCACAATATCAACAACTGACGAAACAATATTATCTAATGTATAAATTCTGGAAGAGAGAGTGCTAATGCTGTTATCTATAACGGCTAAAACCTTTTTCATGTTTGCTTGGTCAATAGCTCTCAATCTTGAAGCCGCCTCAATTTGCGAAAATTTCCACACTTCGTTGTAAATAGCATACGCCCACCTTTTGGTTCTGCCACCCACAGGACCTTTAACAAAATAATTCAAATCTATTTTGTCATGTAACTTCGATAAATGAACTTTGACAGATGCTAAGGTGGAATGTCGCAGCCAGGATTGACATAACTTTCCCACAGAATATGTAGTTACAGTATGTGACGACTCAAACCGAGGGTCTACGCGTTCCAGAGGACTAAATACCCTTTTGATCAAAAATAAATTGTAAACTCAGGGAAAGTTCTGGATAGTAAACCATAATAAATTACTATTCTAACTCCAATCCAACATAAGTCAGGGAAAGTGCTGGATAGTAAACCATAATAAATTACTATTCTAACTCCAAACATAACATAACTCAGGGAAAGTGCTGGATAGTAAACCATAATAAATTACTAATCTAACTCCAATCCAACATAAGTCAGGGAAAGTTCTGGATAGTAAACCATAATAAATTACTATTCTAACTCCAATCCAACATAAGTCAGGGAAAGTGCTGGATAGTAAACCATAATAAATTACTATTCTAACTCCAATCCAACATAAGTCAGGGAAAGTGCTGGATAGTAAACCATAATAAATTACTATTCTAACTCCAATCCAACATAAGTCAGGGAAAGTGCTGGATAGTAAACCATAATAAATTACTATTCTAACTCCAAACATAACATAACTCAGGGAAAGTGCTGGATAGTAAACCATAACAAATTACTATTCTAACTCCAATCCAACATAAGTCAGGGAAAGTGCTGGATAGTAAACCATAATAAATTACTATTCTAACTCCAAACATAACATAAGTCAGGGAAAGTGCTGGATAGTAAACCATAACATAAGTCAGGAAGAGTGCTGGATAGTAAACCATAATAAATGACTATTCTAACTCCAATCCAACATAAGTCATGGAAACTGCTGGATAGTAAACCATAATAAATTACTATTCTAACTCCAAACATAACATAACTCAGGGAAAGTGCTGGATAGTAAACCATAACAAATTACTATTCTAACTCCAATCCAACATAAGTCAGGGAAAGTGCTGGATAGTAAACCATAATAAATTACTATTCTAACTCCAAACATAACATAACTCAGGGAAAGTGCTGGATAGTAAACCATAATAAATTACTATTCTAACTCCAATCCAACATAAGTCAGGGAAAGTGCTGGATAGTAAACCATAATAAATTACTATTCTAACTCCAATCCAACATAAGTCAGGGAAAGTGCTGGATAGTAAACCATAATAAATTACTATTCTAACTCCAAACATAACATAACTCAGGGAAAGTGCTGGATAGTAAACCATAATAAATTACTAATCTAACTCCAATCCAACATAAGTCAGGGAAAGTTCTGGATAGTAAACCATAATAAATTACTATTCTAACTCCAATCCAACATAAGTCAGGGAAAGTGCTGGATAGTAAACCATAATAAATTACTATTCTAACTCCAAACATAACATAAGTCAGGGAAAGTGCTGGATAGTAAACCATAACATAAGTCAGGGAGAGTGCTGGATAGTAAACCATAATAAATGACTATTCTAACTCCAATCCAACATAAGTCATGGAAACTGCTGGATAGTAAACCATAATAAATTACTATTCTAACTCCAAACATAACATAACTCAGGGAAAGTGCTGGATAGTAAACCATAACAAATTACTATTCTAACTCCAATCCAACATAAGTCAGGGAAAGTGCTGGATAGTAAACCATAATAAATTACTATTCTAACTCCAAACATAACATAACTCAGGGAAAGTGCTGGATAGTAAACCATAATAAATTACTATTCTAACTCCAATCCAACATAAGTCAGGGAAAGTGCTGGATAGTAAACCATAATAAATTACTATTCTAACTCCAAACATAACATAACTCAGGGAAAGTGCTGGATAGTAAACCATAATAAATTACTAATCTAACTCCAATCCAACATAAGTCAGGGAAAGTTCTGGATAGTAAACCATAATAAATTACTATTCTAACTCCAATCCAACATAAGTCAGGGAAAGTGCTGGATAGTAAACCATAATAAATTACTATTCTAACTCCAAACATAACATAAGTCAGGGAAAGTGCTGGATAGTAAACCATAATAAATTACTATTCTAACTCCAATCCAACATAAGTCAGGGAAAGTGCTGGATAGTAAACCATAATAAATTACTATTTTAACTCCAATCCAACATAAGTCAGGGAAAGTGCTGGATAGTAAACCATAATAAATTACTATTCTAACTCCAAACATAACATAACTCAGGGAAAGTGCTGGATAGTAAACCATAACAAATTACTATTCTAACTCCAATCCAACATAAGTCAGGGAAAGTGCTGGATAGTAAACCATAATAAATTACTATTCTAACTCCAAACATAACATAAGTCAGGGAAAGTGCTGGATAGTAAACCATAACATAAGTCAGGGAGAGTGCTGGATAGTAAACCATAATAAATGACTATTCTAACTCCAATCCAACATAAGTCATGGAAACTGCTGGATAGTAAACCATAATAAATTACTATTCTAACTCCAAACATAACATAACTCAGGGAAAGTGCTGGATAGTAAACCATAACAAATTACTATTCTAACTCCAATCCAACATAAGTCAGGGAAAGTGCTGGATAGTAAACCATAATAAATTACTATTCTAACTCCAAACATAACATAACTCAGGGAAAGTGCTGGATAGTAAACCATAATAAATTACTATTCTAACTCCAATCCAACATAAATCAGGGAAAGTGCTGGATAGTAAACCATAATAAATTACTATTCTAACTCCAATCCAACATAAGTCAGGGAAAGTGCTGGATAGTAAACCATAATAAATTACTATTCTAACTCCAAACATAACATAACTCAGGGAAAGTGCTGGATAGTAAACTATAATAAATTACTATTCTAACTCCAATCCAACATAAATCAGGAAATGTGCAGGTTAGTAAACAAAATACATTTTTCTATCTAAATTATTTTTTAGACCCTATTCCCCTATAATACCAAAATAACGCTTCTTCAATATTAATTTAATATTTTTTATTAATATTAAAAAATAAATTTCGTGTAAAAATTTTAATTTCGATGTTAAATTTTGATTTCATGATACATTTCTAATTTATTAATATTTTATACAATTTTTAAAGACTACACTTTTAAATTACTACCCACCCTAATCCCCTATAATACCAAAAACCCGCTCCTAAAATTTTTATTTGAAATTTTTAAATTTCATTACAAATTTAAATTCGTATACAATTAGAAATTTAAAATTACATTTTAAATTTCTTAATTATTTTCTAATTTGTTTATATTTTATAATAATTTACTATTCTAACTCCAATCCAACATAAGTCAGGAAATGTGCAGGTTAGTAAACAATATAAATTTTTCAATCTAAATTATTTTTTAGACCCTATTCCCCTATAATACCAAAATAACGCTTCTTCAATATTAATGTAATATTTTTTATTAATATTAAAAAATAAATTTCGTGTAAAATTTTAAATTTCGAGGTTAAAATTTGATTTCATTATAAATTTCTAATTTATTAATATTTTATACAATTTTTAAACACTACATTTTTAAATTACTACCCACCCTAATCCCCTATAATACCAAAAACCCGCTCCTAAAATTTTTATTTGAAATTATAAAATTTAATTACAAATTTAATTTCGTGAAGAATACGAAATTTCAAATTAAAATTTGGATTTCTTAAATATTTTCTAATTTGTTTATATTTTATAAATTTTTTAAAAACCAAATTTTAAATTACTACCCACCCTTATCCCCTATAATACCAATAACCCGCTACTAAAAGTTTAACAATTCTTTTGTAGAAAATATTTTTTAACACATATTATTACTAGTAGGAGTTTTGTAAGTTTTTTAAAAACATAATACATATTTTTTTATACATTTTATAACAACTTATATTTTTCTGTCGATATTATATGAAACGACATTTTGTTCAACGATATTCTGTTCATCGATATTTTTTTAGGACGATATTTTTGTCATTCTCACGAAACGATATTTTTTAAAAAGATATTTTCTATTACGATATTTTTCACAGTCGATATTCTTACCACAATATTAATGCTAGTCGATATTTTCCCGTCGATATTCTATCTTTATACCATCCTAGAGAGCATAGGGTGAATGTGGTTCTGCCAGATACCTTGGAGTGGTCTAAATCCCTATTTCCCTGTGTATGTGTTTTCATCCGGAAGCCAGTCTGGTATAGAACAGTCTGATGTCCCTCTCAGGATGTAATGAGATTCAGCTGGGCTAGAATTCAGGCACGAGGTGACCACGACAATTCATGGAAATGCTTCTCTGCCGAACAAAGGCTTGGGGCAGTTTATATAATAAAACTGAACCCATTAGCACTGTGTCTGAGTTCAGATTCAGCTATCATTGTTGATTCTACCAATTCAGAGCTGTCTCTAAACAGACAATAATATGCAAGGGCAATTTGCGCAGTGTACTTGGTCCTTGGACAAAATGTACATTGGTATGATAATGTGCCTATGAAGAAATGTATTCGTAAGCAAAACACTTTCAGAGTACACTATCACATGCAAGCACACAAAGCAAAATGTGCTAAATGTCATTGTCTAAAAAGATGTCAACTTTAAATGGAAACAGGTAAAATGGGGGCGTTTGTGCTTGGGCCCTATTTATCTTACAACATCACCATATAATACACTACTTTCCTCAAGGTCATCCTATCCTACATGAAGTTATAAAATCTTCTTTGTGACTTCTTTTACTGTGTTTCAATATTAAAGGATGCTGTTTGGACTGGCCTCTGTGGCATCAGTCTATCCACACATAATGCACCATATTTTTAAGTACATGGAGGCTAATGTCAGATACTTCCAAGATGACATGCTGGTTATCACTAAGAACACTGATAAGCAATTCACTGCATCATAGGAAGTCTATAAAAGATGTCTAAGGAAGGGTTGGTGTTAAGTCCTGATAATTGTAAACTTTTCAAGTGGATTATATGGGAGACTCTTACCTAGAAAAGTTGTTACTCCCAAGGAATCATTAGTAGATGTCATTAACAAAGCCCTTGCTCCTAAAGACAAGGAGACATCGAGAACCTTTGCAGTTTTATGTGAATATTATGGAAAATGTGTTTAAAAAAATTACGTTTGATAGATTTACTATTTAAGCTTTTGCACAGAATTCATATGTGAAGGTGAATAACATAATTCTTTGAATGCATCAAAAAATAAATAATTAATGCACCCACATTGCAACCTTTTGTGAGTGGTAAACACTGTATCATTTCTGTTGATGGCAGCGCTTATGGGTTGTGGCTGTGCTTTCACAAAGATTTGGTGAAAGTAAGTAAACAGTTGCATATGCCTCTAAAACCCTAAATGAAATAGAGAGTCTGTAATCTGTCATAGAATAGGAGTTGCTTGCTTGTATTTGGTCTGTCAATCACTTCAGGTATTTATCTGGGGAAATAGATTTACCCTGCATACTTATCACAAACTCTTTGGTCAGATTTTACCTCCTGGGGTGCAATCACAAATACTGTAAGTGTTGATAGAATATGTTCCAAACTGCAAGAGTACACCTTCAAGGCTACACATGTTTCCGGCTGCTCTAATCAACCACCGACTGTTTATCCAGGTTGCCTAGTGAAGGTTCTGAAGCTGAGGCCACATTAGATTAAGAATTTTATATAGTTTCTAGTGACACTGATGTCTGTGTCATTCATGGGGTTAATGTGTGCAACGACAGATGGTATGCTAAAAAGGATAAAGATAATGATCCAACTCTAGTCAAAAAATACACACATGGGGGATAATCTAACACTAAGGATTTGAATGGTTCCCATCACTTTTTCCCATGTCGTACACAAATAATGTGTTGTGGGGATTTATTGTTTCAAAATGACACATGAATTCCTCCTGATGGTATGAGGTAGACTGTCATTGACGAATATCACCCAGGGCATATGGGAATGTCAAAACTTGAAGAGCTTGTTAAGAAACTACTTTTGGTGGCCAAGCATGGACATAGAAGCTGTCAGCCATAGACAAGACTTGTAAAACCTCTGTTCCTTCCATGCACAGTACACCTTGGCCAGTTGTTACTTGGCAAAACGTGGGACTCGATATTGCTGGTTCCTTTAGAAGTCTTCCTTCTGACATGCAATATGCCATAGTGCTAGCTGAATCCCATTCGAAATAGTCAGAGGTTATGTTATCTAACAAATGTTCTACCAAAGTTGTTCTTGATTACTTTGTGGATATTTTTTAGTCACAATCTTTTCTCAGAATATCACATAAATGACAATGGTGTACAATTTACGTCTGTAAAAATGGCTAATCTCCTGTCAATACATGACAGAAAACGCAAACACCTTTGGACAGAGTTATACGACCCACAGTGTAATGGGAAAATTAAGTGCTTTAATAGATACCTCAAAGCAAGCATATATCTTGTATTGGTGTGGAAAATTCCTTTCAGTGAAGCTATCAAAAAATACTTTGGTCATACAGGATTTCTCCAAACTCTGCCACTGGTAAATCACTTTTCATCCTCTTGAAAGGAAGAGAACCAACATCCTCCATTTATCAATGGTGGCTTAGGTCTAAATACACTGCTTATGCCTTTAACATAACCATTAGCAGTCCTTCTAAAATGCAAAGTGAGGTACAACTTTGTCAGAACAAATGTAAGTCTTGGTATGATGATTACTAACCCTGGGCGTAGTTCGCGAAGTAACGCTACACGTAGCTACGCAAAGTGCACTTCGCACTACGCGAGCTACGCGTAACACTTCGCGAACTGCGTAGTACCCTGTTCGCACTGTGCAAGATGCCGTTTTCAATGATTGCACAGTGCGGACAAGCATCATTGAAAACGGCTTCTTGCACAGTGCAAGCTGTAGTTTTCTGCCGCTCAAGTACATTTTTACTCGAGCTGCAGCTTTCTCAACGCGGACTGGTAGTTTACGCGACCACTCGCAATGAGGAACATGACCTCCCCGCGTTGAGAATCTCGCCGGGAGGTTTATTTTCCACGCTCGCGATCGGCAACTTGATGTTGCTGATCGCGAACGAGGAAAAAGTCTCGCCGGGATGTCATTTTGCTTGCTCGCGGTCGCCAACTTGACGTTGAGGACCGCGAGCAAGCAAAAAATGACCGCTGCACTACGCTACGCGTGTTTGCACTTTGCTACGTGCAATTTGCGTAGTGCGAAGTAGCGCAAACTTCGTAAACTACGCGAGCGTAGCGTAGTGCTTTGCCCAGGCTTAATGATTACCATAAAGCTTTCAATACGAATTTCAGAGTAGGTGAGCTAGTTAGACTCAATGGGCCCGATTCACAGGACTAACTTAAGACAAAATCCTAAACTTACTACCATTTTGGTATTCACAGAAGGCACTTGCTCATTTTGGTATTCACAGAAGGCCCTTACTCATTTCGGCATTCACAGAAGTTAGGAGTCCTAACTTTAGGACTCCTAAATGCCTTCTGTGAATACCGAAAGTCTTAAAGTTAGGATTTTTCTCAGTTTAGGGGTAGTAAAGTTAGGAGTCCTAACTTTAGGACTCCTAAATGCCTTCTATGAATACCGAAAGTCTTAAAGTTAGGATTTTTCTCAGTTTAGGAGTAGTAAAGGTTGCAGTCCTAACTTAAGGACTCCTAAATGCCTGCTGTGAATACCAAAAGTCTTAAAGTTTTTCTCAGTTTTTCTCAGTTTAGGAGTAGTAAAGTTAGGAGTCCTAACTTTACTACTCCTAAACTGAGAAAAATCCTAACTTTAAGACTTTCGGGATTCACAGAAGTCATTTAGGAGTCCTAAAGTTAGGACTCCTAACTTCTGTGAATACCGAAGTTAGTAAGTGCCTTCTGTGAATACCAAAGTTAGTAAGTGCCTTCTGTGAATACCAAAATGGTAGTAAGTTTAGGATTTTGTCTTAAGTTAGTTCTACGAATCAGGCCCCTTATTCCTAGAAATTCTCCAAGACATCTTCAGAAGACTACTCAAGAGCTGGCTCTTTTATACATGACCACCTCATTCAAACCCAAATGAACCGCATATGCATGTACATGTAAATAAATATGTATAATTTGATTATATGTATATTAGATATGTGCATTTCTTTGTACAAAAGGCATACTACTTATGGTTTAAAATATATATTTATTCTTTGGGTCGGCTTAACAAATGTATGTATTACTTATGGTTTAAAAAATATACGTATATTTATAAATTAATTTATGGTTAACATGTATACAGGTGACTGCATAGTTTTCATATACGTTATTTGATTAGATGTTTATGGATCTCTGTTTATTTATTTATCTACCATATTAAGTAAATATGATTGTAACTATTGCATCTGTACGTGCTTCAATATTGAAATATTGAGGGAAATACAATAAAATTTAAAACAAATAATAAAACGCTAATAAATCAGCTTTTATGTACAGCAACACCTGAAAGTCTGAGTTTCTAACTATCTATCCATACTAACCATACTTGCACATATGGAACTTTAGGCAATACAATTTTATACCTCTTCTATATTTCCCTTTATACATGTATACTCTTTCTATGTAATTAGGTATCTATGTATTTTATTACTTTACTTCTACTGTAGAAAGAAGAAAAAAGTCATCTCTCTCCAACGCACTAGGCTATGTCTAATCCTATACCTCTCTCAATATATCCTCTACCTCCACTCTCTGACTCATCCCAAACCTCATTCTACTACCATGATGTACATAAGATCCTTTTTTGACTCTTACTTTCTCTATCCCACCTTGACTCACTCCAGACCTCTATCTACTAGTATGATATCCAATATAACCCTTTCTTGACTCTTGCCTCCTCTGTCGCTCCATGATCCACCCCAAACCTCATTTTATTACTATGATATCCAAAATAATACTTCCTAGACTCATCCCTCCTCTATCCCTCCTTTGACTGATCCCAAATCTCATCTAACTTATATGATCTCCCAAATAACATTTTATAGATTTTTTCCTCCTCTAGCCTCCCTTTATCCTATTAAATCAAACTAACAGACTCACTTGTCTACCGCTCAAATTAACAACTTATATTTCCCTGTACTAATCCACCACTAATCCTTTGGAATCAGGAGTAGCGTGTTTAACACCTCCAAAGGGGTTGCAAGTGATATATAAATACAATTACATTACATGTAGTGAAAAGAGGTAGTGAATTAAGAAAACTGTTGGAGTATGAAAAGAGAATTTAACCCGTTCTATGCCGAGGATGGAACGGTTACGTCATCGGCTATGGTGCCGGTGTGGCGCGGACATAACCGTGACGTTCTTGGCACACCACTGAGAAATCCCTCTGCTGTGAAAAGCAGAGGGATTTCCTTTTAATGCTTTTTTGCCTCGGAGGCAGGGAAGAGCGCTCCAACCTCCTGAGGCATTGTTTTTTTCCAATGGAATGATGATTGTGCGCATGGCGCGCTGACATTAATACATTGAAAGTGAAACTGAAATGAGCCGATTGGCTCATTTCAGTTTCACTGATTAGGTGCTCATGGGGCTATCTCACTCCTTGAGCACCGAAACACATGGGAGAGGTATCATTGGAAAGGGGAGAATCTTCCCTTTCCATTGGTATTCTTCCCTAGTGGATCACTGCTTGCAGGAGGGCAATCCCCAAGCAGGGATCCACCACTAGACACCAGAAAGGGGGGATTTGGGCAAGGGCCTTTGCTACCCCCAACTATTTGGGGGATTTTCAATCTTTCTCCTCCTTGGGGATCAGTTAGGGGCAATAGCCCCCGATCTGTTTCCTCGCGGGGGGCATAAAGCACACTTGGCACCAGGGATTATTTTTATTTGTATATGTAGGGGTGGGGCATGCCTACCCTCCAAAAACAAAAGGGACAGTCTTTCTGCACGCAAGTCTTACCTTTCTAGATTCCCACAGGTGTCATGTTTTCAGAAATATCTGGGTTAAGTAGGTTTCCCTAGATGGCCGCTAACCCGGAACCAAAAACGCAGGTGACTCCCTTGAAAAACCAAATTGTTTTGTGATAGATCATTTTGATGTCTCCACAAAAGGTTTTGGGCCCTTCCCTATTGCGGGTAATTGGCCCACCCAAGTGCAAGTGAGGTACCATTTTTATCGGGAGACCTGGGGTAATGCAGGGTGGTAGGAAATTTGTTGCAATCTGGTGACCCAACTTTTCCCACACAGAAATGTGAGGAAAATGTGATTTGTTTTGCTAAATTTGAGGTTTGCAGAGGATTCTGGTTAAGAAAACGTTCGGGTATCCTTGCAAGCTACACCTCCCTGTACTCTCCCGCTGTCTAGTTTTCAGAAATGTCTGAGCTTGGCAGGTTTCCCAAGATGGCCGTTGAGTCCAGGACCAAAAACGCAGGTGACTCCTTTGCAAATCCAGGTCGTTTGTGATGGATAATTTTGATGCCTCCACAATATGTTTTGGGCCATTTCCTATTGCAGGCACTAGGCCTACCCACACAAAGGAGGCGCCATTTTTATCAGGAGACTTGGGGAATGCTGGGTTGGTGAAAGTTTGTGGCTTCCCACAGATTCCAGAACTTTCCATCACAGAAATGTGAGGAAAGTATGTTTTTTTGACTAAGTTTGAGGTTTGCAAGGGATTCTGGGTAACAGAACCTTGAGAGATCCACACATGTCACCCCATCCTGGATTCCCATGGGTGTCAGGTTTGCTAGGTTTCCTAGGTGCCAGATGAGTTATCGCCCAAAATCCTAAACTAGGCACATTGCCAAAAATGGGTCAGTTTTCACTGGAAAAATGTGATGTGTCCACATTGCGTTTTGAGCTGTGTTCTGCCACAGGCAAGAAGCCTACCCACACAAGTGAGGTACCATTTCTATCAGGAGACGTGGGGGAATGCTGGGTGGGCAAATGTTTGTGGCACCCCACAGATTCCAAAACTTATCATCACAGAAATGTGAGAATAATTGGGTTTTTGTTTTACAAAGTTTGAGGTTTTCTAGGGACACTGGGTAGCAGAAGCTGGTGAGAGCCACACAACTCACCTCATCCTGGATTCCTCTGGGTGTCTAGTTTTCAAAAAGGTATAGATTTGCTAGATTTCTCTAGGTGCCGGCTAAGCTAGGGCCCAAAATCCACAGCTAGACAGATTGCAAAAAAAAGGGTCAGTTTTCACTGTATAGATGTGATGTGTCCATGTTGTGTTTTGGGCCGTTTACTGTCACGGGAACTAGGCCTACCCACACAAGTGAGGTACCATTTTTATAGGGAGACATGGGGGAATGGTAGGTGGGTGGAAGCGCGTGGCTCCCCGCAGATTCCAGAACTTTCCATCACAGAAATGTGAGGAAAATGTTTTTTAGACATATTTTGAGGTTTGCAAGGGATTCTGGGTAACAGAACGTGATGCGGGTCACACAAGTCATCCCATCCTGGATTCCTTTAGGTGCCTAGTTTTAAAAAATTTACAGGTTTATTAGGTTTCCCTATATGCTGGCTGAGCTACGGCCCAAAATCCACAGCTAGGCACATTGCAAAAGGGTCTGTTTTCACTTGAAAAATGTGATAGGTCCCTGTTGAGCTTTGGGCCGTTTCCTTTTCACGGGCACTAAGCTTACCCACAACGGTTGAGGTACCATTTGTATTGGAAGACTTAGGGGAACACAAATGGTAGAAAAGTGTTATTACCATTTGTCTTTCTATGCATTCTGTCTTCCAAATGTAAGACAGTGCGTAAAAAATAAGTCATTTTGAAAAATGCCCTCTAATTCACATGCTAATATGGGCACCCACAAATTCAGAGATGCACAAATAACCATTGCTTCTAAACACCATATCTTGTTCCCATTTCAGAAATACATAGGTTTCCTTGATACCTATATTTCACTCTTTATATTTTACCAAATAAATTGCTGTATACCCAGTACACAATGAAAAACCATTGCAAGGTGCAACTCAGTTATTGGCTTTGTATACCTCTGGTTCTTGGTGAACCTACAAGCCCTATATATCCCCGCAATCAGATGGGTCCCGCGGGCATAACGATATATTGCTTTTAAAAATCTACCATAGTGAGAAGAAGTTGCAGGTGAAAATGTAGGCACCAATGGCTGTGTTTTTTCAACTCAATTTCAATATTTATTTATTTCAGCTGTTACTTTCCGTAGGAAAACCTTAAAGGATCTTCACAAATGACCCCTTGCTGAGTTCGGAATTTTCTATACTTTCAGAAATGTATAGCTTTTTGGGTCCATTATTGGTTTCACACCCATTTCTGCCACTAACTGGAAAGAGGTAGAAAGCACAAAAAACAGGAAAAAAAAGGTATGTCCTAATAAAATACCAAAACTGTGTAGAACATTTTGGCTTTCTGACATAGGTCTGCCTGATCCTGAAAGCTGGTAAGATGTTAATTTTAACACCACAACCCCTTTGTCAATACCATTTAAATGGAAAAAACAGACGCTTTCTTCTGCAGCACTTTCTTCCCATTTTTCCTCCCAAAAAACAAAATGTAAGTGTATTTTGGCTAATTTCTTGGTTCCCTCCAGGGGAATCCAGCATCCAGGGTTCCTTTAGAATCCTCAGGGTGTTGGAAGAAAAGGACGCTATTTTGACGTGAATATCTTATGTGGACAAAATGTTATGGGGGCCTAAGCGCAAACTACCACAAATAGCTCAAAAAGGGTGTGGCACGGGGGAAGAGAAACATGCAGCGAAAGGGTTAAATGTTTGCACCTTTTGGTGTGTTCAATGATAATCATTCGTAGTGTCATTCTGAAAACCGTTCATCTTAACCTTAGTTAGATTCATCCTGTTTGAGAAGAGTTGTTGCTCAACCTCCCACTCCCATGTGTAGTCCTCTTGGTTTGGAACCAGCAATTTTTGCAGGTCAATTTTTACAATCCCTTAGCAAGACATAACTATATTAGCATTAAGAGGAGGTATTTATCACGGTTCTTTCAGGTTTCCTTCTGAGTTGTTTCTTACCGTAAGCATTCTTGTCTGGCCAATCCCATCCTTTGTGCTGTTAAAGCAGTCTGAGTTGGTGGTGCCTAAATCTGCACCCTTTTAGGATCATGCCAATCCAGAGGATGTCACATCTGACATTGGGCGAAAAAGAATGCTCTTCATAATAATAAATATCTCAGCAATCATAAAGGGTAAAGACTAGGTGCACCTAAACATTGTTCATAAGACGTCCCAGACCTCCCTACCTGTATTATATTTAACTGGAACACAGCTTGACATGTTAGTCTGAAGCCTATCCGAAGATTTCATCTGATTATTTTCCAAATCCTTTAAAGTCACCACAGACCTTAATGCCAGTAGACTTTACAGAAGAGCCCAGATTGTCAGCATCTCTCCCAAGCCACCTGTTAGATTGATTGCCCGGCCCAATTGCTAAGCTCTGTTTTTTTTTCTCACCTTTTTCATGCATTAAGGTCTATGACGCAAGTACGGGTTACCTCGCACTCGAATCCTGCAGTGACTACAAAGGACAGAAAACAATGCTTTTATAAGTTTATTAGGACGTTTACAGAAGCTTCTGTGTCGTACCATTTTCATTCTGCTGGCACGGTAATTGCACAATGTCAACCTGAAACACTGAAGAGAATGCGTACGTTTTTCTCTGGTGATTGCGGCAGAAATAAATGACAATTAAACACGTACTGCTTCTGTTAGTAAAAATGAAGCTAATGAGCCCATGTTAATGATGGCTTCAGCACTAGTCCTCGTAGTGCTGTAACACCCTCAAAATCCGTTCAATGCACAATGTTACCATTGATCAAGGCCTGTGACACACGTAACTATTTCAAAACCTAGAAGATGCATTGACAAATGACACCCCCTGTGAGCTAATTGGAAATGAATCCTTTTCAATATCACTGTTATGTGCACTAATGTATGTATACTGTAAGTGAGAGAAAATTCTAAATTATCTTGGCTTCTTGTCAATACATCTACTCATTGGGCATTGTGATAATGTATGTAGGTTGAGCGTGCTACTATCTGAAGGTTTCTTTGCACTGAAGCTCAGTTGAAACAGTGAGGAGTACATAAAAGTTATTTGAAGTGTAAACAGAATTTAAAAAGTCTTAAATTCCTTCTCAAAGCACAAGTAGAAGGAGTTGTATCTAAGTTCAGAGGGTATAGTATTCAAATTGAGGGAGCCAGGAGCAAGAAGGCACAGTTTACTGAAAAGCCTTACGTACAAGTTTTTTGTTTGGACTTTGATATAGCACGAACTCGACCCGAAGGTATCAGAGCGCTTTACATGAGCACCAGTTGCGTTACAGACGGACCAGTGCCTGGAATGGAAAAATAGAAGTGCAGGTACTCCGTACCAGACTACCTGCTTGTTTCTAAGAAGTGCCTGTACACTACAATTAAAAGTATTACGTCTCTCTTGAGAAGTGCCCTACTCTCCCTCTCAGAATAAAAAAGTGCTGGTACTCCTACCGGCCCATTTACAGCACTGAGACGGACACATTGATTTTGTTAGGCACTTGGAGATTAAATGATTTGCCCAGCATCACAGGGTGTTGAGCGTCCCTGCCAAACCTCGAACCGGGTTCCCCAGCTTCGAGGTCGACCGTTCTAGCCGTTAGGCCACATCTCTGTGAACGATTAATAATCAGAGAGAAAGAACCGCGAGATCTAGATAAGAATATATGATTCAATGTTTAGTAAGGACTCTAGGAGCTGTGTGCGGTGCCTTAATTGTGACACAGGCCTTAATTAGAAGCCAGTGCACAGCTTTCAGAAGTAGGCTGGCTTGTCAGACCTGGGGTGCAGCTGCCACCAAGCCGGCAGCTTGATTTCGGATAGACTGAACGGAGTTAATGAAAGACAAACTAATGCCTAAATAGGTACCAATAAAAAAGTTGATTCTAAAGCCAATGAGCCCTGAAATAGCCTCACGTCGACTAGCTCCGGAAAGCAAGTGGACGATGACATTTCTTCAAACAGAAAGTATAGAAAGAGGTAACTGCTGTTACTGTCCATCTGTATAGAGTCATCAAATGTATCCCCAAGACTTTTACTGTTTGACGGTTTGGGGTGGGGGCCAAAATGAGGGAGCTAAAGAGAGAGGTGTCCGAGAGTGGTGTTGCCAGTGGTGATGAGAATCTCCATTTTATCCTTGTTGAGCTTGAACCAGTGAGTGCCATCTACTCTCTGGCTGCCTTCACACCAATGAATTCTTCCTGGTGTCATACATCAGTGAAATATTGAGTGCCGAGTTGAATTCTGAATACAGGTGTGCATATCTTATGTCTGCTAGTCTAGCAACTCTCAAACAAAAACACTCATCTGCAGGATAATTACATTTCTTTATTTCAACTCTTCAGTGCTGGTACTTTGCTTCATGAACACAGGTCATGCACGCCGTTTAATTCAGCTCTGGAGCCCACTCTTCTTCATCGTTTTCTGAGTTCACACATAAACACCCCTTTGGTCTACTGAGATTTTAATCTGCTATATATTCTGTAGTCTTTTTCTTATGAGAGAAATAGCAAGAATAGAGATTGAGGAGAGAGCTCGCTCACCTTCTCTTTTCTAATGCAACAAACAATGAAAAACAAGCTTGCTACCACAGAATATTAACTCTTGATATGTCCTTCACACATCTGAATAGTAAAAACATTGTAGGTGTTTGAAAAGAACCTTCACCCGCTAACATAATTATTGAATATTATCATTCAACTTCACAAACATAGTATATTTGCTTGCCCATGAGGTCTCCACTATGTAGGGATGACAACAAGAAAAATAAAGACACGTATATGTGAACATCAGCAACATCCGATACAAACAGAACACCATAAAAATGACAGATCATTTCCTCAGAGAAGGTCACACTACCAATGATATGAAATGGGTCATTACAGAACAATTGGAGAGTAACATCAATAACACAGAGTGACTGCTGCTTCAACAAAACCGGTTTGAAGGATAATATTCTGTGGAATACAATACAGTTATAATATGACCTTGTAAATTGACCATCCACCTCCACAGTAATTAGATTTAGTTGTGAACACAACCCACCATCACAATCCTTAGAGCATACTCGCAATATAAGGCACTTTACAACAATTAACAATATACACCCACTGCCTTAAACCAATCTCCTTTATCAAAAGGTAGAACATGCTGGCAAAACAAGCAGTACTTCTTTCTAGATGTATGCTCTTATTATAACTCAACTGTAAGTGAGGGCTCATTTAGATCACATGGGCCGTGAATATGACTAACTTTTAGCCACATCATTGTCCACATAGGGATAAATAAATACAGTGAATGTTTTTTAGTGTTATGTTTTTAGAACTGTTACAGTGCTTAATTAAGAATCACCGATGCATATGATGTGTTACCCTACATCTGTTACAGCTGCGAAACTCTGCCAATCTCTGTAATCCAGGCTAATTCTGTGCCACATTGGCTGCCAGTTCGCCAAAGAATATATTTTAAATCCCTATGTACTGTGTTTAAAACAGTACATGGGATGGGCCCAAAAGCCTTGCAGAAAACATTTACAT
The DNA here is from genome assembly GCF_964204655.1 of Triturus cristatus. Lineage (NCBI taxonomy): Eukaryota > Metazoa > Chordata > Amphibia > Caudata > Salamandridae > Triturus > Triturus cristatus. The sequence continues at coordinate 960,217,061 of NC_140584.1, read as the reverse complement.
GGTATGCTCCCAGTAGAAATCTCCGCTCAGCAAGTACAAATCTGGTGGTTACTACGAGATTCAAGAAGACTAGGACAGGTGGCAGAGCTTTCAGCGTAGCAGCCTCACGGCTCTGGAACGATCTTCCCTTAGATATTAGACAAACTCAAACCCTACTTCCATTGAGGAAGAGGTTGAAGACCTGGCTCTTCCCGAGGGAGGAGTAATCTCATTATCGTCTGGTCAGGTATATCTATATGCACACAGATATTAGGCTAAGTCTCAGCGCCGGATACCCGTGGGGTGAAAGTTTGCGCTATATGAGTTCTTTTTACATTATATTTACATTACATTAATGATCTAGTCCCACTGCACCACTTTCAGGGTGTGACTTCAAACCCAATTCAAGACTATTGAACCAGCGCTGGGCCAACCCTCATATCATTTGTTATCCAATAGGCCTGTTACGCTGACTGAGAGGTGAAGGGAGTTAGTATTGAATCAAACAATCTCATTAAAGGAGACTGGGTACAGGTAAGTCAGAGACAGCAACGGAAAACAGACATTCCTTTCGCCACTGATCCTTTACAGGTGGTGGCATTCCTTTTGCCAATGATTCTTTACAGGTGGTGGCGTGCAAAGGACACATGGTGACAGCACATTGTGCTGGGCAGTCCATCACTCAAGACATATCACAGTTTAAACACCTACCACAACACTTGCCAGCTCCTGAAACTACGCTGGAGGTGACCCGGCCCACAGGTCCGACTCATGCACCTGAGCCTGTGTCGCCGTTGCTTGATCAGGATGGACTTCGATCTCCTCAGATCACCCGAGACAACCGACAACTGCGAGCTCCTCCCAGACTTATTGTGATTTTAAATGATGTCTACCACTTTTCATTTAACAACCGGGGAGATGCAGCATAGTGATGCTATACGTACTAGAACCCTCGTGGTTCTGGGCGGACTCTGAACAGGAACTACGTGATATGCGGGGGAGATGTCAGTGTGTGGTTCTGGGAAGTAAGATTTAAGTGCAGTGCGATACCAACTGTTGGAGTATAAAGATATACTCAACTGCAGCTCCTGTGTGTTGCGTAATCTATTTGCATGTTCCAGGGCTGTGGAAGACACTACAGTGCTGATCATACACTTCAAATATATAGCTGACTGCTCCCGGGAGCAGAATTAGGGGAGGTGGAGCTTCGAGTTGAGCAGCACAGTGTAGCAGAGGGACAAGAGGGTGGTTGCGTGTGGCTAACTCTGGTGTAGTCTGTCTGGTGTGAGCCGTGAAGCATGCGGAAGCGGCCAGTCTAGGCATCGGTGTGACTTGCAGCTTGGGCTCAGTGCTATTTCATCCACCCTCCTTCTCCCCACCCGTTTTGTTAATCTTGAGGCAGAATCACCAACCTCTGCCACTGCTGACCAGAGCACAGTCTGCACGCCTACAATGCACCCCCACCCGAGCCCAGTGGTAGTGGGGCCAAAAAGCTAAAGAGACAAAGGACAAAAGGATAGGAGCTGGAGCTCCTCTCCTCAACTACTATCCGAGGGAGCTGCAGCAGGAGGCAGTGGGTCAGCTGGCATGGCAGCTGGAGCCTTGTTTTCATTGAGTTTTGCTTTGCTTAATTGCCCCCTAAGCCCTCTCGACTCTGGTCGAGGCCGCCATGAAGTCTGAGTTAGCTTTGTGGCCTGTGCTCAGCACCTGCATCTTGAAGTCATCAGCATCAAGCCTCAAGGCCCCTGCTGAGCCGGTGTTTGGAGCCACGCATCCATTACTAAGGTACTGCTTTGCGCACCGATTGTACCAACCGCATAATACCTGTACAATAACCTAGTACCTCCCGCACCGTAACTGCCCTCATGAAAAAGGAAAAATAAAAGCTCCAGCGCAGCAGAAAGTAGTAAAAGAAAGTCACAAGGGCTGGCCAGGTTTGTGAAAGTTGATGGCAGCTGCACAGGATGTCCCGTGGGCAGCATTTCGGGACGGATGGCCCTGCTTCAGCCACAATAACTGACTTTTTCAAGAAGGTCAGTGACGGTAGGGCAAACACTCCAGCCACCAAAGCTTCTGCAGGGGACATCACGGATCATAACACTACTGCAGGAGCAGTCGTATGGAACACAACCCTCCTCACGATAAACCGAATCCATGAACCAGCAAATGGCAGCAGCGGCGGGCGTGGGGAAGACGTGCGAGTGGTGTAGGTGTAGGGGGGGTCCTCAAGCCAGACCAAACTTCTCCGGGCCTCAGTGTTAACTCATTCAACATGAAAGTTTTAACCCCCTTAGATCCAGCAGGTGGTATCACAAACTTTTTCATCAGTCACTATTCCACTCTCATCGGTTGTGCCAAGTCAGCCATCCCTAATGTACAGTGCTTCAGCAAACCATTAGCACATTCGGCAGACCAATGAGCCCAACCCCGTCCCTTTCTAAAGAAGGGGCTCATTTGGGAGCCACATCATCGACAGAAACTTCCACACTCCGGCCAGCCATGAAATGTCAAAGAGTAAAAGCCCATGTCAACGTTTCCTTGGTGAGGCCAGATGCAGACAGAGTCCAAGACTAGGGCTGAGAGTTCAGAGGCAGCAAGTTTAAAACCGTATTAAGGAACAGCTGGAACCTCTTGGGATTACTACGCCCACCAATGCAGCACCCATCAAAATTAGACATACAGGTGGGCTTATTAAATGCTTTGGCCATCTTTACATCCGGAATAGACACAAAACTGAAACAGTTTAACCACCCTCTAATGTGTGCCCAGGCAGACATAGAGGGCAATGTCACCATCTGCCCCTGTTCACCAATTGTGCACAAACGGAACCCTTTACCAGCGGTACTAAATGTTGTGCCCGCTGAAGTAAAAGCCATAACTGGACCAACAGGGTTAACAGGTCTAACAGCTGTTCAAAATCATAGTAGCACTACTCTGCTCACTCGGGCTGTGGACGGTGGGTCTGAGATGTTTTCTACTCTGAGCACCCACCTAAGTCAAGGGATCTTCATTAACGAATGCGGAAGTTGCTTCTCTAGTACCAGTATCTAATCAGAACATATCTTTCAAAGACCCAGTTGCTTCTCATTCGGAATCCCACCCACCCCCTTCTGTGCACACTTATAACAAAGGCCCAAGTGCTCCAGCTTCAAAAGTCATTACTTTCTTCCCAAGCAACGCAGACCCTGCACCAACCTCAGAGCCTGAAATACACTTACAACAGGAAACACTCATAAAGGCACAAATAAAAGATCCAAGTGCAAAAATAATGGCCGTAAGAGCAGAAAACCTGCAATCTATGGATGAAGGGGTTTCAGTAAATGACAGAAGGGGACAAAAATGGCACCCGCAGCATCAACAATTTAGCTTAGAATCATAACAAAATGGGTCAAACCCAGGGAATCCAGGAGATAAACCTGACGGTACTTTCCACGAAAATACATATCTGTGAATGTTAACAACCTCCATAGCGCAGTTCTGGGACAATAAGCATTCAAACCTCTCTTCTGGCAGCGCACTGGGAAGTAGTTACCATTTGTCACCTGATGAATGTTTTTTGTTGACTGAGAGGCAGAAGGAATTTGAGATTCAATAAAACAATTTATAGGGTGTGTAACCCATTTGGCCCCACAATAAGGACCAGGAATCGGTGACTAAAGTTAAGTGGGTTTATTACAAGTTAATAATCATTCCATTAAATATCGAAATCAGGAACATATTGAAGTTAAGAATTATAACAAGCAAATTAAGGCATCAAAGCAAATTCTGACTCAGTTGCACAAAGCATACAATTAGTGCAGTCAGAACAATTCAGATACCAAGAAACAGGAATCGTGCTCCTTTAAGAAACTCCGCTCCTCCTTCCTAAACATGAATGGATTTCTAAATCTAAATTTTGATCGGGTCATAGGGAAAGGTCTCAAAGAATTTAGGAAAGAGGGAAGGTGTCAGCATGGAGAAGATTTCAGAAGAACTCTTCTAAAGGGAACTAGTGTTTAGCATAATGCCACACGCTCGCAAGAAGAAAAGAAGCAACAAGGTCTACACCTCTTGGAATCCAAAGGGATAAACTATAATAGTGTATACATTAATTAAAACTCACAGTTAATTCAATATCAGTTATATTTCTCTCCACCCCTCCAGGGTCCAATGTTGTTAAACTTCACATTGTGTAGTGGCAACATCACTAGACTTTCCCATCCAGAAGAACTTGGACAGTCACGGTAACCTTGAGTGTCCTTCCGTTCCTGATATGTGATGAATAGGAGGCTTCTTCAGCTCATTAGCTCTTCACGATCCTGCCAAGATTTCTGTCTCTGAGGCTGAGGCCTCACTATCAATAATACAGCGGTACTCCTTTCTCTGACTATGAAATCATGAGAACGCACCTACAAAGGCAAAACAAACAGAGAAAGCAAAATGCATTTCAAATTAAGTCCTATACTCAAGCTAACTTTAGTCAAGCATTTCAATGTGCATTCCAAATACATGATTATAGGTGAATGCAGTGCTTCATTTGAGCTGGTGGTTACCGGTGCTCGGCACCGGCACGTTATTGCCAATACCAGCTCGTATGACAGCCTGCCACATGGTGGCGCTGTTTGTCTTATTTTTTTAGGATAACAACAGCTGTTGTTTAATGTTTAAATATACATTAAAATCACTAATACCCGCCATCCAAAGCTATAAGAAAAGCTTGGGTGGCATGTATTAGTCATTTTAATGTATATTTAAAGGCTGAATGATCACACTTTTATGAGTGTGATTGCTAGTAGTGACCGGTTTCGATTGTGCTAACACGGGGAATGTGTGGTTCTCCCCTCGCTCCTTCTCAGCACAGCAGCAGCAGGTCAGGTAAGGGTCAAGACCGGCAGTCAGGCGAGGACACACACTCGGGTGCACGATGCACTTTTAGAGCAGACAAGGGCACGAAAAAGGAAGCAGAAACCGGTGGGTGGGAGAGATGGGAGATGTAGTCCACTCCCCCAGTGATGCCTCCTGGTGCCCAAATTCGATGGTGCCAACACGGGTATGTGTGGTTCTCTCCTTGCTCCTCCTCAGCACAGCAGCAGCAGGTCAGGTAAGGTTCATGACTGGCAGTCAGGCGAGCACTCTTCAGAGTCACATCTTCTCATAACATTTCCAGTCATGTTGTCAGGCCCTTTATTTAACAATAAGAGAAATAAAGGATCCCAGCACAATCAGAATTACACAAATGTATATAGTTTGTCTTCAAGATTCAGGCCATTAAGTGACTTAGAATCTAAATGTATAATGTACCTTGTTTCTGTTTCCCTAGTAGCCGCTCACGGTTACCGCCTCTCAGCTTTTTGGAATTATAGCAATGACAAAGTATTCTAAACATTTGTGGTGTTCCTTGAAATAACTAGCCACTGGGTATGAAAAATCTTCATTTCTAATGGCCCTCAAGTGTTGCAGGACCCTTTTATGGGCTTACAATATTGTGTTGCCCACGTATCTCAACCCACACTTACATGACGATACGTATACAGCAAATTCAGTCTTTTAGTTGTAGAAACCACCTTTTGATTGGTTTCTCATCGAACGGTGTTACATATTCCACTATTTTCACCCCAAAGCCACAAGCTTTGCACTTACTACATTTATGGAAGCCTTTAGACTGATGTAATCAGTTTTTCTGCTCAATAACCTCAGTCCTACTCTTAACCAGGACATCCTTCATGGAATAAGCTCTTTTGTATGTAATGGTGAGTTAGGCCCTAGATTGGGATCCCTACAGATTAAGTGCCGGTGCTTCCAAATGATGGATCTTAATTCTGTTTCTTGCTTGATGTATGCTGTTATCAGCCTGTTAACTGGTTTATTTTCCCTCTTCTACTTATTAGAGAAGAGTAACGATTCTCATCTCTTTTGATTTACCATAGCCACTGTTTTCTCTAAGAACTCTTTTGTATATCCACGTTCTAAGAATCTGTTAACAGACTCTTCCTGAGATCTCTCCAAATCATTGGTGCAACTACAATTTCTTTTTAATCTTAGCATTTCCTCAAGTGCCATTAAGAGATAGTCCTCACTCCATGGTATGTCATAAATCCTTTTAAGGAAATCTTTAATGAATGATGATAAGATCCGCACGTCTTCTTACAACATAAATCCTTTTAAGTAAATCTTTAATGAATGATGGTAAGTTCCTCACGTGTTCTTGCAACAAAAAGAAAAGTTGATATACCTTGATGTATTTTAACAAAAAGGATTTCTTCAGCTGAAATGATAGGCCTTCCAGGTCGTTGGGACTGATTTTTATGAATCTTCGGAATCAAATAAAAAGGTGGCGTTTTTGGGAAGTCATTCCTCAGAAAAATATATTTATCCTGGTTTAACAAACCTACAGTTATCGATTCTGTTTGGATTGGTACTGGATCTTGACTTGCCACATACTCTCTCAACTGCTCTTGATATAACACTCCTCATCATTCAACTGTTTGTATGCCTCTATTTTATATATCTCGGGGGCCATAAAACAGTGTTGCCTCCTTTGTCCGGATTGCATATCACTGCTTGCTCCTGGGATTGTCGTTTTTTGATTAGACCATCATACAATTGCTATTGATGATCATACTTTTTATGTACTTCACTAATTGTTTTGTTCAATTTCTTCAATTTATCAACATCCCACTCATGGAAAAGATCGATGGAGTCCTTAGGAGATACTGCCACATAAGTCAACGAAGTTTTGAGTAGGGTATCTGCTTCTCCACAGACATGAAGTTCCATAGTGTCAATAATGTGTTGCTCCGAGACTGGTTCAAATATATTCAAGTTCTCATTCTCCAATTCTTGGAGTTCCGGCATCAATCGTATGTCTGAAATTTGTAAATGCTCCTGATCAGCATTACTACCTGATGCATGAATAGTATTATTTTTGACTTTGGGAAGATGATACTATGCTAGTTTTAACTTCAGAATATATTTTTAGATTTGTGTTTGACAATAATTGAGCGAACTTTGCTGCCAAAAGGATAAACCAACCGATAGTATTTGTTGTTCCGCTTTTGAAAACACAATTCTTGAAAGATTATTGATAGTCTTTGAGTCTCCATAAATCACTTTTTCTTCTATTTTTGCTTTTGCTTTGAGCCCCCTACAGCGCCTACTGCAATCTCGTGTTCTTTCATTCCTCCTTTGTCCGGCTTGAATCTTTGACCTATCAGCCTGAGTGTTTGGTGCCAATCTAGCCGTAAAAAATCAATATCCTCAATCAGAGATGGCTTGTTGCGTCCACTTTTTGAGCATACTGCAGCCCTTCCATCCTCTGAATCAGTCTTAGTTTCAGAGCTCGGTTCTGAGCCTGTTTCACTGAGTTTGCTGTCCTGAAGTGCCAACTTTGCCTCTTGAAGTTGTCAAAGCGCCTTGCAAATGTAAATATCTGGCGCTGCTCATAATCGATTTTGTCTCAAATGTTTGCGATTTTCTTGCCTTGATAATTTCTTCTTTGTTTTTCAGGCGATCAACCACTTCCTCATGGTATTTATGCACCATGTCCTGTTGTTCATGTGCATTAATCTCCCAATTAAGTTGATCTATTTGGTTTTCTGCATACTTCACTAAGATTTGCGCAAGACGGGTTGATATATATACTGACATTATAGCAAGAAAAAACCACTGACATTTATCAGTTGCCAGTGCTGGTCAGGGACTCTGCTCTCCTCCTCCTCAGCAGCTCCGTTGTTGTGCCGCTGCCCCCTACACCTCTCTGAGAAGGTAGGTGTTCGAGGCCCTCCTCCACCTGCAGGCTCCTGCTTGCGCCTCATCTCTAGTGGTACAGTGGGAGAGCCTTGCTCTTCTGCTGGTCCGCTGTTGTATGTCTTGGGGCACGTTTTCTGTTTTTTTGTCTGTTTTTTATTATGCCTTTGCAAGTGTTATTTTCTATCTTTCTGTTTCTTTTGCCTGTTTCAAATTTTTGCTTGAAGCTGTGCCGTTTTTTGTGTCCTCCATGCCCGTTTTGCCACCCTTTCCCGCCACTGCTGCCCCGCGGTCCCTCCCCCATGCAGGTTCTCACAGGTTCCCGCCTCCCAGCTGCGCTTCCCTTCCCCTTCCCAATTTAATGTCGGCAGCTGAGCGGGCATGTGAGCAAGACCACTGACCTCCTGGTCAGGGACTCTGCTCTCCGCCACAGAAGCTCCGCGGTTGTGTCGCTGCCCCTACACCTTTCTGAGAAGGTAGGTGTTCTAGGCCCTCCTCCACCCTCAGGCTTCTGGCTATGCCTCATTCCAGGTGTTCCAGTGGGAGAGCATTGCTCTTTTGCTGGTGCGCTGTTGTCTGTCTTTGTGTTTGTGCCCGTTTTCTGTTTTTGCCTGTTTTCATTTTTTGCTTGTACCTATGCCGTTGTTTGTGCCCTCCGTGCCCGTTTCTCCACCCTTTCCTGCCTTTTCTGCCACGCGACCCCTCCCTCCTGCAGGCTCCCGCTCCCACCTCCCAGCACGCTTCCCTCCCCCTTCCCTATTTAATGGCAGGTACTGCGTGGTCAAGCCAATGGCATGCCAAAGGCCAGCCCGCCTGCGCCCGTCCGTGACCTGACCAGCGCTAGGGACCCTGGCTCTCCGACCACCCACCGCTACAACTCAGCTGACCTCCTTGCACTAAACCTCAGAAGGAACAACAACTGCCAGCTGTCTACGCTGAACACCACCCACGGCCAGTTCTCCTGGAGACACTGCCGACAGACCTTCACCATCCTTGGCACCCCCACGCCCACCCCCCTCACGCCGGATCCCAGCACCCCCGACGCCTTGAGGTGCATCCTCCTCAACGTGCGCTCCCTGCACAGATATGCTGTAGAGATATGGGACCACCTCGACACCCTCTCGCCAGACGTCACCTTCTTCATGGAAACCTGGACCAACCCCACCGCAGCCCCTGACATCGCCACCGCCATCCCCAACGGATACAAGATCCAGAGGAAGGACCGCCCCAACCGCCCAGAAGGAGGACTCGCCATCGCACATAGTAGCTTCCCCCGACTCACCACCTCCAGCACGAGCGACTCCCCATCCACCACCGAACACCTTCATTTCCAGATCCAAACCAGCTCCAGAACGACCTTACCCGGCACCCTCACCTACAGACCCCCCGGATCTCGAACCATATTCACCACTACCAGTGCCGACCTCATCGCGCCTAGGCCATCGCCTCCCTGGACTACAATCTCATCGGAGACCTCAACTTCCACCTCAACAACCTCAGCGACCCCCCACTCTGCCACCAGACTGAAACAGCTCGTCACCACCCCCACCCACAAGGCAGGAAACACCCTCAACCACATTTTCGTAGGAGGCAACAACATCCAGTTCAGCCACACCATGCAATCCCCCTGGACGGACCACCACTGCATACACTTCTCTTTCGACAAAGCCACCGCCCCAAACCTACACCACGCCCTCCACAAAGGAACTGGAGCACCTCAACTCCACCATCATCCACAATCCCCCCACCACGACAGACGCCAACTCCGTACCAAAGAACATCCCAGATGGATCACCAACTGTGCAGACAAGCTCGCCCCCTCTACAATCCCGACAGACAGCACTCAGGGAAGGCCACCTGGTTTACCACCGACCTTCAAGAATCCAGACGCACCTTCAGACTTCTCAAGAAGCTATGGAGAAACAGCTAAACCTCAGAAGACCGTACCACCTACAAGAACGCCATAATGAAATACCAAAAACTCAGCAGATCCACCAAAAGGACCTTCATCCGAGACAAAATCCACGCCAACGCCAGCCACTCCAAGGAACTCTCCAGCATCATGTGTCAGGAACTCCCCAAGCCCCCCGCGAAGCCACGGACGTCACATCCTCCCAGGACCTCTGCAACAAACTCGGCTCCTACTTCCACCTGAAAATAAGATCCCTTTACAACAACTTCAATGAATAGACTCCAGACACCGAAGCCATTCCTCCCCCCAGCAACAACAGCCAGCCTACTATCTCCTCCTGGACCCCAGTCACCACCGAAGACACCGCATCGACCATGAAAGGCATTCACTCAGGAGCCCTCATGGACCCCTGCACTCCGCACATCTTCCACAGAGCCGCAATAGTACCTGAGCTACGACGCACCATCAATGCCACTTTTGAAGCAGGCACATTACCTGACGACTGGAAACACGCAGAAGTCAAGCCCCTCCTCAAAAAGCCCTCGGCAGATCCGATGGACCTCAAGAACTACAGGCTCATCTCTCTCCTCCCTTTCACAGCCAAAGTCACCGAGAAGATCGTCAACGCCCAACTAACGAACTTCATCAAAGAGAACTCCATCCTCAACCCCTCCAAATCCGGATTCTGCAGCAATCACAGCATCGAGACCGCCCTACTCGCCACCACAGACGACATCCGCAGCCTCCTCGACCAAGGCCACACAGTGGCCTTGATCCTGCTTGACCTCTCTGTAGCTTTTGACACCGTCTCCCACTGCACTCTCACCGCCAGACTTCACGACGCCGACATATAGGGAGCCGCCCTCGACTGGCTCTGCTCCTTCCTCACTGGCGGAACCCAAAGAATCAGACTCACGCCCTTCCTCTCTGAACCCACAGAAATCAACTGCGAAGTGCCCCAGGGGTCGTCACTCAGCCCCACACTCTTCAAAATCTACATGGCCTCCCTCGCCGCCATCGTCAGACAGCATGGACTCAGAATAGTACCCTACGCCGATGACACCCAGTTAATCCTCGCCCTCACCAAGAACCCTCACACCACCAGACTCAGCGTCCTGGAAGGAATGAAGGACGTTCTGAGTGAGCAGCAGCTGCCTGAAGCTCAACTCGTAGAAGACAGAAGTCCTAGTCCTTGGACCCCCTCCTCTGCATGGGACAATACCTGGTGGCCCACTGCCCGCGGCAGTCCCCCGACCCCCATGGACCACACTTGGAACCTCGGCATCATACTCCTCACTCACCATGGCCCATCAGATCAATGCCGTCCCCTCCACCTGCTTCAATATCCTTCACATCCTTTGCAAGACCTTCAAATAGATCCCCCTTGAACCCAGAAAGACCGTCACCCACGCACTCATAACTAGCAGACTGGACTATAGAAACGCCCTCTACTTCGGAATCAACAAACCCCTGCTCTGCAAGCTCCAGAACATACAGAACACCTCAGCCAGACTCGTCCTCTGCATCCCTCGACATGAACACATAACAACACCTGCAAGACCTCCACCGGATCCCCGTTGAGAAGAGAGTAACCTTCAAGATCCTCACCTACGCCTACAAATGCCTCCACAATACCGGACCCCAATATCTCAACAAAAAAATCTTCTTCCACGTACCCAAGAGAAACCTCCGATCCGCCGACCTCACCCTTGCCGAAACCGTCACTGGTGAGAAGTGCGCTGCACAATTCCCTGATTGATTGATTGATAGTTCGGTGAACAAACTATAACTTGTGCCTCGGCCATGCACAGCTGAAGTTAAAGAGGTAACAATTGTAAATTGGAGATTTATAAGGTGCAGATCTTTGTTTCCAAAGGTCCAGAGACATCTCTGAGAAACTACATATTGTCAAAGAATGTACAATGTATGAGTAACTCACTTATAAATGAGTCAAGTTGCAGTATGCTTGTAAGCGTTGCCCTTATGGTGTACACCATTCTGCTGATTTTGGGAGCATGTGTAAGGTATTTAAAAAAATTACAGAGGGTTATGCGCAGGACCTGTTTTGCATGACTTATCAGTGGCTAATGCATAGATGTGGAGCATTTGACTTAAGATTCTATGTTGGATGAGGAATTTAACAGTCACATCTTATTAAGGTAAATTATCAGCAAACACACTTTTGAATGGTATTGAAAGTTTAATAAATTGTGGATTGCATTAATGTCTACAAAGATATAATTGGGGCAATTCATAAAGCTAATTTATGATGAGTAATTTACACATGTAAGTTTACACCTACATAAATTGCATTAATGGCCACAGAGACATTACATTTCTAACACACCTGAATACCAATAAAAAATTAACTTAATATCTATTAAACATGGGTGTTTTCACAGATATGCTTTATTTTCTGCATGTTGTGAAATGTTACCCCCTTTAGTACTACAAAGCTTATAGAAAATTGTGTGGATCTAGAGTATCTCGCTGAATATTTTCCAGTATCACAAGCAATTAGCCAACTGTCCCATTTATTTGATGATGTCATCAGTGATGCTATCAGTAATGTCATCAATGATGTCAGGTGAGATGTCATTAGTGATGTCATCAATGATGTAATTTAACACGTCATGAGTAATGTAATATGTGAGGTCATAGGCAGTGCATGGCAGGGGCACAAGTTATAGTTAGTTCACAGAACTATGACTGGTGAATTTCACTGTGTTGTTTTTGTTTACAACCATTAGTTTTAAGCCATTTCAATACCGAACTATAACGTCCCTTTAACCTTTCTTTTTTCCAGTTAATTTCTGAGGTTTTATTTAATTAAAGGGAAGATCATATTACTATACCTTACTATAAATTATCTTTAACTTTTGTTTTCTTTCAGTGAATTTATTTTTTTATCATATTCAGCCAACACCCCCTTCTGCCTGCCCTTCATGGGCATCTTGCTACCCCTGCTCCCCTCTTGCCAGCAATACATATTCTGTATGTGTGTGTGTGTATGCCCCTGTCCCTTGTCTTCTGCCCTCTGAGGTCTATTGAGCTGCCCCTTGCCATGCCAGGCTGCCCTTCATGGTCAGCATGCTGCCCCTGGCCCCTCCTCCCTGATCTCTATGTGTTTGCTCTGCCCCCTCGTTTCGTCGTGCTTCCCCTGCCTATGGAGGCCTACTTTCTATGTCCAAGTTGCTTACCCTGACTCCCTCCCTCTGGCCCTTTGTTATCTGTCTCCTTCCTCCTGCCCCCCCTCCCAACTGCTTTCTGCGGTCAGTTTACTACCCATGCTGGCCACCCCTCTGTAGTCAGCTTGCTGCCCTTGCTCCTCGCGTTCCACATTTTCCCTGTGAGTGCCCCTGCTCCCCTCCATGGCCAATTATGTTACTCATGCCCACGCTGGCCTTCCTTGACTGGTGAGCTTGCTGACGTTGCCTCTGCTGCCTTCTCCTGCCCTCTGAGGTTAGTTGCTGCCCAATCCCCATCCACCTCCTGCCTTTCATTTGGCAATGTGTCCCTGAGATAAGGCACCTCACAACATATTAAAATAAAGTCAATTAACTAAGGGACCGACTTAATGGCTGAATTATATATCAGGAATTAAAAATGTATAGATTAAAAAAATTCAACAGGTGCGGTGTAGAACAATGACTCTGCTTGATTGTGCTGCAGAAATGGTGACCAGTGTACTTGCAGGAAGAGACATCTATTTTGAACAACATGGCGTCAGGGCCTAAACTGAGCCCTAGTTAACATAAGCCAGAAAAACACACTTTTCTAAGTCATAACAAATAACTTTCCAATGCATTCCACTGCATTACAACTATATCAGTGTAAATATCTAACATTTACAGTAAATCCACAGTCTGCACATTATTAATAATGCACAAAAATATAGAATGCACAAAATCTTCTAGAGCATATTGCCCCTGGCCCCTTCACCCTGTCCTCCATTTTCCATGTGCATGGCCCTGCACCCTCCCTCATACCCCACTGCCTTTGACTCCTGCTTGTCCTCAATAGAGCTTGCTAGAATCCTGGCTATAATTTCAGTGACAAAAATAACCCCCTTACTTTGTTCATTTCTAAAAGAAGTGGTTTAGATTTCACAGCTTTAAATCCATCTAGATAGCTTCGGATGCACCGTACTTTAGTGATGAATACAGAATGTTATCGCTCTAGTTGTTCATTAGAAAACTGTGGGAACCTGCAGTAGAACATTGAGGAATTAACTGACAGACTTCTTCTTGTGTTGAAAGTAGTATAGGAGGATACCTTTCATCAACCTCTAAAATGGGTATGGTTTGCATAATGTGATAGGTGGTAACGCCCCGGAAATCCCTCCTCCGGAAGAGTCGTCACTTCTGGCCCATGCGACCCGCTAGCGATGTCACTGATGACCCCTAACCCGGAAGTCCCACTTTTGGTAATGAAGTCATGGAGACGTTACATCCGGCTCATGTGAGCAGGTAGTGATGTCACCTGTGTCCCCTAACCCGGAAGTCCCTCCTCTGGAAATGAAGTCATGGAGATGTCCTTCTGGCTCATGTGACCAGGTACTGATGTCACTTGTGACCCCTAACCCTGATGCTCCTCCTCCAGAAATGAAGTCATGATGGCCACTAAGCTGGAAATTACGTGGCACCCTGCTCCACCTCCACCCTCCCGGGTAGTGCCATCACTTCCAGCCAGTGTGACCAAAAAGTGATGAAACCCGTGGCCCCTAACCTTCTGAGTGCCCAGGAACCCAGACCGTGGAAGTGACATTGTCCAAACATATCCCAAGGCAATGCGCCAGAAATCACATAGATGGTACCCGGTAACCATGAGAATCCAACTGTCTTTTTGAAAGCAAAGGGAAATGTGAATATAAAGGAATGTGTGTATGTGTGTACTTTATTCCATGCACACACACACGCATACACACACAAGTACACACACACACACACAAACACCCATACATACGCAAGGGCGTAAATTGCTTGTGTATTTAGTGTGTATGGGCATTTGCGTGAGTATGTGTGTGCCTGGGATTACATGTGTTAGTGTATTTGCTTATGCATGTAGTGTGTATGATGTAGTGTGTTTGAGTGTCAGTGGGAGTTTGTCTAGGTAGCATGGTGATGAACTGCACAGTTTTATAGAAGGTTAGTTGATGATTGCTTTATTAGTGAACTGTGTGTTTTAATGTTTTTTTGTTTTGTATGACAAACTGTCTTATGAGTAGGTAGATGCCTATTGCATTTCAATGACGCATCCTGTTGCATAATGCAGAATTTCAGTACATGAAACAGGCAAAATAAAATGTTATGGTTTTGCTTGTGAATTTTATCAGAATTGTTAAAGCTGTTTGTAAATAATATAGGAAGTCCAATCTTTACTACATATAAAGGTTCTCTGGACCTTTAGTTATAGGCTGTGGAAAACATAATTACCACGGTATGTTTTGTTTTAGATGTTGCAATGAACAATTTGTTTAATGTAATGTGTTCACGCTGGGTTGCTCTTGTTTATAGTTATTTAAAGACGCAAACAAACCTGTTTTTACAACTGTAGCAAACCAACTGCATCATGATTTCACTTGAAAACCAGTTGGGGCCTGACAGCTCATGTCACACCTTCTGCTTTCAAATGCAAAGTTTAAAAATAATGTTGCTCTACACATAACATGCCTTCTGGATTTTGAAAGTGTCTTCCAGGGTTATGCTTTTTGAATATGTGTTTGTGAGAAGAGAAAAGAAATTTTGAGGCCCGGCTTTACGGATATTAAAATAAAACCTTTTAGGGTTATAGAATGTTACACTATTTTAGCATGATGCAACCATCTGTACTTTTGCAGATAAACTTATTTTTGATGTAGATTTTTACTGTAAAGAAACAGAAAACTGGACAGACCAAAGCAGGGGGACCATCAAAAAGACAACTTATATCACAACACTTTAAAGCAGCTGTGTTGTAGGTGTGTGAGAGATGGGAGGGAGGGGTGAGCAAAAGGGGCAGGGGAGGGCGTGGAGGTGAAATTTGAAAAAACACAGCCTTTAAAAAATATTATCTTCTTCTTAAACAGACCTCGTCCTTGAATTAAAAACAGTTGTGTCAAAAGAATTATTGATTTACTTTCATGCTTTTTAAAAACTGCTCGGTATGAATTGTAGTTATCTGTCTCTAGAGCGGCTTTTAGCCGAGTTCACTAGCTTTGAATCTATAGGGGGGTACAAAATTAATCAAAATAAAACAGAAATCATCACATTAAATATCAATGATAATTCTTTTTTACCACCCATTCTACAAAAACAAGCATCTAAGTCAGCCCCCATACGATATTTGGGTATTTTCATCTCTAAATCAATAGATCAACTATTTATACTGAATTATACTGCCATGCTGATAAAAATAAAAAACCTGCTGGATAAATGGTCAGTACTTCCTTTGACAGTGATAGGACGTGTGGCACAGATAAAAATGTCCATCCTCCCTCTTCTGGTGTTTCTCTTCAGTAACGTCCCTTTAAAAATTAATGCAAGCTATTTTAAAGAAATAGACTCTTTATTCAGGAACTTTATATGGGCTAAGAAGGCTCCTAGGGTGAAACTTGAAGTGTTGCAATTGGAGGTTGATAAAGGGGGCTAGCACTTCCAAAAATCCGTACTTATTACGAGGCTGCGATCCTCGATATAGTAGCTCGCTTATTGGATCTCAATAACTTAGAAGATCATTTCTTTCTAAATCGGATGGTTCAGGAGGCAGGTGAACAACTTCCTACTTTCCTAAAAATTATTAAATTGCCCAAAAACACTAGATATAAGACACTACGTGATCTGTCATCTAGACTTCAATTGTTATTTAAACAGCATACTTTTCAAGGTTGGGTTTATTTAACGCTCCAGGAATGCAAGACTTTAGGTTTATTACTTCATCCCTCACGAATCTCGAAATGGAGGGAGATTGGTATTGAGGAACTGGGTCATTTCTATACGAATAATAAGGTAATCTCGTGGCAGGAGGTCCAAATCAAGCTTATAGATCAAACTATACCTAATTTCCTTGACTATTTGCAGGTCATCAATTTTCTGAAAAAGACCAATTTCCCCACCCCTTCTGCGACGATCAATTTGGCTTCCCTGCTCTACAAAACCAAAGTAACAGGCATAGGCAAATGGTACACTTTGCTCCGGAAGGATAGTGAGATCCCTATCCTACATATGTTTTTGGGGAAGGTTGAGCGGGAAACGGGGTGTGCATTGTCCGGTCAAGAATGGCAACTTCAATTCAATTCAATTCAAATAGACTTTATTCGGATTTCAAAAAATCATCCATAAAAGCACAAGATCCAAGTAAAAATACACAGTTTGATATTTCAATTCCGGGCCACTATTTATGATGGGTAACAAAAAATATGACTTACAAAAACAACAAATAAAATACAAATATACTTTCTTACTAAGCTATGCATATACATACAAAATATAAAAATATGCTAAAATGTAACCTCTGGTTTTATAGGAGCAAGGCAGACATATTGCATTATGTTTATACATATTAGGCCTTAAAGTGCAAAATGCATATGTAAACTAGTATAGTACGTTAAGTTTGTGCAAATTAGGCTTCAAAGTGCAAAAATGCATATGTAAACAGATGCAAAGCATTAAATGTGTGTAAATTAGGTTTTGGTGTGCAAGATACAAAATAAAATTACTCGATTTTCAAAGACCTGCGTGAACGTACAATTGCATTGAGGAAGCCAGTAACTCTAAAAATTAATTCATCTGATTCAAGCATTAAAAAATGTCTAAAAGCATGATTGTGATCAGTCAGATTGTATTTCCTGCAATAAGGGATTAGGTAATACTTTGTATATTTCCTGTAAAACCCGCAGCCAAAAATAAAATGGAGCATACTCTGAGTACCACCAAGGTCACAAGGGCAGTTTAATTTTGACAGATTTTTAGTGTAGCCCAGTGGGAAGCAGATAAGATTTACAATGCTCCTGTCCCTGAATCTAAATAATAAGATCCTGTTCCACCTGCCCATTTTTTTTCGTAAATAGGGCTGGGGTAACATCAGAGATTCAGTATGTAATTCCCGGATCATTAAGTAATTTATTGTGGATTGTTTCAGTGAGTCCACTCTTTCCCTCTCATTATGGAAATGTTGGTAGAGTGCCCTTCTCACTAAATTTTTATGGGAGCAGTCAATCTGGTCGGGGTTTGAGAATAGATGACCATAATTGATGCTCACAAGGCTCCTTTCTACCGCATTTATCCATGGGATTAGACTCGAATTCTCACTTTGCAGGCAATCCATAATGATCTCACGGGAAAGGGAGGCTGCTGGGTTTTGCCAAATCCTTAACCAAAATAATGCAGGTCTGGCTCTTATAAAATCCTCAATGTAGTGCAATTTTAATTCATTGTGGCATACGAAGGTCGGTGCACTAATAACTCCCCCCAGGATCTTCCGGCAAAATCTATTCTCTTCTCTTTGTAATTCTGAGCAATTTGAAAATCCCCAGACTTCTGCTCCATACGTTCCAGTTGGGAGACATTGAGTCCGGTAAACTTGTAATAAGCTTGAAACAACATCGGCCTGACGGGGTTGGTGAAGAGAGGTAACAGAGTTAATAGATTTGGAAAGTTTATTTCTCCCCATTGCAACATGGGGTTGCCATGAACCGCTATTAGAAAATAACAGACCCAAATAGGGGAAAGTGCAAGTGCTTTTTAGAGTGTTTTGACCTATCATAATCTTTGAAATTTTATAATTCTTGGGGCCGCAGGTCATAATAAAAGATTTATTAAAATTAGTGCACAAACCTAGATCGGCCATATAGTTAACAAATCCCGAAATTAAAATACGCAGAGCATTCGGGGTGAATGGCAACTTCAAGCCCGGCTTGGCCATAAGGCTCTGAGAGCGGCTAATTTTAAACGGATGGCTTTTTTAAATAGATGGCTAGCATACTATACCCCCAAGACCCTGAGTAAACGATATCCAGATGTGGAAAATAGATGCTTTCGTTGTCAGGCCGAGGAGGAAGGAAATTGGCTTCACATTTTTTACACCTGTCCTAATCTTAATGAATTCTGGGGAAATATCTTTACAGCTATAAGTCAGGCCCTCCAAAAGCCGGTAGATCCAGAAGTCAAAATTGCTTTATTCGGAATCTCCAGAGTTAAACCAGGATTGACCAAACATGAAGAAGTATATGTAATGATTTGTTCAGTGATGGCACGTTCCTTAATTCTTCAAAATTGGAGGTCGCTAGAGATCCCCTCTTTTATGAAATGGGTCAATAAAATGAAGCGTACAAGGAGATTTGAGGAAGCGTATGCTATGAGGGTGGGAGCACATTTCTTAAGATCTGGCAGTTATTTGACAATGGTACTATGTACACTCTTTAAGTAGACTCCTTCCAGCATTCAATATTTTAAAACATTGCTTCACTGTAGTAAAAGAACTTCTATGTATAGGACTAGCATGAAAGAGTAGTTATAATGAACTATAAAAGGCATTCTACTTTTACAACTATTACATATATGTTTTTCTGTTTGTTTAATCCATAGCTTCTGAAGGGTCTGTTGAACCAGGAGCAATAATTTTAAAACTTTTTACGAATATTCCTAAAGAACAAAAGGACCGTGCCACAGTGATCCAGGGGCCGATTCACAGAACTAATCTGAGATAAAATCCTAAACTTCCAACTTTTGGTATTCACAGAAGGCATTTAGTAGTAGTAAAGTTAGGACTCCTAACATAACTACTACTAAACTGAGACAAAGTCCTAACTTTACGACTTTCGTTATTCACAAAAGGCATTAAGTAGTAGTAAAGTTAAAATCCTAACTTTACTTCTACTAAATGCCTTTTGTGAATACCAAAAGTCATAAAGTTAGGATTTTGTCTCAGTTTAGTAGTAGTAAAGCTAGGTGTCCTAACTTTACCACTACTAAATGCCTTCTGTGACTAACAAAAGTAGTAAGTTTAGGATGCTATTTCAGATTAGTTCTGTGAATTGGCTCCCCAGTGTCTACCCAAAAAGCCTACAACTGATGAGTTTTAAAAAAGTATCACATATCTGAAAGACTGCATAAAGGCCCTGAAACTGTGAAAATAATTGACCTCACTTGCTCACAACAACCTTGTGATTCATAATCAGATCCACATTGCAGTCCCAAATCATATACTCTAGCAAAGTGCTCCAAAGATATAGAACCTGATGAGACTGTGGATATATCAACTAACTGTGTAGAGATTACAGATCTCACCTATACACAACAAACTCTGGAGAAGCTCCCACGACATGTAGACTACACCCCCACGATTTTAACATTTGATTGAGAGCTCAAGGTTTCAACAGAGTCAAACACCTTCTCTCCCACGATTCCTGTAACTGAAAGCGGCTGTAATTTCAGCCCCACACAGGGCATCACTGCTGAGGGCCCTAGTGTTGATGGTTCTGGAATAAGAGCAGAAAACACTAACAGTTTCCGCATATTCCTTCAGCAGCATTCCTTAGACTTCGGACTATAAGGATTATGAAACCACTAGCGCTCTTGCTAATGAATCACCTAAACTCAAAAAAGCGATCTCCCCATTTTAGCAGGCAATTATTTAGAGATTATTCTTCTACAAGTTTAACAGCAGAATCATTGGCAATTGGAGATTTCACAAATATTATAGCTGAGACCAAAAATATAGAACCAACTGTCCCTAGGGCAATACCTAAGTCTCTCGCTTGTTCTGCATGTTCAGGATTTGATGCCTTACAAGCTGCTGAATGTCCAAAGGTGTTAGACACCGCATTAAAAAGACTGGTTCACGCGCAGATTTCAGCCAATATTCAGACTATCCCTTGTCCTAGTCCCTCTAGCCAAGAAGACACCCTTTTGCCAATACAAAATGAGCTAGTTGCAAGCTTAACAGAGATTCCTACGCTGTCAGAAAGATAAAAACAAAGTGCACTGCAAAAGCTTCAAAATTAAAGAAGCAAAAGAAAGATGGCAACATTGAATTTCCCTTAAAAAAACAGATGAAATGGTGTAAATAATCTGCAATTTTAAAACTGCATCTTTAAAAGCTACACTCGCTTTAAGGGGTAGTTATGCAGGATGCCAACAATACAATCCTTTAGTAAAAAAAAAACTAATATTCTGCTAAAAAGCCGTATTAAAAACATGCTATTCAAATAAAGTATAGAAATCAATTTCTAAAGCCCACCTTTTACTACAAAAGAAAGTAAAAGGAGATCTAAACATTGTTGGAAGTATCTTAAAATCCCAGCCAACACACTTTAAAACAAGCCGGCAAAGAGTCTAGTCCAGGAACTAGCGCCCAACATTCTCATAAAAGCAAGCATTCACTAGCATCCAAAACAAAGAGGACAAGGTACGCCAAAATAATTGCGCTAGCCAAGGCAAAATTTGCAGTCATGGTCAAAGGCACCACCTCAAAGAGCTATTTTGCTCAAGAGACAAACCATACTGGTTTGATGTCAAACACAAAAAAGTGTTGGGGTAATAAAAAGCGGAAGTGGGCCACAGAAGTTTACTCTAAAAATTGAAAGAAGCTAAATATTATAGTGACCAGGCACATAAAAAAGACTGCCCATCAGGAACAAGCTGAGCCTTCCTTAAGTAATCCGGTGATGACCACTGCATGACCCTCTACCCCTCAATCCCCTCTTTTTGGGCACATATTTTTAGAGAGTATAAGAAGATACCAGAGAAATGTACAGAGATTTCACGCTACAGAGTTC
Organism: Triturus cristatus; assembly: GCF_964204655.1. Taxonomy (NCBI): domain Eukaryota; kingdom Metazoa; phylum Chordata; class Amphibia; order Caudata; family Salamandridae; genus Triturus; species Triturus cristatus. The sequence goes on along the minus strand of NC_140584.1, from coordinate 960,195,690 downwards.
AACAAAGAATTTCGTTTTGGTAACCTCGAGCGAATAAGATCTACAGATCAATGGTTTGTAGTTATTTATCAAGCTGTACAAGTGCTTATAGAAAGCCTGTTTCAAGATGTAGACCCGAATGATTTTTTTCCAGCCCCGTTTCAGTGGACAAGGTCTTGACAGTCCTTTATTTACAAGACGTTCAGCACGAGACGTATTTGATGTCTTGGAATTTTTGGAAAATATGGAAAAACTTCCACAAAGTAAAGCGGAGGTCACAGCCCTCGGTACCCTTTCCTTTAAAGACCACTATGTACAGTAAAATTACTGAGAAAAAACGACATTAGTTATTACATACAATAACACCTGTCTGGTAGGGAGTATTATAGGGCTGCTCTCAGATAGTCACACAACAGATGCTCTTATATTATCTGGGGCGTTACAAACCCATGCTGATCTTGAAATAACCCACAATCGTATGGTAGGATTTGGGGAATAGGTTTGTTTGAACATTACTTTGATGTAACTATTAAAGTTCTCTACTATAATGGGTCGTGGAAGTACTTCATTTCTGGAGATCGTTTAAGAACTAAGACTGTGTATATTCTATAGCATGTCAAGCATTTCTATGGCATATTAAACTTAAAAGTTTTTCTTGGGGCGAAATATGTGTGTCCGCATTGTGACCATCTACATATAACACAAAGTCTAATCATCATTGTGAAATGGACTATAAAATGTGTCAGTTTGACGGCTGTACACCAGACCCCAAGTCACAAAGTCAAATGTCTGCGATGTAATTTATTCTGTCGCTCAAAAAATGTTGAATAAAACACTATCAGCTTGCAAACAGTTGCCTGATACAGTTTACACCCAAAGTAGATTGTTTGCAATGTGGGCGATACATCAGAATCAGCTATGAGTGTAAAGGAATGAAATGTTTACACTGTAAAATGTATTTTCTGTAAGAAAAGAACCTGAGTGTTACATGTCTAATGCCCCCACTCAAACAAAAACAAAAAATGACTTCATATTTCATATAGAATGCACACAAAAGAACATTGTGCACGACCCCAACTATATTTTTGCACACCATTTAACTTCCAATGAAAAATGGAAGTTTGCAGGCCTATCCTGCGTGGATGATTTTCTTAACCCACTTACAAAGGACATTTACAGGTTATACAATGCTAGCCCATAACTCAAAACCTTATGAACTGTTTTTCATCCTACGTCAGATAATTACTGAAAAAATAGATTTGAAACTCATCACTCAAAGCTCCAAATCGATGCTGCTCATGGTAGTGCAGCTAAAAATAAGATGAATTGATTCCTTGAATTTTTTACCAATGAAGCTCGGCAAATTGCCAAAAGACTTTGGCTTTCTTGGTTCTATGAGTTTTTTTCTACACTATTTTTTAACACATCAGCAAACCCAAATTTTGTGGGGCCTATTACTTCTACTGAGTACCATGGTGTAGGCTTTATGATGCTGGATGAGAAAGAATCCTTTTTAAAATGGTTCACAGAAAACCTTGATAAGGCATTTGATTTTCAGGCAGAGTTGAAAGCATACCGCCAAGAACATGCATTTATCCTAAGGGAGGCTTGTAATCTCTTTAGAGACGGCATCATACAGATGACAAAATAAGAAACGGTTCTACAGCCAAACACTCCTGACATGGTAAAATACATTGAGTACATAGACCCTTTTCAATATGTGACTCTGGCTTTAATGTGCATGGCTACCTATAAGCAATTTTTTTTACAACCTGAAAGCATTGCGCTAGCGCCACCTTATGTGTATAATGGTAAACAGAAGAGATATTCTACACTCTCAATTCAATGGTTAATGTATGAATATCAGGATATGCTGTAGTTAACAGTGAGCCAACCACTTTTAAATATGATGGTTGTTTTTATCACGGCTGCCCCCAGTGTTACAAACCACATGAGGTTAATAGTCCACTGGGTACCACCTTTGAACAGCTGAACCACTGGACAATGTGAAAGGCACATTATGTCGAGAACAGCGGTATTATTGCAAGATCCTTGTGGGAGCATGAGTGGCTAGATGTGGTCAAATCAAATGAATAACTTGTGTGTTTTATTAAGAACAAGGAATTGCCTGAGCCTCTTGAGCTCCGTGATGCTTTATCTGGGGGTTGTTCGAATACTATTCAGTTGTACAAGAAGATGGTTGGTAGCGAAAAATTACACTAGTATGATTTCACATGCCTGTATCCTTATGTGAACAGAATGAAACTTTACTGGCTTAGGCACCCTCACATCATTTATCTGAAATGTAAAGACCTCAGTGAGGACTTCAGCTTGATTAAATATCAGGTGTATCCTCCGCACATGCTTTGTTTCCCTGTTCTCCTACACAGAGTTTGGGGGAAAGCTAATGTTCCCCTCATGCAGGACATGCGCTGAAAGCAAACAGATCAGCGAATGCAGACACACTGATGAAGATACGTCAATCAAAGGTAATTGGTGTAGCATAGAGGTACTGGCTGCCTCAGGAAAGGTTACAAGATTGGAAGGGTAAATGAGATATTGCTCTTTGAGCAGACTACGATTGAACTTTTTCCTGAGAGTATGAAATTATTTCTCAGAGATAAGCAGGAGGCTTCAGGATTTTTGGAATGGTGTATCAACAAGACCAAAAAGCAACACTGTATTGATGATTACTTCATGCATGAAAGTATTCACCTAAGACCTGAGTACATTGAACTAAACCCAGTAGCGGTCCGTGGAGGGAGTGACGGTGGGGCAGTGAGGCGGGGCGAGGGAGGGGCAGGGTGGGGAAATGTAAACACCGGAATATGGATGAACAGAGGTAAGTACACATTTAAATAAGTAAAACGAATTTCGTTGCGCGCGCTGCATCGCATTTTGTGATGCAGCGCGCGCAAAGGAATTCGTTTTCTTTATTTAAATGTGTACTTACCTCCGTTCATCCATATTCCGGTGTTTACATTTCCCTACCCTGCCCCTCCCTCGCCCCGCCTCACTGCCCCACCGTCACTCCCTCCACGGACTGCTACTGACTAAACCCCGCTAGACGTCAGTTAGCAAAACTATGTCTCAATTCTCTATGGGGCAGATCACACAGTGGACAAACTTGACAAACACTAAAATAATCACAGATCCAGACGAGCTGTATATATTTCAGTTCATAATCTTTATTTTGATCATAAAAATAAGCATATGTACATACAGGCTCAGTGTTATTTGATAAAAATGTTAAAAAGACGATTGAACTGTATCTTTGCTCAATTACAAAATATTTTTACGTTTGGAACATGTCTAGTTAAAGGAATGGCATATTTAAGTCCAGTGGATTGACGAGTGATGGGTTGTGATTTGTCCAATCAGGTGCAGAATGGGCTACATGGTGTAATTCCTACTAGTCGTGGGCTACCAAATAGCATGGATGCGCATTACTGTGCAGATTATCTATGTACATCCATTACCTCCACACGTAATTGTAAAAGAAAACTGGAGAGGTGTTAATCATTACTAACCAGGCCATAATAACCCAACTTGTTGAGCACCAACCTGGTCGCTTTGTTGGCTGCTAGTTTGTGTGGCCACTGGCATGATTTGCATTTTGCTGTGTAGTATCCACATCCAGCTCAGAAATTTTGCAATTGATATTACACACAGCTCACTTGTGTTTGAATGCAGTATTCTTTAAACTATAGTGCGGCTCCAGGTGCCCACATTTTTACATAAAGGTTTTAGCCATTTTTTCTGAGGGGCCTTGTAGGCAGGGCAGACAAAAAGGATATGTGAGTAGGTCTGCACTTGTTCTACGCACAGGTGGCATCTACTGTCATCTGTATTGTACCATTTATGGGTAAAGGATTTTAGTGGTAGAGTGCCCACCCAAAATTAAAAGTAAAGTCTTTTGTCTATAGGCTTGGAGATAAAATCCCAATAAGGCTTAAACTCTAGGACTCTGCCTGTTAGTGATGAGTGCTCAGTGAGTTCTTGTGGAGTTGGTTACAGTCATGGACCAGTAAAGCTCTTTAATTTCCTTATTAGAGGGGAACTGTTGGCCCATAGGGTCTTCCCATAGGTGTCTCAAGCCCATATTGATCAATGTGCTTTTAACTTTTTGTAACCATCTGATCTTTCGTGTGGTGTCAGCTTCCCAGACATCCTTGAGTGCTGCAGCATACAGTGTTAGCTCGGGGGTGGTCCACAGTCTGCGCCAGTATGCTATTGGGCGGAACCTTGCAACCTCATCCAATGGACTACATCCTAAATCATGGTATGGGGCCTTAAAGGGGTATTTTGCAGAAGACCAGTGATGCCACTTAAAAATCTATTTTTAGCTAAAACTAATGGTGCCAAGCTTTCAAAGCCCCATAGTTCTGAGCCATGAAGTATTGAGGCCATAACTTTGGTATTATAGATCTTTAGGGCAGGGTTTATGGGCTTGGTTAGTGATGTTTTATATTCTCTCGCCAATGCTCCTGCCATTTGGCGAAGTTTTAAGGCCATGGTATCAATCTGAGGTTTCCAGTTTAGTTTTGTGTTTAGTGACCCCTAAATAATTTAAAACGTCAGTCTGTTCAAGGGACTCATTATTTAGAAATACGCTGCCCTTAATTGCCCGATGCTTGAATAGGACCATCAATTTAGTTTTGCTCACGTTTATCACAAGACCACGGGCCTTGCAAAAATCGTCAAAGCACGTGAGTGCTCGCTGTAAACCACTTTGTGTTTTCGAGATGACAAGTGTGTCATCTGCTAACATAATTATGGGTATTTTCTGGTGCCTGCAAGTGTTGGTGCATCTGTTGGGTGAGAGGAGAAGAAAATAACAACCCCATTCGGGAATAACGAATATAATGTTGGGGCCATAACAGACCCTTGGAGAACCCTTTTAGATACAGGAAATTGGTTTGTGATGTTACCCTGTGTGCCCCATCGCACCTGTGCAAAGCTGCCCCTGTGTAGTCTCACGACTGTAGATAATAGATCTAATGGCATCCCTAGGTCCATTAGGACCAACCAAAGTTTTTTTGGGATACCAAATCAAACATGGATTTCAAATCCACAAAGGCAGCGTAAATTGTGCCTTCTGTGATCACTACAGTGCGCCAATATATTAACATAAAACAAAATACCTGGTCAATGGTGCTAACGTGAGCACGAAATCCTGCCTGTAATGGCATTTGTATGTCGTTATCTGAGATCCAGTCCTGGCTTCTTGCCAGCACTAATCTTGCCCCCACCTTTTGTATTGAATTGATTAGGCTAATCAGACTTTAGTTACTTGTCGGTCAACTTTTTTATACATTGGTAAAATCTCAGCACCTCTCCAGGATTCTGGAATAGGAGCGCCGCAAACTATTGCGTTTGCTAGCAACTGTATATATGTTTGCCAGATATCCCTATTGTACAAAAATTAGTCTGCCGGGATACTATCTATGCCTCCTGTTACTTTCCCCAGCGCTGCTTTGACATCAGATATATCAAAATGCAAGACAGGCTTGTGTTGTGGGATTTGGAAAGGCTCTTCAGCTTCACCCTCTTCTTCTGCTGAAAATTGTTTTGAAAAGTGTGCAACTCATGTTTCTGGGGCTACATGATTTTGTGAGAATGGTGTTGGCCCACCTCTGCTCCATTTTACCAGGTGCCAAAAAGTTTGGAGGTTTTTCCGTGTACTGGCCGGATAGAGATCTTGCCATCTATGAGAAGTGTGCAACCCATATTTCTGGGGCTACATGATTTTGTGGGGATGGTGTTTGCCCACCTTTGCCCCATTTTACCAGGTGCCAGAAAGTTTGGAGGTTTTTCCCTGTACTGACCTGATAGAGATCTTGCCATCTCTGTTCAGTCCATTCTTTTTTAAGCTCGCACCTGCGTGGCTTTGTACAGCTTCCTTGTTTGTTTGACAGTGGCCAAATCTTTTGTTTTAATTGCTGCCGCTAAGGACTTGTATACTTGTCTTCAGTCCTTGTTGTACCAGTTATCGTGGTTCGCTATAGATTTGTAAGGCTGTCTAAGAGGCTTTAGAAATGTGTCTTTATTTTATCAAAAAGGCTATCATGTGCCCTAGTTATTATTTTGTTCGATTGTACCTGGGTCTAGGCAGTTTGCAGCTCTTCAGGGTGTTGGTAACATCTGCCCTAATTGATAAATCTATTCGTTGGTTTTCGATGATCTTATCCCATTTAACCCGCCTCATATCATTACAAAGGAAGGCTTTTTTTGTCGTGCTCTGCATTGTCTGCAATGGGGCCGGACTGGGTCTTAGTGATTTCATTGTTAGTACCAAAGGATTATGATCGCTTTCTACTCTTTCCAGCACCTCCATATCGAGGGCAGACCACTGTTCCAGGTTGATGAAAATGTAATAAATACGGCTCATATTCTGGCCATTGTTAAATGTGTTTATTTTATTTTATTTTGAAGGTTTTATATAGCGCGAACAAGACCCTTGCGGGTATCAGAGCGCTTTACATGGGTAGAAACAAAATGAGTACTGATCAAACAAACACTGAGTCTTGATGTACAAGTTGCCGTAGTGGTAATTAAATTAAATGGTTCATGTGAATTTTCTTAGGAGTAGAGACTTTACTTCCTTCTTAAAGGAGGTAGCAGAGGGATTCCGTCTGGTTTTAGGGGGCAGAGCATTCCAAATCCTGTGAGCGATTCCAGAGAAGGCCCGGTTGTATGTCTTCTTTTTGGCAAAGCTTTGTGATTTCAGAAGAAGATTGTTGGAACTTCTAAAGGATCTGTTGCCACATGAGAGCACAAGTTTCTGGGCCAGGTAGTTCAGGGTATTGTGATGTAGGGCATTGTTAGACATATATGAGATTTTCAGTTGAATTCTAGGTTCGAGTGGAAGTCAATTCAGAGCTCTGAGGTCGGGGGTAATGTGACAGTTTCTTTTTGAGCCCGTGATGAGTCTGGCCGCTGAGTTGAGTGAGGCTCTTAGAGGGGCCGTTGTCGATCTGGGAAGACCGCAAAGCGTAGCACTCCCATAGTCAAGTCTTGAGATTACTATTGCTTGAACTGCCAGTTTGAAGTCACTTGCGGGAAGGAAGGGGTTTTAATTTTCTCAAGGTGTTCATTTGAATGTTTACTCCTTTTTTTATGGCACTAATATGATTCTGCATGTTTAGATTTCTGTCAAGTGTTAATCACAGCGATTTCGCTGAGTTAATGATATGTGGTTTGCAGTTGAGGGCTGTTAGTTGTTGAAGCCATTCTTCAATGATGGAAGTTTGGTGGGGTGGACCAATTAGGAGGAATTCAGTCTTGAGGGTACTTAGTTTCAGGTGGTTTTCCACCAGCCAGATCTGGGTTTTTTGTAGAGTTGAGAGATTTTATGTCTTCCAGAGAGGTGATTTTTAAGTAAAGTTGTGTATCGTCTGCATACATGTGATATTGGATGTTTGAGGAGCTGAGAATTTCGGTGAGTGGTTCCATGAAAGAGTTGAAGAGTGTGGGTGAGACCGATGAACCCTGAGGACTGGGACGTCCATAGATAAGGATTGATTGACCTTGACTCTTTGGGATCTATTTTGGAGGAAGGAGATAAACCAATTTGAACTGATCCTGATAGGCCCATTCTATGTTTCAGAAGGTCCGGTAGATTGTCATGTTTGACGGTTTAACCTTAGTCTGTCAGATGGGGTTCTCCAATTAGCTACCCTGACGCCCCTTTCCATGCTCAGTGTTTTTAGCTGTAATGCTGCCTCCGTCCATCTTTTGATGGGGTGTAACTCCAGGGAGGGGATGTTTCATTGTGCATCTTCCTCTTCGGTCAGTTTGCTGTCTTCATGGTCAAGGGGCTCAAAGATTGACAATTTCGGGGTTTCTATCCAGAAGGTCATCTAGGAGGGAAATTGTATTGGATAGTATTACACCTTTAAGTCCTCTTGCATAAACATTAAGAATTATTATATGTGTCTGGGGGCTAATCTGCATACAAATGTCCATGTTGAGCTGTATGTATACCTTTTTGGCCTGTGTTATGAGATATCCAGTTGTGACTTCATAGGTGATGAAACTGCTTCTCTGTATTGGAAATTTACAAAAGAATACCAACTACTTCCAACAGCATAAATATTTTTATAGCTTGTTTTACAATAGCACATGCTCAGTTTGAGCTTTACAACTCAACTTACGGACAGATGTTTGTACCATGATGCTGATTCTCTGTTTTGTTATGAGTAGACCAAGCGATGAAGACGCTTAATTTGGTGATTTCTTGGAAGATTAAACAAGCGAGTTATGTCCTGGTGAACATGTTGTAGAATTTGTGTCAGCTGGTCCTAAGACTTATTGCTATATCACATCTAAAAATTTAGTGTGCTTGAAAGTGAAAGGCATTACATTGAATGTTAACAATAGCATCAAAATCAATTTTAACAGCCTAAAGGATCCGGTCAGTAATTATACTGAAGAACATACAAACAAATTTAATAAAACTATTGTGGTGGAACAGCCTAGTATTGTTAAGTCCAAAAAACAGTGGCAACTTACAACCAAGCCCCTGCATAAAACCCTACGCGTAGTGTTTGATAAAAGGGTACTGAGAGAAGAGTACAAAGCATTACCCAATGGGTATTGACAGGCTTAAGGTTTTTACTCACACAATGGACACTAGACTGCAGCATCCATTTTCCTGTGTTTTAGCAGGGTCTTCAAATTGTGGTACAAGTTATTTTTATAAAAAAACTATTAGAACATGCTTCAACTGTTTTCAGCCAAACCCCAACCAATGGCTTTATTCATGCATGAATCTATATAAAGAGCTAGCACATACATTTCCATACATAAAATGTATTGAGGAAATACCTGATACTCTCAACGATGATAACATACTGCCTCCAGTTTGTGTAAACATAGTTATTGTAGATGACCTAATGAGTGAAGCTGGTGATAGCCCAGAAATAGAGAAAGCCTTTACTCAATAATCACACCAACAAAATCTAAGCATTTGTTATATAGTGCAGAATTTGTTTTATAAGGGTAGGAGTAGCCATTCAATAACTCTTAACACATCTTACCTAGTGCTGTTTAAAAACCCTAGAAATAAACAACAAATGACAGTTATAGCCAAACATGCATATCCCAGAACCATCCGATTTTTCTTGGAAGCTTAAAAGATGCTGAAGATAAATCCCATGGTTATTTACTGGTAGAGGTAAAAATAGTAACCCTAGAAGACTACAGACTTCGTACTGATATTTTTCCATCTGATATCCCGGTTGCTTACACACTCAAAAATAAGTCCAAACGCTATCAAAAGAATTGCTAATGACTCCCTATTAACATTTCATAATCTAAACGCTGTACTGAAGATCACTATGTCAGCACGTCTATGGAGAAATCTTGCCCCCTCTAAAATTGTTAGTCACAGTGAGCTCCCCTGCAAAGAAAGGCTATCTTGTGCTCCGCTTCTGATGATTTAGTGGCTGCTATTTCAGAGAGTGCCCTAAACACCCTAAAAGGTAATGTCCCAATATCAGATCATCGGTTCAAAGCTCTAAAGAAGCAGCGTCATCTTATTAAAAAGCTTAGTTATAAATGCACATCCATGGTTTCTAAAAAGAAATTGGTGAAGCAGTCTGGTGGATTTATAGGATCTTTGATATAGCTTTGGTATAGCTATTCCTCTCATCACCAGCCTTTAAAGTGTAAACTGATGAAGTACAACCCCATAAGATGTACTTGGTACCAAGACATCAGATGGGGCATTTTGTGGCCACTACAAATGAAGACTAGGACATATGGAAAAATAAAACGCAGAGCCTGGATACTGAAATGAAAACCTAATCTTAATACGTGCAGATTTAGCACCTCACGACAAAACCAAACTGTACTCAACAGTTTTAAACTACTTTTGACAGGGCTTGGTAGAAAACAAAAAGCTGACTTTATATACTACTGACTCTGAAAGTCCGCAGCAACCAGACACTTAAGAACCCCCACCACCCTCAGACCCTTTGATTCACGATTCAAGGTTTGGTTTAAGCAACATCGGGCAGTGATACGAAACAAATGCTAAAATGTTGCAAAATGAAATGTCCAGTGAAAAAGACACCACCTCATGGAATGAGAAAGGAGAATTTAGCTATAAAAGGCAAACTGTCAAAGGATCTAACATCTATGACTTAATCCGTGGCATCACACAAACGCAGACACTTACATGGCGGAAAACTCCACGATTCAGAGACGCGTTCCGATTCTAAGGGAAACAAAGTTGTCATGTTTATGCGGCTGTCAGAAACTAATCCTTTCTTGTTCATTCAAGAAGTTTCTAGTGACCTCTGAGTTAGCTGGCACACACAAGTAATTAAGTTTAATGTACTCGATAGGAGCATACTGACCTTAGTCCTATGCAAAAACTATAGTGTATATTATTCCAATGCGCAGAGCCTATAAGGGAAATAGGAACTACACTACATGGCGCCCAACGCTTTGGTAAGGCACTAATTTAACGCTAGATACTGAAGTAACTTAGTCGTGCTTTTCTCAGAAACCCCTACTCATAAAACTCCATAAGACGTCTGGAGTGGGTAGGGACAATATCCGCCATAGCTGAGTAGGATGAAAATCCTATGTATTAGCTGTTTGGTTTGTTAAACGTTGAAGGATACAGTGTTCCAAAATATTGTGAACCTTATCTTTGTTTCCTTGAAACTTGTTCTACATTTTTCATTAAACAAAAATGTCTGATACAGAGGCTACGGCTGATCCAGTCGTAACAGGTTTAAATACTACAGGTTTAAATGAAACCGATGAGGGTGTTATAAACATCCATCCAAATTTAAGGAGAGCCATCACTCTAAAACTTATAAAACATGGCCTAACACCAAGAGGTGGTGGAACAGTTTTTGTGATAGAGGCACATGAATCCTTTCAGACAGAGGTATTCTATTCATGGATTACATTCCCAGAATCAAATCCGGTAACAAAAATGTTTCACTTCTTCAAAGAAGATGAACCACCTGAGGAATACATTCCCTTCGAGGATATTGAAATTCCACTCACATACCAGGAGCATCAGCTCTGGTTTAAAGGCGCCCTAAAACATTACAATCACATTACCAGGCTCGGACCACTAGGTAGACCAGGAGCAATATGGCCGATTTTAGCCGGCTACATACTTCATCCTGACATTGAGGCAATGTCAGATAAGGAATTACTTAATCAAATACAAGAATTCATAGAATTACACAGTTAAACAACAACTGTCTGAGGGTCCTGAAAAAGACTCAATTAAACAAAATCCTACATCTTTTAAAAAGAAGTGGGAAAACTAAAAACAACATTCAAAAGAGAAGTGTTCTCAATCCTGAGGTAGATCTCATCAAAAGGAGCACTCTGAAAGGAGGTATAACTTCAGGAAAAGGGATAATTTGAAAAAACCTGACAGGTATCAAGATACTGATGCACATTCCTCTCGTACCTTTCAGACATCTTCACAGACATCCGAAAGAAGATGACGGTCAGATCACAAAGAAGAGCGCGTGAAGTCCAGAGACGATTAACACGTTCAGAAAAAAAAAACGAAACCTCAAGTCAACACGAAAAAGGTAGCAGGTCTGAAGATCAGACATGCCGAAAATCCTGAGGACACAACTCAAAAACAGAAAATGGGCTCAGACAATGCTGGACAGTGCAGCAGAAGTAACAATAGATCGCCAGAGCCTGAAGGAACTTCTGGAGACAGTAGACTTGAATGAATACAAAACAGTTAAAACTGTAGACACCAGGGTTAGTTCTCTACAAAGGTTATATGAAATAACGCTCCAGATGGAGGGTGACATACCAAGAAAAGTGAAAGCACTCTTTTGGGAAAAGCTTTCAAGGGGTTATGATGTACTTCTAGCAGAAAAGACTGGCCACTAGAATTTGTCAGGGAGTGCCCACATGGTGAAGACATCATTAGGCCAGCCTTCTCCAACCATGTTCCTATACATTTAAAATATACTTATGCCAGGAAATGGGCAGTAGCCCAGGCCCCTGCATTATACAAAAATCATGTAGGATGGGATGAGGACTCACCTCACCATAAAATTCAATTAAAATGTCAACCCCCTGCACAAAGGCAGTACCCAATTAAGCACGAAGCCAAAAAACAGATCAGGGAGATCTTAGATCAACTTGAATACCAGGGTGTGATTGAAACATGCACCTCATCAATGAAGAATCCTTTGTTTCCTGTTTCCAAACCAGACAACACATATCGTCTAGTTTTGGATTACAGACACCTGAACACTTGTTCTAAGACATTTGCTGTGCAAAATGCACACAGTACAGCATTAATGAATAACATTATGCGTAAAAAACTATAAAACCACATTGGATATTTCAAATGGTTTCTTTTGTCAAAACATAGCACCTGAAGGTAGGTACTTGACAGCTTTCTCAATAATGGGGACCCAGGGTCACTTCTGTCGACTCCCACAAGGGTTCAAGAACAGCCCAGGGTTATTCTCAGCAAGAGTAACATATTTACTACAAATATATGATGACGAGGCATTATCGTATGTCGATGATATCTATCTGACAGACGATGACCTGGATAGGCACTTGAACACCATTATACTGGGCTTTGCCTCTGCGGGCTAGAAATTCAACTTTAAAAAATCTAGAATTGCCCATCTCAATGTCCTTTTCCTAGGATATGAACTTTCAAGTGAAGGCAAAAGCCTGGAAGCGAATTTTTTAGAAAAGTGTACGCTGCTCCAACCTCCAAAAACTCTGAAAAACTTACAGTCGATTCTAGATTTCCTGAATTTTGGAAGAACTTACATTCTAAATTACGCAGAAAGGGTAAAACCTCTCTACGAACTAATCAAACCTGATTTCAAAATCAAAGATTGGACACAGGAACGCACAGAAATCCTGTGTTCACTGCAAGCTGACATGTTATCAACAAATCACTTACAAACACGCGTAAATAATGCAATTTAGTGATCCGAATAATTTCGGGTCAATGCGGATTCACCTACTTAACTTTTAATGATGGTGAAAAACGTACCAATTGCATACAAATCACATTTGTATACACAAGCGGAAATGTGATTCACTTCGACAGAAAAAACTCTGGCAGCAGTTCAAACCGCTGTAGCAAAAGAAAGAGCGCTAGCTTTACATCCAAGATGGATACAATGGGTTAATTCTCTTGCTGCAACAGACGTTGAATATGTTTTTGATCCTTATTTGAAAACACAAGCATTCCTGCAATACGAACACGAATGTCCTCTGCCTATTGAGATTCTCCCTCTGGACCACTATGAATTCATAATTTATACTGACGGATCAGCACAACCCGCTACGGAAAGTAAGCAAGCTTACAGTGCAGCCTGCGCGATCGTTAAATGTCGTATGCGCAATGGTAAATTCCGACCGATGGTCACTAAAACACAATCTCTAGGAGATTGTACAGCTCAGCCAGCTGATCTACAAGCATTCAAATTGGCACCTGAAATTACGGATCGCGAATTCCCCACACTTATAGTGTGTGATTATTTTTATTGTGTACAATCATACAATGAATATTAACAAAATTGGCTTCAAAATGGTTTCAAAGATGCAAAAGGTGGCACAATCAAGCATAAAACGCTTTGCGAACAAGTATTTCAGTTGCGAGACGGACTACAAAACACTCACGTGATACACACGCTGAGTCATCCACGTGATGGCGTTCACGTTGCAGGGAATTCATTGGCTGACGAAGCCGCGAAGGGGGCTGTGCAAACGGCTTCCATAGCTGCAATCACTCGTTCAAAAACGAAAATAGACAGTGAGATATTGTTGGCTGTCAATGCTTCAAGCAAAGGCAGTGGTGCAGCGTTACCTAAAAAATGTCCACTCAAATACTCGCATATAATTGATGCGAACAACGTTCCGTTTGTGCGAATCCCTGGAGTGGGGGATAGGGTAATTTCAAACATGGAACGTAGAGCAGCTTTGATTTATGAAGCACATCTGGGAGAGGGTCTGTCACATCAGGGGATCTCTAAAACAATCTTAACATTAAAAGAGATGTACTGGTGGCCTGGAATGAATACACTTATTCACATCTTCATCAATAACTGCATAGACTGCAATAGAGATCGCAGGGCAGAACGCCACCAGATACCAGGCTACGAAGTAGCCTGTCCAGTACAGACACCATTGTTAGACAGCATTAGACTATCTACGTGCAGGCGTCCTCTTGGACGGATGCAATCCCACAAACACTAACTCAAGGTTCCTATGGCTGTGGCCTCAGCGCTCTGCTGATGCTCGAACTGTTATAAAAGATTTGCGAGTCTTTATCAGCACATACGCAGTAGGCACGCTACACTCTGATCAAGGCCCTGCATTTAGCTCTTGGGCTTACGAAGAAGCCATGGCCAGTTTGGGTGTTGCATTACGTTCCTCCTCTCCATTCCATCCTGAGGGAAATTCGGTTGTGGAAAGGAAAAACCGGGACATAAAGCGGTCTATAACAGCTAGGGTATTAGGTTCGAGTGATGGGTGGGTTAAACATCTTTATGGGGCCCAACGCTCATTAAACAATTTGTCAAGAAGTTCTCTGGGGGGGGGGGGGTGTCACTCCATATGAGGTCCTATTTGGGACAAGAATGTGGGTTCCTGATCTCGGATGTAAAGGCACAGTGGTGGAAAATAAAACATTTGATATCAAAGATCATTTGGCTGTTTTACAGGACTTAAATGAACTAAGATCGAAACAAAGCACGTTTTCCTGAAGCCAACCACCACTGGGGATAATCCAGCCATCCCAGCAAGGCCTGTCTGGATCCCAAAGCTTGGGGATCTAGTCAGAGAAAAGATCGCCGACAAGAAGAATTTTTGGCCTTCTTACAGACAACCAGTACCTGTCCTAGCAATCCACGGATCAAGAACAGTACTTCCAACCCTTCACTCATCCATATAACCACTCATATACCCACCCACAGAACCACTTACATACCTATTCACACATCCATACAACCACTCACATATCCACTCACTCACCCTTACAGCCACTCACACAGACACCCACTCTCCAATACAACCACTCACACCCACTCACTTACCTATACATGCTCAAATAGCTACACACTAATCCATGCACTCCCTCACCCATACAGCCACTCACACAATCACTCAGTCACCCAGACAGCCACTCTCACAGCTATGCAGCCTTTCACACAACCACTAACTCACCCATACAGCCACTCATTCTCCAATACAGCCACTCACACAGCCACTCTCTCACCAATACAGCTACTTATATACCCACTAACACATCCATACAGCCACTCACATACCCAGACAGCCTCACAGACATCCACTCACATGCTGATAAAGACAGTCAAACAGCCACTCAGATGAGATATGTTAGAAATAGTTTGACTGGGAACCGCCATTAGCCGATCCACGGCAAGATTTGTAAAAATGAGGTGACAGAGGCTTGAGTGAACATTAATTACGAAACTAAGAAATGCATGATATCATGTAAGTTTGACAAAATATTGCCATTGTAAACATCGAAACGATATAATATTTGCCATTTGGCACCAATTGTGATAATGAAATGTACATTAATTTGTATATAGCACAATTGTAAATATTATTTATATGTCTAATGCTGCCTTTGCACACTCTAAGATGGCGCCCGAATTTAGAGGCGGAATTGTCCTTCTTTGCTCGCACTTCCCAGAAATATGATATTTTATTTAAAAATGCCGCCTCGCTATGTGAATTGTAACACACTGACGAAGGGAGAACCGAAACGCGTTTGCTAAGCGCTACAGAATAAACTGGCCACAATCGAAACCTGCGAGTGCTGCTGCTTTCTTCCCGGATGGGAGAGAGGGTTTTTGGAGCAGGATATTAGACAAGGGGCACCACCGTGGGAGCGGCACCCGCCATTGAGTGATCCGTTTAAAAGGTGCAGGGAAGCGGTTATATATATATATAAATTCACTGAAAAAACCATAGGTTTCAGGGGTGTTATAGTTAGCTGGACATTTCCCTCGTACAAAACCCTAGAAATTCCCCTGTTATAGTTAGTTCAGCTAACTATAACTTGGGCCCCCGCAATGCACTGCTGATGACGTAACATATTACATCACTCGTGACATGGTCAGTGACATCACTGATGACATCACTGATGACATCTCAAATGACATCACTGATGATGTCATCCAGTGACTGTGTGTTTCTGTAAAGTTTAAATATGTTTTATATATTTATAGTGAAAGAACCTGTGGAAGAATGAGTGGGTGTACAAGTGTGTGAATGGATGATTTTCTAGGTGCGTAACTGACTCTATAAGTGAGTCATTAAATGTATCTTACTGCAGACTAGTGACTAAACTGTGTGAATGTCTGTATGTGTCTGTGTGTAGGTGTATAAGTGGCTGCATGGTTTTGTGAATACCTATATGAGTGTCTATATGGGTTATTGATTGGTTGTTTGAGTATCTGTATGGATGCCTGAGTGTTTGTGTGGGTAGGGTGTGTGTGACTCTATGCATAGATGTGTGAGTGGGTGATTCTATGGGTGCATAATTTTAAGAGTGCATCTGTGATGAACTGTATGGTTGGGTGAGTGTATGTATGGGTGTGTTAGGGATTGAATGTATATCTCAGTGGTACATGTGTGACTAACTACATATGTGAAAGGCAGTATATATGTGTGTAAGAGTATATAAGTGGGTATATGTGAGAGTGTGTGATTGTGAGAGTGGCTGTATGGACGAGTGTGTGCTTGTATCAATGATTGTATAAGAGCGTAAGAATGTGGTACTATTTTTATGAGTAAGTGAACTTGAGTGTGTTTAACTGTATAGGTGTGTAAATTCGACTGTGTTTAATTACTTGCACGACTGACTAGGTGTGTCAGTACCTCAATGGATGATTGGCGGTGTGTGAGTGTTTATATAGGTGTATAAATGCATATGATAGTCTTGTACGGAGTGACTGTAAGTATGAGTGACTGTACAGGTGAGTGAGTGGAGGTGTATGTAGACCTAAGAGTTAATGATTGGGTATTTAGTTATTGGTATTGGAGTATCTATGGTTTTCAAAATGCCCGCCTGAAATTTTGAGTCGGTGTATCAAAGGTTAAATTAGGGTGTGAGAAGATGCACTAATTTATCACATGGATGATGTCATCAGTGATGTCATCAGTGATGTCATTTGAGATGTCATCAGTGATGTCATCAGTGATGTCACTGACCATGTCATGAGTGATGTAATATGTGACGCCATCAGCAGTGCATTGCGGGGGCGCAAGTTATAGTTAGCTGAACTAACTATAACAGGGGAATTTCTAGAGTTTTGTACGAGGGAAATGTCCAGCTAACTATAACACCCCTGAAACCTACGGGTTTTTCAGTGAATTTCTAAGGTTTTTTAAATGCCAATTCCTAACTATAACGCCCCTGAAACCTTTGGTTTTTTCAGTGAATTTCAAAGGTTTTTTAAATGCCAATTCCTAACTATAACGTGCATGAAACCTATGGTTTTTTCAGTGAATTTCAAAGGTTTTTTAAATGCTAATTCCTATCTATAACTTGTCTCTGAAGATATCATGAAAAGCATTCTTTTTTAAAAGTAGGGTGCACATTAGTTTTGTGGAAAAGCATCTTTGTGATTGGTTAAGAAAAAACAGTTTCAACGTGGAGTACATATCATAGGATAACATTTGCTCGGCTCAACCACACCGCCTACTTGCATTTGGAAGGCACTGTTCGGACATAAAACATTTAACCTGCACGTGTCGTTAAATGTTCAAGAAAATGTTACAAAAAAATATCGTAAAGTTTAAAAAAATGTATGAACTTTTAAGCTGCACGTATTGTAGAATGTTCTAGAAAGTGTGTTGATAGAATACGTTGCACTTCTGACTTCTATGTGTTGTTGAATATTTAAAAAAACGTTCATATGGAAAATTAAAAAGAAACCAATAGAGAAGTTTTGAAACCTAAAATAATCAAGGAACTATTGTAATTTATTCATTACATGTATTTATGTCTGCAGCAACAAAATTATAGACACAACAGCACTAGGAAGAGGAAGAAGCAGGGAGTGGGGGGAGTGGGGGAGATGGGCAGGATGGCACACATGCACAATTAAGTACAACACACATATAGACTAACAATGGCCAAAATGAAACACACCAACAAGGAGCACAAGTCACACAACCTGCCAATATCACACCACTGAATGAGCATAGAAGTTAAAACCACGCTGCATTCATACAGGATGAGTACAAAGGCCAGTCGTTGGTGTTGTGGGATGTCTGAGACCGTGGTCATCATGGATGAGAAGCCCAGCATGTGGCACATGGTCGAGTTCACTGTGTGTTATGTTGCCAAACGGCTGCTCCTACCTCCCACGAGCCCCCACACTTTTGTACGGTGAGCTGTTGTATCTCGTGCACTCGTACGGCACGCCATTGTAATGCCTATTTGCGCATGTCCTGCTACATTCCAACTACAACATCACAGTGCCGTTTGGAGGTGGTGCATACCACTTTACAACATCGACTGCTGCGGCTCTTGTAACAGGCCACACCAGAACACCGAGACACACTTACCGCACTTCCTGAACACGGACATGTCCGAGACACCCCGTTCCCCTTGCCGGATAGGCACACCCCTGCACTGACCTGTGAACGACAGACCAGCACACGCCAGTTGTGCATGCAGGAGGATGCGTACGTAGCTACACATCCAGCCTCACTGCCAACGCTGAGGTGACAGCACACTGTGATGTTGCAGGGCTCGTGCCTATCATGCTAAGACAATGACCACAGGGACACACTTACTAAGATGTGGGTGTGGGGGGCATTGGCGGTCCTGGAGTTGTTGAGGTGAGTCTTCTGTCCCTCATGGGTAGCCCTGTATCATGCTCATTGACTCTATGGCACCTGTGGGTGTTCTGGTGTGGCTCTTAGCTGTGTTCCCTTTCATGGTGCAGGTAGTTGTCCTGCTTAACACCAGCAGAAAGCAGGTGTAAAATCCCCGGTGCTAACGTGTCTTATCGCCGGAATTTGTTTCGCATTGCAATTGGTGAGAAAGTTGTGATGTGATTTTTTTTGTGTGCACAACAATATACGAACTGAGCAGTGTATCTCGTCAAGATCCAGCACGTGACGCACTATTCTCAATCAATATAAATACAATGACATTTCTTAATAGATTTTGTGTGTACACTGTAAGTGCAGCCAATACCTCAGTGCAATACAATACAGAATTTAAGTATTTAGAATAAATCGCAAAGGTGCACCTCGTGTCTTTTTTGCACGGGAACGGCTACTCTCCATTTCATTATCAGCACTTTAACGGAAGTAAAGTTGAGATAAATCTAACACACTATTCACAAGTTGGTGCAAACTGCAGATATCACCAGTATTCCAGCGATAAGTGCCCCAAAATTTAACACCATGGAGGACTCCATCAAATAACAGTAATAAGAACAAGAAAGAGTCACACAGCAGTTAAGAGAACAACCAAAAACATTATTATTATTTTTTTCAAACTTTATTTTTTATAATAATAAATATATAAACGATAAACTATTTTCAAACTTTATTTTTTTATTAACATAAATATAAACAATAAACTAATAAACAAAATGTAACAACAATAATACAAAACAACAAGGCGGAACACTCCTGTGGGAACCACGGATGTCGACGACAGACCTGGAAAATCAGAAAGATTGTTGAAAAAAAACAATATGGTATTCTCAACAAAATACCACAAGAAACAAATCACAGATATATAAAATGCATACAGCTAACAACATTTTATAAGTTTAACTTACAAAAACTGTAAATGTTGCCGCTTTAAAATATTTACCGAATCTGAGGAAATTTTTTTGCAGAAGGGCACCACGCCCACAACGTTTTTCTTCAGTGGTGAAGAAATGTTTAACTTTTTCCAAGGGGCAAACAAAGACCAATGCCACCTTCTTCATTCACAAGATTTGCCAAAGAGTTCTGTTACGAGGGGATCCTAACAAAAAATACTCGTGCGGCACAGCAAGTATGATGAAACACCTAAGGACCCTTCATCCAAACAATGTTGCACGAGAAGAGTGCAAACAGATGAGAAACACTCCTGTTCTGTATCTGTAAAAAAGAATCACAAATAAATTTATATTAATAACTTACAAATTTATACTATTCCATTACTGTACAAACACATTTTATATAAAATCTGACTAAGAAACTATAGCCCTGAACCACAAGTGTGACGATGGTTAAAACACTACATGCATAGTGCATACTACTTTGAAGCAGTTCATGCCCTAAAGCCTACCTCACTAAAAGACTACATGCTAAATGACTAAATGATTACAGTACTATAAGGAGACACACTGGGTGAGTGACAGGGTGTTTGCTAGAAGTGTATGAATACTAACTATGAAATTGAAAGTGTGAAAGACAAGTGTCTAGGTGATTAGAAGAAGCTACATGCATAGTGCATAGGAGTTTGAAGCAGTCCATGTGCTAAGGCCTGGGTCAGTGTATGAATACTTAGGCACTGACAGAATGATTAGAGTACTGCAAAGATAGATTCTTGGTGCATTTATAAGTGTTTGGGTTTTAGAACAGTGAATGGATTAGTACATGGTGCTCAATGGGTCACTAGAGGACTGCAAAGGGAGTGACAGGGTATTTCCTGGAAGTGTATGGATACTGACTAGGGAATTGAAGGTGAGAAAGAAAATTGTTTAGGTGGTTAGAGGACTGCATGCATAGTGGATAAGGGTTTGAAGCAGTCCATATACTAGGGCCTGGGTCACTGGATGAGTACTTAGGTACTGACTGAATGATTAGAGTACAGCAAGGAGAGTGCCTGGGTGAATTTATTAGGGTTTGGCGCAGTGAATGGATTAGTACATGATGCTGAATGGGTCACTAGAGGAGTGCAAATGGAGTGACAGGGTGTTTGCTGGAAGTGAACGGATACTGACTGGGGAATTGAAGGTGTGAAAGACAAGTGTGTAGGTGCTTAGAGGACTGCATGCATAGTGGATAGGGGTTTGAAAAAGTCCATGTGCTAAGACCTGGCTCAGTGCATGAATACTTAGGCAGTGACTGAATCATTAGAGTACTGGAAAGAGAGTGTCTTGGTGAATTTATAAGTGTTTGGGTTTTGGCACAGTGAATGAATTAGTACATGCTGTTGAATGGCTCTCTAGAGGACTGCAAAGGAAGTGATAGGATGTTTCCTGGAAGTGTATGGATAATGACTAGGGAATTGAAGGTGTGAAAGACAAGTGTATAGTATGTTAGAACACTACATGCATACTGCATAGACATTTGAAGCAGTCTATTTGGTACTTAGAAACTGACTAAATCATCAGACTACTTCTAGGACAGTGCTTGGGTAAAACTTTTAAATTTTCAGTTCTGCCACAGTGAAGAGAATAGTACATGGTACTGCACCTTAGTGTCAAACCCTGACTCATTTTATCAATGCATAAGCAAAGACTAGCTTCTATTGCTACTAAAACGTGACAACATGAGAGGTTTTAAATTAGTTATCTGTCAGCAAATACACGATGTTACCAAATGCTTCTCTCACAGTGGTTCTCAAATGCACACAGACCCACAGTGTGATTCTAGACAACAACCACTATACCTAGGAGTTTACCAAAAATCATTCACTACTGTGGAAGTGGTAAGCGAACTGCACACAATCTTCATATTTCAGGACTGCACTTTTATGTCAAAGCCTGACTCATATAATCAAAGCATAAGCAAAGACTGGCTTCTAATAATACTAAAACTTCACAACATGACCGGTTTTAAAACAGGTATATGTCAGCAAATACACGATGTTACCAAATGCTTCTCTCACAATCCTTACCCAAATGCACACAGACTCACAGTGTGATTTTAGACAAGCAACACTATCCTAGGAGTTTACCAAAACTCATTCACTACTCTGGAAGAGTTAATGGTACTGCACACAATCTACATATTTAAGTACACCACATCAGTGTCAAAGCATGACTCATTTAATCAACGCATAAGCAAAGACTGGATTCTAATCCTACTAAAACTTCACAACATGACAGATTTTAAAACAGTTATCTGTCAGCAAATACATGATGTTACCAAATGCTTCTCTCACAGTGATCCCAAATACACACTAACTCACAGTGTGATTCTAGGCAAGCACCACTATCCCTGTGAGTTTACCAAAACTCATTCACTACAGTGCAAGTGGTAAGGGAACTGCACACAATCTACATATTTCACAACTGCAATTTACTGTCAATGCCTGACTCATATAATGAAAGCATAAGCCATAACTGTCTTCTAATGCTACTAAAACTTGACAACATGACATGTTTTACAACACTTATCTGTCAGCAAATACACGATGTTACCAAACACTTCTCTCACAGTGGTTCCCAAATGCACACAGACTCACAGTGTGATTCTAGACAAACAACACTATCCCTAGGAGTTTACCAAAACTCATTCACTACAGTGGAAGTGGTAAAGGAACTGCACACAATCTACATATTTCCCGAATATACTTTAATGTCAATGCCTGACTAATTTAATCAACGCATAAGCAAAGACTGGCTTCTAATGCTACTAAAACTTGACAACATGACAGGTTTTAAAAAAGTTATCTGTAAGCAAATACATGATATCACCAAATGCTTCTCTCACACTGATCCCAAATAAACACTAACTCACATTGTGATTGTAGACATGCACCACTATCCCTAGGAATTTTCCCAAACTCATTCACTACAGTGCAACTGGTAAGGGAACTGCACACAATCTACATATTTCAGGACTGCACTTTTGTGTCAAAGCCTAACTCATTTAACCAACGCATAAGCAAAGACTGGCTTCGAATGCTACTAAAACTTGACAACATCACAGGCTTTAAAAGAGTTATCTATCAGCAAATACAAGATATTACTAAATGCTTCTCTCACAGTGGTTCCCAAATGCACACAGACTCACTGTGTGATTCTAGACAAACAACACTATCCCGTGCACTATACCAAAACACATTTCTTCATCTAGAAGTAGTACTACATTTTAGTATAGAAACATAACATAACTCATTTCACAAATTCATAAACAATGACTGGTTTCTAATTCTACCAAAATATAAAAACAGCACAGTTATCTATTTACAAACACATGAAAAACACAAATGCTTATCACTGAATGGTTTCTACAGGCACACACATTGTAGAGACAAAAAGTACTCCCTACACTTTAGCAGGAAAAATACATTAGTCTGATTAAAATCAAAATAGTCTACATACATCCCCTCACAATTAAATAACTCATCTTTCAAGTTCTTTTGTAGATTAAGAAGTATATCAATCACTCACCATATTTTCTTTTACAGAATCTCTGCACTGTGCACCTCTCAGCAAAAGCAAAGAATGGAAAAGTTTCTCTTTCATTTTCCACACATATACATGTAAACATCAAATCACAATCCTTCACACATAAACTCAAAAGCAATCACACATTTCTATTGGTTAAACATTTCAACCCTTTCCAACTGAAATACATTTCAACCCTTCCCCCAATCTGCCTTCTGCCTGTTACCATAGAAATAGGTCATGGAACACTGCACTGAGCTCACAGGTCACAAGTTCAGCACACAATGTTCCTACACAAGACAGGAAGTGTGCTTGACTTTTCAACATATCAGCTTATCATATATAATGTTGCTTACAATCTGTTTTTGTTAACCAATAACAATCATATCTTTAAACAACAGAAATATACACCCTTCCTTTCAGTGTAGAAATTTGTCATACAACCAATGATTTCTTGTCGTTTTTCAAAAAACATTGCCGTGGATCCGCGCACCCACAGCGAGAGAATCCGTGCATCCAACGCGATAGGATGCGCGCACCGTGCGCGCATTTCGCCGCTTTTTTAAAAAAAGGGGGGGCCCCAGGGTCAGAGTATTTCCACTCTGCCCCCTTTATATGTTTTACACATTTATTCCCCTTGCATCTTCAGCCTCGCTTCTACCGAGGCAGAAAATGGCCGCCAACAGTTCCTGGTTTCGAATGTAGAGAGACACTCGACAGCCAATTAGCATTCAGCGCGTGATCGGGAGGGTGCGCGCTCGGTTCGGGGAGGGTGTGCTTACGGTGCGGGTACGGTCCGCGGATCCTCCGCGGCCATAGATATCACTAACTTTTTTACCCTAATTTTCTCAGGAACTACTGAACAGATTCACACCATATATGCAAAAGGCATGAGTCCGAACTGAGGACTACCTCTTTACCAAATTTGGTGCCATTCCGTTTCAACGGTCCGGGCTGTGGCTGCGACAACAGATCCTATGGGAAATTGCATGGGGAAAACTCGTTTTGGGAGCCCCCTTTTTTCTCTGCCCCCGCTTGATGGATCACCGCAAAACTTTCAGGATAGGAGCGGAGCGGAGCTGGCCAAAAGTTTGGAAAATTTCGCGAGGATTCGTCAACCGACGCCAGACTTATTGGGAATAGAATGTTGCGGATTTCCTATGGAAAATAGGTCCTAAGTATAACTACCTACTGGCGACCGCCAGTAGGTAATATATGTATATATATATATGCTGGCGTTGCCCTAACGAATAGATTGCAGTTCACCGAGTGCACCTTCAAGTGCAGAGCACACGTATCGGAATATTGTCGCGCCTGCTCAGGCGTAGGAAGGTAGCACCACCCCAGGATTGCCAAAGGGTGCCACGGCGCGCAATACATGTCGTCGCCATCTGTGGGGAACTGAATTTTAATATGGACACCAGCGGCACATCACGGCGCAATCAGCGCCGAAGGACTATACACTTACCTAATCTCATTTGAGCAAGAGGCGGCGGCTGACACTACAAGTCCCAGCAGGCGTTGGGAAAAGGTGAAAGAAGCTCATTGGAGAATTCAAATGAGTGTCAGCTGATATGCAAATTATTGGAGTGAGCCTATGAATAAGGAACCATCCGAAACGCGTCAGGCGAACACTCGAGGTTGAAGTGCTGGCGTTGCCCTAACGAATAGATTGCAGTTCACCGAGTGCACCTTAAAGTGCAGAGCACACGTATCGGAATATTGTCGCGCCTGCTCAGGCGTAGGAAGGTAGCACCACCCCAGGATTGCCAAAGGGGGCCACGGCGCGCAATACATGTCGTCGCCATCTGTGGGGAACTGAATTTTAATATGGACACCAGCGGCACATCACGGCGCAATCAGCGCCGAAGGACTATACACTTACCTAATCTCATTTGAGCAAGAGGCGGCGGCTGACACTACAAGTCCCAGCAGGCATTGGGAAAAGGTGAAAGAAGCTCATTGGAGAATTCAAATGAGTGTCAGCTGATATGCAAATTATTGGAGTGAGCCTATGAATAGGGAACCATCCGAAATGCGTCAGGCGAACACTCGAGGTTGAAGTGCTGGCGTTGCCCTAACGAATAGATTGCAGTTCACCGAGTGCACCTTCAAGTGCAGAGCACACGTATCGGAATATTGTCGTGCCTGCTCAGGCGTAGGAAGGTAGCACCACCCCAGGATTGCCAAAGGGGGCCACGGCGCGCAATACATGTCGTCGCCATCTGTGGGAACTGAATTTTAATATGGACACCAGCGGCACATCACGGCGCAATCAGCGCCGAAGGACTATACACTTACCTAATCTCATTTGAGCAAGAGGCGGCGGCTGACACTACAAGTCCCAGCAGGCGTTGGGAAAAGGTGAAAGAAGCTCCTTGGAGAATTCAAATGAGTGTCAGCTGATATGCAAATTATTGGAGTGAGCATATGAATAAGGAACCATCCGAAACGCGTCAGGCGAACACTCGAGGTTGAAGTGCTGGCGTTGCCCTAACGAATAGATTGCAGTTCACCGAGGGCACCTTCAAGTGCAGAGCACACGTATCGGAATATTGTCGCGCCTGCTCAGGCGTAGGAAGGTAGCACCACCCCAGGATTGCCAAAGGGGGCCACGGCGCGCAATACATGTCGTCGCCATCTGTGGGGAACTGAATTTTAATATGGACACCAGCGGCACATCACGGCGCAATCAGCGCCGAAGGACTATACACTTACCTAATCTCATTTGAGCAAGAGGCGGCGGCTGACACTACAAGTCCCAGCAGGCGTTGGGAAAAGGTGAAAGAAGCTCATTGGAGAATTCAAATGAGTGTCAGCTGATATGCAAATTATTGGAGTGAGCCTATGAATAAGGAACCATCCGAAACGCGTCAGGCGAACACTCGAGGTTGAAGTGCTGGCGTTGCCCTAACGAATAGATTGCAGTTCACCGAGTGCACCTTCAAGTGCAGAGCACACGTATCGGAATATATATATATATATATATATATATCACAAAGAACCCTCCTGACCAAGGCCCTTTATTGGACCATTAGCTGGGCATGATGCATTAATTAGCCTTCCTCAGATGCCGTTATTGTCCGGATGTTAACACATCCACGTTTAAAATAGTCCCACTGTGCTCCAATTGGTGCAAGCACTAATCACCCCTGATCACATGTTCGCCCATCAGCTGTAGCCAGGTGATGACTACAACTCCCTAAGATCACCTTGTTTGGGAAGATGTTGTGCGGGGAACCAATATTGGAATGTTCGTCACAATGGTAGTGCTGTGTGGAACTCAACACGATGTGTTCGATAGTGAAATTCCGGTCAGGTAAGTGTCCTCACCGCTTCCTTGAGTCCCCGCATACGTTTCAGCCCCTAGAGCAAGAATCCGTCAGGCTGTGAGTAGGAAATAAGTAAATACACCTCCTCATACAATGACAATCCGCCCATGGCAGCAGCCCTTACATCACTTGCTCACTGAGGCGGGCCGGAGCTGTGCCAACACCTTGGCGAAGAAAAATGACTGCAGAAACAGATCCAGTATGGCTCCAGCCTACTTATGAAACGGGGCCTCTTAACACGCTTCTGGATGACGTGAAAATATCACAAAGAACCCTCCTGACCAAGAAGGTAGAGGCCGCACAGGGAAATTTCTCCAGGAAGCACTTTATTGGACCATTAGCTGGGCATGATGCTTTTTGGCTTTAATTAGCCTTCCTCAGATGCTTTTATTGTCCGGATGTTAACACAGCCACGTTTAAAATAGTCCCACTGTGCTCCAATTGGTGCAAACACTAATCACCCCATATCATATATTCGCCCATCAGCTGTAGCCAGGTGATGACTGCAACTCCCAAAGATCACCTTGTTTGGGAAGATGCTGCGCGGGGAACCAATATTGGAATGTTCGTCACAATGGTAGTGCTGTGTGGAACTCAACGCAATGTGTCCGATAGTAAAATTCCGATCAGGTAAGTGTCCTCACCGCTTTCTCGAGTCCCCGCATACGTTTCAGCCCCTAGAGCAAGAATCTGTCAGGCTGTGAATAGGAAATAAGTAAATCCACCTCCTCATACAATGACAATCCGCCCATGGCAGCAGCCCTTACATCACTTTGATGAATACAGGCCCCAGCTAGGCCCGCAAAGCACAAGGGTTCGCTCTCCTGTAACGGAATCTATAAGGAAGTTGGCACGGAAACTGCAAAGTACAAAAACAACGTTTATTAACCCTTAAGGGTGGTCCTACAATCCACACAACACTCTTCAGTATTGCATGGAGTAGCACAAAGAACATTCGTACACAGTCCCCTTTTATACACAACAGAGGGGCTCATAAGTGGGTGGATACAACATGAGGCCGAAGAACATTACCATTTATGGTCATTCTCGATACTGAATCAATACATGGGCGGAGCCAACACACTCCTTGAGCCCGTGAAAGGACATGGTCAAGCAAGGCTAATTATAACAGATGTGGTCAAGTCTGGGCATGCGCCAGACGGACAAGAGGGAGCTATTTATAAACTGTTGCTAGGCAGATTACAAGAGCAACTAACACAGAGGTCGGACTCTCCTCGTGGTGAACACATGGCAGCATGCCAATACAAAATGGAGTCCGGACTTCGGTCAACATAACGAAGAAAACATGATCGCAAGGGAAAGCATTAATGTTTTCAGTAAATGCTTAATCACATTCTGCCTTAATTTACAACAGACGACCTTTTCAGCATTTACTGAAGACATCCGGCTTCCAAGAATAATCATCATATATGTCAATTATCATCATTCCTTTAACCTCTTTAGCTAGACCCTTTTGGTGAGCAACATCGGCAACAGCTTTCTTATCTGGAATGCAGAATGAAATGCATACAGAACAGCACAATGGTCCACATTGAATACACATACAGAAAAGGAACAGAATTGCTATAATAATACAGAGACCAGTTAAAACCTTCCATCCCCAGGCAGTAACCAACGCCCAAAACCATCCAGAAAAGGACCAAGTGCCGTTTTCTGTGTGGATTTCAGCTGCTATTTTATGCAGCTTGTTAATGGCGTTATAAACGGATGGCGTATGATCAGGAATGAACACACAGCAGCTACTTCCAATAATTTTACAGGCTCCTCCTCGATCAGCTAGCATTACATCTAATACCATACGATTCTGCAACGCAACAATCCTAGTTATTTGTAACTCTTCCGTAAGATTCCCAAGAGCAGCGGCAGTCTGATTGGTCACAGCTTCTACCACTCTTGTTAATCTTCGGATCTTCCTACTATTCAAAGCGGCTCCAACAAAGAAAAACAGTCCTAAGTTAAAATCAATATACTGTTGCAAGCTGGTATCGGTCTGATCCACATCATCAATTGATAGAGTACGTTTGTATCTATTTACAGTCACATTATTCAAAAGTTTCAAATCCTTATGATATGACGCAGGTGCTAGGAATACAGGAGGTAATAGGAATGATACATAGCATACCCCAGACCACCCAGCCGGCAAACGGTAATAACCTTTATTTCCACACACAAAGTAGGTATTATGGGACGCTAGGAAGGTACTGTTATTCAACCCGTCAATGTTCAGTACGGTTATGCAATCACTGACACCAACAGGGATAAAACCCACACTCTGGACACACAAGTCCGCTTGAGCTTGTGCTACTTGGATTACGAATTTGTCCTTCCCCGCAGTGTCTCTTGTGTTCGTGAAGATATAGGGAATGGATTCATTGTCCGGTCGGTACTCTTCCCATTCCCAAATTGTCCCATTCGCTTGTGGATACCCATTCTTGTCTTGATGGCATTCTCTATTAAGTCTAAAAAGCAATCGTCCCACTGTCGGTTTCCGAGTGGCAAACAGCAAAGTGTACCATGCTCTACAAGAGCCATTATGAGAGAAAGGAAGTGGTATGAATGGCGTACCTCCTTTCTTCTGATGGGCTGGCATCATCCCACATATCCAACAGTTCGTAGCGTTCGTAGCAACGTGGGTGTGATGCAGCATCTGAATGAAAGTGTTATTCAAATAGGATTGTCGATGCTTCAACTCTTGATATGGCAATGTATAAAAGTAGTGCTCCGCAGGCACTGGAGTCGTCAACACAAGTGTCTTTCGAGCAGGAGTTGCCTCCTCCACAAACCATGTGGTTATACCAACGATAGCTACTGTTAGCATGAACCCCAACGCACAAAGGATTTTCTTCTTCTCCATGTCAAAAGAAACAATACCCTGATATCTTCCTGAAACTAAAAAGTCTGTCAGAACTCTTCCCCTTGGGCAGCGGTTGATTTCTTCACCAGCGGGCCAAGACGGGTGTCGCTACACTAATGCAGGGCTGATCCCCCCCCCTTGCCTCATCGGCTCTCCGTTTCACTAACCCAAGGGCCGTTCTGACAGTATGTCCCGGCACTGGAAACCTTACTTCCTTGGTCGAAGATGATATCGCCTTCCTCCAGAAGTCGTGTGGTCCGGAAAGAGCTCCTCAGTGTCTCGTGGCTCAGCAGCACGGCCTGTCTCTGCTGCTAGGATTTCTCGTTGATCGGTCAGCACGGCAGACTCCACCAATCCGGGCGGTACCTTTCGACAGTGCAAGGAATGGATCCAATTCTTTCGGTTCGAGACTCGCACAGCCGTCCTCGTTGCAAGGAGGACTTGTTCAGGTCCGACCCATCTCGGCTCCAAACTGTTCGTTCTGTCGAAGACCTTCACCATAACATGATCTCCAGGCCGGAGACCATGTCCTTCGCCGGTAGACCGATCAGGGAGCGCCTCTCGGACCTGTTGATGAATAGAAACCAAGTTATCCGTTAACTGTGCCAGATAATCGCTCATCATTACACAAGGTACATCATACACAGCCTTAGGCCTTGGTGGACCCCAAATGTTCATTGGGCGTCCGAATACTATTTCGTATGGCGTAAGGCCGGTTCGAGAGTGTGGCACTGACCTAATTGACAATAACGCCAGTGGCAGGGCGTCTGGCCAAGTCAAAGACGTTGAAGCTTGGATTTTGGCGATCTTAAGCTTCAGTGTACCATTATACTTCTCGACTAGTCCGGCAGACTGAGGGTGGAACACGGCATGAAACTTCTGGGTGATGCCTAGGCCCTTCAAGACATATTTTATAACATCCGCTACAAAGTGAGGGCCATTATCACTCCACAGAAGTCTACAGACGCCGTATCGAGGGAAAAACTCTTTCAGCAATAGCTTCGCTGTAGTCATTGCAGTATTGTCTTTCGTAGGGTACGCCTCAACCCATTTACTGAAGGCGCAGACCACTACTAGAACATACTTCAAATTGTTACAGCGCTCAAGCTGGATATAATCCATCTGCAGAACCTCAAAGGGTGCAGTGGGTGTCGCAAATCCTCCTGCTGGAGTTCGAGTGCCTTTCCCTGGATTATACTTCAGACAGATCATACAGGTCTGCACCACCCTCTTTGCCGTGCTAGCAATCTCTGGATGCTCCCAGACTTGGGTAAGCAATTTCACAATTGCGGAAGCTCCAACATGTGCTAGCCCATGTGCCATCTGAACCATAGGTTGTACGAAAGCCGTGGGTAACTTCCATCTATCCATCTGTTTATTTCTCCAACAACCCTCGTCATCCAGTTCTCCTTCGCTAGCCCATTGTTCCCGCTCTTTGTCAGAAGCGGTCCTTTGCATTTCTCGCACTTCCTCCTTCGCATCACGCCATCTTTCCACCTGTGACTTTACTACATACATGGCAGTAGCGCCGGGCTGCATCGCAGTCTCCCGTGCTACTCGGTCTGCTAACGCATTCCCTTCTCCAACTTTATCAACTACTTTCCTATGGGCACTACACTTAACAATGGCAATTTTCTTCGGGTATGTCAATGCGGTTAAGAGATTGTGGACTAACTCCCCATGCATTATCTGTACCCCATGTGACGTTAAGAACCCTCTCTCCTTCCAGAGTAGGCCGAAATCGTGCGCTACTCCGAAGGCATAGCGGCTATCTGTGTAAACATTCACACACAATCCTGTACTGAGCTCACATGCTCGTGTTAAGGCTATCAGTTCCGCTGCTTGAGCTGATTTCTGTGGTATGCGTGCTGCCTCCACTATCGTGTGTAATGTGGTAATTGCATACGCTGCTGAAGTCGTACCATCTGGTAGCTTCAGGCATGATCCGTCTACCCACAACTCTCCATCTACCTCTGAAAAGGGCGTATCCTGGAGATCAATACGACCCTTTGTTTGTTCCTCAGTCACAAGAATACAATCATGCGCTTTCTGCGCCTCAGGCTGGGTCTCGGGGTATGGCAACAATGTGGCCGGGTTTAATGTCACGCACCTCTTTAACGTAATATGAGGAGCCAAAAGCGTCAGCTCATATCCCGTTAAACGGGCACTGGTCAAATGCTGCGTCTTTGTTTGATTAAGCAGGGCATCCACAGCATGGGGAACTAACACCAACAATTTATGGGACAACACAATTCCTTCACTTTGGCGTATTGACACAGCTGTCGCCGCTACCGAGCGAAAACACCCTGGTAATGCTCGGGCGACAGGATCAAGCACAGCCGAAAAATATGCACAAGGGCGCTGCTTATCGCCGTGCATCTGCACTAAAACTGACAATGCACATCCATCTTTCTCATGCACATACAACGAAAAGGGTTTTGCATAATCAGGGGTCCCTAACACTGGTGCTGAACAAAGGGCCTGTCGCAGTTGCTGAAAAGCAGCATCACACTCATCTGACCAAGGGATTGGGATAGGCGTGTCTTTTGTCAAAAGAGCTAGTAATGGCTTGGCTATGTGTGAAAACCCCAATATCCACTGTCTACAAAAAGAAACAAGACCCAAAAATGCACGCACATCCTTCTGCGTGGATGGTCTCGGTGTGTCCAAAATTACTTGAATACGATCTGGCGTGAGTGCACGCCCCTCCTTAGACAAAAGGTGACCTAAATAAGTCACCTTTGGTCTACAGAATTGCAATTTCTTCCTAGACACTTTATGATTGTGGGATGCTAAAAAGGAAAGGAGGGATAACGTGCTCTTTTCACACAACTCCAGGGTGTCAGCCGCCAACAAGATGTCGTTGACATATTGAATGAGGGCGACCCCCTCGAGTAAAACAAAGGAATCCAACTGTCGTTTCAAAGCCTGACTGTAAATACTAGGGCTTTCTGTATAGCCTTGGGGAATTCTACAAAAACGATAAGATCTATTGTTTAATGTGAACCCAAAAAGAAATCGGCTATCAGGGTGAATGGGAATGGAAAAGAAGGCATTCTTCAAATCAATCACTGAAAACATGGTCGCCGTAGGCGGGACCAAGGTAAGCAACGTCGTGATATCGGAAACCACCGGGTACTGAGGTATCACGATCTTGTTTACCTCCCTCAAATCAATTATGAACCGATAGACCTTTGCATCCGTGTCCTTTTTCAAAATTGGGAGAATCGGACTGTTACAGATATTATAGGGAACTTCTTCCACTACCCCTACTGCGATCAAATCGTGCACAATCTGTATGAGAGCTTCCTCGCCCTCCTGGGAAATACGATACTGCGGGAGGCGTGGTAACACCGCCCCCTCCTGGACACTAATGTGGACCGGAGGAATCACCATTTGTCCCACATCTGTGTCCGAAGTCGCCCATAAAGCTCGGGGGAGGGTAGCCAACAACGCATCCTCTGATATCGTACACATCCGCCCAGACCTGGGATAGTTGTCATTTAAGATCACCCTCACACCCTCAGGGGAGCAGCGGATTGTAGCCCTAAAGTACTTTAACATATCAAGGCCCATAATGTTATCCGGTGTATATGGAGCAAGCAGAAACGGACAGGGCGCAGAAAAACAATCAACTTTAAATGCAAGGGGCTGTGAAAGAGGGCTTCGGGAGAGTGTACCGTCAAACCCTACCGATGTAACTATTGAGCCGGATGGGGGAGCCCCCGGAACCAAGTACCTAGACAATGCACTACGTGTCGCTCCTGTATCCACTAGGAACTGATCAGTAGAACCTAAAACCTCAGCCGATACATAAGGACCCGTCTGATCGACCGGCACCTCAACTGATTCGGACCCCCATCCAACGCATTCCTATGCATGCTGAGAATCATGATATCCCGATTGATCGATGTCCGATACATGATACTGGTGCTGGCGATCGAAAACATTTGAGCTATCTCGGTGCTGCCCAGCAGTATCGAAACGGGCATTGTCATTAGAATTCCCTCTAAAGTTCGAGGAACCCCCTCTACCTCTCGGGCCACCCGGAGTATGCCCCTGACGTGAAGCACGCAACACTGGGCAATCCCTGGCCCAATGGCCCAATTGCTTGCAGTACGCACACTGGTTCCTATTCAAATCAGATCGGCCCGGAGGGGGACCATAAGATCCGCCCCGTCCTCTATTATTACCCCGTCGGGGCGGGCCATATACTTGTGCTAACATCACCTTAGTCTTGAGGTCTTTCGATTTCTTCTCTTCCTGGCCCTTCGCCTCGTGCTCCTGACGCTCATAATACTGAGCGATAGTCAGAAGGGCCGTCGGCGTCGCGGAGGACCAAGAACTCTCACTCGCTTTCAACCGGGCCGCAACTGCCGGCAGCAGATTAGCCACATATTTGTCCGCGAAAAGATGGCGGCCTGTGTCGTCAGTAAGCGACTGGCCACTAAAGTCATGAAACGTTTCTTCAAAGCGCGTGAAGAAATCTGCAACGGACTCGTCAACTTTCTGTTTACATGCAGCTAACATATTCCAGTCAATCTTTTTAGGGGGGATAATCGTCTTCAACTTAGCCACAATAGCCGCAGGGAGATCTAAAATATTCTGGGGTGGTTTCTGTGCGGGCTTCCGTTCCCTATCCTCATCCTCAAGGTCAGACCACCGGGCCTTGAAGGCAACCGCATCATCTACCTTTCGGACAGAGCGCCACGTATCCGGCGGTAGGATAAGGCCAAAGAACAGGTCTATATCCGCTAAGGTCATAATGCAAGAATTCAAGGCCCCCTCGACTTCTTCATAGAAGGCCGCTGGATTCTTGCGGGGGTCAGGCAGCGCATTCTTTAATGCCATAACATCGGCCCTATGCCATGGAGTGTAAACCCAATTATATACAAAATATCCCCTTGCATCGGCGGAGTTAATATCCGAGCTAGTCCCTGCTCCCTTAGGAGGAACATACAAAGGCGCCGCCTCTCGCATTGGTTTAGCATGCACTATGTCATCCTTATCTGACTGGGAGGCGGATGGGTGGCCCCCTGCTGCAGACGAATCCGACTGCTTCTCCTCCTCCGTTTGTTGGCGTGCTTTCTCTCTAAGGGCCAGCACCTCGTCCCGCAAAGCGAACAACCGCCGAGCCGCCTCAGGAGCCTTAGGGGGAGAAAAAACACCATTACGTAATGCTCCGGCATCCGAAGACACTTCGTCAGGCTCAAGGACACTAGAATATTTTCGGAAAGCAGCAATTACTTCATCTGCGAAATGAGACAGAAAATACACCCTCTCTCTATCTTGCCACGACCCCCAAGTATGGAACAACTCCTCTTTAGACATCTTGCCCTTAAGTGCACGGAGGGAAAGTTTCCGAAGCTCAGCCATATGCTCGGCCGATAACATGGACCGTGTGTCGACCTTACCCGGAGCCGGGCCAGAATCTTGCGGCCGCGGAGCAGATGCGCCAACATAAGGGGGCGGAGAACGATCTAGTAAATAAAAATCATCATCAGGATTATTAAGGACAGGATAAAGTGGCTGGCGAACAACATATTGACCCGAGACCTGTAGCCTACGCTCTTTCTCTTGTCTGTCCGTGTGCTCTTTGTCCTCCCGACGCTTCGCTTCCTGCGCTCGCACATGATCATTCTTCCGTTGCTCTTTATCAAACAGCGCTTTCTCACGTTTCTCTCGCTCACGCACTTCCTTCACCCATAATCGCACACACTCAAACATATCCTGACGAGCACGTCGCTTACACATACACTGTTCCACATACTCAATCTTACGTATATCAAACGATCCATACAAAGGCCATCGCAACTCAGGATCCTTCCTCGTGTATTTCCTCCATAGCGTGCTGTACATTATGGAAGAAAGACCATGCTTCACATACATATCCCTATTAGGAGTCCCCTCTGGGGGAGCTGGAGCAGATTCCTCGAGGTTCAACCGGTTACCAAAACAGCAGCACCACTTACGGAGTGTGCTGAAAGCAGGCATGCTCAGAAATAGTGCAAAATATGCAATATTATAAGGAAAAAAATGGCACTTAATCGTTGCGCCGTTCAAAGTTTACACAGCTCCTGGAGAAATTTCTCCACATTACCTGCCTATATGTGTTGCAACGCATATATTTTCACAAAGACAAATTCAAAATATGACTAGTCATCATCAATCAAACTCAAATAGCCAACCCAGGCTTCAAAAACTCGGAGCAAGTACCGTACAACGGTTCTTACCAATCAAGAGTCCAGGTTCCAACTGCCAAGCTCCACAATCGCCCAAACGGCTCTCACGGCAGGACCGACAGAAGAGGTCTCAGTCGATGACCGGCGCCACCCAGACGGTCAGCTCGGAAGGGAAGGAAGAAAAACCTCGGGATGCCAGGGCTAAGACGCCGCTGGCAGTGATCACGTCCCCGGCCAAACTCCTCACCTTCGTCGCGACCAGTCCTTCGAGCATCCGAGTCGCCGATGAGCCCCACGTGACGGGCGCCAATTGATGAATACAGGCCCCAGCTAGGCCCGCAAAGCACAAGGGTTCGCTCTCCTGTAACGGAATCTATAAGGAAGTTGGCACGGAAACTGCAAAGTACAAAAACAACGTTTATTAACCCTTAAGGGTGGTCCTACAATCCACACAACACTCTTCAGTATTGCATGGAGTAGCACAAAGAACATTCGTACACAGTCCCCTTTTATACACAACAGAGGGGCTCATAAGTGGGTGGATACAACATGAGGCCGAAGAACATTACCATTTATGGTCATTCTCGATACTGAATCAATACATGGGCGGAGCCAACACACTCCTTGAGCCCGTGAAAGGACATGGTCAAGCAAGGCTAATTATAACAGATGTGGTCAAGTCTGGGCATGCGCCAGACGGACAAGAGGGAGCTATTTATAAACTGTTGCTAGGCAGATTACAAGAGCAACTAACACAGAGGTCGGACTCTCCTCGTGGTGAACACATGGCAGCATGCCAATACAAAATGGAGTCCGGACTTCGGTCAACATAACGAAGAAAACATGATCGCAAGGGAAAGCATTAATGTTTTCAGTAAATGCTTAATCACATTCTGCCTTAATTTACAACAACTTGCTCACTGAGGCGGGCCGGAGCTGTGCCAACACCTTGGCGAAGAAAAATGACTGCAGAAACAGATTCCAGTAAGGCTCCAGCCTACTTATGAAACGGGGCCTCTTAACACGCCTCTGGATTCTGGATGGCGTGAAAATATCACAAAGAACCCTCCTGACCAAGAAGGAAGAGGCCGCACAGGGAAATTTCTCCAGGAAGCACTTTATTGGACCATTAGCTGGGCATGATGCATTTCGGCTTTAATTAGCCTTCCTCAGATGCCGTTATTGTTCGGATGTTAACGCATCCACGTTTAAAATAGTCCCACTGTGCTCCAATTGGTGCAAGCACTAATCACCCCTGATCACATGTTCGCCCATCAGCTGTAGCCAGGTGATGACTACAACTCCCAAAGATCACCTTGTTTGGGAAGATGTTACGCGGGGAACCAATATTGGAATGTTCGTCACAATGGTAGTGCTGTGTGGAACTCAAAACGATGTGTTCGATAGTAAAATTCCGGTCAGGTAAGTGTCCTCACCGCTTCCTCGAGTCCCCGCATACGTTTCAGCCCCTAGAGCAAGAATCCGGCGGTTGCCAGTAGGTAGTTATAGTTAGGGCCAAGTTTCTATAGGAAGAGCATTTTTTGTTTTGCTCATAACTTTGGCATCGTTTGATGAATCTTCATGAACTTTTCCAAACTAATTCTTTGTTCATATCAGCTCCTATGTTGAAAGTGTGGGGGTGATTCGTCAATGGGGGGGCCAAGAAAAAAGGGGAGTCCCAAAACGTGCTTTCTCCATGCAATTTCCATAGGAAACTTTAGACCAGGCTACAGGTCGAACGAGTGAACGGTATTACCCCAAATTTGGCAGGGAGAAGGGTCTTGGTCTAGAAAGCACACTTTTGTTTATTTGGTGTAAATCCATTCAGTAGTTTTGGAGAAATATCGAAATATGCAGATATTGATATTTGGGAATTCTGCCATCTGATTGGCTGAGGCGTTACGAGCACAAGCTTGCTGCCTATTGGCTGCAAGCTGTTCCAACTAGGAAGTGTTGGCAGCCATTTTGTGATTCCGTTAAAACGAGTAAGGGGAAAAAAGGGCGAAAAGAGTAGGAAACAGGAGGATAGGAGCACTGTAACCTCTGTGGGGGAGTGCGAAGCAAAGTAGTCACTCCTACCGGTCTGAAAGTGCGGTGTTGCTCAGAATGACACGGTGCTGAGATGAGATGCTGCTACACTCAGGTATGAAACAGAGAGCCTAAACCGTGAGCTCATTGCTGTAAAGTGATGTGCTCTGGTCTTTGTAGCATACCTGTGCAAGTAGTGTTAGTGGGCGTTTATACCAGACAGGGAGTGGGAAGCGAACTACTGACATCTACTGTGAGTTTATTATATACCGGAAGTGGGAAGCGAAGTACTCACGTCTAACGGTGTGAAGACTCGGGGATCAAACCGAGCTGATTGCTGTAAAGTGATGGGCTCTTGGTGCTGTAGCATACTGGCCGCTGTTGTATAACTGTGTAAGTAGTGTTAGTATGCGTTTATACTATACAGGGAGTGGGAAGCGAACTACTCACCCCTACAGGTCTGAAGACTCAGGGATTAAACCGTGAGCTCATTGCTGTAAAGTGATGTGCTCTGGGCGCTGTAGCATACCTCTGGAAGTAGTGTTAGTTTACGTTTATACAATACAGGGAGTGGGAAGCGAACTACTCACCCCTACCGGTCTCAAGACTCGTGGCTGAAACCATGAGCTCATTGAAGTCATGTGCTCTGTGTAGTATTCCAATGTAAGTCATAGTAGAATGTTAGTATGTAATGCTACTAGAATGTAAGTATGTAATGTTAGAATGTAGGGCTATCTTGAGGGGAATCTTGGGGAGTTTGTACACGGTGCTGGAAAAGATGGTTGCCTTGCTGTCTCCTCCTGTTGGTGGCTCTTTAAGCTGTCTTCTTTTCCTGCAATAAATCTACTTATCGGATCAACTGCTGTCTTCCTCTGCACTACATAAATTTGGCAACGAGCGGGAGAAGGTAAAAAGAAGGCAGCACTCACCAATATTTTGAGCTTCCTTGCGTTCTGCTGAAGACCCTTTTTCTTGGTGAAGCTGTTTCTACTCATCCCAGGGTCATCGGCTCATGGAACTATGTCATCCGACCTGGTAGAATTTAAATTTTTGGATTTTGGGCTTCCTCTGCCTCTTCACTACACTCTGGTCGCTGTCCAACATGTGTGCAAGTAGTGTAAGTATGCGTTTATACTAAGTCTGTAGTTATGCAGTAACCAATGCATCATGGCCCTATGGAGCGCCACCTCCCAGACGCAGTTCATACTATGTCCCGGGGTGTGCATCGGCGGGACATTTATGTTTGCTATTACAGGGCGAGAGCATGGCTTCCACCCTGTGATAGCAAATCCTTGTTTGCCTCGTTGAAGCGAGAGGAGGAAAACCTTGTATCGCTTCAATAAAGCGGATCCAGATGGTAAGAATGGAGAAAAAAAAATGAAGCGGGGTCTCACCCGTTCATTTAAATGAGCCACCTGGTGGGTAATGTTCCGAGGCCAATCCTATAATTATATTGCGGGGTCTCTGTAGCACTGGGGACCTTTATCTCACATGTAAATTAGGCGCGGGAGGGCACAGAGACATTTTTCGCAGCCTAGGGGATTGTCACCTCCCCGGGTATTGTTTAGTAAATGTTCGGGGGGCTTCGAGGCCAACTCAAGTCGGGGGATTGCCACCCTCCGGGACTTTACTTAAATATGCAGGGTGGGCGTCGCCAGTCCCTGCAGCCTCGGTGGCCCTAGGCAGTGCCTTATTGGTTCTGTAATCACATGGGCAGTACTCATGGTGTTATAAAGTTATACACTCATAGAACCCTTGCAGTTGTAGAATTACCTAGGCTTCATTTATGTAATAGTCTGTTGGTTTATATTTGGTAGGTGCATCGCAAAATTACAAATGTTTTCCCACATAACCTCCTATCAACCGCTGATTTTCACAATAAACTACAGACAGTGTTGTCAGAAAAAGAAGACCCATACACTCACTTATTTATTGGTAAAAAAAATAACTTTTATTAAAACAACTCAAATAAATGGAAACACAACTTTATTCGAACAAACAACAGTAAAACATGAAATAAGTGGGTGGAACTCCTCCGGAAGCAGCGTACAAAACCTGCAAGACTAAAAAGAAACATAAGTATGTGTGCCATGTCCAAGAGAAAAAGAAAGGTAGTCAGAATGAAAGGAAGAAAGTGAGAATGGGACAGAGAGCGAGTGGGTGGAAGGGAGAGCCAAAAGAATGGAGAGAGGAGGAGACAGAGTGTCGGCCTACTGCACTCAGCCCTCACTGTTCACCTCCCATCACCGATGTGTCTGGGACGCTGGGGTCCGCGAGAAAGAGTGCGGTCCAGCAAGTCTTTAAAATGAAACAGAGATATGAATGAGGCCAGAGATTACATTATTATCTATGGCAACTTTGCTTGCCTGCACCTGTGCACCCAGGTTGCTGCACCCCAGCCCCTTCCCCCGCAGTGTGCTCAATTGCAGCTCCTGCGCACCAAGGCTTCACTGCTCACCTGCCACAACTGGTGTGTCCAACGACGTGCCGGTGCAAGCTCCAACTCCGGGGTGCCGCTCTCAGGGTGGCACAGCAGGTCTCCGGTTGGGGACGGTGTCTTGAAACCACGATGGAAGGCATCTGAATGCCCAGGGCCTCATCTGGTGCCACTAACTCAGTGTCTGAAAAGGGAGAAATAATATAATGATGGAAACGTCTTGAGGTAAATGAAGGTTTATTTCAAGCTTAATAGAGAACAACAGTTGAGTGTATCCTTCCTTCTTGAATTACGATCTATCAACTGTTAGTGGTAATCGTGGTTCAAAGAGGAGTTGGAGTGCATGAGAATACACAAGGTTAAATAATAATATGTTATGCCAACGTTCACATACAAAGGAACAGAGCGCATGCTAGAAGCATAATGTGCGCCTGCAATGCAGTGGCGCAAGCCTTTGTGCATGTACACTTAGTAGTCAGCTCACTACAGTGCCCCAAAAGCCAACGCCACGTGTCTGTGGGGCAGCGCTGCCCGCTGGTTCAGGCCTACAGTACGGTCCAGCAGGACTTAAAATGAGACAGAGATGTGACTGAATGAGGACAGAGATCACATCATTACAAACGGCAACATTGCTTGTTCGCACCTGCGCACCCAGGCTGATGCACCCCACCCCTCCCGCTGCACCACGCTAAATTGCAGCCCCTATGCACCCAGGTCCCACTGCTCACCTGCTGTCATTGGTGTGTGTCCAAACACGACGGCCAGCAGGGTTCACAATTCAGATGTAGTTTTGATTGCCAGGATGGTGTACACCTCATGGATCCCTTTTTATTTATTGCGCATTGTGATATGCGAGGTGGATGCGGCCATATCACCTGAGGCAGTGTGGAAGAACTGGGACATGTGGCATCGTCGTTATCCTATTTATACGTACGCAAAGTGGGCTGGGCTTGCGTACGCCAGGCCAGTGTAGGGGTGTGAATAATTATTCCTGGACCTGGACGTTGTTCAGTTCCTATCTGGGCAGGAAGTGTACTTATGTGTGTGTCCCTGTTGCAGTTTTGACATCGCACAATCTGCAATTTACATTTACATTTACAATTTACATTGCATGTATCGGGAGGGCGGCAACTATCGCTAATTAGATGCTGTCCGAAAACATTGAATGGACAACATCACATGTCGTTGTCAAGCTTGTGGATATGCGCAGACACGCATGTCAATGGTGTACGGTATTATTGAAAGTGTTTCTATAGCGAAGCGCACACATGTGAATGTGCTCGGATGGAGGGAGGATCAGCAGTGAGGTTACGTCATACACAGTGATAACGCTCATTACTGTCAAGCAATGCATGTCAAACGTGAATCTGAAAGTCTCACATATGACACACTACTATAGTGGCAAAGCCTGACAACAGAGCATACTGTAACACAAATCTACACATTACTCTTTAGTGTTTGTCACATGTGATCTAGGATGTGCACTCTGCCTGTGGCTGATGATACCCCTTCGAGCCACCAATACCCAGGCCGAAAGGCAGCACAATAACGCGCACACACACCAGGGGCATCATGTAATACACATTTGTTTTTTGATGTAACGTTTCAGATGCATGGCCATCACACATGGAAGGCTACTGTACAGATCATGAATATTGATCAAGATGATCTTTGCATGTTGTGTGTACTATAAGATATGTGTACACAGCAAAAAACTTTTCAAACAAGTTCTCTAAGCAGAAGAGGTGTCTCTCATCAAACGCTGTAGAGAGAATGACTAAAATGGGTGGGGTCCTCCAACTGTTACAATGGCAAATGTTATTAATCAATCAAATGCTTTTTTTTAAGGTCACATGGCAATTGCGCACCGAGTGCGCAAGGAGGCCACACCCGACGTGATTTTGAGGAAATATATTTACCATAATATAAGTTTATTACAGTTAGAAATATATAAATGTTTAAAATATTTTAGATTATCACTTGCTCTCATATACACTTTAAACTTATTCAGATATAGTTTTGAGGCATAAAAGAAAATTGAGGGAATGGTGTACCCGGCGCGATACCATACGTCTATGACATAACACAGGGCCTGGCAGCGTGCACTCGTCGCATACGGAACGCGCAGCCAGCGCCACCTCATACGTATATGACGTAACGCGCGGCTTGGTACCGTGCACCCGTCGCATACCAAACTAGCAGCTGGCGCGACCTTATATGTATATGATGTTAGGCGGGACGCGGTGCTACAAAGCCGTCGGATACGAAATGCGCATCCTTTACGAGTTTAGCAATATAGCGGATAGGATTCGCATGCTGATGGAGCTTGGTACACTACCGGTACGGGAGTCCAGTTTTCTCCCCCCAAAAAATAAGATATACATACTTTTTTTTGAAGATATAAAAAATTATATAAAGTTTCAAATAAAAAAAGAAGGATAATAAAGTTCAAAAATATTACAAAAAAATTGAAAAAACATGGGTTTTATAAATATTAAAATATGAAATTAACATTTTAAAAACCTTTAAAATTCACTGAAAAAACCATAGGTTATACAGACGTTATGGTTAGGAATTAGCATTTAAAAAACCTTAGAAATTCACTGAAAAAAACATAGTTTTCAGGGACGTTATAGTTAGTTGGACATTTGACTCATATAAAACCAGAGAAATTTGCACGTTACAGTTAGTTGAGCTAACTATAAATTGCGCGCCCGCAATGCACTGGTGATGACGTCACATATTACATCACTTATGACATGGTCAGCGACATCACTGATGACATCACTGATGACATCTCAAATGACATCACTGATGACATCATCCACGTGATAATCTGTGGCACAAACTGATGCCCTAATATAAACTTTGATACACGCACTCTAAAATACAGACTATTATTTTTGAAACCATACACACAACAGTGCCAGATACTACATACCACCCACTATTTCCTAAGTCTACACACACATCCAGTCACTTATACATGCAGTTACTCATTAATACAGTACTATAATATGCACTCATACACCTATACGTACAGTCACACTCCGCCACTCATCCATAGAGTTACTCACACACCTAGTCAGTCATGCAAAGAATCTATCACATACCCATTTACTCGTGTATTCAGTTATACACACAAACTCCGTTATTTATACACACACCACATCACTTATCTAAGCAGATACTAACACATACTTACTGTCTTATACAATCACTGATACAAGCAGACACTCATTTATACACCCACTCTTCAAATAACTTACTCTCACGTATAGTCATTTATATACTCCAACACTCACATATACTGCCTTAAAACATATGTAGTTACTCACACATATGCCACTGAGACATTCATTCACTCACCAACACACCCATACACACTCTAACTCACACATACAGCCCTTTCCAGATGCACTTTTGAATCCATGCAACCAGTGAATCACCCAGTCAGACATCTATGCACATAGTCACACACCCCCCACCCACCCACACAGACACTCAGGCACCCGTACAGATACTCAGACATCAAATCAATAACCCATATAGACACTCATGTAGCTATTCGCCAACCCATGTAGCCGCTTATACACCAACTGAGACACTAAAACAGACTTTCACACAGTTTAGTCACTAACCCATGCATTCAGTAACACATGTTCAATCACTCACTTATACAGTCAGTCACGCACCTACTAAATAATCCATTCAGGCACTTGTAAATCCACTCATTCTTCAATACACCTTTGCATAGATATATATGAAAAATATTTAAACTTTACAGAAACACACATTCACTGGATGATGTCATCAGTGATGTCATTTGAGATGTCATCAGTGATGTCATCAGTAATGTCACTGACCATGTCATGAGTGATGTAATATGTGACGTCATCACCAGTGCATTGCGGCCGCGCGAGTTATAGTTAGCTCAACTAACTATAACGTGCAAATTTCTCTGGTTTTATATGACTCAAATGTCCAACTAACTATAACGTCCCTGAAACCTATGGTTTTTTTCAATGAATTTCTATATATTCTAAGTATATAAATATTACAATTATAACCTAAGCAAAGGAAAAAAAGAAGAATCTTACCATTAGGTACATGTATTGTATGAGTCAACTCTTCAATGGGATTACAATTTTCTGATTGGTCCAGAATGTCAAACAAATCAACATCACGAATAGTATCACACGAGTATGCGATGAAGTCTGCAAAAATAAAAATACAAAAAGGTAATTAAACAAAATCAAATCATTAAAAAAAAGTTTGTAAATGTCACAATAGTATTTCATACTAGCCCTTTTCAAATAGTATAATTGGAGTGGTACTGAGTTTGGACAATTCTGACCGGCTGTCTAGCAGGCCCTTCAACCCTCCCTTTTTTTCAAAGTGCTTCATTTAAAGTGCCACAGTTCCTAAATGAAATACCTGCGTGCAGACACTTAGAATTCGTTTTTCAATACACTATGACAGGACGGCACAAACTGCTTTTAAAATACTAAACGTAAAATGCCTGACTACCTACCAGCCCTTCCGGCCTTCAAATAACCCTCAGCCACATCTGGCACTGTGAACATATTTGGAAACCTAGCTGTTAAACACTTAGTAAAAAACAGCATCTAAAACCTAGCTGTTAAATGCTCAGTAAAAATCTGCATCTAAAATAGGTTTATCTGCAAAAGTCCAGATGGTTGCATCATGCTAAAACAGTGTAAAATTCTATAACCCTAAAAGATT
The DNA here is from genome assembly GCF_964204655.1 of Triturus cristatus. Taxonomy (NCBI): domain Eukaryota; kingdom Metazoa; phylum Chordata; class Amphibia; order Caudata; family Salamandridae; genus Triturus; species Triturus cristatus. The sequence goes on along the minus strand of NC_140584.1, from coordinate 960,150,745 downwards.
TTTATCTTAATACCTGTAAAGCCACCCCTCACAATGACTTTTCTTCTCTCACAAACACATAATCATAAAGCACAACCCAGGAAGACTGTTTAAAAACCCAAAAGGTATGTTATCTATAGAGCAACATTATTATTTAAAAACTCTGCATTTGAAATCTGAAGGTGTGATTTGAGCTGTCAGGCCCCGGCTGGTTTTCAAATGAAATCATGATGCATTTGGTTTGCTACAGCTGTAAAAACAGGTTTTGTTTGCATCCTAATTAACTATGACCAAGGGCAACCCAGTGTGAACACATTAAATAAAACAAATTGCTCATTACAACATCTAAAACAAAACATACAGTGGTGACTAAAAGCCAAGAGAATCTTTACATGTAGTACATATTGGAATTCATATATTATTTGCAAACAGCATTGACATTTTTGATAAAATTCACAAACAAAACCAAAGCATTTTTTTACCTGTTTCATGTACTGAAATGCTACATTATGCAACATGCTTCATTCAATTAATCAATCTAGTAATGCTTGTATAGCGCAGCTTTGCACCCAAGAGGGGATTCAGGTGCTGTGCTGCAGGTATCAGTCAAAGAGCCAGGGCTAGAGTCCCTTCCTGTAGTGGGTCAGTGAGGAAGCAGTGCGGAAGTGAAGCGGGTTCCAATGTTTTGGCAGAGAGGTCAGAGAAGGAGCATCCCCCGGAGCGGCAGCGGCGGATACGAGGTATCAGTGCGAGGGCAAGGTGTGTGAAGTGGAGATTCCTTGTCAGTCGGTGGAAATACAGGCAGTGGTTCATGTAGGCAGGTCATTAAAATACAATAGGCATCAGGCTACTCATAAGACAGTTTGTCCTACAAAACAAAAAATACATTAATACACACAGTTCACTAATAAAACAATCATCAACTGACCTTGTATGTAAAAGTACAGTTCATCACCAAGTGACATTTGTAATTAAATAAAACACACATAAACGAAGCACAATATTATACACATTATGAAACAAATCTAATGTTACAACGCATTCTTTATATATATTTAAATATATATTATTTATTTACCTCTTGACTGTGGCGGAGTTCGTTTTGAGTTCAGTGTCTTAGAGCTCTGCTCTGCAGGCCTATCTTCTCATAAAGATATAAAACCCTTGCAGTTTATAAACAGTTCTGATGAGGGTCTCCTCACAATACAGCTTATGTTAAGATAACACATGAGCTCAAATGTCTTATCTAGAGTTAACACTAGGGACACCTGAATGTTCAGTGTTTACTTTTGTGCTTGTCCAAAGTGAAATTAGAGTTGTTTTCATTTTTCCAGCTGTTTCCATGAGTCCTTAAAGCAGCCCTTTTTTGTCATGACCAGGAGTCAGTATTTCCTGATCTTATCTGAACTGAAAGCAGAAGCAGTTTTGTGTGTTAGGAAATGTTGTTAACTGCTCATTTCGTTTTTGTGAGCAATGATGTCATCCAAGGCAGCTTTTAAAACAGCCCTTTTATTATGTTGTGACCATGAGTCAATATTTCCTGGGTTTATCTAAACAGAAAGTGGAGGCAGGTTTGTGTGTTTAGAAAAAAAGTTACTGCTCATTTGTTTTAGTGAGCAGTTAGGTCATCCAAGGCAGCTTTTAAAAGAGCCCTTTTTTGTAGTGACCAAGAGTTAGCATTTCCTGGGTTTATCTAAACAGAAAGTGGAAGCAGGTTTGAGTTTTAAGAAAGTTACTACTCATTTCGTTTTTGTGAGTAATTAGGTCATCCAAGACAGCTTTTAAAGAGACCATTTTAGACCTTAACCATTTGTTAGTATTTTGTGTGTTAAGAAAACACGTTACTGCTCTTTTCGTTTTTGGGAGCAATGAGGTCATCCAATGAAGCTTTTGGACCAAAAAACAAAAATGACATTCTCTCTTGCAGTTTTAAAAGTAGTGCTGAACTCAGGTATCTTTCTTGCTGCTTAAAAAATGACTCATTTCCTGTGTGTTAAAACTTATGCACTCTTTTAGATTTCTTTCACAGTTTAAAAAAAAATAACCTTGAGTTACACCTATCTTGTGCCCCTTCATCACACAACTGTTCAACCATTAACTGGAGACAGCAGTCTTTCCAGAGGTTTGGAAACAAGCCTTAGTAACTCCCTTACTGAAAAAGATAGGATCTGATGTAAACAACCCAGCCAATTACAGACCAATTTCCCAGCTCCCCT